>NW_028318030.1:7065000-7665000 GCF_062004578.1 Staurois parvus
TTTATTACCCTAGTTTACATAAAGAATAAAAAAGTGCATTCATTTATAAACAAGCAATCCTAATAGCTGAAATCATGCATGTTAAAGACTCTATATTACTTCTGTAGCTTACAGACTGCTACCTAGCCATTACAAGCAATGCATATGATCAAACAGCAGGTGTACACCTTATACGGTTTTTAACCATTTCTAGCCATACTAAAGCTATTAAAGTAGAACTTTGTGCAAGACTTTTTTTTTTTTTTTTTTCTTTTGGATAGTATCACCCCTATCAATTTATTTTTTTGCCCTCTGTATCCCATTGGGGAGTTTTACCTTTACTTCCTGTACCATAGCCAAACAGGAAGAGGGAGGAAATCCCTGAAAATTAAGGGAATTCCTTGGGGACACCCAAGTCACCAGAACCCTTTGGAAGATATCCCCTCGTTCACTTTTCTGGGGACAACCCAAAATTTAGACTTTTCATTTTACTTTCACTTTCATTGATAACATTAGACATGACATGTACAGAGGGTGAGTCTCCCTAATGGGGGCACAGACAGCAGTCAAAACAGGTGTTCTAATCCAACTCCACTCTACCCAAACTTAAAAAAAAAAGAAAAGTTTTTTGCTTTTTAGTTATACTTTAATTTGTCTGATAGCCTATTGTTTCATTTTCAGCATAAGAATTTAATTTGTACCTCTTGAGATCTTTTACCAAAAACTGCACCATGAGCCAGTTCAAAATAGTTTTTTTAACACTTTTATAGTATTGTTTTTTTGTTTTTTGTTTTTTTTTAAAACAATATGCAGTTGTGTTTAGCTGATATTGCCATTTTCAGGACATTATAGGGTCAGTTTTTAGACTGTTCAATCAAAATGTTGATTGTTTACTTTTTTTTCCTTCTGCTTAGGTGGATTTTGCTAACCGTTATGTTGGTGGTGGTGTGACAGGCTCCGGTCTTGTTCAAGAAGAGATCCGCTTCATTATCAATCCCGAGCTGATAGTATCCCGACTCTTTACAGAGGAATTGGATCCCAATGAGTGCCTTATTATCACAGGTGAGCATAAATAATTATATTACATAGAGATCATTTCATGTCACTTGACAAAATAGTTGGCTGGAATCGAAGACCTGACTAAACTCTTCAGGAACTCGGTGTAGAATTAGGAGCAGTGCCCATTTATGGCTGTTTTAAACATTTAATGTGTAAGAAGTGGCTTGAAGCTGCTTTTGGCTGCCAATGCTATTCAGTCAGTCAAAACACAAGATTAAAACTTAGGACTAGTGTATAGCCCCTTGCATACAGACGTCTTAATTTACTGATATTTACTCGGGAACTTGTTGACAGAAAGTCCCTGAGTGAAAAACCTGTGTGTGAAGAACTGAGTAATGTCGAGCATAGGCATGTAAAGGTGCGTAAGGGTATAGACAAGTAATATTCTTCTTTATTGCCAGTGTTGTATTATACTAATTAAACATGCATATAGACGCATAAACACGCGTATGTGTGTAAATTACTGCACTGAAATGGTACATTTTATATTTTTTGTTTTACAGCCCTGTAAAACAATGCATCTTCTTTCAAATCGGTTTAAAACGCATTTTTTTTTACTCCTGTGTTAAGATCGCTATATGGGCATTTGAGATCGTTGAGTTTTTCTGTGAGTTAGGCCTCTTGTACACAGTAGTAAAAATGTTGCATTTTTTACTGATTTGAGATTTGAGGATTTGAAAATGTACGCACATACACGTCTATAAGCACGTTTACGTGAGTATAAATAAGTATATTGCAACACTGGCAATGAAGAAGAATTTTATGCACCTTTATATGTCTGTACTCAACATTGCTGAAGATCTTTACATACCTTTTTTTTACTCCGGGACTTTCTATCAACAAATTTCTGACTAAACATCAGTAAATTAGGATTCCTGTGTGCAAGGGGCCTTAAGCTAAATATACAGGTGTTATACATATAAGGGATCGATTTTTACCCGGCAAATCAATTGTATTTCTATCCATCCACATCTGAGATTTATGCAACACTGCCACACAGCCTTGGCTGCATTTTTCTCTGCTAAAATTATGTACCACAAGTCTCCCCCCCCCCCCACCTCAGTCTGACTGAGCAGTAAAAGGTGAAGAAACAGACTGATGAACCTTTTTTTTTTTTTTTCTGCTGTCTGCTCTCTACTCCTATAAGCATGCTTCTTGTTAACATCAGAATACTGCAGGACAACAAACTAGCTGCTTGTATGGCTTCTCCTTCCATGCTGAGCTCCTACACTATAATGTGCTGCAAGTCACTGATATTTACAATGCTTGAATTCAGAAAATACCTATTGATGTATTGAAGAGGAACTAAACCTATGTTTTAGAGAACTGAGCGTAGGAAGCTCTTTTTTTGCAGCCGAGACATGCTATGTCTCCTCTGCAATAATACACACTTACTGTACCTGCCTGCTCGCAGTTTTTTATTGAATGTACACTCAGCTGCGCATGCACAACTCGGCTTGCATTCCCAGCACACTCAATCTCTGTAGGAATGATGGACTCCCATGCATATACACAGGATGATGTCATCCCTCGCTGGGCAAACAAGAGGCCAAAAACCCAGCACCTGGGGAGAAGATGGCAGAGATTAGTGAGTGATGCGAGGGACCACCACATCACTGGAAGGTGGATGGGAGTTGAGTTCCACTTTAATAAATAGAGAGCTGCATTATTATTTGTCTTTTATATCTGCCTGGAAGTCTGCTTTAATGCATGGCAAACCAACATACACTACTCTTAAATATGTTTTGTGAGAAAAACATAAAAGAAATGTCCCTCTTCTGCCTCTAGTAGCACAGCCGTTATTTGATCCCTATTTTTCTCAGTTAAATTCAGTGGACTGTGTAATACATGAAGTATCATTTTTCACCACCACACTGTGGCTCCACACCACAGTCATACAACATGGTTACAGTGATTGTAAATGCATATATATTTTTTTAAATGCCAAAAATGTCATACTTGCTCTGTGCAGTGGTTTTGCACAGAGCAGCCCTGATCCTCCTCTTCTCGGGTCCCCCACCATTCCCCCTGGCCCTTCCCTCCTACCAAGTGCCCACGCAGTAAGCAGCTTGCTATGGGGGCACCCAAGCAGTCTTGCTCCTGAGCTGCTGCTCTGAGTGTCAGTTCACACACAGCTGCGGCTCTGCCCTGCCCTCGCTCTCTCCTCATTGGCTCACTGGCTGTGATCGACAGCAACCCAAATACTGAATACAAATAGTCCTGCGCTTGGGGGTGAACTCGGTGTAACTACGGATCCGTGTGGAAGATTCTAAATGTTGCACGCCTTGCTGCCTTCAAAGGACTGGGGAAGTACACAAACAGGGCGCACCGGCCTAGTGCATTACCTAAATAAATGTATTGATAAAAGTAACAAATGGTGATATACTCACAAATGACAATGGTAAAAAAGCTCATCATAAAACAGAGCAATGTCCAGTCCGCCTGTTACAGTGATGCCCACAGGAATACTGGAACTCCAATAGGCTAACACGTTTCGGGGACTTGTTCCTTCCTCAGAGCCTCTGAGGAAGGGGCTAGTCCCCGAAATGATGAGCTTTTTATACCATTGTCGTTTGTGAGTATATCACAGTTTGTTACTGTTATCAATACATTTATTTAGGTAATGCACTAGGTCGGTGCGCCCTCTGTTTATTATCTTTGCATTTTGTGACTGACAGTAGCAGGTGCCAATGGCTCCCACTGCTGTCTCAACCAATGAGGAGGGAGAAACCGGGACAACCGATGCTCCCGTGCACATTGCTGGATCGAGAGGGGGCTCAGGTAAGTATTTGTGAGGGCTACTGCACACAGAGGGCTTTTTACCTTCATGCAAAACCTTGAGTCTTTACAGCCACTTTAATCTATTTTTGTCCTGGTTGAACTTTTAAGCATTAGTAAACCTTAACCAAAAAACTGTCTATCCATATAAGGGGAAGTCTGTAGATACAAACTGTACAGCTTTGACTAAAGTTGAATAATGCCCTTGCTATAGGCGTAGGTCATGTCCATACCCTATGATGCCTGACTGGAAAGCTTCTAGGACATTACTAAGGCCGTTGAAATCTCTAGGACACTGCTAGGAACATTGCTACAAGCAGCCTAGCTGTTACTGTACAACTTCACCATCACAGGAGACCTCCTCAAATGTACTTACTATCCCCTGATGCAGAAGCTCTGAGCTGAGTGTTTGAGAGCTCACTCTTGTGATGGTGGAGGTAAACAGTAACAGCTAGGCCTCACTTTGCAGTGTCCTAGCAACGTCCTTGGAGTTTTCAGGTCAGGCTTCATGAGGTACGTATATGGCTTACAGCTATAGCAAAGGGCATTATTCAACTTTAGTCAAAGCTGCAGTTTGTTTTTACCTACCGATTCCTCTTATCTGCATAGGCAGTTTTTGGGAAAAGGTGAACTAACCCTTTAAGCAGTTTTCAGCAAATGTGTGTCATAACGTTAATTTTTCACATGAATATTTTTAGAGACTCAACAAATTCAGCTGTAATACTAATGACTATTTTGGATGAGATTTTTGTCCTTAATTTAAGTACTTTTTTCCAATCCACTTTAGTTTATTAGACTGTCTGTTAATGAATTACAGTGATGTGGTGTTCTTTCCCATTAATGGAAATAGCCATTTCATCATCCTTGTTATGTGGCTGGCCGTGTTCCATCTCTCTTCTCTGGCCAGTCCTCTCCTTCTGCCACACTTTCTTTTCCCGACAAATTACATTCCTTATGACTGAGGCTTCATGACTTATGTCTAATGGATGAAGCAATGCAGCTTTAATTTGTACAAGAGCTTGAGATATTGAAAAGAAATTAGATTTGCTGTGATTTTTTTGCTGCATCTGCTTAGCATCGACTTGGTAATGGTCATGGTTCTAGTCAGTATTTAAACATCTTCCAGCTACAAGATGTCTGAGCAGTATCCCTGGCAAATCTGTAATGCCTTGAAGATGTACAAGATCATGGGTACGATGCTTATTAGCTTGTTTTATGTGCTTACCTATAGATAACTGAGTTAAGAACACACAGATCTGTTTTCAGTAATGCTGATTATAGAGCTTTTTTGAATTGCATGCTTTTAAAGTTTTCTGGAATCTATTGCACAAAGGACTTGGAGAATTAGGGCATTGTTACTGCGATTAAAAGCCCAGATCCAGCATTGTTTTAAAGCAGGGGTGTCCAACCTGCTGCCCCAGGCGGCTATGAATGTGGCCCAACACAAAATCATATACTTAAAAATATTACAAAAAAGGGACATTTTATTACCCAAATAGGCACATTATTTATATCAGTGATCATTAACTTGTGATCTGCACAACCTTTTCTGCTCATCCGCTATCCTTATTCTTCATGTTTTTTTATGTGTGGCCGAAGACCATTCCTCTTCTTACAGGACTTCTTCCTGACCCAGGAAAGCCAAAAGGTTGCACACCCCCATTTTTAAAGCATATATAGACCCTAACAATGACGTTCTATTATTTGCTCCCTTTTGGTCTTTTAAATATACTATTGCAAGTGTTTTCTTAGATCTGTTCAACAAGTGCCAAAATACCTCCCAGAAATCTTGTGAGCTGACCACTTTCTGTGCTACGCTGTTGTCAGTTACATTGTTTCTAGCTCAGTGGACTACAAATTAAATGGCCCATAAATTATGTAATTTTCTTCCCTTTCACCACGTCTGGACAGTCAGTATTGATAGGGGAATCCCTCCTGTAGTACTGTTGTGTTCTGCCGGCAGAGACCCTTCCCTGTCAGCAGAACACAATCAGCACTGTCAGTGGCCATGGGCACTGGCAGTGATCTTATGCAAAAAATTAGACAGGCTGGTTGTATTGAAGTCAATCAGTGGATTGACCTTAGTACATCCAGCCTGCCTATAGATAGATAGATTGAATCTCGTCCGGTCCCTACTGAATCAGCGGAGATTCGATCCATCTTTGGGCAGCTTTATTTCTCTGATATTATGAAGATGAAAAGGGGGGAAGGTGGCCTGTAGTTATATCTTATAGTGACAACGCTGTTACTGTATGAATACAGTACAGTAAGTAATTGTTGTCACCATAGGACAGGAAGTGTTACTGGCAGGATCACCAGGTGCAAATAAAGGGGGAAAAAAGCCTGAAAAACAAACTGAACTACTGCATGTAAGAATTGGTAAATTGTTGTATGTATAAAATTCTTGTACTTGTGTTTTAATACGCTTTACATATTTGTGGTAAATTTTCTGCCACATTTTTTACTTGTGTGTGACCCCCATTTTAGAGATGTTCGTTTCCTGTTCATATGATGTTTGTATGAGACTTAAAGCATGCAATTTGTCACTGGGACAGAAAGGCAAGAGACAGTAATAAAATACTGTCAGAAGTTGTAACAATTTCCCTCTTACTGTTTGTGGTTTTTTGTTTTTCCCTATTGAAGAGATTTTACTACTGCAGAAGGTAAACCTACTGGCCTGTAGTTGCCAGCTATCTCCTTACTGCCCCTCTTATTTTACATTATTAACTATCCACCAGTCATGGGGAGCTTCTCCTATTAGAAGAGATTTATTAGAAAGGTCAGTTATTGGTCAAAAATCTATACCTCAAGATTCTGTTAACTGTTGTGATGAATATCATCAGGACCCAGTACATCTGCTATCCTCTGCCTCTATAAACCCTGAAAATGAACCTTTACCACTAGAACCAATAAGTTCTTCCAAATTTGTTTTTTTTTTTGTTAGTGTCAATTACATTAAGTCTGACAAGCAACTGATCCTTAAAGGATAAGTTCACCTTTATCAACATGTTACATTCGTATTCAGGGTGTAACATGTTGAGGATCTGCACCCTCCTTGTGACAGCAGGCAGGGACCTTCTGCCCGCACCAAATGTCAGTTTGAAAATAGCGCAGCCAAGCTGTGCTCCGCCCATATGGCTGCGTCATTCATCCACAGAGTCTTGTGAATGAATGCCTACACGTACCATCAGCCATTGCAGCTGACAGCTTGTAATTCTCAATGAGCTGCAAGTGCACTTCCTGGACTTCAGTAAATGTCTGCCTGAACAAAAGAGGTACAGGCAGACAGTGTACTGACATTCTGCAAGAGCCTGACACTGCACCCTCAATCTGCTGATTGTGTAAAATCATTTTTTTAAGGTGAACTTGTCCTTTAACAGCACTGTGTACAAATAAAAGGTAAAATAAAGATTTTGCATAAATGAATAACTCCTCATTCACAGGCTGACCTAGGTGTGAACCTGTGTGAGGGTTGTGGTTTTCCTGTACACAATGCATACAAGGTGTTCCATGCAGGCAGTCCTTTTCATGTCAAGTGGGTTGCAGCTGCGTGGACACAACCACTGCTTCCAATTTGACATCTGTGTGGGTATCTTCAAACCCACACTGCTTTCAGGGGCATGCGCCCACATGGATGTCCAATTGGAAGCAGCAGCTTGTCCATGCAGCTGCTGCTTCCCAACTGACATGTATTAAATTGCCTGCACGTGGATGCATAGTTCACCTGTGCATCCCATGCAGTCAAAACTTGGCCTTCAAATGGGCGTACACTTAAATACGCCTGTGTTGATGAGGCTTAAAAGCTAACCATTGTAACGATCTCAGTCAGTGATAAATGGTTTACCTCAACCCTCTAACTGACACTTTTGCTGGATAGCTTGATCTGTTGAAGTTGAATAACAGACTTACAGGTCAGATCACTTTGCAAACATAAAGGCAAAAATGCCTAAAATAGAAAAATAATGCTGTAACCATATTTATAAATTGGTAAGCTGCAATATAATTTTGTTTTTGGTTTAACAGTTTTCACTTCTGTGCTTTCATGACATTTTCATTTGTGTTTCTTTCTTTTGTAGGTACAGAACAGTACAGTGAATATAAAGGATATGCTGAAACCTACAAATGGGACCGTGTTCATGATGATCCAACTCCAAGGTAGGCTGATTGTTTGCTTTGTCTCTGCGGTAAACAGCTTATTTTGGATGTTAAGCAACTCTTGTGCTAAAATATGAATAGCCAAGAATCCCCAAAGAAATAATTAAAGAGGAACTAAACACAAAAGGGCTGATTTACTAGAACTGGAAAGTTTTAGTCAAAGCTTAAAATGGTTGTGAACCCTTACATATACCCAGTGACTTGACCAGCCTCAGGTGATACACAGTAATTAAACAAATCGCCCTACATACGTTGTACCTGTTTATCTATAGAATTTTTTCCCCTCCATAAAAAGTGCAGAATTTACACATGATCGCTCAGCTCTGAAAAGCGGGGGGCGGGGACCTGAAGTTACATCAGTGAAGAGAGCTGATTGAAGGAAATAGACACACCTCCCTTCACACAGAAACAGAGCTGGGGCTGTCAATCACAGGCTGTGCCCTCGTCTGTCACCATTTTTCTCTTGGTCTCAGGAAAACTTGTCAGAAGTGACTCATGCAGATAGCAGAGGAATGAAGCAACAGAGAAATGCTTTGTTTATAATCCATATATGACGTTTACAACCACTTTACATGAAAAAGTAGAATTTAGAAGCTGATTGGGTACCACGCACAGCTGCTCCAGTTTTTGTATGCTCCATTTTTATTAGATCAACCCCATTATTTTCCGAAATATATACACTCAAAGTATGCCGTGAATGCTAACTGTCACAGGTGCTCATGCTCTCAACTCGACTGTCAAGCCATCAAATGGCTAGTGTAACTGATTACATGTGCAATACCCTGGCACCTGCAGAGCAACAGCGGCTAAAATGGCAGATTCCTTGGCTGTAAAGGATAGGCGGGTTTAGTTCCGTTTTAAGTGAATTCTTACCTTTACACACAACATTTGTCACTGAGATGGAGAAAAATCTTCCCTGAACGTCTCTTTGGAAACCAACACTTCCAGGAGAATCCATCTCCTGTGTCCCCCCCTGTGCTCAGTGGTTCTTCCCATCAAACCTTAGGTCACTATTGTGTCTGGTATTGACATAGGCGTTTGTGGGAGAAACCACTGGGAATTGCAGGGATAACAAGAGGTTGACACCATGGAAGTGTGAGTTTCCAAAGAGACCTAAAGGATTATTCCTCTGTATCAAAGCAGCATCTCTCAGCCTGGGTAGTGGGGGAAGTAAGTGTGTGCTTCTTGCAGAGAGACTTTCTTACTATATTTACTTTGTGACAGCAGAGCTGAAGTTAAAACAAATTGTCAACAGGCAGGCAATGTCTCTTCTGCAATAAAATAATCTCCTGCCTGTTTGCACACTACTGCAGGTGCACATGCATTCAAACAGTCAATGGGTGTCTGTGTGCTTTTGTTTGCTCTCCTGATACTATCTTTGTTTTGATTTTTTTCCACTTTTTAATTCATTGATGAATACCAAATTAAAACACATTTTATTCTGAAACTAAATAGACTTACAAGTGGTATAGTAGTTCAGCCATTGAAAATAATGCTCATATTTTTTGATCTCTCCTTTTGATTGGTGCTGATTAGAGCTTCACAGCCTGACCATTGGTAGTCCCTGTTTTTTGTCTCCCCATGGTCTGTCATTCTGCAGACGCTCCTCTGGCACAGTAAATTACTAGGATACATTTATTTAATTCCTTATTTTTACTTTCCCCTGCTTGGGCACACATTACACTGGTCATTAGGATGTTTCAGTTTATAACTAACGTTCCATCTCTAAATGTATACCAAAAACAGCACTTGAATAGGACCTTTGAAATATTCAAGTGCTGTTTTTGGTATACATCTTATAGTGGTGGAGGTTTTCAGCTGCTAGGAGACTGTGACTTTTAATGTCTGGTGAGCTGAAATTGGACATTCATTCCATCACTAGAACTTTTCATTTTACTCATGGTTAAAGCAGAACTTCACCCAAAAGAGGAAGTTCCACTCTTTCAACCTTTTAGTAAAGACACTTATGATATCTTGGGTCCATTGTGATAACTCTTCATAGATCATATATCAAAATGTGTCACCAACACTTGTGTGATTAAATTCGGTACCAACAGAATTGTTTTTTCCTGAACTCTTTTCTATGTATAAAAAAAAGTATTTATTTGTAGAAATCGTTTCTTTACTACTTTCTTTTCACACACAGGGACAATTGGCAGAGACGTACTACAGAAATTGTTGCAATTGATGCATTTCACTTCCGAAATTATCTGGATCAGTTTACCCCGGACAAAATAAAACGAGAACTGAACAAGGCATGTTTCGTTGTTTGTTTTTTGTATTTGTTATTATTTGTTTTAGATGTTCGTATTTTGATAATAGTGCCATATACTGTTATTTTTTGATACGACTAAATCATGCTCTAATTTGAGGGTCTGTTCAGAACTATCTAGCCTGATGTGGTCTGTTAATGCACGCCCATTATGCTTTAACACACAATGCAAAAACCACAATGGACCTAAAAATATTTATGCATCATTTTTGCCAATGCAGTGTGCAACAGCACCTTAGTGCATTACAATATGTTGTAGTGCACTGCACTGCTAGTGCATTGGCGGGGGGGAGGGGGGGCAGTGAAAACAAAGGAGCCTATATTAATGCATGCCTAGTGCTTTATGATAATTGCAAGGTGTGAAACGGCTCATAAATTAATTTGTGAATATATAACATTGCCCCAGTAAATGAGGATTATTCTGGTATTCTTTTTGTTCTAATTTTTACACATTCAGGCTTTTCTTTGATCCTACTCCGTCACATTGAAGCTTGAAAAGGAATTGTACAGCACAGAATCATGCAGAGGAAGTAAACAGTTTAATAACTTAAATTGACCTCTAAGAAATGCAAAATCAATTGACCCTCTCAGCCATTTTTAACTTTTAAAATTGAAAGGATAGCTAAACCCAAGAACAAAAATTTAATATATTGCAGCCTACTAGTCTGAAGATGTGGTAGTTGCACTATGTTTCATTTTCCAGGCTAAGAACATTTTCACAAGTTCATAAAATAGCTGTTTATTGTACAAGAAATGCAGTGCTCAGTGTAACTTTCCATGAATAGAACTGATATATCAGTGTATCTTCCTTACAAAGCGATCTTCAGTAAGATACTAATTATCCCGTCCCTCAGGCTATTTAGTAGCAGGCTGGAAGACTTGTCTTGGAGGGGAAATTAATGAAATAAACACCTGATAAAGGAATCTTATGCAGCCACCATATCTAAGCATGCTTAGCTGCAATATATATAAATCTCTACAAAGCTGGAATGCTGCTGTGTCACTTATGGGAGGGAGAACACAGTGAGCTAATCTGACATAGACACCACAGAACTCAGTGAGGGCTTGTTTCAAAGCTCATACGGCTTGTTAATAAGCAAATATTTAAGCTGCAATTGTTGGCCTACTAAAATCGGCCGGCTGTCAGGCACAACCAGAATTTTGAGTAGTTCAGGATTGCTACCTTCACTTGTGCAAACCAAACTAAAATGATTAGTTATGGATCCAACCAGGATGCAAGGTTTTTTTTATATTAGTGTTGTACTAACTTGAACAAATATTTAAAAAAAAGCTTGAGTCCTGGTTGAATCCATAACTAATCATTTTAGTTTGGTTTACATTCGGATGTTTGATTGGGGATTCCCAGACTATTTATTATCTTGAGACCTTGAGGCCCTTTTTTTTTGGGAGGTATTATTGCCTTCACTTATGTCATACTTGTTTTAGATTAGTGACTCACATGTATTAAAGCCAGAGGAGTTGTATGTTTGTGAGGTATCCAACATTGAAGGATGAAGTTAAAACTGATCAATTACGCTTTCTTCTCATGTTAACTTTCCTGCACCCTTTGTTCCGAGGACCTTACCCCCGACCTCCACTTTTATTGCTGCTCACTAGCAGCATCAGTGACCTGTATTTGAGAGAAATATTGTAGAGAAATCAAGTGCTATAACCTGCCTTGGTAAATGTGTATGTGAACAACTCACCTTGCTCTGAGCCTTTTCATACAGTGAAACTGTATGTTCGTGCAGCAGTTGCTACAGCCTGTTAAACATGTTACACTATGAGGATATTCTACGTCAACCAATCAAGCTGCAGTAAATCATGCTCTTTCCATGTACAGTGCTCAGCATAAATGAGTACACTCCTTTTGAAAAGTAAGGTTTTAGTCAATATCTCAATGAACACAAGAACAAATTTCAAAATTTTGACAAAACTGAGTTTTATAGAACATTTGTTTAGCTCGCTACATGAAAGTAAGGTTAATAATATAACTTTGATTACAAAATCTTCAGTTTTACTCAAATTAGTTGATGGAAAAATGAATACACCTCACAAGAAAAACTACTACATCTAGTATCTTGTATGACCTCCATAATTTGTAAGTCTTCTAGGCATGGAATGAAGAAGTTGGCAGCATATTGCAACCTCTATCTTTTTATCTGGATGGAAAGTGATGCTCAACTTGTCTCTTCAGAATTCCTTATAGGTGTTCGATTGGGTTCAGATCAGGAGACATACTTGGCCACTGAATCACTTTCACCCTGTTCTCCTTCAGAAATGCAACAGTGGCCTTAGATGTGTATCTAAACTAACTGTGTGCTAAACAACCAAGGGCAAGGAGTTATGGTAGCATCTTATCTTTCAATATAGAGCAGTACATCTGTGAATTCATGACACCATCAATGAAATGCAGCTCCCCAACACCAGCAGCACTCATGCAGTCCAAAAGGACACTGCCACCACCATGTTTCACTGTAGGCACCATGCATTTTTCTTTTGTACTCCTCACCTTTGCGATGCCATACAGTTTTGAAGCAATCAGTTCCAAAAACATTTATCTTGGTCTCATCACTATAGAGTACAGAGTCCCAGTAGTCTTCTTTTTCAGCATGGGCTCTGGAAAATTCTAGGCGGGCTTTTTTGTGCATGGGCTTTAGGAGAGGCTTCCTTTTTGGACGACACCCATGCAATGCCATTCCTCTGTATCGTACTCCGTGTTATGTCACAGGAAACAATCATCCCAGTTTGGCTTTCTACTTCTTTAGCTAACTGCAGTGAATTTGTGTGGTGATTTTCTTCAACCCTTCTCAGCAGAAGATGCTCCTGTCGAGGTGTTAACTTCCGTGGACGGCCTGGACATCTCTGTGAGATGGTTGTAGTTCCATCTTTGTTAAATTTTTGTATCACACTTGCTACAGTATTCTGACTGATTAGTAAGCTTTGCTGATCGTCTTGTAGCCTTCACCTTTCTTGTGTAAAGAAATTATTTTCTTTCTCAGGCCTTGTGATATTTCTCTTCAATGTGGTGCCATTGCTGACAGCATGAAATGGGAAGGGGTTTTATTTAAGTAACACCCTTTTATAATCAACTGTCTGCTGGACACCTGCTTAATAATTAGACTCACTTGTAGTTGAATTTTTGTTTATTAGGATTTTGTTGTCTAAAATTTAGCTTTGCTCCAAAGACTTTCATTGGGGTGTATTCATTTTTGCTACATGGTCTTGAATCAGTTTGTTAGGAAAAGGACTTTTTTGTGTGTGCAAATTAACAAATCTTGCTTGATTCCAATGGCCTGCATTTGTGGGAGTATTTTGTAGTATAGTGTCATATAGAAAATATTGATTCTGAAAGGAAAGTAAAGCTTTTCTGACAAATATGTTGGAGTGTACTCATTTTATGCTGAGCACTGTATTACTAGTTCTTAAAGTGGTTTACAGGCAGAAGGTTTTTTTTATCCTTCATGCATTCTCTGCATTAAGGTGAAAAACCACCTGCATGCAGCTTCCCCCCCCCCCTTCCCAAGCCATTGTCCCCCTCTGATGTCAATCAGAACCAGTGAGGAGGGATCAGGGGGGTAGGGCCAAGCCCCACTCTGTGTGTCCTATAGATACACAGAGCTGGCTCAGGAACAAGCATGCAAAAGTGCCCCTAGAGCAAGCAGCTTGCTGTTGGGGCACTCATCGGTGGAAGGGGAGAAGCCATGAGCACTGGCAGGGGACCCCAGAAGAAGAGGATCAGAGCTGCTGTGTGCAAAACCATTGCACAGGTCAGATAAGTATAGACATGTTTGTTATATTTTAAAAATAAAGCCTCTATCTTTACAATCACTCTTAACTAAATTCAGAGGAATGGTATATTTAATAATGTGCAGAAAAGGAACGGTGCTACTACCCAGTCATCCATCAGTGAATCTCACGGGTGCTCAATCTTCAGTCACTCTGAATATATGGTATATCCATATAGTTGATTCGCACAACCGTTGTTGCTTATAAATTCTTGAATTTACTCAGGAAACCACAATGTACAGTGCGTAAAAATGCAGTTAAGTTATTGTCGGCACTTTTGTACAGTCTGCTCTTGGTCACTTTCTGACACTTTAGAGTACTAGCTACAGTTTTGCAGACGCCATTTTTTTGTTTTCTGTTATTTTGAAAGTGTAAATGATGGAAATAAAATCTAACTTTTGTTGACATATTATAAGAATGTCTAATCTGTAATTTGATGCCTTTTGGAGATTTTTCCATTTTTCCTTGGCTTCTTTATGCACATTAATACAAATATTTAGCTGGGGTGCCCAAACGTTCGATCCCCACTGTATGTCTTAATGGCTCACCTGGCACAGCAGTTATTTTGTTTAAAGTCTGCTGCTAACTTCATGTACCCATGTTTCAAAGCAAGGCAGAAAATGATTTTCCCTACACCTTATGGTTCTTAATTACTATGTTAAATAACTTTCAGTCTTGAAAAATACATTATGGTACCCCAGGGCATTCTTCTGCCCCCTCTTTTTTGTGACGGCACAGCAAACACTCCCTTTAATCAGTCATCTAGTTATGTTGTGTGCATTGTTGAAACACATTGATTTTCATTACTCCTTTCCGCAGGTAAAATATTAGCCCACGTAAAATATAGAAAACCCCTTTCTAATCAGTCAGCAACTCTGTGAAAGAAGTATATTTCCATTTCCAAGCTATTGCTCTGGTTAAGATAGATTTTGTTTTGAAATCTTGCGTACCATTAATAACAGCACATCGATCATTCAAAAATGCTCCTAAAAAGAAAAGGCATAAATAAAGAAGGCGCAGGAGCAACTTATCCATTTTAAGTGTGCTTGTGACAGCTTAATTGGTAGAGCAGATTCACTAACAGTTAAATTCATTTCAAGTCTGACCAGAAGATCTTCGTCATCTAAACAACTTAGCTGCCACTGGCTCATTATTTAGACTTGGATTGGCTTAAGAACTGATGACTTTGGCTCTCCGCTGAGTTTGCTAGACCCATATTCTTTCAAATATATTGTTTTATTTAAAAGGAGCCTTTCATGTAGTAGAAACTATTACCTGAAACAGAAAAAATGGTATTTTATCCAAGAAGCCAAAATAAAGCGGTTTGTTGTCATGTTTCTGTTAGTGATTCTGTGAAGTGCATTTTCTCAAGACTGCTGCGTTTTTATTATTTGGCCATCTGAAAAATACCAAAGCCAGATATTGCACAAACATTTGGGTAAATGATTACATATACCACATTCCTAGGGCACTGAGAGGGTAATGTTTAATAGATTGCTGGAGGATGCGTGTCAGGTCTTTTCTGCAAATGTCCGATGCATGCAGTCAATAAGAGCTTCATTAGTTGTCAGAAACCTGCTGATCTTAACCCCTTTGGGGGATCTGTTTAACATGGCTTAGGTCAGCTGCCTGACACAGTGGTCACTGCAGTGATTTGGTAACAAGAGTGCTGAAGGCTGATCTCAAACCGACTAGCTCAGCATTCATACATAGCTTAAGATCTATAATAAAAAGACATTTTAGTCCAAAATAAGGAAAATTCTGTTTTTTAAAGCAGTAAATATTAGCCATTGACTGCATGGGACACGTTTACCTTTTCTGTGCATCGAGTCCCTGGTTTGACAATGCCCCTTTAGTATAATGGCTACTGTACCCTTCTTTTCAAGAATCTCATTTTCTGAGCTTGTAGTCACATCTTTATGTAGCCTCATCTCTCCCTATGAACAACTGTCTGAACTCTGTCCTTTTAACAATCAGTCATATATTCAATGGATTCAAACATTCTTTGACTTAAAAACAATCAAACAGCAACTTAACTTAAAACCATTTATTGATCAAAAAAACATTTTCAGATAAGGTTCTTTAATTGAAATATTTGTATCAAACATGTCTATTATTCATTTATGGCCGGCGTTAATTATCTGGCCATATCACTGCCATGAAATAATATAGTTATGAGAAAACCTATGATTTCTTGCAATTTACCTTTGTGCTCCCCCTTTGGCTCTCAATTCAGAAGCTAGTGCTGGCACACCCACAGTCAGGGTATGAAGGGGATTTATTATTAAAAAAAAAAAATGTATAATTGACAGTGTTATTTTAAAATAACTTTAACCCCTTTATACTGCGCCTCCCTCCAGGCCTTTTAAGAGGTTTCTGATGCTGGGAGGCAGGGTAAAGTTTATGATCACGTGACCTCTGTGATTGGCTGTCACAGCAGTCACATGATTGGAAAGCTCTCAATCGCTACTTGCTTTCTGTTAGGTACCAGTAATTGTGCCAGGAGCATGCAGGGTGCTCTCAGCACAGGTTTATTTATTTGGGTACACAAATTTGAGCCTTCTCTGCATCAAGGCCCACCTGCCGAGAAACCTCAATTTATGCAAAGGGATTAAACAAATCTGTCACGCAAATGTAGAAACTACCTCTGCTGACCCCCGACACCTTAGATCCCTAAAGCAGGCCGTAGACCATGCAGTCACAGGTTGCAGGAAAGAGAATCGCTTGCTAGCCCCATCAACACAGTGTTGATGGAGTAATCCTTCCCGCTGAGCTATTGTCTTCTCCCATGGATATGGGGGGGTGGGTGGCGCTGCCCCTGCCTGGAGGACACAATGATTATTGATAGCACCAATAGCCGCTGGCAAAAACCACATGAAAAATCCATCATGCTAGTGATACCAAAGACATACAACAATCAAATTTGGTACAAACAGCCTGCCCATAGATAGTTCTATGGCTGGCCTAACTTTTTTGCTCACTGCTGGCTTTAATACAGTCACTGACCAGAAGAAGTATACAGATCAAAAAAAAGATAAGTCTGCGTGCATTAGGTTACAATCAATATATTAAACTAAGAAGGTCTGCATGGCAGCCAATCTGCTACCATTTTCAGAGGGCAGCAATGAATCCTTCTGGTTTCTCTCATGTTTCCTTTAAACCGTTATCCTTTAAACCGTTTCCTTTAAACCGAACACACAAATGTCATGAAAAGGAAGCTTTTTGGTTAACCTGGTTTTAAATAATGATGGTGATCTCAATTTCTGTATTGTATGATTGTACTTTGTCCATTGTAGACAGTATATAGTAATCCAGTATGACTCAATGGAGAGCAGTTATTAATTGATTACATTAGAATCATCTATGCATAAGCTTTTGTAATATAAACTCATATTTGTTTTTTTACAACTGGTGATTTCTTCTTTTTTTCTTAGGCTTACTGTGGGTTTTACAGAGAGGACATCGAACCTAAAAACCTTTCAGCAGTGGCAACTGGCAACTGGGGATGTGGAGCTTTCGGAGGGGATCCTAGATTAAAAGGTGACTAGTAAAGGAAAAAATAAAATAAACTTGTAACATTTTAGAAAACAGTTATGACAGGAATTGATGCTGACATGATAAATGTTTGGGTTGTTGGGAGGGGAGGGTGGGAAGGTAAGTGTAGTAAGAAAACTGGCCTCATGCAGCTCCAAGCACCTTGATGACATTAGGTTTACTGCAAAGGGTATTTCATTTGTCAGTGTATTTGCAAGCTGAGCCCAACTCCTCAAACTGAATTTAATTTATCTTTAGGAAATACTGAATAAACCAGTATGGAATAGCTACTCATAAAGTGTACAACCCTTTGCCCCTATCGTTATTTAGCTGCACTGCTAGTGGATGGGGTTGTGATTGCGTGGCAATGTGCAGTGAAAGCAGTATGTGCAAACTGAGAATGCTCAGGTTTTTGGGGGCTTGCAGGGTTTTCTAGACTTGAAAATTGACAAGTGGAGGACTTTACCACAACCTTTTAGTTCTTTTTTTGTTGCGTAGTAAAGCTGGTTTAAACAGTATTTCTTGTTTAACTTGTCTTTCTCTTAGTCTAGGTTCACACTACTGCTGCTGCATAATCATGTTTTTTTCGGTTTTTGATGTCTACATTCATTTTTCTTACATGTGCTCCTATTGAAGCCTATGGGGCCAAAATGGCACAATGCTGTGCCAAAAGAAGCACCTGCACCGTTTCAAAAATTGCACAGCACCATGTTGCATTGATGCGAAGGGGCACCATATAAAATAATGTGGTATCGATTGTTGTGCATTGCAGCATGATGGCAGATGCAAGAGAGTTTGCAATGATGTGACTGAGGCCTTACAGTCCTAGTAGAAGGCAGATAAATAGTTCTGACAATTTGCATGCATAGGCATGCTTGTATAATGCATGCTTCACATGGTGTCTGAAAAATCCAATAACCTGACAGACTCTGTCTAAAGGGATTTTATATATTTCCTTATAGTGGACTATAAGTAAGAGCCAGTGGTTTTCTTCATTGTCCTCACTGTGATTTTGGCAAATCCAAAAACTGATATATTTTTATTTAAAGAAGAACTTTATCCGTAACAACGTGATAAAAAATGTTCTTTTGCAAGGAACATACATTCCACATTAATAATTATGCTACCAAAATCGGTGTGGGCTGTAAATTGCCTCCAGCATTGCTCCTGTTTCTTCTTGCTGGAGGCTGCCATTTTGCTGAAGCCCAGAACTCCTGAGCAGCATTAAATCTTTAGTCTGTCAGCAGACTGGCCTCTACAAATTCTGTACAGTGCCTAAAAATATGGGAGCAACTGAGCATGTTTTACTTAGCTATACCTGCAAAAGGGGACAGACTGAAGTGATCTAGCAGACTGAAGTGATCTAGCAGGACTTATTTAGTTTTTTTAAAGTTCCACTTAGTTTATAATTGGTGTGGCCTCTTTAGGCCTGAAATAAGGTGTTCTTTCTAAGAAATTGTGTTGGTTTTTGTTTTTGTTTTTTTAGAATTGATGCCCTGAATCTGATTGTTATCCGACAGAAGTGATTCCATTTTTTTTGTAAGAGCAAATGGATATATCACACCTCTTTTATTGTAGCATAGTGGTGGTAGTCTGAAGAATAGGGGATAGTTAACCACATCCTGCCAAGCCACTGTAGAAATACATTGGCAGGGCGGCACAGCTGGGCAAAACCACGTTTTAAAACGTGTGTTTGCAAAACAGGCAGGGGGCGCGCGCGCCTGCCCTACCTGTCCCACCGATCACGGCCGCGGATGTCAGTTGCCGGGTCACAGCCGGTCGTTACCGGCTGTTTCCCGCCGATTAGCGGCAATCACTGACAGAGAGCAGGGCTGCAGTAGCTCTGCTTTCTGTCAGCTCCCTGTCAGCTCCTGACATGCTGAGCCGGAGAGAAGAGTTTATCTCTCCCGATCAGCATGTCTCTCCCCCCCCCCCCCCCCCGTGCAGTACACACCCCAGTCCCCTGGTAAAACACTCCCCTTACACAGTTAACCCTTTCAGTAAATAAAGTTAACCCCTTCCTCCCCAGTGCCATTAGTACAGTGTCAGTGTTTTTTTTTTTTTTTGCACTGATCACTGTATTGGTGTCACTGGGGATGTCCGTTTCCCCCAGTGTCAGAAAGTCCAAAATATTGTTTTTTTTTTCTCAAAGTTGTCAGCCTTTTTTTTTTTTTTATAGTGTAAAAATAAAAAACGCACAGGCGATCAAATACCAACAAAAGAAAGCTCTATTTGTGTGAAAAAAGGACATAAGTTTCATTTATGTACCGTATTGCATGACCGCACAATTGTCCGTTAAACTAGCGCAGCGCTGTATAGCAAAAAGTGGCGTAAATTGCAGTATCTATACCATAGTTTGTAGACGCTATAACTTTCACACAAAGCAATCAATATACACTTATTGGGATTTTGTTTTTACCAAAAACATGTAGCAGAATACATTTTGGCCTAAATTTATAATTAACTTTGCGTTTACTATATATTTTTCATAACTGAAAGTAAAAAATATAATTTTTCTTCCAAATTTTTGGTCTTTTTTTGTTTATAGCGTGAAAAATAAAAAGCGCACAGGTGATCAAATACCACCGAAAGAAAGCTCTATTTGTGTGAAGAAAAGGACGTAAATTTGTTTGGGTGCAGCATTGCATGATCCTGCAATTATCAGTTGAATTAGTGCAGCGCCGAGTAGCAAAAAAGGTCATTAAGGGGAGTAAATCCTCAGGAGGGAAAGTGGTTAAAGGATAGGTTCACTTTTGGTAACATGTTACACCCATATTTAGGGTATAATTTGTTACCAAAGATCACCTGCCTGCACCCCACCCCCCTCCCCGTTGTGACAATGAGCAGGGGATTCTTCTCCCTGCAGCTGCTGTCACAATTTAAAAAGCGCACAGCAGTGCTGGGCTCTGCCCACATAGCTTCATAATTCATTCACAGCAGTCGGTGAATACATTTACTATTACTGTCTGCCACAGTGGATCATAGTTCTCAATAAACTTCAAGAGCACTGGTGAGCACTCTCGTAGTTCTTGATTTTCCTGCTTTCTAATAATTGTCTGCCCACGGGATCAGCAGGACGGGATGTCCTGCTGATCATGGATGCAGTACTCTGTAGGCTCCAAGAAAATAAATACAATAAATGCAAGTTTTTTTTACCTGCAAAAATATGTGAATTTTTTTTAAAGCTTTCTAGAAGTGACTGTTCAAGATGTAATTCATTATGGCCGGTGTACAGTGGTGCTTGCAATACATGTAACATGTAATTAGCATGCATTTACTTTCACGGAGGGATAAAATAAATGTACCAGCTGATCTCAGACGCACTAAACTAAAGTGCTCAGTTGCATTAGCCTTTAATGACCATTCAACCTAGATCTACACACAAACATACTGTACAACCAGGGCTTTGATCTGTGTGTACTAAAGTATACATGTTCACTTGCTTAACAAGTACCTATGTAGTAAAGGCAATGGGAGCCGAACACATCAACTCTAAACTAATTATTAATTTGTGTAAAGCCCCTCCTGTTTGCTCCCACTCTACAATGAAGCTTTATTAAGTGAAACCCATTAGAGGGAGGAACCCAGGCATGTTGTCCCTAGGCACAATAAGATTTTACAGTGGGACAGAGTGCATCTTCTGTTACTATTGCAAGCAATGTTGCGCCCAGTGATGTGTAGGTTAGGGGTAAGGCAAGTATACATTCAACTTTTTTTTCTTTACAGGTACTTTTTGTACATACCGTAGTCTATGATGTGTATGGGGGGCATGGTCACTTTAAGTGGACCTTGCTTTGTATTCTATGGTCGGCTTTAAATATGTTTATTCCGGTTTACCGCCACAAAATCTCCAGAATACGACCCTTTTTAACCAATGATACTACAAAGCTGCTAATTCATTCCCTGGTCATCTCTCGCCTCGACTACTGCAACTCCCTCCTCATTGGCTTACCTTTACTTAGGCTATTCCCCCTCCAGTCCATCATGAATACTGCTGCCAGGCTCATCCACCTTACCAACCGTTCGGTGTCTGCTACCCCTCTCCCATTTTCTCTACTGGCTTTCACTCACCCAACGAATAAAATTCAAAATACTAACAACAACTTACAAAAGCCATCCACAACTCTGCCCCCAGCTACATCACCAACCTGGTCTCAAAATATCAACCAAACCGCTCTCTTCGATCCTCCCAAGACTTTCTGCTCTCCAGTTCCTGTGTAACCTCCTCCCATGCTTGCCTCCAGGACTCCCAACCCCAATCTGTCAGACTATCTCCTAATCTATCCACCTTTTAGACAAACCCTAAAAACCCTTCTCTTTAAAGACACTTATCCTGCTTCTAACTAGTGAACTGCTTTTTATTCCCTCCATCAGCTCATCCCCCACAGCTATTACCTTTTTGTACCACTCAACAATTCCTCTTAGATTGTAAGCTCTAATGAGCAGGGCCCTCTGTTTCCTCTTCTACCAAATAGTTTTTTTTGTAAAGCGCTGCACAAACTGTGGGCGCTATATAAATCTTGTATAATAATAATTTAGGTAGTAAATAGTAATTTTAGACATATTTATGAGTCAATCTGTTAAAGGTTGAGCAATTAATAAGGTCAAGGCATGTGAGTGTAGGTGGGAAATGAACAGTTTGAGTGATAGACTGTGTCTCACAGGGATAATGATTCAAATCCCAGAATGTCTCTTGCAATAACCGTGGTTGATAGACATTAATCTGGTTATATTGTTATTTTTATTGATGAGGTAGGCTGTGAAAATAGAGTGACGACTGGAGGGGTTTCAAAACGAGTTGATCAAGAGGCATCAACTCTCCGTTCATAATCTGATAAGCAGCCCAAACTTTGTTGTTCTTGCAACCATCAGAAGTGTCTTTGTGGTGTTTGCTCATTGTGAGTACATCAGGACAAGTGCAGCAGACAGAAGTGCATAGTTTGAGCAGCAGTAGATTGGAAACAGTTGGCTGTCACTGAACACGCTCTATCTTTGGTTAGTACTGATGTTTTAGTTCAGTGCAACACTTTGTTTTTGTTTTTTTTGTGTTACTTTTTGCAATTGGTTTGCTGTCCTATCTGTATGCAGATTTGTAATCTCTGTGAAGACATTGCTTATCTAAATTCCTTAGTTTGTGTCCTTCAGTCTGAGATCATGAGGCTGTCCTAGCCAATTTGTTCTGGTTGATAAAGCAGTTTGAATGTTTTTTTAAATCTAGCACCCTAAGAGATTGGCAGTCTTTCTGGTAGAAATTCAAGTTATGCAGTTTATATTTTCCACTGGGTGGCAGTTTTGTCTTGATCTGTATTCATTCTGGTAAGTTATATTATTTTCCATTGAGATTTTTCCGCATTCCCAAAGGCAGATAACTTCCGGGATAGACCTTCTACAATGTGTTTTTTTTTTTACCTTACAAATATTAGTAATTTTTCATAAGTGTTTTATATACAAAATAGTGCAAAAATCTGTAAGGTGATGTGTGAGTATATTTTTGCGCCCTTTAGTCATAGGTGTATGCGAATTGCTGGGGCCAGTGACATGTACAAATCAATGACAGATGCCCTGGCTCTGTGCATGTAACCACACATCTGAATGTTTACATGGGTACATGACAGATGAGCTGCCCTGGATACAGACAGTTTACATATGATCCACTCATCTGTCTCTGTATGCATGTAACCGCTCAGATGTACGGTTATATGTGCACAGCCGCACCATCTGTCAGTCTGTGACTCCTGGGCGCAAAAATATGCTCCTCCTTATTGGTCCAGGGCCACGTGAATGAAGCCTTATACTTTAGATGTGTATTCACTATAAATATACTATAGTTTAGCTTTATATATGTATAGTGTCTGTGTAGCTCCTAATAGTAAACTATATTTTATGAATCTTTCATAATAAAAAAATAAAAACTTCACATAGTAAATTTATCAAGATAAATTCTGTGCAAATGTGTTACGCCCATGCATTTGCAGTTCATTATAATTGGGATTACAAATAAAGGCAATGAAGCCTGGCTAAATGAATAGCTTGATAAAATGTTGGCTTTAAACATCTCTCTAACTGATCATTGTATATCAGTCTTTTGGATAATGAGGGGTTATTTATCTCAGTCAAGAGCAACTACATGCTGCTGGAATGTGAAAATTATTGATAGTGATGATTCTAACAATTTTAATGGAAAATTCAAAGGTTTATTTATAAGATATTAGTGGTTTCACTCTAAAATGTTAAAACCCAACTCCAGGCAAGAGATATATTTTTACTTGTATTTGTAAACCATGGGTTATATGCAAGCTACCTTCAGGTGATTGGACACCAGGAAAAAAGTTGCTAAACAGAAGTAAAGGGAATGAGTGGAGTAGATAATGAAGTGGCTTTACAGCACTCACATAAACTCCAAAGGGTAGCACCTATCGTTTGGTGGTTAAGTAAAGATCCAGGAGTATGTGGGAGTGGTCTCCAGGGCAAGGAACCCAAGTTAAGCAGTGAAATGTATTCTCCAAGTCTGCCCAATCTAACGGAATTACGGAGCCTCCAATCCACTACTCTAGTTAAGTGACACGCCCAATGGTGTGTTCTAATATTGGGTATGCCAATACAGCCTTACAGCTTATAAGAGGAGGCTGTCGCTTCCATAAAAATTTCACACATTGCCTTGTATGCTGCAAAAAAGGTGGGCGATAACCATATCGGGATAGTCTGTAATTTTATATGGAAACCTTGGTAGCACAGTCATTTTTAATAATGCTGCCTTACCAAACCGAGGAAGGTGGCGCTCGTTTCATATTTGTAAGTCTTGTTGCATACTTAGTAGGTCTGGAACAAAGTTCCTGGCAAATGGCTCGGATAGATTGGCTGGCTGTAAATTGGATCCCCAGATAGGTGATGGCCTATGACTGCCATTGAATGGAAAAGTGTCTCGGCAACATTGAACAACTTCCAAGGGGAGGGAAACATTAAGTGCATAGGATTTCCTGTAATTAATTTTGAGGTTGGAAATGGTTTGAAAGTGCTCCAAGTCCCGCATAAGGTTAGGCAGGAAGGTATATGGTTCTGAAAGGAACAAGAGGATATCATTTGCAAAGGCTGTGAGTTTGTATTCCCTATTGCTAGCGGAGATGCCCTTAACATTCTGACTTATTTATTTATTTCAGACACTTATATAGCGCCGTCAATTTACGCAGCACTTTACATACATATTCTACATTCACATCAGTCCCTAACCCTCAAGGGGTGTACAATCTAAGATCCCTAGCTTACATTCATACATACTAGGGACAATTTAGACAGGATCCAATTCACCTACCAGCATGTCTTTGGAGTGTGGTAGGAAACCGGAGTACCTGGAGGAAACCCACGCAGGCACAGGGAGAACATGCAAACTCCAGGCAGGAGGTGCCGTGGCTGGGATTCGAACCAATGACCCTAGTACTGCCAGGCGGAAGTGCTAACCATTTAGCCACTATGCTGCCTGCTTGGAGGTGTCAGAAGGTCTTACAAGCATGTGTAGTATTGAGCTGTAAGGCCATATAGTTTTCTCTAGGAGGATGCAGAGCCCCTGACCTCTGTCTGGGCAGTGATGATTGGCCCTGTGGTGATCACATGCACTTTACCAAGAAAAAAAAAACACTCTAGCCATACACACCAAACTGAGCATGTGCAGTGTCTCCACACGATATGTCTTATCAGGAAATTAGAGGGAGACACTGGAAATAGGGGAGGATCAGAGAAGTCAGGATCAAAGGGCATTTTTACACAATGCAGAGGATTAACCCCTTAGATTCCACAGTGAGTATAACAAGCATGCCTTACTGCATATACAGACTGATTTTAATGTTGTGGGTTTAGTAACACTGTAAAGTGACGTTAAACAATATCCTTATTTTTCAAAAAATTATCCATACACATTCACTAGATAATTGCCCTATAATCTGTTTTTCATTAAATCATTTCTTACTGGGTTTTTTCTGCCTACTTTTAACATCCTCTGTAAACTCTTGAACTTCGCCCTTTCCCCCTTTGTTTGAAATGAACAGTGTGCCTTAGTTGTGGTCATGTGCACTGTTCTATTCACAGTACACATCTCATAGTCCTAAGTCCCTAGCACATGATGAACGTGAAACAGAAGGCGGCTATGCTATTACCTACAGTGTGACAATGGAGAACAAACGTAGCCACCCACTTAACAGGAAGTCAGAGCACAGCAGCAAAAAAAAAAAAATTTGGAGGAAGCTGAGAGCAGCAGAAGGTACTTTTCTTAATTAGGAATACGTACTTAAATAGAATGTATTTTTTAAACCAGAGTTTAGTGTCACTTTTAATGAACCTAAGGAAATCCTATTTTATCAATGTCTGTGTCTCTGTTAGAGACATTTTTCTCACTTCCTGTCTTAGTGTCTAAACAGGAAGTTAGGGAATAAGAAAGACCTGGTATGAGGATTATGTACATTTGTTACAAACATTGATTGCGTACATTTTTTGATAGAAACCTCCTGCGCTGCTTGAGGAACATTGCAGATACGTTGGCAGGGGTGCCTCTGACTGATAGAAAATGATGACCTGTTAGCAGTAGACTCGACCCACTTGTCTGCTGCTTGTGGGCAAAGTCAGGGCTGTTCACAGCAGTGGGTTGTGAGGTAGGGCTGACAAGGTGCCGATTTATTCTGTAAGGATTCATTTACAGAACATATTGATTAGCACAAAATACTTGTGTGATGTGACCACATTCTGCGTTGTTATAGTGCATTGCAGTGCTTGTTTCTTTTTCTTTTTCTTTTTTTTTAACTTCAATATTCGTGGTTGAAAATCCTTACATATACCCAGTGAAGTGACTGGCCTCAGGTGATACACAGAGAAGAAACAAAACCTCCTACATAAGTTGTACCTGGTTATCTGTATCAATCTGTCCTCTGAATCAGTTCAAAGTCCATAATTTACACAGAATATCTCGGGTCTGAAAAGCAGGAGGCGGGGATCTGAAGTGTCACAATACAGATCTCAGGACAATTCTGAGCCCTGATTGGAGGGATGGGACTCACAGTACATGGAGAACATGTATAACTAAGGATATCAGTCACAGGCTGTGTGCTAGAGCTCCCTTCCTCCATCACCTTTTTACCAGTTGGTGTCAGGAAAACCTTTCAGAAGTGAGGCAGTAAAAAGACATTCACACTCAGTGCTTTGTATAGAGGCAAGGTGTCCAAGGTTTACAGCCACTTTTTTTTTTTAATCTTCTTTATATAGGTTTGCAACCACTTTAATTCTATGTTCTGTAAAGTATTACAGCTCATCAGAATGTGATGTAAAGCACAAAAGTAGAGTTTTTCCTATTTTCTTTCAACGTAAGCAAATGCAATGTGTGGAGTAAGTCGTTGGGCATAAGGCAGACTGCCTTGTAGTTGCGTTGGCATCACATCCTATGGTTTTGGTGTGAACTTGCCCGAAAAAGAAAGCAAACATTTGCCTGATTCACACTCTCCTTGTTTAACTGGAATTTTTGCAATCCTTTTAAAGGAATACATAGTTCTTTTTTCATAGATAAACATGAAAAAAAAAAAAATACCAGTATGATTTAAATAGACTTCCCAGTATTTGTTAATGTTTTAAAAACTTTCTGTTCTGCCAAATACAATCACATGGAACTCAGAAATAGCAGTTTCAAAGCAAAGTCCATGTCTCCACCTGTATTTTTTCCTTTTTGAATTTCCCACAGCTCAGCAATTTAACAGAGGCTTCAGGCTCGTAGTTTAGTGCAATAATAGGTTTAAAACAAGAAAATAAATTCCTGTGAATCTTAGCGTTAACTAAGATTAAAAAAAAAAGTCATAAATGGCCACTAATAACAAAAAAAAAATTACCAAAGTCTTTGTCCACGTAAAACAGACTTTTGCATTTTTTTCGTATCCACAAGTCTGGTTCTCGCTCTCTCTCTTTCACAGGTCCCCCACCCCTTGTAAGCTCCAGTGGCTTCTCGCTGCAGGGGAAAAAATGCAGTGCAGTATTTTATATAAGAAACCACCACAGCCTGGGCAGCTCATAGACCCCATCCATAACAAGCCCTGAGACCCTCTGTGGCCACCTGTCAAATTATTAATTTGTATATGTACTGTACATCAGGGCAGCTGTGTTCATTACATGTGCAAGCTGTGCTTTGCAGTGTGACACATTGGTTGCATTTTGTTTCTTTTCATATTGCAAGTATGAGTTGGCTGACTCAATGAAAACTGGGAATGAGGTTCTGGTTGGGTGCTATCATGGGTCCGTGATGATTCCTCAAGTTTTGAGAATTTTTTTCCATCAAAAATAAGGAACCACCTATATTGCACTGTATAGCTAGAGCCATCAGCGTCAATAATTGGATAGAATGGATAACTCAATTCCTTCACTATAAAACTTTCCCATGCTATCTGTTTGATAGTAACTTGTTTATTGGTCCTCTAAATGGCTTAAATAGAATAGCAAGATTTGCCCCCCTCCCCCCATTAAACTTCAGAGAGGGTCACCACAAAGTTTGCAAACATTGAGTAAAATTGGTAAAACTGAGAACAAAACCAGGCAGATTCTTTCATCCCTAATGAAAATAGGTTGCTTCTTATGTGCCTAATATCTTATTGCACTTAGTCACTGGAAACTACCTCTAGTGACTAATCAAGCCATTTTCAGCCAGGGTCCTCTGTCATCCTGGGGCGCTTTCTAGGTTCTTTAGGGGTGCCTTAGAAAAATGCCTAAAAATTGTGTTCAAGCCAACGGGTGGATCAAGCCTTCTTTTTTGTTACACAAAGCCACAGATTGTCATTGTGCAACATTACAACCGTAGGCAGCATACCATCCAGCATCCTATCAACTGCCGACTTCAGCGGTTGATAAGAAGGTCGCCGGGGTTCTCTTCTAATGTTGGGTGTCCAACTTATGTGGATGCTGTTGAAATTTACATTTTAAAATGGAGTGCCTGAAGATTATGCTGCAAATGAAAAAAGGTTGAGAAACACTGCGCCAATCTATAGGCCATGTGTGTTTAGTCAAACAGCAAAAATATGGAAGCGCAAGCTTGTAAAACTGTGAAAGCGAACTAAAACATACTTCTAAAGTAAACACTGCAATTAAGCTCAAAATTTGCGGTCATTAAAAATGCACAATCTTTTTCCTACGACAACAATTCAGAAAATGGCATCTGCCTTTGTATATTACAGTGCTGGCCCTTACAGCCCCAACTGTCTGTACACTGGAATTCAAATGCCATCCAGATATGAATGCATTTGTCTGTAGTATTTCAATACCACAGCCAAGAGACAGCTACAGAGGGGCTCTACTTCTAAGCATATGTGAAATTTTAAGTGACATTTTATGAATTTGCTGAGCTTCAAGCAGTTTTCTTTGGACCCTACTGTTGCAAGTGTGGAGACTGAATAGGGATATTGATATAATTGGTTAGTTGGAAGTATAGTGCCCAAATATTTATCTGTTAAAAGAACTGACCAATGTTTTCTAATTTGCTCTGCTTTCTTGTATTCTTTATTATAATCTAAGATTATGGTAAATGTATGGTCCTCTGTTTATCCTGTATTGGTATCTGTCCATCGATTTTATTATAAATTATATAAATCGAAAGGGGTTATCATCCTTTTATATTCATATTTGTTTACAGGAATATTAAATTAGAAGGATTCATTGTCAATCCAATAGAGTATTTTAATGTACACACGCATAAGCAGTTATAGTTAGATCACACAATGTTGAGATTAAAGGTACAGCATTTTAGATAGTCTGTTATTAAAGTCTGATATGTATATAAAGTCATTTGCGGGAAATCCCGAAGTCAGACAACCAAAAAAATGGTGACCGCCATACCGTCCTCCTTTTCCCATATTTTCTAAGCAAATTTACATCTTTAAACTTAGGGAAAATGGCGGCTATAGCAGATATAATGGCCACCATTATTGTAACGTAATCATTAGGTAAGGATAACGAAAAAAAATGGCAACTGCATTAAGTGTGTATTCCACTTTTTATTTAACTATTTTCGAAGAAAATTTACATCTGTAGACTTGAGGAAAATGGTGGGCATAGCCAACAAAATGGCCACCGCTGCTGTTATACAATTATTAGGCAAAGATAACCCAAACAATTGTGACCATGATAGGTGTATACTCCTGTTCTGAGTTAAATACCCGTAGACTCAGGCAAAATGGCAGATGTAGTCTGGAACTTGGCCACCGTGATTGCCACAATACTAGAGGGATATATATATTTGTGTGTGTGTGTGTGTGTGTGTGTGTGTGTGTAGGATAGCTTGGTTATGGTGTTTGCCCTGGGAAGAAGTTACAGGAAGTTATGAAACGCCTCAGAAGGGGCTATCAGGTTACCAGAAAGAAGTCCATACAATGATGCAAGGGCTTGGTGATATTGACATCTTACATTTTAAAGGCATATCAGAATTTGATCTATCTGTGATTTGTGAGTGTAATTTTATTGGTATAATACAGTGGGGAGAATAATTATTTGATCCCCTGCAGATTTTGTAAGTTTGCCCACTTACAAAGAAATGTCGCTTGGCAACTCAGTTTCAGCTCCCTCCATAAATTTTGTATAGGATTAAGGCTAGGCCACTCCATGACCTTATTGTGCTTCTTCTTGAGGCACTCCTTTGTTGCCTTGGTGGTATGTTTTGGGTCATTGTCATGCTGGAAGACCCATCCACTACCCATCTTTCAGCATTATGGCTGAAGGAAGAAGGTTCTCATCCAAGATTTTACAATACATGGCCCCATCCATTGGCCTCTCAATGCAGCAAAGTTGGCCTGTACCTTTTAGCAGAGAAACAGCCCCAAAGCATGTTTCCACCTCCGTGCTTGACTGCAAGGATGGTGTTCTTAGGGTCATAGTCAGCATTTTTATTCCTCCAAACATGGTGAGTCGAGTTAATGTCAACGAGCTCAATTTTGATCTCCTCTGACCACAGCATTTTCTCCCAATCCTTCTCTGAATCATTTAGATGTTCGTTGGCAAACTTCAGAGGGGCCTGTACATGTGCCTTCTTGAGGAGAGGCACCTTGCAGGCTCTGCAGAATTTCAATCCATGGTGGCATGTTGTGTTACCAATGATTTGTTTGGTGACTATAGTCTCAACTCCCTTGAGATCATGTACAAGCTCATCCTGTGTAGTTCTGGGTTTATCCCTCCCTTTTTGTCATTATCCTCCTTACCCCATGATGCAAAATCCTGCATGGAGCTCCAAAGCGAGGGCGACCGATGTTTTGTATTCCTTCCATTTGCGAATAATAACTCCAACATTTGTCTCCTTCTCACCAAGATTCTTGATGATGGTCTTGTAGTCCATTCTAGCCTTGTGCAGGTCTACAATCCCTGACATCCTTTGATGGCTCTTTGGTCTTGTCCATGTTTGAATGGAGGAAAGAGATTCTGTGGACAGGTGTTTTTTATGCACATAAGTTGTCATAGGAGCACCTTCTTAAATTTGTTAGGTCTAATCTATGTACCACATAGCCAGTCTGTGAGAGCCAGAATTAATATTGGTTGGTAGGGGATCAAATACTTATTTTAATCACTTTCAACTCAATTTCTAACAGTTGTATCATGTGTTTTTTTGTGTTTTTTTTCTGGATTTTTGGTTGAAATTCTGTCATTTAAAATACACCTATGATAACAAATTATAGACCCTTCATTTCTTTGTAAGTGGGCAAACTTACTAAAATCTGCAGGGGATCAAATAATGATTTTCGCCACTGTAAATGTTTTTGGTGTTTTTAAACTATAATGCATTTTGTATAGTTTCTTGTATCATCTGAGCTAACTGCGGATGAGATCTCATTTGGACTATCTGATGATATGGTGTAACCCACAAAAAGATATTGAAGGAAGGAGGCGGAAACGTTCTGTTAAACATTTAGACCCCTTAAATGGGAAGGCATATGGTGACCTGCATATAGGTCAAGAGTTAAAGTGAGAGTGGAAAGTGAATGGTGGTGGGAGTCACTGAAGATATCGTTACTCTTCAAGCTTGCACTATATTGGAACTGTTTGACTGAAAAATACCAGTTGGACTTTTGTGGTTCCACTCAACACAGTTTATTACACAAGGGGGCACTCTACCTTCATATGACCACATTAAGTATATATTGGTGTATCATGTTTATGGATCACATACAGTTGTGTTCAAGCAGTGTGTTGAAAAAAGTGAATAAAGCTCAAAATCCTTCTAATAGCTTTTATTTCCATACACACAAATGCATTGGGAACACTACGCATTCTATTCCAAATCAAAACATGAAGAAAAATATATCAAATTTGTGTTGTTCCTCTAAAAAAAAATTGAAGAAAAGTGAATATTAGACTGTTCAAAAAAAAATAGCAGTGTTTGTATTCTTCTTTACAAACTCAAACATTCACTATATAAACTGAAAAATGTTTGAAGATTTTGCTTTCCTTTGAATCACTTAATTAATATTTAGTTGTATAAGCACTGTTTCTGAGAACTGCTGTACATCTGTGTTGCATGGAGTCAACCAACTTCTGGCACCTGTGAACAGGTATTCTAGCCCAGGATGATTGGACTACATTCCACAGTTCTTCTCTATTTCTTGGTTTTGCCTCAGAAACTGCATTTTTGATGTCACCCCACAAGTTTTCTATTGGATTAAGATCCAGGGATTGGGCTGGCCACTCCATAACATCAATCTTGTTGGTCTGGAACCAAGATGTTGCATGTTTACTGGTGTGTTTGGGGTCGTCTTGTTCAAGGGCATTTCCTCTTCAGCATAAGGCAGCATGACCTCTTTAAGTATTCTGATGTATTCAAGCTGATCCATGATCCCTGGTATGCGATAAATAGGCCCAACACCGTAGTCTGAGAAACATCCCCATATCATGATGCTTCAACCATGCTTCACTGTCTTCACAGTGTACTGTGGCTTAAATTCAGTGTTTGGGGGTCGTCTGACAAACTGTCTCCGGCCACTAGACCCAAAAAGAACAATCTTACTTTCATCAGTCCACAAAATGTTGTGCCATTTCTCTTTAGGCCAGTCAATGTACTCTTTGGCAAATTGTAACCTCTTCAGCACGTCTTTTTTCAACAGTGGGACTCTGCGGGGGCTTCTTGCAGATAGCTTGGCTTCACATAGGCGTCTTCTAATTGTAACAGTACTCACAGGTAACTTTAAACCTTCTTTGATCTTCCTGAAGCTGATTGTTGGCTGAGTCCTTGCCATTTTGGCTGTTCTTCTATCCATTCGAATGGTAGTTTTTCGCTTTCTACCACGTCTTTCAGGTTTTGGTTGCCCTTTTAAAGCATTTGCGATCATTTTAGCGGAGTAGCCTATCATTTTCTGCACTTCTTTATATGTTTTCCCCTCGCCAATCAACTTTTTAATCAAGGTATGCTGTTCTTCTGAACTATGTCTGGAACGACCCATTTTCTTCAGAATTTCAGAGAGAAATGCACTGTAACCAGCATGTACAACATTTGCTGCCTTCCTTCCTTAAATAAGGGCAATAATTGCCACCTGTTTTTAAAAGAATGAATGACCTCACTAATAGAACTCCACACTGCTATTATTTTGAACATGCCCCTTTCAATTAGTGATTAAATTACACAGAATCAGCAGCATGCATGTCATGACTGTTGGGTCTGTTGGATTTCTATTCCTCTACTACACCTGCTAGTAAATTATTTGCCATGTAGAAATATCATTTCTACCAAAAACAGTGATTGATCAGGTTAGTGATGTCTGACTACTATTATTTTGTTATTTTGAAAACAACTGTACCTGTGTTAAGTATTAGATGGAATTAAGTATTTGTACATTTTTATTAATTTAGCAGCATCACAGTGGTGGTGGGACTCTTGTAAATTTTAAGTGGATTTAAGAATTTTTTTGTTGCAGAAAAGGTATATCATGAAGAAAATAGGATTTCTATGGAGTAATATTTAATGTAGCGCAGCACTTCATGTTTGTTTGCATATAGGTTGTCTTTGTAAGGTCACCTATAGTGCATTGCAGCTACATTAACACACACATAGGTTATTTTATTTTTAATTTTTTTTTTTTTTTTGAGATTTTGCAGAGAATTTCTATCATTTATATAAAGTACTTTAGTTGCCACTCTATCCAATGCTATATCTCTCACCTCATCTTTTGTCTCCTGTGGCCATCCTCTTCTGCTATCGAATGGCCACTGATCATGTGCACAGGAGTTACGTTGTTCCGGATACTATTTTCAGCATGCCAAGATTGAGCCAGGCTGTACACTGCATGTGGTGCAGATTATCAGGAAACTAAAGTTCTATTTTAAATTATACTAGCTTACTACTTGCACAGAAGAGGCACTACTGGAATATCACTGTATGAATGGCAGACAGCTGTAGAAATAGTGAAAAATCTGATGGACACAATTTCCCTGAGAACATGTACAAAACAAGGCTGTAAATCACCGTTTAGAGAAGAGAGACTGATGATTGATTTGCCCTTCAGGTAAATTCTGTTCAACAAGCCATCTGGTAGAAGTTGTATAGAGATTATTATAAAATGCAATGACATCTTTTTGAATGCGGCTCAGAGTAATGAAGTGTAGACAGAACAAACCAGGTTTTGGCTAGTGATCCCATTTAAGCCTTGAGATTCATTGTTTTATCCTCAGGAAAGGTTTAAAGAAAGCCAGAAACTTGATTGTGATATATTACAGCATATAGTAAATGCTCTTTGCAATTTTCAGCTTGGGTGTTGTATTTTTTTCTTGAATTGGCATAGTGGCAGTAAATGATAAGGTTATGTAAACCAATTCAGGTCTTTAAAAGAATGTACTGCTAAGTTGTCATTTTCTTTTTTGACGATTTTCTAAATCAGTAGTAAATTTTACAAACCCTATGGGATATCGTTAAAGTGACAGCAGAGCAGACACTTTCTTCTCATAGGTTCTGTTAGTCTTTAACCACCTCCCATCCGCCATATAGTAATATGACGGTGGTTCTCTCGTTCTGGGAGGACGTCATATGACAACCTCCCATTCTCACCGCGCATGCGTGGCTCAGGGAGCGCGCAGCGCAGTGATCGGTGGTGCGCTGTGTCCCTCGGAAAGAGCTGAAGATGTTGGCTCGGTCATGTGATCAGCTGTGTCTAATCACAGCTGATCACATGTAAACAGGGAAATGCCGGTTATCGGCATTTCTCTCCTCTCAAACTGTCAGGAGAGGAGAGCCAGTAATCGGCTTTCCGCGGAGGGGACATGTGCTCTGATCATCAGGGCACTGATGATTAGTGTAGCCCCAGCAGCGCCACCTGTCAGTGCTCATCATTGCCTTGTGCCAGTGCCCATCAGTACCACATCAATGCCATATATCAGTTGCTATCTGAGCTGCCTTTCAGTGTCACCCATCAGTGCCGCCTATCAGTGCCATATATCAGTGCTGTCTTTCAGTGCCCATCAGTGATGTCTGTCAATGCCACTTACCAGTGCCACCTATCAGTGTCCATCAGTGCCGCCTCATTAGTACATATCAGTGAAGGAGAAAAATCACTTATTTACAAAATTTTATAACAAAAACTAAGGGAAACGTTTATTTTCAAAACTTTCAGTGGTTTTTGGTTTAAGAAAAAATAAAAAACCCAGAGGTGATTAAATACCACCAAAATAAAGCTCTATCTGTCACAAAAAAAATTATACAAATTTCATATGGGTACAATGTTGTATGACCGTGCAATTATCATTCAAAGTGCGACAGCGCTGAAAGCTGGAAATTGGCCTGGGCAGGAAGGGGGTATAAGTGCCCTGTAGGCTACTGGTTAAAGGTTTGGCTTAAAAAGAAATAACAAACATGTTATATAGAGTAGTCCCAATCCTGTTCTTCTTGAGTCACCTGCTGACTCTCCTGGTTCCTCCCCATTGACCAGTGCCTCCAATAGCAAGCCACTTGCTATAGGGAGGCACTGGTGCTTGCTTGTTCCTGAGCCCTGCTCTATGCAATCCAACGACACACAGATATAGTCCCCGCCCTCACTGTCACTGTGATTGACAGCAGTGGGACCCAATGGCTTCTCCTGCTGTCTCAGCCAAAGAGGAGAGGGAGTCCTGGGACAGCCAAGGCTCTTGTGCACATCGCTGGTTTGAGAGGGGGCTCAAGTGAGTATCAGGAGGGGCTATGGAAGGCCAACACAGAAGGTTTTTTTTTTTTTTATCTTCATGCATAGAATTTACAACCTCTTTAAACTTTTGCATTAGTCATCTGTTAGCCTAATGCACTGTATTTTTTAGTTCTGAGAGAAGAGTTCTGTAAACAGTCCTTTATCACCAAAGAAGCAAATGGAGAGCCTTAATAGGAGCCCCACTGCAGCAGCTCACTCAAAATGAGAATGCAAAGGTTTATTTAATATTTAGCTAACAAAAACAGTATTTTTTAATTTGTGTCTTGACAATAACAAATATGTTCAAACTAATATTCCTGTTATTTAAAATTTGGCAGGTGTGTGTGTGTGTATGTATAAATACAGTGTCTTTTTGTATATAAATAATTTTGAACATTTTAATGTAAATAAAAATTGACATGTTAAAGTTCGTTAATATGCAATACAAAATATCCTTGTCCCACTCATTGACATTTGGTCTATTTATCAGTTCCTTGAAAGCTACCCTGAAACAGATCAAACACCCTAGAGTCTAGGGTGTTTGATGCCTAGGGCCTAGACCTACTACTCCTTTCTGAAACCTGTGTAGCGAGAAGTTGTAACTCCTCCACTTAGTCTGGCCATAGATGGCTAGAATTTTTAACGCACATTCCAAGGTAAGAATGTTCTAAGAAAGTTTAATTTTTCTAATCATTAGTGGGTCAAATCGATGTTTGGTTTCGAACAAAATTTGAAGGAGCAGGATGAAAATTTTTTCTCAAAAGAATAAGTATCTAACACAGTGGTTCTTAACCTGGATTCGATCGAACCCCAGGGGTTCGATGAGTCAGTCTCGCGGGTTCGGCGGAGGTGAAGACCCACACCCGACTCATATGATTCGTGATGACATGCCCCGCTTGTCCATCATTGGCTGCAGGTGGTCACGCAACATCGCTTAGCCCAGTGGTCGGCAAGCCGCGGCTCGCGAGCCACATGCGGCTCTTTACATGCTTTAATGCGGCTCTTGTGTGCCGGGCGCCCGCTCCTCTCCCTCCTCTCGGGCGGCAGGGACTCTGCAGCGTGATCCAAAAAAAAAAAACAGCCAGGGCAGCGCGCTCAAATGCAATGATTGGCCAGTCTCGCTGCCACTCACATCCTGATAGCCAGTGATTGGCTGTCAGGATGTGTGTAGGCGGGGCAGCGTGACGAACGTGAGAGGAGCTAGGCTCCTCTCACAGTCCGCCCTGAAGACCGGAACGGCGCGGGAATACGGCGAGAGGAACGCGCGGAGCAAAGGTAAGTGAATTGACACAGGGGGGACTTGGCTTACTACTTGCTACTTACTTACTACTACTATATAAGGGATGAATTAATATGGGGGATGAATTACTATATGGGGGATGAATTACTATATGGGGGATGAATTACTATATGGGGGATGAATTACTATAGGGGGGATGAATTACTATAGGGGGAATGAATTACTATGGGGGATGAATTACTATATGTATATTTTCAATTGTCAAACCTTTTCACACTTATATCTTAAATAATTGGGAATGTCTAGTTCTAATTTATATTTATATATATATATATATATATATATATATATATATATATATCAGTTTTGAAATATATACTGTATACCATATATTAGTTTGTAGACTCTATATTTGTTCTTTGTTCTTAATGGTTTTGTTCATTTTGTGCACCTATGTATAAATATATACCTATGTTTTGAATTTTAAAAATCATATTTTATTTTTCCAATTAAGAAGGGTTCGGTGAATGCGCATATGAAACTGGTGGGGTTCAGTACCTCCAAAAGGTTAAGAACCACTGATCTAACAGCATATGTGGTTTTTAGTGAACGGTAAAGTCCATTCATTGCAAAATCAAAAGATAAAAGTTAACAAAATCTTTCTAACGATATTCGCATGTTTTGAGAATGTTGTGATAATTGTTGTTCAAATCTCTATCCATCTATGGACAGCTTTACTGTTTTTCAGATGTGTAAACTCCTTTTAGTTCCTCCAGCAGGATATCTCCCACCCTATATTCATAAGTGAGAGATTTAAATGATGCTCACCTCAGTGCAAATCGAGGGGGCAGTCTTGTTTACATGTCGCCAATAGGCAACAAGTGCCAAGAACAGGCATTTAGGATTTTTTCACAATAGTATAGGGTACTGATGCTTCTCCAAAAGATATACCCTCAGTCTTCTAACCTTTGCTGCTCCTCTTCTCCAGTTACTCTCCCAATGTCTTTTGGAGTTGCCTGTAGATTTGTCCATTCTGGGTGAAAGTACAACGGCTTGCACTTCAGATTAGCTCGGTGAACTTGGGCCACCATCCTGTGAATTATCTACTGCACTTTAACCATGTCCGTTAAACTCAATACAAAGCTTTCTTGAATGTTCATCTCTGCACACGCTTGTGTAAATGCATTGTGGAAGCAGACTTTTACTCCTCCATATCCCTCTGGTTTGACAAAATTAAGAAATCCAAAGAATGGAGGACTTCACAGCCACCCTATACCATCAGGAATTAACATTCTAAAATACTTGGTACCCCTGAAATGTCCTTTCTTACTTCTCAAATGTAACTTATTTTAGGAGGGGCCATCTACACCACATTAATATAGCTAATGCATGAAACCCTGAACTTTAATGCTACTATTTAAACTGGGGAGACAATTTGTGAGTGCAGATGTATTCCTCTGATGCACTCTCCACTTTCTTTATAAGCCTCCAGCCCTGCCTGCCTTCCCCTGCTACTTTGCTGCTTCTCCCCTTCTCATTCCTTTGTAGTCCTCCATTCTATCACCCCCAATAGAGACACTATTTCCTATGGCTGTAGGCTGTTTGTCTTGGGCATCATACCCCCAACCCTTTTAATTATTTGAAAAACTGGATGGCACTCTGGCAAGAAGCTTTCTGTGTGATTTGCTTAGAGGTTTCACTAAGTACAGGTAATAAGGACTAGCCAAATTACATGGTCTTAATTTGTCTGGTTGTCAGTTAATTTGATTGGTTCTCATCTGCGTTTAAGAGACTTTTGCATTTGACATTATTTTACCTTTGCCTTTGTCCTAAATAAAGTATTTTAAAAAATTGCTAATGGCAGCTGGTATAAGCAATGGTAAATTATTTCTATGAAAGCCTCTGTAAAATGTTTCCTGGCTGAGACATGGCAAAGATCCACTACTTTAGGATATGGAGAAATTGATACAAATTAAGCTCTCTTTGGAGCTACAGTGCCTTGAGAAAGTATTCATACTCCTTGAAATTTTCCACATTTTGTCTTGTTACAACCAAAAACGCAAATGTATTTTATTGGCATTTTATGTGATAGACCAACACAAAGTGGCACATAATTGTGAAGTGAAAATGATAAATGGTTTTCAATTTTTTTTTACAAATATCTGAAAAGTGTGGCGTGCATTTGTATTCAGACCCCTTTACTGTGATACCCCTAACTACAATCGAGTGGAACCAATTGCCTTCAGAAGTCACCTAATAGTAAATCCACCTGTGCGTGAGTTAATCTCAGTATAAATACATCTGTTCTGTAAAGCACTTAGCGGTTTGTTAGAGAACATTAGTGAGCAAACAGCATATTGAAGGCCAAGGAACACACCAGACATGTTAGGGATAACGTTGTGGAGAAGCTTAAAGCAGGGTTAGGTTATGAAAAAATATCCTAAGCTTTGAAAATCTCACGGAGCACTGTTCAATCCATCATCCAAAAATGTAAAAAGTATGGCACAACTGCAAACCTACCAAGACATGACCGTCCACCTAAATTGACAGGCCAGGCAAGGCGAGCATTAATCAGAGAAACAACCAAGAGGCCCATGGTAACTCTGGAGGAGCTGCAGAGATCAACAGCTCAAGGAGAGTCTGTCCACAGGTCAACTATTCGCCATCCACTCCACAAATCTGACCTTTAATGGAAGCGTGGCAAGAAGAAAGCCATTGTTGTAAGAAAGCCATAAGTCCCGTTTGCAGTTTGCAAGAAGCCATGTGGGGCCACAGCAAACATGTGGAAGAAGGCACTCTGGTCAGATGAGACCAAAATTGAACTTTGGCCTAAAAGCAAAACACTATGTGTGGCAAAAAAATAACACTGCACATCACCCTGAACACACCATTCCCAATGTGAAACATGGTGGTGGCAGCTGCATCATGTTGTGGGGATGCTTTTCTTCAGCAGGGACAGGGAAGCTGGTCAGAACTGATGGGAAGATGGATGGAGCCAAATACAGGGCAATTTTAGAAGAAAACCTGTAAGTCTGCTAAAGACCTGAGGCGGAGGTTCAACCTCCAGCAGGACAACGACCCTAAACATACAGAAAGCGCTACAGTGAAAATGGTTTAGATCAAAGCATATTCATGTGTTAGAATGGCTCAAAGTCCAGACCTAAATCCAATTGAGAATCTGTGGCAAGACTTGAAAATTGCTGCTCACAGATGCTCCCCATCTAATTTGACAGCTTGAGCTATTTTGCAAAGAAGAATGGGCAAACTGTAGATGTGCAAAGCTGGTAGAGACATCCCCAAATACAACGTATTGACTCGGGGGGCTGAATACAAATGCACGCCACGCTTTCCAGATATTTATTTGTAAAAAATTTTGAAAACCATTTTTCATTTTCCTTCCACTTCACAATTATGTGTTACTTTGTGTTGGTCTATCACATACAATTGGGTCCATATACATCCAAATTGGAGGAAAGGTTTAGGAATTACAGCTCTTACGAATAGCCATCCCCCTTTTTCAAGGGAGCAAAAGTATTTGGACAGTTGAATATAATCATAAATAAAATGTTCATTTTTAATATTTTGTTGAGAATCCTTTACTGGCAATGACTGCATGAAGTCTGGAACCCATGAACATTACCAAAGACTGGGTTTCCTCCTTTCTGATGCTTTGCCAGGCTCTAACTGCCGCTGTCTTCAATTGTTCTTTGTGGGTCTTTGTTTCTTTAGTTTTCCCTTCAACAAGTGAAATGCATGCTCAATTGGGTTGAGATCAGGTGATTGACTCGGCCATTGCAGAATATTCCACTTCTTTTCCTTCAAAAGCTCCTAGGTTGCTTTTGCAGTGTGTTTTGGATCATTGTCCATCTGTACTGTGAAACGCCATCTAATCAACTTTGCTGCCTTTGGCTGAATCTGGGCTGACAGTATATCTCTAAATACTACAGAATTCATCCGGCTGCTTCTGTCGTCTATCACATCATCAATAAACACCAATGACCCAGTGCCACTGGAAGCCATGCATGCCCATGCCATCACACTGCCTCCACCATGTTTTACAGATGACGTTGTGTGCTTTGGACCATGAGCTGTTCAAAGCCTTCTCCGCACTTTTTTCTTCCCGTCATTCTGGTACAGATTAATCTTTGTTTCATCTGTCCAAAGAAGGCTTTTCCAGAGCTGGTCTGGCTTTTTTAGATGTTTTTTGGCAAAGTCTAATCTGGCTTTGCTGTTCTTCAGGCTTATAAATGGTTTGCACGTTGTGGTGAACCCTCTGTATTTGCTCTTGTGTAGTCTGCTTTTGATTGTAGACTTTGACAATGATACGCCCACCTCCTGTCTTGATGTTGTGAATGGGTTTTTGTTTACCATATAGAGGATTTTTGTTTACCATAGAGAGGATCATCCACCACTGTTGTCTTCCATGGACGTTCATGCCTTTTTGTGTTGCTGAGCTCACCAGTGCGTTCTTCTTTCCTCAGAATGTACAAAACTGTTGATTTGGCCTCTCCTAATGTTGCTGCTATGTCTCTGATGGATTTGTTTCATTTTTGAAGCCTTACAATGGCCTGTTTCACTTGCATGGACCGCTCCTTTGAACGCATAATGTAGGTTCCCAGCAATAGATTCTGAATTCAAATACTACACTTAGAATCAACTCCAGACCTTTTACCTGCTTAATTGATGAAGAAATAACAAAGGAGTAGCCCACACCTGGCCACGAAACACCTTTTGATTCAATTGTCTGATTACTTTTGGTCCCTTGAAAAAGGGGGGATGGCCACTCTTAAGAGCTGTAATTCCAAAACCCTTCCTCCAATTTGGATGTACGTACCCTAAAAGTAAACCTGAGAGTGTTCACTTTCAGCCCATATCCATTATAGAACTATAGCTTGAATATGTTTTGGTAAATAAATAAATAAACATAAAATAAAAAAACTAAAATTTTGCCGGTCTAAATATATATGGACCTAACTATAATCAAAATTAAAATACACATTACGCTTTTGGTTGTAACATGACAAACTGTGGAACATTTCAAGGGGTATGAATACTTTTTCAAGGCACTGTACGTGACTGGTCATGTAGAAATGGAGAAAAGTTGGTTTACCAGAAAGTTGATAGTTGCGTAGTGTTTATTTGGTGGTGAGGAAGTACTGGAATAGTGAGAGCAGGGACTTTATGGTTCTTGCTATTGCAGTGCTCTATTAAATTTCCTATATACCACTTGGGACAGACTCAGTCCAGTGTTACTTGACCCTCTTACTGCTGCCACCACATGCTAGCTTTCCTCAGATATGTGTGTAAAAAGATTGAAACACTAGTCTGATATGGAAAATGTTAAAAACAAATGCTTGAATTCTTCAAAGATGATCAACTCTTTGGTGTGTTTTAAATGTGGGTGTCAATAAATAAAAAGTAAGCTAAATAAGGCTTACTAAACATGGGGATGACCGTAAAACACATTCTTTCTCCCGAGTCACTCAGCTGTACGTTATGGCATAGAAAGAACCTTTAAAAAATGAGGCTTTTTTTGGAGGGCAGCATATAACCTTCAGTAATATGGGGATGATAGTGTTACATTGTTGTTCTCTACATTTAAGGTTTGTGTTGATGGGGTTTTGATCGCATCAGATTTTGCATTCCAATACAAGTCTGCATGAATGCAAAAAAAGCTTGGAGGTCAACTGCAGGTTAGATACACCTGTCAATAAATCCTGAATGAGCCCAAAAGTGTCTTTAACAAATATCAAACTGATGCTATTGACACAATTCTCAAAACCTGTCACAGGCCCAGAGTGCTACCTTCTGTTCATACAGCAGTCATGTGACCTCAGTGTCCAGTTTTTTGTCTGCCAAGCAATTGGTGATCTTTGACCATTTCAGATCTATAGACACGCCATCCACTTTTTATGGCACCATGAGGTCACTGCCAGCCAACTACATCCACTTAACCTCCAACCAACAGGTCAAGGGATGGTGTCTCAAACACTGAACCATCCTCGGAGGAGGCAAGGGCCACACCCGGCCAATGGCCAATACCACAGGTACCAGAGAGGATGGTTGTCCCAACATCACAATGTATCCCAGCTTCCAAGCAGCAGGTTTTCATTGGGGGATATCTCTGCACGTTGCTCTATTCAGCTTTCCTTAAACCCTGACCAGTCTCCCAGTCCCTGCTGCTGAAAAACACCCCACAGCATGATGCTTCACTGTTGGATTGGTATCAGGCAGGTGATGAACGGTGCCTGGTTTCCTCCACTCAGAACGTTTTAGAATTGAGGCCAAACAGTTCAATCTTGGTTTCATCAGACCAGAAAACCATCAGTCTGAGTCCTTCATGTGCTTTTTTGCAAATTGCAAGCAGGCTTTCATGTGTTTTGCACTGAGGAGAGGCTTCTGTCTAGCCATTCTGCCATAAAATCCAGATTGGTGGAGGGCTGCACTGATGGTTGTCCTTCTGGAACTTTGTCTCATCTCCACACAGGATCTCTGAAGCTCAATCTGACTGACCATTGGATTCTTGGTCACCTCTCTTACTAAGGCCCTTTTCCCCCAATTGCTCAGTTTGGCCGGACGACCAGCTCTTTTAAGTGTCCTGGTTGTGCCAAACTTCTTCCATTTTCTCTTGGGAACCTTCAGTGCAGCTACAAAACTTTTGTAGCCTTCCCCTGATCTGCCTCTCGATAATCCTGTCTTTAACCTCATGGCTTTTGCTCTGATACAGTATGCATTGTCAGCTGTGAGGCCTTTTAATAGAGGTGTGTGCCTTTCCAAATAATTTCCAATAAATATAGTTTACTACAGATTGACTACAATCAAGGTGTAGAATCATCTCAGAAACTATCAAGAGAAATGGTAGGCTTCTTAGCTAAATGTCAAGTGTTGTTGCAAAGGGTCTGAATACTTATGCCATGTGATATTTCAGTTTTTCCTTTTTCAAAAATTAGCAAAAATTTCTAAAATGCTGTTTTCACTTTGTCATTATGGGGTACTGAGTGTATATTCATGAGAAAAAAATGTACTTAAACTGTAGTATCAGGCTGCAACATAACAAAATTGAAAAGCGTGAAGGAGGTCTCTATACCTTATGAATGCAATAAATATATGTATATTAATCTGAACAGAGACTGAATGACCATTACTATGCATAAACACCTTTCCTAGATAAATGGCTGCACAGTGAGGTTCAAGGTCTGTACGCCCAGCTTACGCAAGTGTCTGGCTGCATCTTATGGCACTTCTTTTTCTTAGTGTATATGAGCAGTATTATTTTCATGCTAAACATTATTTTTTGGAAAAATTTGAAAAAATAGATACCCTGAAAATTTAAGTGTAAGAATTAGTTAAGATTACTTTCTTGCTTATGTTTTTCATACTTCCTTTGCAGCTTTATTACAGCTACTGGCAGCTTCAGAGACTGGGCGCGATGTTGTGTATTTCACATTTGAAGACAAAGAGTTAATGCATGATGTTTTTAATATGTATCGCTTTCTTTCTGAGCGGAGCAAAACAGTTGGTGAGTATCTGCATTTCCTTCTGGTTTATTCTGTTAGGGTCTACAAAACTTACTGGTATTTTTCCTTTGAGATTAAAGCCCTGTACACACGATGAGAATATCGGATGAATGATCGTCCGTTTTTTGTTTTTGTTGTTTAGGGGGTTTTTTGGTTTGTTTTTTTTGCATGCTAGCCTGATATCGAAAGTGAAGAGGTTACTAAAGTTCCAAAAATTCTTGTACAACAGAAAATATGGAAGTGATGTAATTATTTTCAGATGAAAAATGTACTGATAAAACAAAAGTCATACAATCTGGTATCATACGAAAAACATTTTTGTGCTTATCCCTTAAAATAACTTTGGACGAAAGCTGTGTACTAATGATCAGATTATCGTACGATCGCTTCTTATGATTTTCTGATTGTGTGTATTAGGCTTAAGGGTCCATGCACACTGGGCTTAAAAAAACACTGCTTCTATAGAAGTTTTCCGTTTTTGCCTGTTGCAGCAGCTCCTTTCTATTCTCCATTACACTATATTGTCAAAAGTATTGGGACACCCCTCCAAATCATTGGATTTAGGTGTTCCAATCACCTCTATGGTCAAAGGTGTATAAAATCAAGCACCTAGGCATGCAGACTGCTTCTACAAACATTCTTAAAGAATTTATCACTCTCAGAAGCTTAGTGAATTCAAGCATGGTACTGTGATAGGTTGACACCTGTGCAATATGTCCATCCGTAAAATGTCCTTGCTACTAAATATTGCACGGTCAACTGTTAGTGGTATTATAACAAAATGGCAGCAACTGGGAACAACAACAACTCAGCCACGAAGTGGTAGGCCACATAAAATGAGCGGGGGGTCAGCACAAGCTGAAGCGCACAGTGCGCAGAAGTTGCTGTCTGCAGAATCAATAGCTGAAGACCTCCAAACTTTGTGTGGCCTTCAGATTAGCACAACAGTGCATAGAGAGCTTCATGGAATGGGTTTCCATGGTCGATCAGCTGCATCCAAACCTTTTATCACCAAGTGCAATGTAGAGTGTCGGATGCAGTGGTGTAAAGCATGCCACCACTGGACTCCAGAGTAGTGGATACTTTTTCTCTGGAGTGATGAATCACGGTTCTCTGTCTGTCAATCCGATGGACGTTTCTGGGTTTGGCGTTTGCAGAAGAACGATACTTGCCTGACTTTATTGCTTCAAGTGTAAAGTTTGTTGAAGAAGGGGATTATGCTGTAGGATTGTTTTTCAAGGATTGGGCTTGGCCCCTTAACTCCCTTGAAGGGAATTCTTAAGGCGTCAGCATATCAAGACATTTTGGATAATTTCTTGCTCCCATTTTTGTGGGAACAGTTTGGGATGGCCCCTTCCTGTTTCAACATGACTGCACACCAGTGCACAAAGCAAGGTCCATAAAGACATGGATGAGCAAATTTTGGGTGGAGGAACTTGACTGGCCTGACTTCAAACTGATAGAACACCTTTCGGGATGAATTAGAGCGGAGACTGCGAGCCAGGCCTTCTTGTCCGACATCAGTGCCTGACCTCACAAATGCGCTTCTGGAAGAATGGTCAAACACTGTAACACAATATTGAACCCTATGGACTAAGACTGGGATGCCATTAAAGTTCATGTGTGTGTAAAGGCAGGCATCCCCATACTTTTGGCAATATAGTGTATGTTAAAGTACTGGCTGGAAAGATTGTGAACAAAGTATTTATCCTCTTCAGGTGGGGATAAAGTCTCCATTCCTAGGTCTGCATCTTACTTGTTAACCAATACTCATTCGTGAATCTTAGTTGTTCACAGGCCTTTTTATATTGATCAGGGCTCTCTTTTGGTCTCCTTGCTATTAGAGTCTGCTGGACATTAGGATGTCTAGATGCATATTTTAAGGATGATTAGGACGTCTAGATGCATATTTTTAGCTTAGCATTTAGAGGCAGGAAAAAAAAAACCTTTTTGGTTTGCATTTTTGAGAGGATTATCCAGGCAGAAGAAAATGCTAAACACCTGAAATGCTCAAAAACGTACAAAAATGCTCTATTTGAGTGAGGGGTGTTCTGTCAAAGGCACTGTTTTTTTGTTTATTTTGTTTTTTTCTTTTAAGCTCAGTGTGCACCCTAAAACTGCTGTTGTGTGATAACAATTTAACTTTTTCTGTTTACAGGTGACGTTTACAAATTACTGTTGAAATATTACTATGAGGTGTGCAAGAACACAACTGGAGCAAGGCCGGACACAAAACTGTATTCCTTTATATGCAACTGTGTAGAGCAGAAGTATCCAAGTTAAGAACACTTGTATATAACAGAAAGAAAAGCAAATCAAGCTTTGTACCTTTCCACAATAAACTGTTTATTCTGCTGGTTGTAATATATGGACTAGCATATACAGTGTATATAACCGTACCTTTTAATCCTATGCTTTATATACAACAATCCTTTTAGGACTTTAATTCTTTGATTTGATTTTTAAGATGTATTATGCTTGACTGGAATATATTTTCCATTGAGTTTTCTTATATTTCAGAGTTCATAATTATTTTATTAGACTACGAATGCATTGCTGTGCCATGCCAGCCTCTGAATGTCAATTGTACTCATATGATTGTAGCGTTGCCACTGCTTCATCTGTTTTACAGTCCAAAAAGGGGATCAACATCTTTTTCAGAGCCAAGTATGTTTATATGTATCTCCCATCTTGCATAGCCGGTGATAATCTAATCTCGCTAAGCATTATGGTAAGTGAAGATGCACAAAAGCAGTTGCTCCTGACTTTTTCTTTTCCCGAGTACCACCGCTTCTATAGTGGATATAGCAGTGCTCTTCTACAATATGGCTTACCTCTGTAATGCAAGTACAGCAAGCCAAACTTTTGTTGGTTTTGCACGTTGCAGAATTTTATAAAAAATTGAGGTGCAGAATATGATGGTTTTGTTTAATCTGCCTTGATGAAAAATAAAATTTATTAAGTTGAAAAAATCTCTTGGTATTCTTCTTAAAGCCATTTGCTGAATATATTATATAGCATTTACCTATCAACTGGCCAATTACAAAATGCACTGATGTCTGCAGGGTAAGTATAAACAGCAGAATGCTACTGAAGGTCTACTGGAAGGCTGTTGGAAGGACCGTTGTAAACATGCCTAAGGTCTAAGGTGGTCCACAGTGGTAAAAGACGATTCTGTCTCCAGCTGAGAGTATATTCACATATGTACTTGGTTGTAGCCAGCTATAAATTCTGCACTAGTATTTTAGACCTTTTGACTTTTCCACAATTTGTATCATTATTTTGAAATTAATTTAAAAAGGATGTTTACCTTACTAGGTACACAATATGGAAGTACAAAAATGTTTTTATAGTGTCACAAAAGTTAATGTAAATAAAAAAAAAAAGGTTAGTGCAAGGAACTCATAGTTAGATAGTTATTCTGGCTGAAAAAAGACAAAAGTCCATCCAGTTCAACCATTAAAAAAAAGTTATAATCCTACACCCACAGCTGATCCAGAGGAAGGCAAAAAAAACCCCAGCAAAGCATGATCCAGTTTGCTGCTGCATGGGGAAAAAATTCCTTCCTGATCCCCTGAGAGGCAATCGGATATTCCCTGGATCAACTTTACCTATAAATAGTAACCAGTTATATTCTGTGTATCCAAGAAAGAATCCAGGCCTTTTTTAAAGCAATCCACTGAACTGGCCAGAACCAGCTCTTCAGGGAGTCTATTCTACATTTTCACAACTCTCACTGTGAAGAAACCTTTCCTTATTTGGAGATTAACTTTCTTTTCCTCCAGACGTAAAGAGTGCCCCCTTGTCCTCGGTGATGACCTCAGGGTGAATAACTCTACACCGAGTTCACTACATGAACCACTGATGTATTTATACATGTTGATCATATCCCCTCTTAATCTCCTCAAGTGAGAATAAATTCAGCTCCTCTAATCTTTCCTCATAGCTGAGCTCCTCCGTGCCTCTTATCAGTTTGGTTGCCCTTCTCTGTACTTTCTCCAGTTCCCCAATGTTCTTTTTGTGAATTGGTGCCCAAAATTGAACTGCATATTCCAGATGGGGTATTACTAATGATTTGTACAGGGGTAATATCTCTCTCTCCTGTACCTCTTTAATACAAGAGGATTTTGCTTGCTTTAGAAACCGCAGTTCGGCATTGCATGCCATTAAGCTTCTGATCTACCAGAACTCCCAGATCCTTCTCCACCATTGATTTCCCCCTGTTGTACGATTGTATGATGCATGCATATTCTTAGCCCCCAAGTGCATAACCTTACATTTATCAACGTTAAACCTCATTTGCCACATAGTTGCCCAAATAAACAGTGCATTGAGGTCAGCTTGTCAGTTGGAGACATCCTGTAAGGACATTATTCCACTGCACAGCTTGGTGTCATCTGCAAAGACTGAAATGGGATTTTTAATCCCAGACCCTATATTGTTTATAAACACATTAAAAAGTAAGGGTCCCAACACTAAACCTTGGGGTGCACCACTGACAACCCTAGACCATTCAGAGTATGAATCGTTAACCACTACTCTCTGAATACGATCCTTTAGCCAGTTTTCTAACCATTTACATACAGATTTTTCCAAGCCAGTAGACTTTACATTACACATTAGCCGTTTGTGGGGAACTGTGTCAACCGCTTTTGCAAAATCCAAGTATACCACGTCCACTCCCAGGTTTTCCCTCACCTCATAAAAAGAAATCCGATTTGTTTGACAACTTCTGTCTTTCATGAATCCATGCTGTCTGTTGCTTAAAATATTTTTTTCCAGCAAAAACTCATCTATGTGGTCTTTTATTAAACTCTCCAGTATCTTCCCAACTATATAAGTTAAACTAACAGGTCTATAATTACTTGGTAAATTTGTTGACCCCTTTTTAAATATTGGCACCACATGCCAGTCATTAAAGAGTCCCTAAAAATTAGAAACAATGGCTTTGAAATGACAGAGCTCAATTCTTTAAGGACCTGTGGGTGTATGCCATGCGTTCCAGGTGCTTTATTCACCTTTTATTAGGTGTAAATATTTTGGATCATATCAATTGTGAGCCAATGTGGATCATCTATAGCTGTGTCAATACCATGCCCATTATGGACAAGAGCTTCCCCATGTTCCTTTGTATACACAGAGCTGAAGAAGGTATTTAATAAATTTGCCTCCTTTGTACCCAGTCACCCACTCTAGATTATTTTGTAAAGGGCCTAACAACTGAACTGACTCCCCATGATGGTGTAGGAATCAATATGGTTCCTCTTGTGTGGCAATATTACACGGGAGGATTGTTTTACCCTCCTTTTGACCAAAGCTACGTGAATTTTGAGAAATTAAATCATAAATATGTAATTGCAGTTTGAGTCCTCTGATGTGGTGGCTACAATTATTTCCTTTTCTCAGGACAGTAACATTTTTAGGAAGTACAAAAATTACCTGTTAGTCTTGCCAAGAATGCAGTGTCCTTGTCACTTTATTATTATTCAGGATTTATATAGCATCAACAGTTTGCTCAGCGCTTTACAATATACTTTATGTGAGCTGAAAAGAAAGCACAATTCTCTTAATATCTTGGAGAAGTGACTGTAAGCATGAAGAGATAGAAAGTGTTACTTGCAGCATTTACAACTGAAAATAAAAGGAAAAAAGTTTGTACAAAGAAAACGGATGCAGCTTACCTTTCCCTTTTTTTTTACATCCTTTTTCCTTATGTTGGCATGTGGTGCATTGCATCGAGATAGCCACAAGGTGTTATGCAAGTCATGGACTGTGGTACATCAGCAGCAGAGCCCTATCCCCTTCAAGGAGGGCAAAACAGGGATAGGGCTTGTCTTTAACATTCTGCTTTGAATAATAAAGGCATTTGTCATGGTAAGTTGTGAGATCAGTGTCTTTCCCTGGTCCCCAGCATGCAGGCACCCCATTTCTCAGGTGGTTTGTAGGAGGACAGGAGCTGTGACACTTTTTTTTTTTTTTTAAATGATGTGTCAGAGCCATGACGTGGGAGTACCATCATTTTGAATTTGGCACACAAGATCTGTCACAAGGGAACACTCATGTGTCTGCGCATCCCATCTCTCCCCAACTTTATTGCACATGCGTTTACCATTTTCCTCCTTTCGGCTTGCTCCCTCCAGTTGGCAATGCGGCTCCAGCAGACAGCACTGTGCCTGGCAGAGAAGGTTTCATCCTTCCCTTTGGGGAAACCTAGCACCACGCATAGCAGATAATAGACACAGGGTCAAAGGACCTCGCCAGCTAAAGCTGTCCATATATTATATAATTTTGCTTTTAGACTTGCCAAAAACCATAAACAACACTTTCAATTTCTATCCAATTAGGTAGGTCCTTGCACTACATAGTTGAAGGTAAATCTAAAGTAGGTTGTACAGAAATTGTATAATGTATGGCCATCTTAGCTTGGGGGGGGGGGGGGATTACAGACTCTCTCCGAAAAGGCCTAGTCCTCTCTGTTCGGACCATTGCTCCCAGTCTGGAATGCTGCTCCTATGGATGCACACCCCTTCTACCTATCAAGAGAGGAGTTTTCAGCCACCATGTCTAACTTTATGGGCAGAATCACATTCCTATAGATTGCAAGTAAGCCCCTTCAGTCTCTGACTTTACCCATGTGATTACTGCACTGAGAAAGGAGGAGGTAGATGAGGAACATCCCCCCTCTACTTCTGAGGTTTTGGATCAGGATGGGACACCTTCAGCTGCCCTCTCACCAAAACCTAAAGATATCATTGCTATGCAAGTGGTGCATTACAGCCATCTGAGTCTATACACACCAAAGTCTCAAGTGAGTGAACTGGAAAGACTTAGCAGGTTTGGGTTCCTTAAATATGCCCAACCCTGCAAAGACTTTTCCAGTTGGCTCACTTTAAGAGCCTGTCTTGTAAGGTGACTGGCCTCACATTGAAAATATTTTTTGTCCCGCCTAAGTGTTTTGCTCAGCAATACCATTTTGATGGGCGTTTCCTTCAGTCCCTGTGGTTGACCCAGGCATTTCCTGTCTTAACAAACCCTAACAGTACCCATGGAAGATCAGCTCTGGCAAATGTTTGCTTATTAGTAATCTGCTAAGTAATGATCAGCAGAATGGTTTCTGCTATTCCAACATTCCTTTAAAAGGTCCAGACCCTTAACAAACTGTTAACCCAAGTTAAATCACTAGGGAGATGCACTCTTGGGATTATAGCCAGATCTGAAAGGGGGGTCACAGCTTCTGTGTCTTATTACAAAATGTCATGGCTGGCTTCAGACATCTGAATAATGTGGTTGTGGTTGCTTGGTCCTCAGGCTTTTGGTGTGCCAAGTCCATAACATTTGGGTTATAGACTGGTAGGCAGGTGATTGGACACTAGCAAAGCTTTTGAAGACACACACCCTGAGCACCCCCTATATCCGTACCCCACTTTTTGAGTCCTCAGTTTTTTGCTAGTGTCCCAAGGTCATAGATCTCTTCTCCCTTACGGAGAAATCACTGTTCGCTTAACTAGTTTGTTATTTTACTTTAGATTCTTCAAACAAACCCTTTGTTGTCTTCTATTACAACAACAGAAGCAGTGTATCTGAATTGGGGCAGCCTTGGTAAAAACACGGGGAGTCGTACCTAGACCCCACACAGTGGAGTTGGCCTGTAATGTTGCTTTGGGCACTGGACCCTGTTTGGGTGCTCACCTCTGCACTTGATACAATGTTTGTAGCTAGCAGCAGGGTGCTATACAGATCCATGGCTGTGTTCCATCCCTTGGAACCCAGACCCTGAAGACCCTCCCCAGGCGTATGCCCACTGTGACAACCGAATCCTACACCCTACATAGTTAGCAGCAACATGGAAAGACAAGACTACCCTGTTTATCTGACCGTTGCTGTTGCCCCATTGCAAGTTTGGGGCTTTACGCTGATATGTGTCCTAAATAGTATTTTGTTCGTTAAACTTTTAGGAAACCGGAAATGTGTTTTGAAGCTTATTACAGTGTTACATTTTCAAACTTGGTGCTAAAATGTCACTATTCTGGGCTTAGTTTCAGGTGGATGACTAGGTGTTAGATCACAATACAGGTCACACAGTTTTTTTCCATTTATGCCTAGAGCTATTTACAAGGTACTGAAGTGTCCCCCACCACCACCACCCTTTTAACACAATGGTTTTGCTACATGATGGTTGACACCTGGGTTGCTGCGTACTACTCTCTGGACACACTTACCCCATTTCAGCACTCTGCTCTGTGAGTACCTCCTCGCTAATAGCAATGGCACAAGGGAAACTGCTAAACACTCAAACCAATCAGAATGATGATACTTGCCTTACAGGTGAGCAGGACCTTATTTTAACACTAATCTCTGCATCCGGTTATAGCTCTATGTAGGACATGCAACAAGCGGCCTACCTGACTAAAGCAGACCTTACAGCAACAGTGTCTCAATTTCTTGGACAATTAACATCTTTAATACGGCCAATATGGTCTAAGGCTCAAAAGTGCCAAGCATTGCTGTTTGCTTTGCTCTTTTTTATTGATGCCCTAGAACAAGTCTTGACACAAATCTCCGTAATGGCTCAGATTTCTGTGCGTATGTGCCGAATCCTGTAGCTAAAAGCCTGGATATCTGAAGCTGCCTGTAAAAGATCCCCAACGGGCTTCTTCTTCCTCACTATGAAGACCACTTCAATGCTCTACCCAGGCCACACCTTCTAAGCCAAAATACAGCTCTTCTTATTGGTGCAAGACTTGGAACACAAAAGATACACAAGATCTACCTCAAAGCCCTCATCCCAATGAATGGGCGCACTCTCCTTCCTAAAAGTGGGGGGACATCTGTCAGGCTGTCCCTCTCTAGCTCACAAACATCCCAGACCTGTGGGTTCAATTGGTAGTTAACCCCTGTTTCACACTAGCCCCCACACTTTTTCCCGCAACCACCTGCTGCCACATCGCGTTTCTGTTGCAAGACGTGGGGGGGTTGTGCCATGCATTCTGAATGGCACCCCCTCATCTCATCTCGCAGCACAATCCCAGGTGGGGTATGTGTTTTGGAAGAGGTGCATGCACCTTTTCCTTGCGTGAAACTATTTTGAGCTGGGCCTTAAAAGGGGTGTGAAATAGTTTCAAAATCTATCCCCTCACTGCTTTCTTTTCTCAAACCAGCTCAAACCTGCTATATTCAATTAATTGAAATAGGGTTTGATAACCTTTTGGTTTGCTGGTGATTAGATCATTTTCCATAATACAGACCAACCTTTTCATAGATAAGCTAAATGACTAATTGTTTGTATTCACATTTTACATCAGGTCTCTGATCCTGTTACATCTTTCATCCCTGATCAGATAATTTGGCATCTCCAGCTTGATATAAATTAATGATTGTTCTTTCAGAGCTCAGTAGAGAGATGTCTTTAAAACAAGTTAGCCTGTAGTGTGTGAGACGGTAGAAAGCACAGCGGGTGTCGCTTACTGATGCTGTATGCCAGAAGGCAATGTGGTCTCCTCTGCAGGTCTGACCTTTATTGTCTAAAATAAATAAAACATGCACTCGGGTTAAAATTTTGTGATGCAATTTCTCTGCAACTGCTTTTTGCCCCCCAAAAAAAAGCACATTTACCTTTGGAACAAAGTTTTGCAACCTGCAAGCAACACATTCACTATTTAATATTAAAGGGTTTTAACTTTTAATGCTTCCCCTGGCACGCTCCATTTTTTTTTTTATTGCAACTAGACTGTTGTTGCTCCAAAAGTGTAAAAAAAAAAAAAAACCAGACCACACGTTTCCAGATTTTGGTAGTAAAAGCTTACAGTTGTACTGCCTGTAGGCTAAAAGAACAGGACATTTTAAACACATTTTAATTCTGTTTACCCCCAACTTACTCATTACTGAGTTAAAGTAAGAAACCCAAAAGCAAATACTTATTATGCAGTCAGGTCCATAAATATTAGGACATAGACACAATTCTAACATTTTTGGCTCTATACACCAGCACAGTGGATTTGAAATGAAACGAGCAAGATGTGCTTTAACTGCAGACTGTCAGCTTTAATTTGAGGGTATTTACATCCAAATCAGGTGAACGGTGTAGGAATTGCAACAGTTTGCATATGTGCCCCCACTTGTTAAGGGACCAAAAGTAATGGGACAGAATAATAATCATAAATCAAACTTTCACTTTTTAATACTTGGTTGCAAATACTTTGCAGTCAATTACAGCCTGAAGTCTGGAACGCATAGACATCACCAGACGCTGGGTTTCATCCCTGGTGATGCTCTGCCAGGCCTCTACTGCAACTGTCTTCAGTTCCTGCTTGTTCTTGGGGCATTTTCCCTTAAATTTTGTCTTCAGCAAGTGAAATGCATGCTCAATCGGATTCGGGTCAGGTGATTGACTTGGCCATTGCATAACATTCCACTTCTTTCCCTTAAAAAACTCTTTGGTTGCTTTTGCAGTAAGCTTTGGGTCATTGTCCATCTGCACTGTGAAGCGGCGTCCAATGAGTTCTGAAGCATTTGGCTGAAAATGAGCAGATAATATTGCCCGAAACACTTCAGAATTCATCCTGCTGCTTTTGTCAGCAGTCACATCATCAATAAATACAAGAGAACCAGTTCCATTGGCAGCCATACATGCCCACGCCATGACACTACCACCACCATGCTTCACTGATGAGGTGGTATGCTTAGGATCATGAGCAGTTCCTTTCCTTCTCCATACTCTTCTCTTCCCATCACTCTGGTACAAGTTGATCTTGGTCTCATCTGTCCATAAGATGTTGTTCTAGAACTGTGAAGGCTTTTTTAGATGTCGTTTGGCAAACTCTAATCTGGCGTTCCTGTTTTTGAGGCTCACCAATGGTTTCCATCTTGTGGTGAACCCTCTGTATTCACTCTGGTGAAGTCTTCTCTTGATTGTTGACTTTGACACACATACACCTACCTCCTGGAGAGTGTTCTTGACCTTGTTAAACTGTTGTGAAGGGTGTTTTCTTCACCAGGGAAAGAATTCTTCGGTCATCCACCACAGTTGTTTTCCATGGTCTTCCGGGTCTTTTGGTGTTGCTGAGCTCACCGGTGCGTTCCTTCTTTTTAAGAATGTTCCAAACAGTTGTTTTGGCCACGCCTAAGGTTTTTTCTATCTCTCTGATGGGTTCATTTTGTTTTTTCAGCGTAATGATGGCTTGCTTCACTGATAGTGACAGCTCTTTGGATCTCATCTTGAGAGTTGACCGCAACAGATTCCAAATGCAAATAGCACACTTGAAATGAACTCTGGACCTTTTATCTGCTCATTGTAATTGGGATAATGAGGGAATAACACACACCTGGCCATGGAACAGTTGAGAAGCCAATTGTTCCATTACTTTTGGTCCCTTAACAAGTGGGAGGCACATATGCAAACTGTTGTAATTCCTACACTGTTCACCTGATTTGGATGTAAATACCCTCAAATTAAAGCTGACAGTCTGCAGTTAAAGCACATCTTGTTCGTTTCATTTCAAATCCATTGTGGTGGTTGAAAGGAATTGGCTCCTCTCGTTCCTTCCTGTAGCTACGGACTCCCGTCAGTCCCCTGGCCCTGATCAATGTCTGTCCACAGGCCCGGAGTTCCCTTTGAGACACAGGAAATTGCACACAGACACAAGGTGGTATCTCAGAAGGAACTGAATTTATTCTTCCGTGTTCAAACTTATATATGAAACTTAAAACAATACATGGAAATATAAGAACCAATCAATTGACAGGTATGCATTGACCAATCAGAATATTATATACGTCAGTAATGCCCAATCATTTAGCATTTATGTTAATTATTATTATATGCGTCAAGCATTAATATAGAAAGTAGACAACTTCCCTTTTAGCGCTGGCTATAGTTTATTAATACTCTTGCAACAGGAAAAAAGCCCACCGCAGACTTTCAGTCTTATGCTAGGTAGAGGAAAAAAGGAAGTTACATCTGAAAGAAAAAGAGGAACCTCAGACTCTTATCGAAAGTAAGAAACAGTCTTAAAACACAAATTCATCTTTAAGTACTGACATAAATCTCAAAATGGATTCTTATCTTAAAATGGCAGATCTCAGGTCAAGAGACAAAATGGCGGTATGGTAATGCTGAAAGGCTAATTCCTTCAAACCCCCTCTTAGGTCACGCACGTGACCTTACACCTTTTTTACAGGTTGGTACCTGGGGCCCTTAGTAGGTCCTTTATCAAGACACTGATTCCACATGGTTCTAGTAATGGTGGCGTCAATAAGTTTCTGCATTAAACCTCGGATGCAGGGGATACAACAGCAACCACACAGAGTTAATACTGCAGCAGCCATTACTATAGAAATCAGCATAGTTTTCATCAGAGTTCCCCATCTACCAAACCAATTTTCAAAAAAACCAGCTAGTGGATTTTCTACTCCTGAGTTTTCAGCCAATTCTTCAGACAACATTTGGAGGCCTTGAAGGGCTCTAGTAATGCTTCCATCAGGAGCGGTGTTATTGGGGATAAAAGTACAGCAGTAGGAACCAAACATTTTACATACTCCTCCTTTCTCAGCTAATAACATATCAAGAGCAATGCGGTTTTGCCAAGCAGTAAGGGATGTTGCATCAAGTTGGGCAGAGACCCCCTTTAGAGCATCTCTAGTATAGTTAACAAACCTTTGTTGATTATAATAAATGTAATTAATCCAATCCACATTTTTGTTAGGCTGTATACATATAGCAATAGAGGCAAACCCTGCAGCAATCTGGTCCTGAGCTTTAAACTCATCAGGGACTCCTCTTGGTACACCTATAGCATCTATGTAAACTCTATTATCAAAGGAACCACGGGGTGCATTTCTTTTATACCTTCTAGATCTGGATTTTTCCAAGATGGGCAAGCTTCTTATCCCATCTTCTACTTTGATCATAAAGAAAGGCATGAGAAGATGGGTCAGAGCGCAGCTTCCCTTCCATCTGCTGGGGAGTCTGGCTCTGAGTCTCATATCTCCACACAGCCACCACACATCCGACAGTTGCTGCCGGAGGTCCTGAAACCATTCCTTCCGGTAGCCTTCTGCGGAGGTGCGGATGGTCTTAACACAGTAATTAGGTGGGAATGTACCTAAATCTTTACCCTTAGCATCATCATGTTCAAAGCAGGTAAAATTTCCTGGTACCGGTTTAGAGGCCAAAGGTAAATTTCGTAATCCGGTAACAGGGAACTTCTTAACAAAATCAGAACATTCCTTCTCAGTGATGTTATCTTTATACATTCTAATTAGGCAGGACATATTAGTTTCTTCTTCTAACAAAGGAACTGTGGCAAGTAGGGGGCGGGGATTGGCACATGAAACACAGTCTCCCTGTCCCTTACTTTTAGTGGTCCATCTCACCCATTCAATCCATTCATTTTTGTCAGAGTAACCAGTTTCAATGCTTAATCTGTCTTCTGATTGCATCACTACTCCTGTCACCTCATTATCCAGTCGATTCCTAACTTTGGGGAATGAATTGTCTATGGTATTGACATGGACTCTTGGGGAGGGTTTTACCTGTAATATGAGGTTGGCCCAGGGGTCTGTTCCTGACACAGTTATTCCCAACCTATATTCCCCACTATCTCTGACCTGTGGGTTCCTTATTGTGAAAATGATATTCCCTTGGCCTTTTGCTATAGAGATTCTTTGATAGGTGCCTATGTCCTCTAGGGGAATTCTAGCTGATTGGGTCTCCCATTTATGAGGGTCTGTTGTCCACCATATATTCTCCCAGTAACCACAGGGCTTATTCCTCCCACACATGTACACATTATAAGGTCCAATATCATAAGTAACTTTAGTCGGGTCAAACACCTGGTTTTTAGTCAGAGTAAACACTATGGTCTGATTTACATCCTCAGTAGTCAAGACTGGTGTTTCCTGTAACCCCCATCCCTTATCTTGTACAAAGGACATTCTTCTCAGCCTTCTCTTAGTGCGGGTTAGACTTCGTTTCTTTCTGACACTAGAATGTTGTGTACTATGGTTTTGTGTGTGCACTGGTTCTGCATTATCTGGGTCACTAGCTTGGATGGAGGTATTACATATACTCTTAATCACTCCATAATCATCTGGGTGATAAATACAGTTAGTTATTGTCCATACTGGGAGGAACACAGTCAGGGCTGCTAGTATGAGGAAGCAAAATGTCTGCCCAGAGTTCTGTGAGAGCATCAGAAAGGTCATCTTCTTCAAAGACTTTTACACCGGCTTCACTTCCTTTTTCTTCTTCTGTATCTGTGTCTTTGCCTTTGTCTTGCTTCTTAGGGGCTTGGTTCACCCTTTTTACACGGCTGGCATGGATCCAGGCCTTGGAATCCTCAGTCAGGACAGCGGTCCTGGTGACAGCGATCACAGAAGTGGGGGGCCCAAAGGGATACTCTTGCTTCCGATTCCTATGGAGGGCTTGTATCACCACACGGTCCCCGACTTGGAAAGAGTGAGTTGGTTCCTGTGAAGAAAGAGGAAAAGTGCGAGCAACATTTCTTTCAACCTTGTCCAAAGTTTCAATAAGTTTTCTCACATATTCCTCCTGAATCAATTCCAAATCCCCTCTTTCTACCATGAGTGGCTGTCTGGCCCAGGGAGTGGGAAAGGGCCTACCCATTAGAACCTCAAAGGGGGAGTAACCTGTCTTTTTAGAAGGAGTCATCCTTACCTCTGCCTAGACTGCAGGCAATACTTTCTTCCAGTTTGCAAAGGTACCTCCAGTAGCTTTCCTAATTTTATCCTTGAGGGTCCTATTCATCCTTTCCACTATACCTGAGCTCTGAGGGTGGTAAGGAATGTGAAACTTCCACTCAATTTTGAGTGTTTTCACCAAATCCTGACATACCTTGGCCACAAATGCTGGACCGTTGTCAGAATTAATCTGGAGTGGACATCCCCACCTGGGAATAATTTCCCGTGTAAGGATCCTCACTACAGTTTGGGCATCTTCTTTTGTGGTTACAAAGCTTTCTACCCAGCGGCTAAACATGTCCACAATTACCAAAAGATATTCTTGTCTTTTTCCTTCCTTTGGCATGTGTGTAAAGTCTACCTGTAGGTGAGTAAAAGGTGTTGATGGGTATGTCAGGTGTTCATGTCTTGCCTTGTGAGGATTGTTTGGGTTATTCCTTATGCATGTAATGCATCTAGACACATATGATTTTACCAAAGAGGGAAGGCCAGGAATGAAAAAATCATTATCCAGCAGTTCACATGTAACCTGCCATCCCCTGTGACCTACTCCATGATACTGTGAGATGAACAGAGGTGCACTGGCCTTTGGAATGCATGGTCTCCCCTCTGTGACACAAAGTCCAGTTTGTGGATCTTTTGTCACACCAGCTGCATTCCACTGCTTAATATCTTCTGAGGTAGCATATGTCTGTAAATCCTGCAATGTTTGATCCAACAGTGGCATTTCAGGGGTGAGCATTGGCATCTGGATCATGGCAGGCTGGGTAAGGGCCGCCTCTTTTGCTACTTTGTCAGCTAAAGCATTTCCCTTTGCAATATCAGTTTGTTCATTTGTGTGTGCCCTACAGTGTAGGATAGCAAGGGATCTTGGCAGTTGTATGGCTTTGAGTAAAGCCTTCACCAGAGATGAATGTGAGATGGATTTTCCATCTGCTGCAATAAATCCTCTCTTTTCCCAAATTATTCCAAAATCGTGGCACACGCCAAACGCATATCTGGAATCTGTGTAAATATTTACATCCTGACCCTCAAAAAGCTGACATGCTCTTGTAAGGGCTATCAGTTCAGCGGCCTGAGCTGACTGGTATGGGATGGGTTTTGCTTCAAGTACTTTATCTGGCAACTGCACCACCGCATATCCTGCATGGTAAACAGTGTCAGTGGGTCACGAGCAAGAGCCATCTACAAAAACATTCTGTGCCTCTGGAAGAGCCACAGAAGACATATCCTGTCTTGGGGAGGTGTCCTGATGAATCAATTCCAGGCAATCATGCTGTGGAACAACTTCATCCTGCTCTCCCTTTAAGCCTAATAAGGCATTTAAAATTGGAGCTGGACCTGAAGTGGGAGAGGTATATTTTATTCTCAACTTAGGGTTTGACAACAGTATAACCTCATATCCACTAAGTCTCTGGGCTGACATGTGTTGGGTATGTATATTCTTGAGTAGAATAGACACATTGTGGGTGGTATGTAAGGTGGTCTCATGTCCCAGAGTGAGTGACGTAGCCATTTGGAACACCATAGCGCTTGATGCTAGTGCTCTGAGACACGCAGGCATGCCTTGGACCTGTACTGGAACCATTTTTGAGAAAAAAGCAACAGGGCGGAGTTTTCCTCCATGCTCCTGGGCCAGGACCCCTGCCATAGTTTTACAATTTTCCCTAGCATACAGATGAAACATTTGATTATATGCGGGCAGACCAAGACCAGGGGCTATTACCATAGCATTTTTCAGATACACAAAAGCATTGCACATATCATCTGACCATTTCACAAGATCTGACATTTCTGAACCTGTGGCTTGTCTCAAAATGTTGTCATAGTAGGAACAGTCAGGTATCCATTGGCGGCAGTAACCAATCATACCAAGAAAGGTGAGCATGTCTTTCTTGGTCAATGGGTGGGGCAGACCCATAAGAGCCGCAGCTCTTTTGTGGCTGACTTTCCTTTCACCTTTTGTGAGAACAAAACCAAGGTATTCAACAGTTTTCTGACACCATTGTAGCTTTTTCTTAGACACTTTATGACCACATTCACATAACCAGTTCATGAGATCTACACTATCCCCTTGGCTGGCTGCCCGATTAACACTACAGAGAAGCAAATCATCTGCGTATTGAACCAAAACTGAACCATGGCAAGGAGTCCATGGCTTTAAGGTAGCCTGGAGGACAACAGAGTAGACCACAGGCGAATCTACATACCCTTGCGGTAATTTACACCAAGTAAGGGTCTTTCTCCTGTAATGAAACGCAAAAATTGGGCGTGTCTCCTTGGCAACAGGGATTGAAAAAAATGCATTTGTCAGATCAATCACTGTGAAAAACTCAGCATCAGCTGGGATGGAGGAAATGAGTGTTGGTACATCAGGCACTATTGGGGCAATGGGAATCACAAGATCATTAATGGCCCTCAGGTCCTGCACAAATCTGTAAGAGCCGTCCGGCTTCTTAACTGGATTTATTGGGCTGTTGTATGGTGAAATCACCTCTTCAAGGACTCCTTCCTTGAGAAAGTGTTCCACCATGGGCGCTATTCCTTCCTCCTTTTCTTTTGACAAAGGGTATTGTTTGTGAAACACAGGTTGAGCCCATGGCTTCAGTGTGGCCTTATATGGAGTGCAGGAAATGAATCCCACATCCAAGGCACTTTTTGCCCAAACTTTGTCATTAATTGTTCCAGCAGGAAATGAGGGGTCTTCTTTAGTAATCATTGTCATGGCAGGGATGATTGGCATTTTGGCAGAATGAGCCACTATACCACCTCTCCTTGTGGATTTCAAGTTGATGTTCAACTCTCCCATGAGGTCTCTCCCTAACAAATTAACTGGACAATTGGGTATTATTCTAAATGAGTGATCTAGCAGAGTGATTCCCTGTATGGGGTCAAAAATTGGAAGAGGCGGTGTTTTATAAGTCTTGGTCAGTATCCCATTTATTCCCATAGAAGGTTCAGCATTCATTACCTCTCCCTTATAATAATCCTCACTCAGACTCGAACGAGTCGCGCCTGAGTCCAACAAGAATGGGGTTAATTTGCCCTGTATATGCAAGGATACAAGGGGTTGTTCCTTATAAGAGGGAGAGACAAGCGGGAATGCTGGGATACCACCTTCTGGGCACCTTCATTTATTTTGTGATTGTGTCTGCCAAGAGATAGGAAACCTCACATTCTGCTGTGGGAGGTCCCTTTGTGGTTGGCCTGGGGAGGGGCTATGCTGGGTGTGGTCCTGAGTTTCATATGGACATTGATTTCTCCAATGATCCTCAGCCCCACAGTTAAAACAACCCGTGTCCCGTCCCCTATTATTCCTCCCTCTTCCCCTAGACCGGCCTCTGCCTCGGTTATTGAAACCCCCCCTTCTCTTGTACGGTGGGTTTGTGTGGGGAAAGGGATCTTCCTGAAAATGAGTGGCCACCGCCTTGGGTATCTCTAGACATCCGGCAGCATCTTTCTCAGTCAATTTCAATTGAAATTGTTCTCTGGTACAAGTGGGCCATTCAGAAATCATCTGTTTTACAGTTAACATGACACTGGGTTTTAGATTGTACAGGAAAGTCTGAATCAGTAGACTATGCATGGTGTCTTGCAATGTCAGTCCTGCCTCTTGTGTCCATGTCTCATTAAATCTTTTCCAAAAATCTAACACAGTTTCTCCTGACTTTTGCTTGCAGGCTACTGCGGTAGGGAGGGAGGATCTAGATTGGAAAGCTCTTTCCATTTCTTCTGAGACCTCTCTCCACATATTGTCCCTACCATCTTCTGTGTTTAATTTATAATTTGTGGCAGTAATGTTGCCTGCTTCTAGGATGGATATGGTCCCAACATTACCCCAATTCCAAGGGGAAGTTTGTCCCAATATTCCATCGAGGATAAGGCGCATATCCTCTTGTGTGTAATTTCTACCTTTACATGCTTTCTTCAAATAGCTCACAGTAGCCGTTGAAGAAACAGTGGGTCTTGGACAATGTTTGACAATCCTATTTATGTCTTCTATCTCAATGGGTTTCTTTAATAGATTGTCTCCTATTGTCATGAAGGGCATCTGTTGTGTATTGGAATCAATACCATATTGGGTATTATGGCGTGTGTGTGATGGACTTAGCATGTCCACTATACCTAGACTATTAGCTGCTCTGAACAGCAGAGAGCCTGAACTAGCGGATTCATCAACAAGTGAGTCATCTGCTTCAGTAGTTGAAGAAACAGCTATTCCCCCTGTCGCTCCCTGTGTGGTAGGACTTTGAACCACACCCTGGGAGGGCGCGGGAGTTTGAACTGTACTAGGCTGTGTGGTAGAAATGTGAACAGCACTAGGTATTTGAGGGGTCTGTGGAAGTGTTGGTGCTGGTGGTGCTGGAGGTGCAGTGGGGTGTTGGACTGCATAATGTCCGGCTAAAAAATCAATATCTTCTTCAGTAAGAGATGGATAAAGTTTTGTGGGCTGTGGGACAGGTGGGACATATGGGGGAGGGAATGGCATGAGAGGGTGTGTGGGTCTGTCTATTTCTGACTCTAATGCATGTATTTTAGTGGCATCTACATTTCTAGCTTTGGCTTTATTTTGTTTCCCAGTTTGTCTATGAAACCAGAGAGGGGCAAATTCTAACCAATTTTGTCCACCTTTGGTCATGTATTTCTGATCCCACACAGGATCTCCCTTATACCATGGGAAAGCCTGTTTATCCCCCAGACAGAGACCCCTAATCATATCCATATGAAAAATATCATTACTCCCATCACGGGGGAACGGGTCAACACTTCCCATGAATTCACTCCAGTCTGCTAATTTATCCACCCAGGGGTTAACTAGATAGTAATCTGTCCCACAGATACGGGCTACATAATCTTTACATGTCTCACCAACATTTGGGGGAGGGAGTTTATCCTTACTTTGACCACTTCCCATTTTTACACTTACAAAGGTCTGTGTTACAAATCTGTCCTATAGGCTGTCCCAAAAAACAGGGGTCAACTTCCAAATGACAATTTACTTTATAAAAATGTCTGGACTTAAGATATTTATTGGGTCTTTCTCTAGTGGTTGACCAAAAGTGGAGATTATAACCTGGATATACAATACTTCTAATAATATCCTGACTCTGACTAACTCCCACTTTTCTAACAATAAGCCTACAACACAATTTGAACAAGACATTTACATAGGCACCCAACTCCGTGTCACCATGCTATCACCTTCTCTAGGTCATCAGCCAATAAGGCCTAGCTAAAGGGGTGGTGCGTCTTACAACGGAAGTTGACAATACCTTCAGTGACCTCTGGCCCATACACTTACCAACTGGGCACTTGTGTCACACAAACAAATTATCTTATACTTCTATGCGATAGGAAGAAAAGCAAAGAGTTGCAGGACAGAATTGATCAGCCCCGGACTTTTCCTGGTTTCTTCTCAGAGAAACTCTTTTCAGCCCCTTCTCATAAGAGACTGTGCAGTTCCCAAAACTGCTCCTGGTCTTTTCCAAAAGACCTTGTGCTCCCCACAGCACTTTGCGCCTGGCCACTGGCGTCTTAAGACGCGAAGCCCGGTGCTACCTAAGGGCATGAGATTTTAATCAGAGCCCTTCCGGCAAGACAGACTAATTGACAGAATGACAAAAAATCTTACCTACCGAAAAGGATGATTATCTCATCCCGGACACGAGCCCCCAATTGAAAGGAATTGGCTCCTCTCGTTCCTTCCTGTAGCTACCGACTCCCGTCAGTCCCCTGGCCCTGATCAATGTCTGTCCACAGGCCCGGAGTTCCCTTTGAGACACAGGAAATTGCACACAGACACAAGGTGGTATCTCAGAAGGAACTGAATTTATTCTTCCGTGTTCAAACTTATATATGAAACTTAAAACAATACATGGAAATATAAGAACCAATCAATTGACAGGTATGCATTGACCAATCAGAATATTATATACGTCAGTAATGCCCAATCATTTAGCATTTATGTTAATTATTATTATATGCGTCAAGCATTAATATAGAAAGTAGACAACTTCCCTTTTAGCGCTGGCTATAGTTTATTAATACTCTTGCAACAGGAAAAAAGCCTACCGCAGACTTTCAGTCTTATGCTAGGTAGAGGAAAAAAGGAAGTTACATCTGAAAGAAAAAGAGGAACCTCAGACTCTTATCGAAAGTAAGAAACAGTCTTAAAACACAAATTCATCTTTAAGTACTGACATAAATCTCAAAATGGATTCTTATCTTAAAATGGCAGATCTCAGGTCAAGAGACAAAATGGCGGTATGGTAATGCTGAAAGGCTAATTCCTTCAGTGGTGTATAGAGCCAAAAATTTTAGAATTGTGTCGATGTCCCAATATTTATGGACCTGACTGTACATTGCAGCTTACAAACTCTTAGATGTGGTGGATGCATTAGTTTTCTTTTTTAGGCTGTCTTTCCTTTTAGTTTCACCTGGTGATCCTGCCAGTTAGTCTGTTGTTTTTACACAAAACAAGTTGTCCTACAGATGTAGCAGATGGTTTAGGCAAGCCATGGGGGATGGGTGCTTACAGTTGTCAGCTTTTATTTATTAATGTAAAACCTTTATCCCAAAAGAAAAACTGTTGCTGTAACTTCTTAAAAAGTTGTCAGCTGAAATTTTACTTGAATTTGTAAGTGTATCTAGATCTGCAAATGTAGGCACTCAAAGTCTCAGTTCACACTACTGCTACATGAAAGTCGCACAACTTGCAGTGCGACTTTGCCAGGCGATTTGAGTACTACTACGAAGCAACTTTCAGGGAATGCCTGGGTAATCTTCCTGTAATGTCGGATCCAAATCACATCAATATAGATGAGGATCTGACTTGGGGGCGACTTCCATTAAAGTCTATAGGCACAAGTCGGATAGAAGTCGCCTTTAAGTACAGGTGAAACTCGAAAAATTAGAATATTGTGCAAAAGTTCATTTATTTCAGTAATGCAACTTAAAAGGTGAAACTAATATGAGATAGACTCATTACATGCAAAGCAAGATAGCTGAAGCCGTGATTTGTCATATAAACAATAACAGCTTATGAAAACCCCAAATCCACAATCTCAGAAAATTAGTATATTACATGCAATCAATAAAACAAGGATTGTACATAGAACAATATCGGACCTCTGAAAAGTGTAATCATGCACATGTGCTCAGTACTTAGTTTGGGCCCCTTTTGCAGCAATTACTGCCTCAATGCGGCGTGGCATGGAAGCTATCAGTCTGTGGCACTGATGAGGTGTTATGGAGGACCAGGATGCTTCAATAGCGGCCTTCAGCTCTTCTGCATTGTTCAGTCTCATGTGTCTCATCTTTCTCTTGGCAATGCCCCATAGATTCTCTATGGGGTTCAGGTCAGACGAGTTTGCTGGCCAATCAAGCACAGTAATCCCACGGTCATTGAACCAGGTTTTGGTGCTTTTGGCAGTGTGGGCAGGTGCCAAGTCCTGCTGAAAAATGAAGTCAGCATCCCCATAAAGCTCTTCTGTGGAAGGAAGCATGAAGTGCTCCAAAATCTCCTGGTAGATGGCTGCGTTGACCCTGGACATAATGAAGCACAGTGGACCAACACCAGCAGATGACATGGCTCCCCAAATCAACACAGACTGTGGAAACTTCACACTGGACTTCAAGCATCTTGCAGTGTGTGCCTCTCCATTCTTCCTCCATACTCTGGGTCCTTGGTTTCCAAATGAGATGCAAAAGTTGCTCTCATCAGAAAAGAGGACTTTGGACCACTGAGCAACAGACCAGGTCTATTTTTCTTTAGCCCAGGTAAGACATTTCTGACATTTTTTGTTGTTCAGGAGCGGCTTGACAAGAGGAATACGACATTTGAAGCCCATGTCCAGGATCCATCTATGTGTGGTGGCTCTTGATGCACTGACTCCAGCCTTAGTCCACTCCTTGTGAAAGTCCCCAACACTTTTGAATGGCCTTTTCCTGACAATCCTCTCCAGGCTGCGGTCATCCCTGCTGCTTGTGCACCTTTTTCTTCCACACTTTTCCCTTCCACATAACTTTTTATTAATGTGCTTTGATACAGTACTTTGGGAATATCCAACTTCTTTTGCAATTACCTTTTGAGACTTTCCCTCCTTATGGAGGGTGTCAATGATGGTTTTCTGCACAACTATTAGGTCAACAGTCTTTCCCATGATTGTGATTCCTACTGAACTAGACTGAGAGACCATTTAAAGGCTCAGGAACCCTTTGCAGGTGTTATGGCTTAATAAGCTGATTAGAGTGGGACACTTTGAGCCTATAATATTGCACCTTTTCACAATATTCTAATTTTCTGAGATTGTGGATTTGGGGTTTTCATGAGCTGTAAGCCATAATCATCACAATTATGACAAATCACGGCTTGAACTATCTTGTTTTGCATGTAATGAGTCTATCTTATATATTAGTTTCACCTTTTAAGTTGCATTACTGAAATAAATGAACTTTTGCACGATATTCTAATTTTCGAGTTTCACCTGTAGTACAGGAACCTTTTCTAAAGTCAGAGCGACTTCAGTAGTACTAATAAAGATGGCTCTCATTGACTAACATGGGATTTCATATATCATGTGACTTGGGGTCTCACAAGTCTTATCTCAAGTTGCGGCAGTGTGAACTGAGCCTTATAAAAGAGCTGTGTTACTGGCCAGATCACCAGGTGAAACAGAGAAGAAAAAGCCTGGTAAAGAAAATTAACGCACCCACCACATCTAATGGTAAGTAAAATTTATGGTTTGGGGTTTAATACTTCTTTAAAGTATTTGTAAAACCAAAGATTTGTAGAACACAAAGTTATCAGCTCACAAAATTTCTAGCAAGATCAGCAGGTTTTTGGGGTTTTTTTGCACTTCTCAAACGCTTTAAGTTGTATATTTAGGGCCAAATTTGCACAGGAGACTAGCGCCATTGCAAATGACAGCGGAAAGAATATGCTGATTCCTGCAGTTGTTTTGGCCACTTGTGAGCAGCAGCAATAACCGCAGGTAAACGCCGGCTGGGTGCACAGCCATGGACATGGATAACGACATCTGTCACCAACCTGTTAAATATTAGAGGGTTTGGTGGCTGTAGCCAGCTGCTCACAGGTGACTGAAACAGCTGCAGTTATCAGCAGACTCCTGCCACTGTCATTTGCAGCAGCTCCAGTCGCCTGTGTGAATGAAGCCTTACAGTCCCCAAAGAAGCAATCAAGTAAGAGAAGTTAATTGCTAGCATTTACATATATACCTAAGGTAGGTGTTCTGATAAATTCTGGAGACTGCCATCTTCTAGAATGTGATAGATTTAAAGTGGAAATAAACCCACTTTTGTATAGTTTACCTACAGGTACTGTAAATATCTCCTAAATGTTCACTGTATAGGAGATATTTACTGTAGAAGCACCAATGATGTCACCAGCGCATGCGCACTGTGCTTTCAAAGGACAGGTTGCCATACATTGAGAGAGCTGTGCTGCAGTCGAAACTCATGCGCGAGAGTGACGACATCACGGCTTGGCCAAACAGATGGCTGCAGCTTGCAAACCTGGAAGGAAGACGTTGTGAAGATGGAAGCCTCAGGAGCTGTGACGGCGCTCTGCTGGAGGACTTTGTTTTCAGGTAAATGTTTCATAATGTGCTAGTATGTGATGGCATACTAGCACATTATGCTCTTAACTTGCAGGGAGAAGATTTGAGAATTTTTTGGGGAGGTTTGCCCCAAGTATTAAAGTATATGTGAACCCATTCAGTTTAAAATAGACATGAAAGGCAAATCACTTACGTATACATTGTGACAAACGGCCCCTGTCAGTGGTGGATGGTGGTGGTGCCGCAGAGGGTTTTTTTCATTTATAAGGTAAATGGATGGCAGCGAGAAGCTTGGAGCAGCAGGCATGGGTTAAGCCCTGACCACCCCTTCCTCATCTAGGGTATAATTTGTCCATCCCTGGTTAATTGGTTGTTGATGCAGAGAGAGGAGACAAGCAGGCTGTGAGAGCAACATGTCTGCAGGACTGAAGCAGACCCAGCGAGGTCTATTTACTAGCCAGGAGCCTTAACAGCTGTTTGCCCACGCATGGATAAAGATTACAATGCAAAACAAAGGTTCAGCAATCTGTCTTATGCTGGACTTTTGCTTTATTTTTGCCTTTGAATAAACAGAAAGCCCTTAATCTTTCATGCGGCTTGGTTGACCTCTCTGCAAGCTCCACTTGAAGCTGAACTCTACAGCATATTAAAAAAAAAACATTCTAAACACCTTTTTTTCCCTCTTTTATATAAGTGATCACATACACTCTGTTCTCAGCTGCATAAAGAGCTCAGAGAGAGCTGGGGGAGGAGAGACAGCAGAACACTGGACCTCCCAGTGAATAGCTGTGGGGGGGGGGGGGGGGTTCTCGAGAAATATAAAATTTTCGGTTTAGGAAACCTGTTCTGAAAGAAACATGGAGGCTGCAATTTCTTTTTGCTTGTATATGAAATATGATTACCAGTATTATGCACACATACATTTCTATGAAGATAATTAATAACATTCTCCTAGAGGTTGTACAGTGTTTGTTTAGGCAAAAATAAGATACACAGTAAGGGTTCTTGCACATGGCTGCAAAAAATTTGATTTTTTTATTACAGCTTTTTTTTTTTTGTATTTTAATGAATCTGAATGCAGTGTATTGCTTCTCTCAATACACTCAGTAGAGACAGATCAGTAAAACACTGCGTCCAGATCCAACCAAACAATTGCCCTGGTCAGTAATTTACAGGTGTATGCACCTCCTAAAAATTTAAACACACCTACATGCATACAATATATTTAATTCAATTCATAGCTAAAAAAAAAAAATGTAAAAAAGTAACAAATTTCAGGGATGGTTATGGATGTTTTTGTGTGTATACACTTGTAAACATAAGCACTTTATGGACATTGTGCTTTTATGCAGATCTATTCTGCTAGCAAGATCTCTCATCAATACACAAAGTAAATTATGAATGCTAGGATCCCTACTGTATTTTAGAAATTATTATGTACACAGAAGTAGATACAGAAACAACTGCACCTATCTAAGACTTGATATTAGAAGATATTACATTAATTGTAAAAAACAACCAGGGCCAAATGTATATAGTGTATGACAGCAAGGCAACAGTATACTTATAACCTGTAAATACTCAATTGTTAAATGTCAACTCCATAAAATCCAAAAACATCCTCAACTCAGTTTCGTCAGTTCCTCCTCACTATGATGCCGTAATGTAAGGCCACACATCACGTTCCAGTCATATAATTCTTCTTAAACAAGCGGCACAGACATTCCACTCTGTCCTTCCCACTATGGCTTAGTCTGTTTTTCCAAGATGGCAATACAGTTTAGTTTAGAAATAACTTAAAGGGGATGGCCAAAAAATCCACAGCTATGCTTCCTTGCTCCAAGCATTTGAAACTGCGTGTGCCTGCCTGTCTCTGCAGCAGAAAGATACCTTCCTAAACAAAGTGAGGGTTATGATATTGCATTAGATTTTTTTTTTTTACATTTGTGCCTATTTTCTGAAAGGAGAAGAAGCTCCATAAAGCTAAGATTCAAAACCATATTGAGATTTCGGTTGTGGTTCTTTAAAAATCTTTAGGATTTTGTTCAACTCAAAATCAACGATCAATCTGAATTTTGATCCGTGTGTACCCAGCTTTAAATGTGTTATTTTTGATAAATCTACATTCCTGTTGCCTTGCCTGATCAAATTGCTGATATCATCCTTATGACTCCAGCCTGCCTTGTGGTCTGTCTTAGTGTGAAAATATTCCCTGGTTATCCATGTGTTTTTTTTTATTTTAATTAGCTCTTGATTCATTGACAAACACTCCTTCACTCAGTCTTAGTATATATTTAGATTAACTTGGGGAAAGATATTGCCAGGCAATTGGCACAGTCATTTATCATTCCTGCCCGAGTATGATTCCTGCCCAAGTATCAGGGCACGTCAATGAAAACACAACCAATCAACTACAAACAATAGGGCTCCACTTCAGCCTGACTGCAAGTGAACTGGTATCTTCTCATCCAGCTCTTTCATTCCAAGTCTGATTCTTATGATCTTCACCCTATCATGTGCTTTCTCCATCATTCCTTCTCACAATAGTATCTGTCCTCAAACTCTCTTCTTTCATTTTCTTCTTCACGCCACAACTTATATACTGTATATTTCCCATACTCCTGCTCTTTTCCTATTATTGCACTCATTACCTCCTACTCCTTTTGATCCCACATCCTGACATAACTTCCAGGTCACTGGGACATGTGTCCATTGCAAAAGTATCAAAATTAAAGGATAATCCAGAAACACCATGCAAAGGAAATCCCAAATTCAGCTCCTTATCCTGTATATCTAAAGCCAAAATGTTTTCTTGAGTAGGAAATGGTTAAAACCCTTGTCAGTCTTTTTTTTTTATTTGCCATCTCTCTGTCTAATTTTTAGGTCCCATGTCATATCCTGTAGACACAACAGGAGGCGAGACAAAGTTTTGGAATTTCCCTCATTTTAAGTCCTGTCCTGACAATAGTCACCAGGACAAATACAAAAAGGAAAACTGCCCAGCAGGACTACAGAAAGAAAACAAAAACTGACACAGGTTCTATTTTTTTTTTAATGGAAAAAACTTTTGGCTTTAGATCAGGGGTGTCCAACCTGGGGTTCACAATGACTATGAACACGACTCAGCACAAAACTGTACTTCCTTAAAAATTTGACAGTGCCACTTTACTGTGCTTTTATGTTTCATCTGCTCAAATAAAAATATCCCTTCCTTCATAATCACACCTTATTCATGTCATCCATTTTCAACAGCACCTATATTTGTGAGCAACTACTTTTTCAAGGATGAAACACCCAGAAGGCAAAATTAGAACCAAAATATCTGATGAGCACCTTGAGAATTGCTATTACATCCATTGAACCAGATATTGATGCGTTAGTTTATCAAAAACAGTGTCAAATATCGCATTCGTTTTATGTTGCCTTCTTTTACGTTTTATGTTGTTCCCTTTTACTATTATAAAAAAAAATTACAAAAAATTAAGTTTTATTATTCAGATAGGTACATTATCTCTGTTGGTGATCGTCAACTTGTGATCTGTGCAATGTTTTCTGCTCATCAGCTATCCTTATTGTTCGTATATTTTATATGTGGACAATTCCTTTTCTTCTAATGTGGCCAAGGAAAGTTAAAAGGTTGGACACCCCTCCTGCTTTAGATATACTCTGTCTTAAAAATAAACCACTGGCATAAGCTCTAGTGAAACTATAAGCTTTGGCTGTGATCAAAAATATGCATCTTCCAGTGAGTCCCACAACTTACAAAATGGAAGTAAATATTTTTACTACTGTTAAGTGTATTCTTTGTCATCGTATAATAATAATAATCTTATGGAAAGTAGCTACTCAATGTGAAAGGACCACAGAGCTTCATTTTCCTTTCCAAAAATACTTTATTGTTTTAAGAGAAGACAAAAGCATTTAGAGCATATACAGCAATAGATCACAGTCAAAACATAGACATGACATGTTGCTCTCCATTTTCGCAAACGAGACAAATTGTAAACAGTTGTGCAAGACGAAATCATGTAGAACAGTACATCCATCATAAAAAGTAAAATGGTGGATACCAAGAAGAAAATGGATAAAATGCTGTTAGTGAATGTTATCTCGTTCTGATTCTCATCAACTTTTCAATGGTAAAGTAGTATGATGATAGGGGTAAGGGTAGGGAAAGCGTTGGGTACTGTGAAGGTCATTGTTTACATATTTATAGCTAGCATATTTGTTATAGTTGAAGTTAGTCATATCTGTGCAGGTAAATGCTCTATTTGGTTGGTAGAGAAGAAATGATACAGGGAAATAACAGGTGTGAAGACAAGAGGTTTAGAAAGAAAGACAGTAATAGAATTATAGGGTGAGATGTTGGGGAGGAGAGAAAAAAAATTGGGGGGGGGAAGAAGGCATTACATCCTCATGTATTGGCCCAGCCAGACAGGTATTGCTAGAGCTTAAAATATGATGTGTGAAGGATCGGTCAGTGGGGTAATGCAGGTATCAAAAACCCCAGAAGGCATGTTGAGATATAGATGAACGTACCATCCTTGTGTATGAGAGAAGTGTCTTCGGTTATCAGAATATATCCCCCTAGAGCAGTGGTGGGCAACCTTTTTTTTCAACTGAGCCAAATCTCGCCAAAACCACGATTGAAATTTATTTTGAGAGCCACATTTTTAAAACTGAAAATACATTCCCCATATAGTAATTCATCCCCCATAGTAATTCATCCCCCATATAGTAATTCATCCCCCATAGTAATTCACCCCCCATATAGTAATTCATCCCCCATAGTAATTCATCCCCCATATAGTAATTCATCCCCCATATAGTAATTCATCCCCCATATAGTAATTCATCCCCCATAGTAATTCATCCCCCATATAGTAATTCATCCCCCATAGTAATTCATCCCCCCTATAGTAATTCATTCCCCATAGTAATTCATCCCCCATATAGTAATTCATCCCCCATATAGTAATTCATCCCCCTATAGTAATTCATCCCCCATATAGTAATTCATCCCCCCTATAGTAATTCATCCCCCATAGTAATTCATCCCCCCTATAGTAATTCATCCCCCATATAGTAATTCATCCCCCCTATAGTAATTCATCCCCCATATAGTAATTCATCCCCCATATAGTAATTCATCCCCCATAGTAATTCATCCCACATATAGTAATTCATCCCCCATAGTAATTCATCCCCCCTATAGTTATTCATCCCCCATATAGTAATTCATCCCCCATACAGTAATTCATCCCCCATAGTAATTCATCCCCCATAGTAATTCATCCCCCATAGTAATTCATCCCCCCTATAGTAATTCATCCCCCATATAGTAATTCATCCCCCCTATAGTAATTCATCCCCCATATAGTAATTCATCCCCCATAGTAATTCATCCCCCATATAGTAATTCATCCCCCATTTAGTAATTCATCCCCCCTATAGTAATTCATCCCCCCTATAGTAATTCATCCCCCATAGTAATTCATCCCCCATAGTAATTCATCCCCCATATAGTAATTCATCCCCCATATAGTAATTCATCCCCCATAGTAATTCATCCCCCGTATAGTAATTCATCCCCCGTATAGTAATTAATTCCCCCTATAGTAATTCATTCCCCATATAGTAATTCATCCCCCATATAGTAATTCATCCCCCATAGTAATTCATCCCCCCTATAGTAATTCATCCCCCCTATAGTAATTCATTCCCCATATTGTGTCAATTCACTTACCTTTGCTCCGCGCGTTCCTCTCGCCGTGTTCCCGCGTCGTTCTGGTCTTCAGGGCGGACTGTGAGAGGAGAGGAGTTCGTCACGCTGCCCCGCCTACATCCTGGCTGCCCCGCCTACATCCTGACAGCTGCAGAGCCCTGACTTTTGGGGCGGCCGCCCGAGAGGAGGGAGGGGGGCGGCCGCCCGAGAGGAGGGAGGGGAGCGGGCGCCCGGCGCACAGAAGAGCCGCATTTAAGTTTGTAAAGAGCCGCATGTGGCTCGCGAGCCGTGGCTTGCCGACCACTGCCCTAGAGCATTGTAGTTAGACATTCAGCCAGATGGTCTTGGTTGATCGTGTACTATTAGGTGATAGTTAGGGGTGGATTTGAAATGACTCCAGCATGCCCATGTTTTCCTGAATCTCTCGGGATGTTCCTTAGCTACAGAAATCAGTTCCTCCATTTCCTCAGTTTTGTCAGTCCAGTTAAACCATTCTCGTATAGTGGGAACATGTGTTGAACGCCAGTGGACTGGGATACATTGCTTAGCCGCATTTATCATATGCAAGGCGAGTGATTTGCGGTATGTCCGAAATGGAAGTACTGTATGATGGACCAGAAATTGTGCGGGGGAAAGGTTTAGGGCGTACATGGTAACTTGTGCAATTGTAGATTGAACTTTCCCCCAAAAGGGTTGCAACAATGGGCATTCCCACCAAATGTGTAGGAGTGAGCCTGTCGTTTGATGGCATCTCCAACACAAATCCGAGACATTGGGGTTGAAGCGGTGAAGCAGAGATGGAACTCTATACCATCTAGGAGTACACTTTAAAGTTATTTTCTTGTGTGGAGACACATATAGACCCTTTATGTATGTGTTCATATATGTGATCCCAGTCTTCTGGCGATAGTTGGAGTTGTTGGTCTGCGCTCCAGGCCTTACAAGCTTTCCTCATTGAGAGGTCATTGGTGGTTTTGAGACAGGAATAAAGTTGGGAAATAATGTCTCTGAGGTGAGTCCGTTGCGCAAAGTTTCTCAAAGGGGGTAAAATGTCTAGTGAACGCTTTTAGTTGGGGTGAGCTTAGGACAAAATGATGGAGTTGTCTATACATCCATTGTGTTAAGATCAATGTTGGCCATTTCTTCAGAAGGAGATCTCTGGATAAGAGCCTTCCGTCTTTAAAGAATTGGTGCATACTTAAGCCGTCAGTGAGACCAAGTCCTGCAAAAAAGGTAAGCGACATACCCGAGGGGAAGTCTGGATTCAGTCTGACAGGAGTGAGTGGACCTGGGGTGGATGAGAGTCCTGTATTCTTGCATATCTGGTGGTAACATGACAAAGTAGGGCCTATAAGAATGTGTTCCCTGAGCTCATATGGAATATGAGATTTTTGTAGCCAGGGAGAAGTGGCGAGTGGGGTCCCCGAGAAAGCAGCTTCCACTTCAACCCATGCCTTACGAGCATGGATTGTAGGCCAATCTACTATTCTTGCCATTTGACAAGCTTGGTAATAACAGGAGATGTCAGGTAGCCCTATACCTCCACCCGTTTTAGGCATGGTTAGTTGTTCAAAACCAATTCTAGGGCATTTATTGCACCATAGAAACGAGGTACATAATGTTTTGTAAGACTTAAAAAAGGAGTTGGGCAAATTAATTGGAATTGTTTGTAGTAGGTATAAAAGTCTTGGAAGCACATTCATCTTGAGGATAGCAGCTCTGCCAAACCAGGAGAAAAATGGTTTATCCCATTGTTGTAGATCTTTGGTGATGTTACGCAAAATGGGTAGAAAGTTTTTGGCGTAAAGCTCTGTGAGATGGGTTGGCAATTGAATTCTTAAGTATATGATGGCTTCTGACTGCCACGTGAAGGGAAAATTGGATTTCGCTTGTCTAATTGCGTCCTGGGATAGGGAGATATTAGGTGACTTGGTAAAATTTATTTTAAAATTGGCCAAATACTGAAACAATTTGAAGTCCTGTAGTAGATTAGGTAGTGTAGTATGTGGATGTGTCAGGAAGAGTAAGATGTCATCAGCGAAGGCTGCTATTGTATGAGTTTTGCCATTGATTGCAATCCCTTTAATATTTTCATTCTGTTTGATGCAATTCAAAAAGGGTTCCAACGTGAGAATAAATAGGAGGGGGGATAGTGGGCAGCCCTGTCTGGTCCCATTTCTTATGGAAAAGGCATCTGAAAAGAGACCATTGACTCTCACTTGAGCAGTCGGTATAGTGACATAATAAAGTTCAAAAGATGGGGAGGGAGCCCAAGGCCCACCAGAACTGCTTCCATGTAGTCCCATGCCAATCTGCCAAAGGCCTTTTCAGCGTCTAAAGAAAGAAAGAAGCCAGATTGATTCTTCTGTGTTAACCAGTGGTGTATGTTGATTGCCCTGATCGTATTGTCTCTAGCCTCTCTACTGGGTACAAACCCCACCTGGTCAGTTGAGATAGTAGAGTCTATGATATGTAGTAAACGATTGGCCAATATCTTGGCAAAGATCTGAAGATCGATCAGTAGGGATATCAGACGATAGTTTGCTGGTAAAGTCTGGTCTTTATTTTCTTTAGGTATTAGTGTGATATGGGCTTCGGATAGATGACGCATGGACTGTCCTGGGGTGTCTAGTAAGTTGAAGGCTTTTAAGAATGGATGTGCTAGGACGTCAATGAATGATTTTTAATATGTGGTCGTAAATCCATCAGGTCCCGGGCTTTTACCTGGTTTTAATTGTGCAATGGCTTTTTGCAATTCTGCCAGCATCAAAGCACCATCTAAGTCTTTTGCTTGTGACTGGGAGATGGGTTTAGGGAGGAAATGAGCAAGAAAAGACTGGATAATGGCCGTACGTGGCCTGGCATCCCCTGTTGGTTTTGATGGCAAAGGCAGATTGTACAGGGAGGTATAGTATTTTTCAAATTCGGCAGCTGTATCCATGGAGGTGTTAAGTGATTGGCCCTGTGTAGAGTGAATGTGGGAGATGGTACGAGAAGCTTTTTTGGCTTGCAAGGCCCGGGCTAAGAACCTACCGCTCTTATTTCCATGTTCGTAAAAGAGCTTTTGAGTTAAAATGTAATTACGCTTTGTTTTCTTTTCCACTATATCTTGAAGTTGTTTGCAGGCTAGGTCAAGTTTGTGCGCTGAACCGACAGCCTCGGAACGCTTATTTAGACATTCCAGTTTCCGTACTTTTTGAAGTATGGAGGTAAAGGATGCTTGAGCCCAACGTTTCTAAGAAGCAGATATGGAAAGCAAGAGTCCACAAATTACACATTTGTGTGCTGCCCATTGAGTGAGGGGAGTCGTATCCGATGACGAGTTTTCCTTAAAATAATTGGTTAGCGACTCGCGTATTTGACTGATAATAGCTAAGTCTGTGAGGAGAAATGGGTCTAGTCTCCACGTTTTAGAAGTAGGAGGGGCATCGTGAAACTGCAAGGTCATCGTAATGGGATGGTGGTCAGATAGAATCATTGGTTCAATGGAGGCTAACTTCAACATATGTAAGTCGTTTTGCGACAGAAATAGGTAATCAATTCTGGAGTGATGTTTGTGCGGTGCTGAGAAAAAAGTGTAGTCTTTATCAGAGGGATGAAGTGTACGCCATGTATCGTGGAGAAGAAGGTAATTCAATTCGATTTTAATCTGTTTAAGTGCTCGGTAGGGTTTCGATGAGAAGCCTGTCGAAGTATCTACTAAGGGATTCAGCTCCACAATAAAATCACCTTCAAGAATCAAGATACCCGGTTGGAATGCTGCTAGCGTTTTGGAGATTTTGCAGAAAAAACTCACTTGCGCTGTATTGGGGCTATAAATGTTCGCTAGAGTAAGCGGTTTGATAAACATGAGATCACAATCGTATAACGTGCCCAAGCTAGGGAGGCCAAATGCTAAATATGGTTAGATTCAGTGATTCAGACATACGCCCGGGGAGAGCAACAGTCTGCGTCACTGGACCTCAAAACCGTAACACGTTGCTTTCGCAGCCCCGGTCACCAGCATGGCGAGATAGGTCATCTTACAAACTTCAGAGTCGGTTAGTTTGGGCAACCGCTCAGTGGACAGAGCTTCATTTTTGTTCACAGAGCACAGCATTACACTAGAGTGAGCACTGAAATTTTTCTTACAACATCCATTTCTCCAGATTTTCATAACACTCCGTCCTCCAAAAGTTTGTTCGTAAAAAACACATCTTTTATGAAGAGGGATGTGGTGTCGCACACACGACTCTGCCCAATAAATAGATAATTATTGCCCTGTTCTACAGAAATATATAGAATGTTTTTATTAAAGTCTTGCAAAGATGCATACACAGTGTAATTAAATAAATACCGTAGTTACTCAGATGAGTGGCAATCAGATTGATCTTTGCACCTGTTGTCTTTTTACAAGAGCTCTTGTAATATTGACTACTACTGACTGCTCAATGAAATTCATCTGGCAGCCATAGGGTTACACCCTCAGGCTCAGGTGCAGCACTGTCCATTAATCATATGGGGATATAGCCTAATTTAAGAATGTGGCAGAGTAATTCCATTACTAAACTACATTTCCAGTTATCTGGTCATCCCCCAATTGATTTCCTGTAGTCATATTTAGGAGCAATGCATTGTAATGATATTATAGAGAGTTGCTTCAAAAGAACCTTAAGGGAAGGACCTCTGATCCATTTGTTTGGTTTCTTGACAGGCGTTTCATTTGCAACATACTTTGGCTATTCATGATGCATTTCCACATTTAATCAACTCCGAGATACAGTTCAAGGTCCCTGTTTAACATTCCTGCTGTCCAAATACTGCAGCATTTAGCAAATCCACTTCCAATCAATCTGACCTAGTTGCACCGAGGTTGTGTCCTGCAATAAGTCATTCACTTCAATAGCTCGTGTCATTAGGCAATACCGGCTTTGAAAAGATCTTCAGCACTTCCACACGGAATATTGAGTGTAAACCCCTAATGCTTTATTATTTGGAAATCACTGTTGATGACTTGCAAATACATACACACACACGTTAGGTAAAAGGTATTAATTATGGGATTAGCATTGTATTCATCCATTGTCTGTTATTTCCTATATGCTCTACCTAGATGGTGTTCCCAGCTTGAGCCTGATGGTGTCATCGCAACATCAGCAGCAAGCAAGTCATATGTGGGAGCCCTCTGGCTGCCCTGCTCCGCAGTTAAAGGCATAGTTCACCTTTACCAAACAACTGTCTATGGTAATAAGGGATGTTTGTAGATAAAAACAAGCTGTGTAGCTTGGAATAATGCCCTTGCTATAGGTGTAGGACATTTATGTACCTCCTGAAGCCTGACCTGAAAACTCCCAGGATGTTGCTAAGCAAGGCCCGGCTATTACCATTTTGCCATCAAAGAAGCTAGCCTTTCCTGATTCAAACCCGTTCATATGAGCATTCTCTCCCCTGATGCAGTAGCTCTGAGCTCAATGAGAGCACACTCCTGTAATGGTGAAGATGAACAGTAACAGCTAGGCCTTACTTAGCAATGTCCTAGCAACATCCTTGGAGTTTTCAGGTCAAGTTTCATGAGTTATGTATATGGCTTTCACCTATAGAAAGGACATTATTCAACTTTGTTTAAAGCTGCACAGTTTCTTTATCTACAGATAGTCCTTATCTGGTAAAAGTGAACACCTTTAAAGCAGACTTAAGTTTGCATATATAAATTCCTGATGAGTGGCCATAGATTCATTGCAATTTCAGCTGGTTCAGGGACCTGACAAATTTCAATCCATGTATGGCTGTTCCCTTTCTGAGAAGTTGATCTAGTGATAGACTCTTATCGAATGGGACTGCTGAAAAATTTGTGTTTGATCAGCATATGCAGTCAATCGGCTGCAGTGTTCATCTGTGTATTCTGAGAGTGGAGGAGTCCTGTTGTCCGAATACAATAATGCAGTGGGGAGGATTCATATAACCACCTAGAATGTGTGGATGGGGAAGTGGATGAATTTGTGTTTTTTTTTTTGTTTTGTTTTGTTTTTTTGATCAGCGGGCTTGCTGATAAAAAGAAAACAAACCATCCATGGCCAGGGTAAGTCACAATATAAAGAGAGTATAATTTTTTGGAAAAAGCTCCACTTTTTATCCCTGAATGTCAGTACTGTGATTTCTGTGAAAGGTAATAAATACATCTAAACATTACTTCATATGCATTAACATGGCAGGGAAAATATATTTAATACTAGATCTGCTTTAATTAAGGAGTACTCTGTGTATCTTCCCGAGTAATTAATAGAATACACTCTGAATATTTATTTTTAATATAGATTCATAATTCTAAGGTTAGTGGACTATGAAGGTAAGAAAGTCACCTGCAGTGCTACTGTCACACCCCTACCAAAAAAGCACTTGTCCTTAATAGCCAGATATACTGTAGGTAGGCAAGAGCAAGCCTGAACATATGATCCTGACCCTTGATGTGTGACCAGCAGGACTGGTAAATCAAAGGTTGGCCTGGATTTATGAAGGTTGATTTGCTCATCTCTATCAACCACTTAAGCAGTTTGTTGCCTGAGAAGACTAATTGTAATAGCAGTACATAAAAAAGGTTTATGCAGCACTGCAATGCTGATCGATGCAGAGTACTTCAGATCAATTAATAGTAGTCAAGGCATCTTAAACATTTGAATATAGTACCATTTCATGGAATATGTAATAGAATGAAGTGGATAATATATTGTATTGTCAAATCCTTATTTCAGGCTTCAGTTTGCTCTTTCTTATTTATGTTCTTGCTCATATATCATGACTTAAGTGAGCGTGACCTAAGTGACACATCGTTGGTGTCTTGGTGTGATTTCTCAATTACTTCGGTACCCTAAGTGCTATACATCCGAACAGGAGCTGATAATCTCTGCACTCAACCAGATACTTTGATATCTTGTAAACTTCTAAATATTTTAGGATTGTTGTACATAATCATTTATAGGAATTTAGATTTTAATGTAACTCCAGGCAAACGCCTAAGGCTCTATGCACACTACGGCTTTTTTAAGCTAAAAAAACACTGGAAAAAGCGCTGAATAAAAAAAACACTGGTAAGTTCAGAAGCATTTAGGAGCGTTTGTGTTTTATCCACATTTGTACAGTACATGTAGAGGGGAAAAAAAATCTAGAAAGCTGTTAGGAGTGTTTTAGTAGCATTTAGGAATGTTTAGCAGTTTTTTTTCTGTTGGAAAAACGCTCCAAAAACATTTTTTTTTTCTGCTCCCGGACGCTGAAGCTCAATACTTAGGGCAGCACTATTTAGCTTCTCGGAGCAGAAAAAAAATGCGAACAGCTTCTAGAAGCTGAAAAAAACACTAATGTGCATGGAGCCTAAATGTGCAATTCAAATGTTATTGCTCAAGTGGTTGTAATGCATACATAAATATACTCTACATCACTGGTGACAAACTGGTGGCCCTCCAGCTGTTGCCAAACTGCAAGTCCCATGCGGCATTGCAAGATTGACAGTTACAAGCATGACTCCCAAAGGCAGAAGCATGATGGGACTTGTAGTTTTGCTACAGTTGAAGGGCCACCAGTTTGACACCCCTGGTCTACATATACACATAAATAGGTAAAATAGTAAACAAATATGTATTTCAGCTGTGGATTGGATTTAGCAACTGGTCCCGAGTTCCACTTAAAGCCACCTTGTTAGAATTTGTATTTATATGTTTATCTAGGACTCAAGTGTATATAAGGGTAAAATAAGTGGGGGGAAAAAACATGCAACAAATGCACATTTCCCCATGTTTGTCTCATTTAAATATGCTGCAAGTACAGACTATTCAATAGTCTGCCAAAAATCTGGTGTATTTCTGACTTCCTGTGTACTCTACCTCTGCTGCACTGAAATCTCAAGCAGTGTTATCCGGCCCTGTCCCATTTTTTTCTGTGGACTGCAGAGCATCACTTATTTTATAGCAATGAGGATAGGGGGAGGTGTTCTGTAGTCCAAAAGAAGAGAATTGGGTAGGTAACACTTTGGGATTTCAGTGTTGTAGAGGCAGTGATAAATACATGTTTTTCTATACTTGCAGCATTTTAAAGAGACAAAACTTCACATATTGCAGAGATATAATGCATATACTTGTTGTTTTTTTTTATTTTTGCCCAGACATATTGTATGTATTTTACGGCATAAATCCACTTTTCAAAATAAAATTTAAAAAATGGCAGAACAGCCTCAAAAGACACATACTTCAATGTACAAAAACATTCAAAAATGGTGTATGTAATTTTGGGCTAGTTCACACCACATGCAGTCAAGTGTGGTTTGTTTTCTGCACCAAAAACGCATGGATAGTTGGTTATATGGTTTCCATTGGCATAGTTCACACCAGTGCAATCAGTACCAGGGCATTCCAGTTTCAGAAAAGTAGAACATGCTGCATTTTTTCTGCACTGAACTCTACTGGAACACAGTAAAAAATATCATAAATCCACTTTTCAAAATAAAATTTAAAAAATGGCAGAACAGCCTCAAAAGACACATACTTCAATGTACAAAAACATTCAAAAATGGTGTATGTAATTTTGGGCTAGTTCACACCACATGCAGTCAAGTGTGGTTTGTTTTCTGCACCAAAAACGCATGGATAGTTGGTTATATGGTTTCCATTGGCATAGTTCACACCAGTGCAATCAGTACCAGGGCATTCCAGTTTCAGAAAAGTAGAACATGCTGCATTTTTTCTGCACTGAACTCTACTGGAACACAGTAAAAAATATCAAAAGTGCACCAGAGTGCACATGTCCTTATTTGGGGCCAATTCACACCATAGAAACGTAATCTAGATGCGTTTCTGTATGTGCATTTTTGCAGCGTAATTCATGCGTTCAGGTGTGGTTATTTTCCCCTTCATGTTTCCTTCACCTTAAATAATGGACGTGTGTTCCAGTACGTTTTTGAATGTGTTTTATCATGTTCCAGTACAGGTCAGTACAGAAAAAAATGCAGCATGTTCTACTTTTTTTCCTGGAACTGGAAAGCACTGGAACTAACTGCATTGGTGTGAACTATGCCATTGGAAACCATATAGCCAACTATCCATGTGTTTTTTTATGTAAAAAAAAACAAAAACGTACTGCATGTAGTGTGAACTGGGCCTACATTGTTTTTTTCTGTATATGTTACACTGTAGAACGACGTGTTCAACATTACAAGGCAAAAGGTACTATTTTTTCTTAGAGTTATGTCAAGTAGGTAAAAAAAGATGGGTGTTACATGTTAGTCAGGTTGAAAAAAGACACAAGTCTATCAAGTTCAACTAATAGGAAAAGAAAAACAAATAGAAATAAAAACGCTCTATATACAGACACCCAAACCTCCAGTTGATCTAGAGAAAAACCAGAAAAAAAAAAAAACACAAAGCATGGGGCAATTTGCTCCAAGTGTTAGTACAGAGTTAAGCCCCTGGTCACATCGGGTGCGACTTGGCATTCAATTTGCATGCCTTTAACTTGCAAATCGTATTCCATGTCGCACCTTATTGTCCACTACTAGAGCGGTCATATCAGTGCGGTTCCGACTTGGTTGGAGCTGCACCGATTTCTAAAGTAGTGCATGCACTACTTTTGTTGCAATTTGCATAGACGTCTGTGTTAGATGTCTTGAAAATCGCAATGAAATTGGCAGATCACCCGATTTTGAAATCGTGCGACTTCACGGTAAGTCGCACAATTTCAAAAACGGCTTTGGTGTGACTGGGGGGTAAAACCACCACCATTTTCCCCAACAAACCATAACCTTTCTCTACAACCAAAAAAAATATGACCATAGAGATACTGTCCTTGTATTAGTATATCTAGTATTAGTACTGAGTGACTAATTTCATTCTACTTATGGCATTTTTGTAGCTGCGAAGTCTTATGGCTGAGAAGAGGTGGTGCACTGATTTTGGAAATAATATATCCTAAGTTGCAAATCATATTAATACTAAATTAAAGTGTTACTAAACCCACAAAAGCAAAATCAGTCCGTATATGCAGTAAAACATGCTTGTTATACTCACTGCGGAACCTAAGAGGTTAATCTTCTGCATTGTGTAAAAAGGCTGATTGATCCTGCATCCTCTGATCATCCCATTCTTCTACAGTCACCAATCCATCTGTTGATAGTACAGAACCCTGTTAGGCACGCTGTGCATGCTCAGTTTGGTGTGTATTAGTAGAGCGTTTTTTTTTTTTGGGGGGGGGGGCATGTGATCGGCACAGGGTCAAACAGCACTGTCCAGATAGAGGGTCAGTGATTATCCAACCTCACAGGAAAGTCAGAGAAGATTGAAAAATTCTTTTTACAAGGTTTATTATTATTATACAGGATTTATATAGCGCCAACAGTTTTCTCAGAGCTTTACAATATAACGGGAGACAATACAGCAACAGTACAGTTCAATACAAGAGGGATAGGAGGGCCCTGCTCCTCGGAGCTTACAATCTAGGTTTATCCAGTGCTTGACCGGACACTGATAGAAGTCACAAGACTGCTAAAGAGAAAAGGTATTTAGCTGTTTGTATTTACTAAAATAATTGCATTTCCATATTCTGTATACTGTAGGAAACTAGATAAAGTGCATAAAGTATCAGGTGTCTTACAACTCTGTATTTACATGAACACAAATTAGGTGATGATTGTGATTATTTGGTTCTTATGAATTTCTCCCTAAGAAAGCTCTTCATCTACTAAGAAGAGTAGTAACATTAATAATCACTGAAGAAATCATTGACCTCAACACTGTAACCAAATAAAACATCATTTATTCAAACAAATTCAGCTTTCTTTTGGTGGTATTTTATCACTTTATTTTTAATTATGTAAATAAAAAAATGACAGAAATTTTTGAAAAAACCCCAATATTTTTTACTTTCTGCTATAAAACATATCCAATTAAAAAAAAATCTAATTTTTGTATAAATGGAGGCAAAAATGTATTCTGCTACATGTAAAATAAAAAATCTCAGTGCATATAAATTTTTTTGTGTGAAACTTTTAGCATCTACAAACCATGGTATATACTGTATATTGGAATTTACACAGGTATGACACTATACTGGTAATGGCGGTGATCAACAACTTATAGTGGGACTGTTAGCGTGGTGACCAATCTGGCACTAACAGAACCTTGCTAGGAGGTACACTAACTGACATCAATAGTGACACTCATACAGTGATAAGAAATAATACTGTACACTGTCACTGTGCTAATGACACTGGCTGGGAAGGGGTTCAAATCAAGGAGCAAGGGGCTAATTGTGTGCATAACAAGTGTAATGTGTGCTGCTTTTTCCTAATACAGATCTGGCTGTTTCTTCTGATCTGCTGATTGCTGATCTGTGTACATAGCCTTGTGTGTTTGTAAACACAGGACTCTGTGCTGTGATTGGCCACAGCCGATATCAGCTATAAATTATTGGCTAGAAGCTGCTGACAAAATCCCACTGTAGCTAGTGACTGTGTGGGTTATCATGAAGTGCACACATGCCCCTAACCTGGAACAGGCTGGAAGACATACACGTACATGATCCAGCCTGCCTTTGCTGCCCGCCTGGAGTAAATGTACTCTAGGCGGGTGGGCACTGGTTGATCAAGTCTTCAGACTTACTTGCCACCTTCAGTATTGTTTTGACTAAAGAATTGCCAGCTATCAACATATTCAAGGCTGACAAATGTGTAGAGTCTGCATGCTTCATGTAGATGGAATTACTTGTAATACACAGTACTGCTTATGGTGATTTAAGGGTTTCTAATGATTTGTGCCTCTACCTTTCTACATCCTCTACCATTAGGCAGGGGAGATTTGCTGAAGAATCGGGGACCTGCGTGGTTCAGCTCTGCAAATAAAATCAGCAGTAGATGCAAGCATGCGAATGCAGATTAATTTTCTATCCATCCTAATCTGATATCTCATTAGCTGTACAGTAATGTTTTGATGTGTAACACATTTACTGACAAGTTATTTCAATTAGGATATGTTCATAAAAGATTAGCCTCCATACTACGGTATTGTTTTGGGACCAAGGTAGTTAAGCATCATGGTTTTTTTCCTTGGTAGAGTATAAGAAATCATTAGCTCACTTTGCTATTGTTTGAGCATAAATGTCCTTTAAATAAATTAGGGTAATCATACAACCCACATGCTATTTCAGAAAGGCAAACAATGCGACCAAATAAATTGCATTAGCGGGAGCTTGAGTCTTGTTTATCAGCTAAGTGTTTATGCACTGCGGTAATTATTCTGCTGAAGTTTTGTGTGCCATTTCTCTTGTGGTTGCCTGAGGGGCCTTCAAAAAGCATAGAATTAATAAGATGACAAAATCAGGAGGTTTTTAACTTCATCTCTGTCATAAAACGGGAGTTACACAAAGAAAATGACTTTTTTTTTCATAATTGCTTGACCTATGTCACTCAGAGGTCAACAAGTATTTTCCTTCTCTTTTTGGAGCCAGAATAAGAGATGGTACTGCAACTTACTGTTAAAATGTTGCTGAAGTCATACAACAAGAGACTTGTGGAATATTTGAAGAGATGATAGCTTCAAAATGTCAGTGAATGATTTTGTGGACACTGGTCAAAGGTAGATCCAAAAGAAGGTGAGTCTAGGTTTAACATTAATGTCATCAACTCATCATCAAAGCCATCACAGGGAAGTTAGCAGGAAGAGAGGAAGGGGATGTATCATTTATAGCAGGCATCACCGCATTTAAAAAATAATAAGTTCTATGTAGAACATAAACCAACCTTGTCTCATAACATATATCAGAACTCCAGTCAAATTTTTTATTTTCCCATGCAGTTCGGCTGTGCCAGCACTGCATGGGTTCACTGCTTGTTTTGTCCAGAGACTCGGGGAAAAGCTAAACTTACCCCATCCTCTGATGTGCCAGAAAATCAGGCTCCCCTACATCCAGTGGACTGTTCCCACCATCCTCACATCCAGAGCCGGACTATGGGCGTGATGACACCACGAACAGCCTATTCACAAGACCACTAGTGTGGGGGGGGGGGGGGGCAGGAGGGAAGGACACCAGTCTTGAGCTTGGAAGATCGGTGGCTTAAGTAAGTATATCTCAGCTTTACAGTATGTACCCTTAGACAAAAATTAGCATTTAGCCCAGCATTTAGTAGGTCCAGCCCCACTCCGTGGGACCATAACATTTTTGGCCGGATTTCTTTTTTAAAGATTAGGTGTACAAAACTGACTTTCAATTTGAGTTGGTCAGCTCTGGTTGGAAGACACTGTGTGTCCTAGAAAATGGGTGTGACCTTTTGCATGTCAGAAATCTGAGTTCCACTGACCACTCAGTCCTGTGCTATTTTTCTTTACATTTTAGCAGTTTACCTGATTTACTCTGCCACCATGTATCAGGTATGGATGGGATTCATCCATAAATATTTTTTGTGGATCACAAACTTACTGTCTCACACTAGCCCTTAACTACTCAATAATTCACAGTCTTACCCAGGGACAGGGCCAAGTCTAGTTGTGGACTGATACAGGGATTTAGCAGCTTCTCTTCCAAGTGGCAGCACTATCTTTAGCATATTTCTATATACTCAGATTGACTAACTCAAACCTTTAATGAACCTTCAGATCACGTTGGAGACAGAGGAATCATTGATGGCTGAAACAGCTATCCAGAGTGTTCAATACCAGAATGAAATTATTTTGACTTCAAATGCCATTATTGCTACAGACAAATATTTGCCTTACATAGCCCACTTTTAAGCTATTCCAGTGGGAAACCCAAGATCAGGAAATATGATGTTCACAAATTTTTGCTGCCTGGAGGCTTTGACAGTTTCACTACCTTACCATTTGTTACTATCCTTTCAAGAGAGTGTAGTGAAGAACCTCACATCTCTAAGGCCAGATCTTTGGAATGGCTATTATTCTAAAATCCAGAATCTTGCATGTTCGGAGTCAAATTTTGGGGTCCCTGAGTTATTCTCTGCTCCTGAGTGTTCCTACAGGATACAGACTTTCGGAGAATTAAAGGATTTTGCAGCTGCCTGCCTTCATACTCCCTCAGAGGCAAGAAAGCACAAAAAGGATGACAAAAAGAGAGATGATTGAGGTGTCAGAAAAGGGTTCTGTGAGTATTGGGGGCAGGTTGCTAGCATTGGCAGACTCCTTTCTGTTTGCTAGCTTCAGGAATGGTAGACGATGTAAGGAAAAAACAAATACCATATATTTATATATATATATATATATATATATATATATATATAAATATACACACTACATTGCCAAAAGTATTGGAACACCCCTCCAAATCATTGGATTCAGGTGTTCCAATCACCTCCATGGTCACAGGTGTATAAAATCAAGCACCTAGGCATGCAGATTGCTTCTACTAACATTTGTGAAAAAATGGGTCGCTCACAGGAGCTTAGTGAATTCAAGCGTGGTTCCGTGATAGGTTGCCACCTGGGCAATAAATCCATCTGTGAAATTTCCTTGCTGCTAAATATTCCACAGTCAACTGTTAGTGTTATTAGACCAAACTGGAAGCAACTGGAAACAACAAGAACTCGGCCACGTAAAATGTCAGAGCGGGGTCAGCACATGCTGACAGTGCGCAGAAGTCACCAACTGTCTGCAGACCTACAAACTTCATGTGGACTTCAGATCAGCACAACAGTGCATAGAGAGCTTCATGGAATGGGTTTCCATGGCCGAGCAGCTGCATGCAAGCCTTACATCACAAAGTGCAAAGCAAAGTGTCGTATGCAGTGGTATAAAGCTTGCCGCCACTGGACTCTAGAGCAGTGGAGACGTGTTCTCTTGAGTGATATATCACGGTTTTCTGTCAATCTGATGGAGGTGTCTGGGTTTGGCTGTTGCCAGGACAATGGTACTTGCCTGACTGCATTGTGTCAAGTGTAAAGTTTGGTGGAAGATGGGATTATGATGTGGGGTTGTTTTTCAGGGGTTGGGCTTGGTCCCTTAGTTCCAATGAAGGGAACTCTTAAGGTGTCAGCATGCCAAGACAATTTCATGCTCCCAGCTTTGTGGGAACAGTTTGAAGATGGCCCCTTCCTGTTCCAACATGCCTGCACCAGTGCACAAAGCAATGTCCATAAAGACATGGATGAGCAAATTTGGGGTGCAGGAACTTGACTGGTCTGCACAGAGTCCTGACCTCAACCCGATATAACACCTTTGGGATGAATTAGAGCGGAGACTGCAAGCCAGGCCTTCTCGTTCGACATCAGCGCCTGACCTCACAAATGTGCTTCTGGAAGAATGGTCAAACATTTCCGTAGACACACTCCTAAACCTTGTGGACAGCCTTCCCAGAAGAGTTGAAGCTGTTATAGCTGCAAAGGGTGGGCCAACTTAATATTGAACCCTACGGACTAAGACTGGGATTCTTTTAAAATTCATGTGTGTATAAAGGCAGGATGTCCCTATGCTTTTGGCAATATAGTGTATGGTAAAGTACTGGCTGGAAAGCTTGTGAATAAAATATTTTTCATCTTCAGGTGGGGATAAAGCCTCCATTCCTACATCTGCATCTTACTTGTTCGCCAATACTCATCCATTAATCTTAGCTGTTCACAGGCCTTTTTATATTTAAACTGACTAATGATCAGGGCTCTCTCTTTCAGTCTGTTTGCTATTAGAGTCTGATGATCAAAAAGGCTACCTGCTGACAGAACACTAAAATGATGTAAGAACTGCCCGTTTGTTTAGCAGAACCCATTAGCGGACACCGTGTTAGGAACCAACCTAAATTTAGTAAGTGGATTGAATGAGTAGATTTGTTTTTTTTAGCTTTATTCTATGAACATGCTGTACAAAGCACTCCTGCACTGAACTGTTAGTTTCTTGCTTGGACTGTTCCTGGGTGTACCTCTTTAGTGTGACCCCTTTACAGTGCAGTGCTCTCTTAAAGAGTCACCTATTTGTTGAACAAAATGGAGGGGCTTGTAAAACATTTTATACTGATAAAAGCTAACCAGGAGCAGTGAAATATTGTCCAACAGCAGACTAATCAGCTACTGCAAGAGACAAACCAATTACCCGCCCATCAGTTGCAACAATTGACTGAAGGCCACAAGGCTTTCCCCAAGGGGCAACAGCAAGTAAACCTGTATCTACAGTAGCAGATAAAGGCCCAAAAAATTTTTTGATTTTCTCTGGAAATAAAAGATACTACCAGAGGTTGTCTTAAATGGAAAACGTTAAATGAAAAGTCAACCATATAGTGTAATGTAGGCACCATACTTAAACTGGTTGCAACAGGAAGGAAAAGAAGCTAGAAAGAGACCTAAGCCATAGTAACTTAGTTCCAGCATTCCTTTGAAGGAGAAATGTAGTCAGTTTTACCCCACCAAGTGAGAACAGTTCTTATGCTTTCTCCCCATAGGGGAAGCTCATAGAAAGGTTACTTGGCTATATGTTCTGTACGCATTGACCCTAGATTAGACATGCTGTTTTATTCTCCCATAAACTGAAGACACACTCACTAACCTGCCATCCTACTTGTATAACCCTCCAGAAACATCCCAGACAGGCAATGCATGGTTGCCAAGCAACTACAGGCGGGGTGTCATCTTTTTCTTCCATGGATGTAAGGCAACCAGCAGACTGTCAACTCTCTGTTGGCAGTGACTTACAGCCACCCATTTACTTCCATGGTCACTGAAACAGTAATGTGTGGGACCAATGTTTAGCACTCCCCAACTTCAATCTTTCTTGTACAAATAGGTGCCTCTGATGTTGGCATGTGAGTGGTCTAGTTCCAGGAAATTAATAGGGGAGAACATCCAGTAGCATAGCTCAGCCAGAAGCTAGCCCCCTGAAGACAGGAACTATTCCATAGTTGAAAGGGAGAGCCTGGCCATGAACTGGACACTAGAGTCACTGAGGTAATACTATTTGGGCAGGCAGTTCTAATGGAATAAAGACCATACTCCACTAGAGTGGATGGCTCAAAACCAAGGGAACAACGCAAGGGTCACAAGGTGATTGCTGGCTCTGCAAAACTTTACATTCTTTGGAGAACACAGGCCTGGGACTCGGCAAGCTAATGTTGATGGACTCTCACTTATTCACTTTATTGTATGTTAGCAAAATGTGCTTCTCCCACAGGTCTGGGGAGAGGGAGAGGCTATTTGAGGCACTAGCTGGCAGGATTGTGGACAGTGTATTTATGTCCTATAGGTTTCTCACCTACACACTGGCGGTAATTGGATCATGCTTTATTCACATTTGTTTTTGCCTTTCTCTAGATCAGGGGTCTTCAAACTTGTTAAACAAAGGGCCAGTTTACTGTCCCTCAGACTTAAGAAGGGCTGTAATATTGGGAGTAGAATAAACAATGTCCCATCTTTGGTGTCAGTGGAAGAAATAGAGCCCCATCATTGGGCCCTATTGGTGTCTGAAAGGAATTGTGCCCCATTGGGAGGAATTGTGACCCGTCATTGGGAGTTATTCTGCCCCTTCATTGGTGTCAGAGGAGGGGTTATGCCCCATTGTTGCTATCCGTGGAGAAAAATAGTGCCCCAAGGGCTAGATAAAAGCAAGCAAAAGGACGCATCTGGCCCCCGGGACGCAGTTTGGAGGCCACTGCTCTGGATCAGCTGTGGGTACAGAATAGTATATATTGTGTGTTTTTATTTTTATTGATTGAATTAGATGGACTGGTTTCTTTTTTTCAACATAAGTAACACGGTGAGGGGCTCTAGGATTTATGACCCTGTTCTGGGTCCTGGAGCCCAGAAGCTTTGTAGGGCATTTTGTGAGATAGCTAGACCTTAAAGTTGAATTAAACGCATAAGTTTAACGGATTCCCAGAACAGTTACGTTCAAGGCATGCCATGAATGATAAATGTCACAGATGTTAGTGCTTTCAACCACACTGTCAAGCCAACAAATGCCTGGTATCATAACTGATCACATGCACAGCACCAGGGCTGTTCAGCCATTCATTTTCTGCAATTGACAGGGCCACCCACTGAGCAAATTTTGGCTGGTTACTCAAGAACCAACTGAAATGTGTACAGTGTGTGACCAATTTTACAGCTGAGGGCTTTCACTGCTGTGGGAGCTCAGTGTTGAGTGAAAAGGCTTAGTGTAAACCAAACACTAAAAGTGTTGTGAGTTTGGGGATCAAATTGGTCAGGGGGCATAACCTGTTGGTCAGGAACTGACCTGAGTTTAGAAAGTTGCTTGGACAAGCAGATGTTTTGTTTGTGTCATGCTATGTACAAAGCCTTCCTTCATTAAAGCTGTGTTTTTCTATGCTCCCTTAAATACTGTTGCTAAGACCTTGACAAACCTGATTGGACCACTGCAACTAACAGTTGATCCTGTCCCTATATATTTCGGCTAAAAGGCTGCTTGTCTTTATTTATCACTTCAGTAAATCTTTCAGCTTATTCTGCTGAAAAGTATAAAATCTAAACTATGTGCACATATAACAACAGTTTTGGGCCCTTCCTCAGGTATGACACATCTATCATTTGTTACAAAGTATGTATTTAAAACAGAGCTTCAATAATTGTTCAAACTAATGCCTATTCTAATGCTCACCCATACTGGTTACATCATCGGTTATTACATTTTTTAATTTATCTAAAAAACAGAAAAAGTGTACCAAATACTTACCAAAATTTTCCTACCTGGTGCCCATCCATGGCAGCATACCTACCTGTAATAGAGCTCTGCATCTTAACCACAGGTATGCTGCCATGTGGGCACCAGGAGAACGGAAAATTTTATCAAATACTTACCTTAATTTTCCTTTCTTGGTGCCCGACCATGGCAGCATACCTGTGGTTAGGAGGCGGAGCTCTATCACAGGTATGCTGACATGTGAACACCAAGAAATACCTTTCCTTATTCTTCTACCCGGGACTTCTGGTCCCGACTGCCTAGGTGAGTACATAATAAGCCTGTCCCGTTTACTCCTGGGATATCTGTGTCATCAATCCCAGGAGACCTCGGGCAGCCAGTTGAGTGCGCTGCGCACTGCCATTACTGTGCATGCACGAGACCGGGAGGTGAATGCTGGGTAGCCAGCTGCATAAGATCCTGGAAGTCACTGATGCCGGCTTCAGAATGACCACAGCTGAAATGGCCGCCACCAGGATTTCTGCAGGGAACAATAAACACAACTTTTGGCAAGTAAACATTAAAAGGACATTTACTGAGAATATCCAAATTAGATCTAGCTATTTTTAAGAATCACAAGCAGGGCTTTTTTCAGTGGGAACGCGGGGGAATCCGGCACCTCCAGCACTGAATGTATGTATTGGCAAGGGGTTCTTGGATATGCTGCAGAGCCTATTTATGCTGGCTGCTGGGGATCTATTTTTGCATGGGGAGTCTGTTGTTGCCATGGAGGTCTACTGCTGCTGGTGGATCTATTGTTTCTGGAGGATCTATCTTGCTTGGGGGATCTACTGTTGCGTGAAGGGTCTATTGATGCCGGCTGCTGGGAGTCTATTGTTGCTGTGTTGGATCTATTGTTGCTTGGGTGGTATTATGTTGTAGGGGTCCATTGTTGCTGGGGGGAATGTCTATTGTTGTGTATGGGATCTATTTTTGCTGTGGGGGGTTTGTTACTTGGAGGGGGGCTATGGTTGCTGGGTGGTCTATTGTTGCTGGCTGCAGGGTGTCTATTTTACTGCTTTTCTTATTATTAACTAATTCCATACAAATTACCTAGCATCACAAAATGATACTTGGTTCTGTATTCTCTAAAAAGGGTGGTATTAGGAGGTGGGTATGGGGCAGAACCAAGGGACAGTGCTCAGAGGTGGGCAGGGGTGGAGACAAGGGGTGATAAAGAAGGGGGAGTTCCTGCACCTGTTCTCTAAGCAAAAAAAAAAAAGTCCTGATCACAAGGATGTGTTTATTACATTTTTGGTTAGCAGACTGTAGCTCCTCTTTAAGTATACCAGGACCTGGAAATTATACAATTTATTAAAGTAACCTATTCAATTACTTTTCAATCATAAATCTCTTAACAATCTCATGCTCTTTACCTGGTTGAATTGTCACTATAGAGCAACAACAACAGCAAATAATCTAATTCAGAATCAAAGAACATTATTACAAAACAACATGATCGGATTATGATTAATGAGGTCAACATTATTCATAATATAATTTGCATTGTGATGAATCAAATATCAGTGCAGATAATTCTGTAGAAAAAAACTGCAATAAAAGATGGCAACAGTGCAGTCAAGTAGTTGTGTAAGATAACATTCATCATCATCATGGAAATGAATAAAGACCAAAGTCGTTATCCTCAGAAATGCACTAAGTCCAGCTTATGAGTCCATTTTATTTTAAGGCCCCTTTCCCACGAACATCTGGTCAATTCTGCTCTATGGACTGGCAGGTGTAAGTGGACAATACATTTGTTTTCTGTGTGCCCTCTTTTCAATACAACACATCCTACAGGTGCAATGAAGTGAGGTGCAATTTTATGCAGATACGTTGCATAATATTACACCTCACTGGATAGCACCACATGTCACCTCACAACAAGACAACAGGCTGCTCTGCCATGACACAGATGAAGTGTCACTTTGCACACTTCAAATAAAGTTCCCTAAAAATAAAGAAAGCTATGTGATGAGGTAAAGCACACATAACACAACTCCCCTGCCACACATCACCGCAGCCCATCATGGACTGCTACCTGCACTCTAAACCGCATTGAGGGCTACATAAGCAAGTTCTAGTTGAGTATGCCCATTAATATTTGTGGAGTGCTGTCCACCATCAAGCTAAACATATTTATATATAAAAGCAAAGATGACCGCCCTTCTGATCTGAGTTCTTAGAAAACATTTAGGCTAGTGGTACTGCTGCTAAATGCAAAAAATGTTCTAAGTGCTTTGGTAGCCAGCCTAATCCTTCACTATTTTGTGTTTGTCAACCCTTTTCCCCAGTACTGTGTCAGGACAAGGTACTGCTGCTAAATGCAAAAAATGTTCTAAGTGCTTTGGTAGCCAGCCTAATCCTTCACTATTTTGTGTTTGTCAATTCTTTTCCCCAGTACTGTGTCAGGGCGGGGATCTGAACCTGCAACCTCTTCTGAACCTGCAGTAACTCTTCTTGCTGAGACAGCTCCCTGCCTTGCCTTGTCTTGTTTCTTCTGAGCATTGAACCCTTTTCTTCCTCCATGAACTTCCTATTTAGGTCATGCCTTTGCATGTTCTGTTTGCCAGATTATTTTGCTCTCTCCAGCCAATATCTTTCTCATTTCTGTCTTACTCCCATCCATATCTTTACTACCAATCATTACCAACCTTTGGCTTGTTCCTCAATTACATTTTCACTTAATCCCACACTGCAAACACTTCCTACCTGCTATATCTGCTACCAGACTCAGCTTGCTCACTTCCTGGTGGGGCAATCCCGAGGACCGTGACCTAGTCTAATACACAACAAAACCCACCTCTACCATCACGCCCCTGCCCAGTGTGATATGCTTGCGTAGTTATCCAGCTGGTCATGGGAGTCTATTGCTATAGCTACTGTTCTCCAAGCCTAATTAATGACCAAGACATACTGCCCCACTCTATTTTACAGATAACTCAATCTGTGTATATGCAGAGTTTTCTGTCAGGAAGGCTCATGTACATTGTATCATGTGCAGCAGGTAACTATGAACCTTACTTGGGGGTTTTGAAAACTGAGAGCAACAGGAGCATAGTAGTTCCCAACAGAACAGAGCAAGAACAGAAAGATCAGTACAGTGCAAACACAGAACAAGGCAAATTATAGTATATGGCTGTGCCATCAGATGGAAAATTGCTCTCACTGATGACATATACAAATGGATACCACAAATGCATATGTCCCTTAGGATTGCCCAATTGGAAAACTGCAGAGACAAAATGAAACAGACAAGGTGCTAATACACAACAGACACACAAAGATACACATAATTACATGATGAGGTTGGAAAAATACACCAGTCCATCTAGTTCAACCAATAAAAAGAAAAAAGTACAAAAAAATAAAGAAATAAAAAACCTGCATATACACAATCCTATGCCCACAGTTGATCCAGAGGACAGCAAAAAAACACTGAAAAAAATGGTCCAATTTGCTCCATTGGGAAAAAAATTCCTTCCTGATCCCCCAGGACTTAATCGGATGTTCCTTGGATCAAGAATCCCTGGTATTATTACCTATAAATGCTAGTATCCAGTGTGCATTTAGGAATATATCCAGCTCTTCTTTTAAACAATCTACTGAGCTGGCTGTAACGGACCCGACACCCACAACTGGGTATCTCCGTCAAGAAGCTGCTTCTCAGGCTCTGAAACACAAGACCAGTGACTCTGGCTATTGTTACCCCAAGATCCAGATGACACCAGATTTGAAGTAAGCCAGAAGGTAGACTAGTTTATTTGAACACAGATACAAGATATATACACTAAGGGGACAATCCCCCCTCCCTGCATAATGACACAGGGCGGGGCAATCTACATTTACTAACAAGAGACACACAGGTATTCAAACTTCACACCAGCAGACAGTCCCATCAGGAGGGAGAGCTGCTGGAGACCCCCCCCCCCAATTAAGCAAATACACATAAACACATACATCCCATAATAGTTTGCTCCCAAACAATAGAAAAATGGGATGCACCCACATATCATCAAGCAATCAACAGCCCCCCACCCCAATATTAGGACAGATAACCCTGTACCCTTAACAGGCACAGGGTGATTTACACAAGAGGGATATGGGGAGCTGAGACAGTGGTCCCCACCTCTCCAAAGTGAGCTGGGTTCCACGGGCCCCCCACCCAAAGTGACTCCCATCAAACTGGCCAAAATGAGTTCTTGAGGGAGTCTAATCCACATTTTCACAGCTCTTACTGTGAATAAGCCTTTCCGTACAAATATAGAAGTAACTACGAGCAGCAGAATACAATACAAACTGGATCAGAAGTTGAAGCCAATATAGATCAGATCAGAATATTCAAGACAGAAGGGCCTAGTCCAAATGCAGGAGCAGAGAACAGTGCAGGAAGTGTCAGAACAGAAGGATGTCCCAGCACTGGCTGGTGTTGAAGGAACTCCTAAGTAGATACAAACAGAGAAGAGATGTGGGTCAGTTGAAGACAGGTCTACCCTGACAAAAAACACATCAGACCTACAACCTTAAAAAAAAAGGAGAGACACCCTGACTCATGACACTTTGCTAAGCAATGTTGATGAGGCATCTGGATAGAGAAGCTAAATAAACAAGCAAGTGTGAAGAATTTCATTTTGGTATCTACTTAAGGAATGTTGCTTACAAGTCCACTTAAATAATGGAATGAGCCAGAGGAGTGACTCATCCCCATCCCCTTGTTCATTCTTGCTCGCTCTACTCATATGTACTGTATAAAAAATCAATTAGAGAAAGAGGGTATGATAGTCTCTGCTTGCACTCTCTCTTTAGAAAATCCAAAATGGTTCGAGAATATTGTGTCATGAACGTACTCTGTGTTAAATATTTAATTGAAGACTAAAGATTTACGAAATAGAAAGATGCTATCAATTAAAAACATATTATCTAATTTTACAAATCTCTCAAAATTGCTTCTTTAGACTTACCAACAACTGTGTAGTGCAGTACAAGGTCCTAGGACACTATATTGCAAAAAGTATCAGGGTGCCTGCCTTTACACACACATGAACTTTAATGGCATCCCAATCTTAGTCCGTAGGGTTCAATATTGAGTTGGCCCTTTGCAGCTATAACAGCGTCAACTCTTCTGGGAAGGCTGTCCACAAGGTTCAGGAGTATGTCTATGGGAACGTTTGACCATTCTTTCAGAAACGCATTTGTGAGGTCAGGCACTGATGTCAGATCAGAAGGCCTGGCTCTCAGTCTCTGCTCTAATTCATTCCAAAGATGTTATATCGGATGAAGGTCAGGACTCTGTGCAGGCCAGTCAAGTTCTTCCACACCAAACTCGCTCATCCATGTCTTCATGGACCTTGCTTTGTGCACTGGTGTGCAGTCATGTTGGAACAGGAAGGGGCCATTCCCAAACTGTTCCCACAAGGTTTGGAGCATAAAATTGTCCAAAATATCTTGGTATGCTAACGCCTTAAGATTTCCCTTCACTGGAACTAAGGGGCCAAACCCAACGCCTGAAAAACTACCCCACACCATAATCCCCCCTCCACCAAACTTTACATTTGGCACAATGCAGTCAGGCAAGTACCATTCTCCTGGCAACTGCCAAACCCAGACACATCCATTGCATTGCCAGACAGAGAAGTGTGATTCATCACTCCAGAGAACACGTCTCTACTGCTCTAGAGTCCAATGGCGGCGTGCTTTACACCACTGGATGCAACGCTTTGCGGTATCACGGTACCATGCTAGAATTCACTGAGCTCCTGAGAGTGACCCATTCTTGCACAAATGTTTTGTAGAAGCAGTCTGCATTCCTAGGTGCTTGACTTTACAGGCCTGTGGCCATGGAGGTGATTGGAACACTTGAATTTAATGATTTAGAGGGGTGTCCCAATAGTTTTGGCAATATAGTGTATGTCAAACACAAGGCCAGCAGGCCAAATCTGGCCCTCCAGGCCAGTTTGTGAGGTCCTCGCACCTCTCCTGTGGCTGCAGCTGTAGCGCCTCATCTCCGCACCCACCTTGTCTCAGCAGTGGACAGCAGAGAGGAGGACAGAACTTCTCCGTCAGATGCTGCGCTTCTCCATGCAGCTGCGGTGAGGCTCATCTCTGCACTCCCCTGTCTCAGCAGTCAGCAGCACAGTGGAGGACAGATTTCTCCTACAGATCTTTCACTTCTCTGTGCAGCTTCAGCAACCCCTCATCTCCACCTCCAGTGGTCTCAGCATTCAGCAGACTCTGGCAACCGACTTCAGGCCTCCTCTGGTCCTCCTCCAGACCCTGCACTTTATGCTTCCCAACTCCATCTCCAGCTTCTTCCTGGAAGCAGCACAAGGTATGGGGGGAACACTGATGTACGGGAGGGTGGGGGTTCTTGACATCTCATGTGAGGGGCAGTTGTGTGCTCTGGATATCTAGTCTGAAAGATACAACTAGCCCATTGAGGGCAACCATTAATCTTATGCATCCCACAGTGAAATTGAGTTTGACACCCCTGCCCTAGGTAATCAATCTCCCCAATTTACACCTAATCAGACAGGCTTTTATACCACACAATAGCTTGTACAATTTTCTTTAGATTTTCAATGAGCCTGAAGTGTATGTGTGGCCAGCATTAAAGTGATTCTAAAGGCTTAAATAAAAAAATAACAAACATGTCTATACTTACCTACTGTGTGCAGTGGTTTTGCAGAGCAGCCTGGATCCTCCCCTTCTTGGGTTCCCCTTCTGCACTCCTAGACCCTCCGTCCTATCGGGTGCCCCCACAGCAAGCAGCTTGCTATGGAGGCACCCAAGCATGCGCACTCTCCAACTGCTGCTGTGTGTGTCAATTCACACAAGGAGCAGCGATTCGGCCCAGTCCCCTCTCTCTTCTCATTGGTCAATAACTCCCAATGTTATCTCAGCCAATGAGGAGAGGGAGTCCCAGGATAGCCAAGACTCCAGTGTACATCGCTGTATGGAGAGGGGGCTTAGGTGAGTATTAGGGTGGGCTGGGGGGGATGCTGCACAGAGAAGGTTTTTACCTTCATGCATAGAATGCATGAAGGTAAAAAACAGTCAGCCTTTACAACCACTTTAATTCAGCTTACTGTGTTACTAATTAATTTATTTGTGTTTGTTAACTTTGGTTACATTCAGACTTTGTCAATTAGATATATTAGAATTGTGTTTTGTAAGTCATGGTGCAGGTGTAGGTTCCTCAAGCCATTACTGGACAGTAAAATGAGCTTTTAGTGATCTCAATCTGCTCTTTTACTACATCATCCTAACATGTAACCCCTATAAAATAACCTGTTACTAGCTGGATTTATTTATATGTGATGGTGCATCCTATCACCATTTTATAGGTCCTCTGTGATCTACAAGAAGAGGGCTCTTCCAAGGTCTGTTTACACTAGATAATTAGAAGGTTTATGAATGTTTTGGTCTTGTCCCATCGGTACCCAGAAAGCGATTTACTTACTGACTAAGACTCCATATCCTGCCTTTCATGACACCGGATGGAGCAGAAAAACTGTTAGTGCGTAGGAAATGGATGTGATTGATTGGGCATGTCACCGTAAATGATTCTCAAATCTAATCAAGTTGATGCATTAATGGTTTTGATGCCGGTGTGCAATCGCTGCTCCAAGACGTTTGATTGATAGGTGAGATTCTATTCTGCGATGAAGAGCACAATTTTTTTTCCATTAACCCTACACTTTATTTAACATTTGCAACCTCTGGTCAAGGTACTTTTTTTGACAGATAAACAATATTTTGCAACATTACACCTACTTAAACAGTATGAGATCAATTCATTTTTCTCTAAAGTGGCATATACCTGTTAGTATTGATTAAAAATGGATCTTTAAAGGAATCAAGATTTAAAATATAAAGATTTGGGTTTATAGAGCACTGGGTCAACTTTTCACTGGGTTTACACTTGAATGGAAGGGGCCTACTGTGCTAAGGGAGTGACTTATAGGATGGTTTTAAGAATATTTAGGGGTTGGTGTGCTCCATTAACAGTACAGTTTACTACAGCGCACTGCAATGCACAAGCTGTAACACGACACAAAACCGCTCCCCAACATACAATGCCCATTGTTGTGCTAATTTGTAGTGAAAAAATAGTATGAGTGATTTATTCTGGCGGGGGTCTATAAAAAAAAAAAAAAAAAATGCATGGTAAAGCAAGTTGCTGTGCATGTGTTACCACAGTAACTCCACCAGGGATGGACCTAAACCTGGCTACAAAAGAAGGAGGGTGATTACTTTGCCGGTGTGACCAGAACTGGGAAACCAGAGAATCCAAGCAACATGTGGCAGTGTTTCCCATTGTAGATCCAAGAGAGTGCTGTTTATATGTATTTAGCAGTTTATATTTACTACAATAATTGCATTTCCATGTTCTGTGTAGTGTGGGAGACCAGATATAGTGAATGCAGGGCCCTGGGTTCAGTAACACTTTAACCACTTTCCTCCCTGTTGGGCAGCAGCTTACTAGCACATTCAAGCCTGCTTATACGTAGTGGTGCTGATTGGCCTATCACTGTCAGATGGAGCAAGTCACATACTTTTACATGAGTACCAGGTATTTCCTTAAATGGACTGGCAGGTGAGCAAAGTATAGATGAGTATGTGCTGCTAAGGGGTGGCAAGTAAAGTAAACCTGTATATTTACCCTGAAAGGACAAATCACAAGGTTGTTTTAAAGAGAAAATTAAGTCTTATCACTGGTTTTTCAGACATTGTGATATCATACTTATCAATTGTCCCGGATTTCTCAGGACAGTCCTGCTTTTCACTCTGCTGTCCTGAGATGGCTGTGTCCCTAGCTGTGTTCCAAGATCACAGTGGGAGGCAAACCTCTCAAAGAGGTAAGACCTTAATCAGCATGGTACCTACTTTGGCAGCTCACCCCACTGCTCACCCCTGTCCCTTGCAAACACAGACATCAGCAGAGGAAATGGTAGTCTTCCATTACTTACTTCCTCTGCAACTCTGACTAATGAGATTATTGAATGCAGAACACGGCAGGGGGTGTGAATAGTGTCATCTTTTGTATTTATACAGTAACACTGGTGATACATCTGGTGAGGGGTGAGTGGGTCCCACTGCTCAGTGGCTTTTCACATCTTAGTGCAAGCCTGTGTTTAAACCTCTGGCAGTAGAAAACAAATGCTCTAGGTGTATAGCCTTTGAAACTGATAATCTTGCAGCAGTCACTTATTATTTTTGTTAGCCATAAACACTACAGATGACTCTACAAACATATATAAAGTGTAACTATTATAGTATATTACATAAACACTAGAGATGACTCTACAAACATATATAAAGTATAACTATTATAGTATATTACATAAACACTAGAGATGACTCTACAAACATATATACAATGTAACTATTATAATATATTCCATAAACATTAGAGATGACTCTACAAACATATATAAAGTATAACTATTATAATATATTCCATAAACACTAGAGATGACTCTACAAACATATATACAATGTAACTATTATAATATATTCCATAAACACTATGGAGATGACTCTACAAACATATATAAAGTGTAACTATTATAGTATATTACATAAACACTAGAGATGACTCTACAAACATATAGAAAGTATAACTATTATAATATATTCCATAAACACTAGAGATGACTCTACAAACATATAGAAAGTATAACTATTATAATATATTCCATAAACACTAGAGATGACTCTACAAACATATATACAATGTAACTATTATAATATATTCCATATACACTATGGAGATGACTCTACAAACATATATAAAGTGTAACTATTATAGTATATTACATAAACACTAGAGATGACTCTACAAACATATAGAAAGTATAACTATTATAATATATTCCATAAACACTAGAGATGACTCTACAAACATATATACAATGTAACTATTATAATATATTCCATAAACACTAGAGATGACTCTACAAACATATATAAAGTGTAACTATTATAGTATATTACATAAACACTAGAGATGACTCTACAAACATATAGAAAGTATAACTATTATAATATATTCCATAAACACTAGAGATGACTCTACAAACTATTATAGTGTATATTATAGTGTATACTATATAAAGTGTAACTATTATAGTATATTACATAAGCACTAGAGATGACTCTTCAAACATATAGAAAGTATAACTATTATAATATATTCCATAAACACTAGAGGTGACTCTACAAACATATATACAATGTAACTATTATAATATATTCCATAAACATTAGAGATGACTCTACAAACATATATAAAGTATAACTATTATAATATATTCCATAAACACTAGAGATGACTCTACAAACATATATACAATGTAACTATTATAATATATTCCATAAACACTATGGAGATGACTCTACAAACATATATAAAGTGTAACTATTATAGTATATTACATAAACACTAGAGATGACTCTACAAACATATAGAAAGTATAACTATTATAATATATTCCATAAACACTAGAGATGACTCTACAAACTATTATAGTGTATATTATAGTGTATACTATATAAAGTGGAACTATTATAGTATATTACATAAGCACTAGAGATGACTCTTCAAACATATAGAAAGTATAACTATTATAATATATTCCATAAACACTAGAGGTGACTCTACAAACATATATACAATGTAACTATTATAATATATTCCATAAACATTAGAGATGACTCTACAAACATATATAGAGTATAACTTTTATAATATATTCCATAAACACTAGAGATGACTCTACAAACATATATAAAGTATAACTATTATAATATATTACACCAATCAGATAAAAATACACAAGTAACAATGGTCAGTGGTAGTTGTCACAAGGGGTTCAGCACTGCTGTTGAAGGACAATTGTCATTGCTCAAAATGAGAAAAATCAAAACCTGAAATAAAACCTGTCCCCCCGCTGAGCGCCATTGTCCCCATCACCCTGAACCCCGACTGAGGAAATCCCTGCAATTTGAAGGAATCCTTTTGGTTCCCCAAGGTCACCAGAACTAGTGTCCCCATTGGACAATTTCCCCTCCTATTACTGTTCTGAGGACAACCAAAAATTTGGGATTTTCTTTTACTTTCACTTCTATTGAAAATAGTAAACAGGACAAATAGAGAGGGTGAATCTCCCTAACAGGTAGTGGTAGCAAAATAAAACATAAAAACTTGACCAGTTTTCTAATCCAGCTCCACTTTATCAAAAAAAAAAAAATTGCCTTTAGCTATACATCAACCTCCACATTTGGAAAGAGTTGTTTACTATAAGAACTTTAACCATACGCAATAATTTTCCACTGAACTTGGTTCTATTAGATGTTTAAATTGCAGACTACATTTAGAAGATGGTTTAGCAGTCTAGGGACTGAACAAGATAGCAACACTGAATAGAGAGTTTCAGGAGAGGCAACACTGGAAACCTGATGAGATAAAGCCAAGGGAGTCGCATGAAGCACATGAAGCAGGTATGATAGCAGGTATGATGGATTCACTGCTGGCTGCTCAATGACCAACCATGCCCTAGGTCAGGGGTCTGCAACCTTTAAGACATAAAGAGCCACTTGGACCCGTTTCCGAGAGGGAAAAAAAGACTGGGAGCCGCAAAACCATTGCAACATTTAAAACAAATCCGACACTGCATATATTGCAAAAAGCGCTCTGGTCATGAAGGGGGTTTAAGGGCCCAGTAAGCAAAGGGTTAATCAGGGCCACAGTGTATCGTCATAATCACAATCATAGCCTTAGGTCAGTGGTGGGCAACCTTTTTTTTCATCCCCCATATAGTAATTCACCCCCCATAGTAATTCATCCCCCATATAGTAATTCATCCCCCATAGTAATTCATCCCCCATATAGTAATTCATCCCCCATAGTAATTCATCCCCCATATAGTAATTCATCCCCCATAGTAATTCATCCCCCATATAGTAATTCATCCCCCATAGTAATCCATGCCCCATATAGTAATTCATCCCCCATATAGTAATTCATCCCCCATAGTAATTCATCCCCCACATAGTAATTCATCCCCCATAGTAATTAATCCCCCATATAGTAATTCATCCCCCATAGTAATTCATCCCCCATATAGTAATTCATCCCCCATAGTAATTCATCCCCCATATAGTAAATCATCCCCCATAGTAAATCATCCCCCATATAGTAATTCATCCCCCATAGTAATTCATCCCCCACATAGTAATTCATCCCCCATAGTAATTAATCCCCCATATAGTAATTCATCCCGCATAGTAATTCATCCCCCATATAGTAATTCATCCCCCATAGTAATTCATCCCCCATATAGTAATTCATCTCCCATAGTAATTCATCCCCCATATAGTAATTCATCCCCCATAGTAATTCATCCCCCATATAGTAATTCATCCCCCATATAGTAATTCATCCCCCCTATAGTAATTCATCCCCCCTATAGTAATTCATTCCCCATATTGTGTCAATTCACTTACCTTTGCTCCGCGCGTTCCTCTCGCCGTGTTCCCGCGCCGTTCCGGTCTTCAGGGCGGACTGTGAGAGAAGAGGAGTTCGTCACGCTGCCCCGCCTACATCCTGACAGCCAATGTTTGCCACGCTCCACAGGCCGGATTAAAAGGTCCGCCGGGCCGTAGTTTGCCCATTGCTGGGCTAGCTGCAGAGTCCTGACTTTTGGGGCGGCCGCCCGAGAGGAGGGAGGGGAGTGGGCGCCCGGCACACAGAAGACCCTATTGCCTGTCACCAGGTGGGCAGTGTGCTCCGGAGCCGCAGCAAAGGTGAAAAAGAGCCGCATGCGGCTCTGGAGCCATGGGTTGCCGACACCCGCCCTAGGTGGATGGTAGCCTACTTGGAGTTCCTACGAATTCATCCAAAATTACAGAAGACGTCTACCAAGGTAAACTTCACTGAAATAAAAGAACTGGGGAAAAGAATGAGGCATACTGGTCAGATTATACACATCCACATTTCCAGTTGGTGCTTCACAATGTTGATTGTGAAGCTGAAGATCTCCTTCAGTTTTTGTTCACTATTCATAGCAGTACAGTGTATAAGAGCCTATGATTTCAGCAGGGAATCCTAGACTATAAGACATGCTGAATGCACAGTATGAATGTTGTGAAGCACATGGAGATGCCTCTGTGTTCAGTTCTCATACTTTATGGGTTATGTGATAGAAGTCCAGAGTGCTATATTATGGCTGAGAGCTCAGGCTATCCTCCTCCTGCATTTTGTAATTTACTATTGGCCAGTCCAATTGATGGGCAAATTCACTGACCAATAATGACAGTAAAAGGTCCAATTCACATGTGAGCCATTTGTAACTCGAAGCTCCAAAATGCCTGAGAAGAAAAAAAATAATTTATTCTCAATGGAAATGGTTCACATCTCCACTCCAAGTCCACTGAAGCCAAACATCTGAAGCTCACACAAGTTTTGGAGCTTTTTTTGTCACTCAAATCAGGCAAATATGTACGTTTTTGATTGTTTTTAGTTCCATAGAAATAAATGGAAGCATGTATTGTACATTTTTCTGCTCAAATGAAAGCATGCAAAAATAAAAATACAGTAAATAAAATAAATTAATAATATTTAATAATCTATAAATAAAAATGAGTCCCTAACCTTAACCCCCAACCCTGAAAATAAATAAATAAATTGTGGATAATAAAATAATAATATTTAAAAAAAACTCCCAAACCTGAATAAATAATATTATGACTACTAATAAAAAAATAATAATTTATTAATTTATTTTGTGTTAGGGTGTTGATTAAGGTTAGGGGTTAATTATTATTAATTATTTGAAATTTATTTGAAATTTATTGTTTCATTTATTAGTATTAATATTATTACCACCCTGACCCTAACAAAAAAATAAATAAGAAGAAGACAATAAATAAAATATTAACCCCTAACCATTAACCTAACCTTAAAGCGGAGCTCCACCCAAAAGGGGAAGTTCCGCTTTAAGGACTGCTCCCCTGCTCCCCATCAAGGATTGGCACCTTTGGTGGGCAGGGGGAGCAGGTACCTGAATTTGACAGGTACCTGCTCCCACTTCTGGTCCGATCACCTGGGCAACTGGAAGCGGAAGGTGTCCTCCCTCCCTCCCTCCCTGTAGTCTTTTGGGACAAATGACAGGTCCCAGATAACTACAGGACCATTCATGAAGCGCAGCGCAACCAGCGCATGCACAGTGGGTATTCGGCTGTGAAGCCACAAGCTGTCAAAGCCCATGCTGAAGATGCCGGCTGCCGGCTGAAGATGCCAGCACCTGGAATACAGGACAGCCGGTGAAATGGGCTGCGGGACACACACCACGGGACCGAGGGATTATTATTATTATACAGTATTTATAAAGTGCCAAAGGTTCGCTCAGCGCTGTACATTACAAGGGGAGACAGAATATGCGACAGAACAGTAACAATACAATGCGATACACAAGGGGTTCGAGGGCCCTGCTCCTTCGAGCTTACAATCCAGGAGGGAGGGGATAGTGGTACAGGAGGAGATACAGTGGGGATCGAAAGTTTGGGCACCCCAGCTATAAATTTGTATTAATGTGCATAAAGAAGCCAAGCAAAGATGGAAAAATCTCCAAAAGGCCTCAAATTACAGATTAGACATTCTTATAATATGTCAACAAAAGTTAGATTTTATTTCCATCATTTACACTTTCAAAACAACAGAAAACAAAAAAATGGCGTCTGCAAAAGTTTGGGCACCCTGCAGAATTTATAGCATGCACTGCCCCCTTTGCCAAGCTGAGACCTGCCAGTGTCATGGATTGTTCTCAATCATCGTCTGGGAAGACCAGGTGATGTCAAGCTCAAAGGTTTTAAATGCCCAGACTCATCTGACCTTGCCCCAACAATCAGCACCATGGGTTCTTCTAAGCAGTTGTCTAGAAAACTGAAACTGAAAATAGTTGACGCTCACAAAGCTGGAGAAGGCTATAAGAAGATAGCAAAGCGTTTTCAGATGTCAATATCCTCTGTTCGGAATGTAATTAAGAAATGGCAGTCATCAGGAACAGTGGAAGTTAAAGCAAGATCTGGAAGACCAAGAAAAATATCAGACAGAACAGCTCACAGAATTGTGAGAAAAACAATTCAAAACCCACGTTTGACTGCACGATCCCTCCAGAAAGATCTGGCAGACACTGGAGTTGTGGTACACTATTCCACTATAAAGAGATACTTGTACAAATATGGTCTTCATGGAAGAGTCATCAGAAGAAAACCTCTTCTACGTCCTCACCACAAAAATCATCGTTTGAACTTTGAAAATTAACATATAGACACGCCTGATGCATTTTGGAAACAAGTTCTGTGGACCGATGAGGTTAAAATTGAACTTTTTGGCCAGAATGAGCAAAGGTACGTTTGGAGAAGAAGGGGCACAGAATTTAAGGAAAAGAACCTCTGTCCAACTGTTAAGCATGGGGTTGGATCAATCATGCTTTGGGGTTGTGTTGCAGCCAGTGGCACAGGGAACATCTCACGAGTAGAAGGAAAAATGGATTCAATAAAATTTCCGCAAATTTTGGATGGCAACTTGATGCCATCTGTGAAAAAGCTGAAGTTAAAGAGAGGATGGCTTCTACAAATGGATAATGATCCTAAACACACCTCAAAATCCACGAGGGATTACATCAAGAGGCGTAAACTGAAGGTTTTGCCATGGCCTTCACAATCTCCTGACCTCAACATCATTGAAAATCTATGGATAGACCTTAAAAGAGCAGTGCGTGACAGACAGCCCAGAAATCTCAAAGAACTGGAAGACTTTTGTAAGGAAGAATGGGCAAAGATACCTCAAACAAGAATTGAAAGACTCTTGGCTGGCTACAAAAAGCGTTTACAAGCTGTGATACTTGCCAAAGGGGGCAGTACAAGATATTAACTCTGCAGGGGGCCCAAACTTTTGCAGACGCCATTTTTTTGTTTTCTGTTATTTTGAAAGTGTAAATGATGGAAATAAAATCTAACTTTTGTTGACATATTATAAGAATGTCTAATCTGTAATTTGATGCCTTTTGGAGATTTTTCCATCTTTCCTTGGCTTCTTTATGCACATTAATACAAATTTTTAGCTGGGGTGCCCAAACTTTCGATCCCCACTGTAGCTGTGGGGGATGGACTGGTAGGAAGAGTGGAGGAGGTCGGCAAATTAGCAGGGGGTGGGGTAGACTTCCCTGAAGAGGTGGGTTTTCAGGGTGCGCCTAAAGGAGAGGAGAGTAGGTGATAGTCTGATGGGTTGGGGTAGGGAGTTCAAGAGGATGGGTGACACCCTGGAGAAATCCTGGAGGCGGGCATGGGAGGAGGAGACCAGGCAACTAGAGAGAAGGAGGTCTTGTGAGGAGCGGAGTGTGCGTGTTGGGTGGTACTTGGATATTAAGTCGGTGATGTAATTTGAGGCAGTGTGGTGGACAGCTTTGTACGTCAGTGTTAGGATTTTGAATTTGATCCGTTGCGCAATTGGAAGCCAGTGGAGGGATTGGCAGAGGGGGGTGGCGGAAACAGAGCGGTTGGTAAGGTGAATGAGCCTATTCAGGATCGACTGAAGTGGGGATAGCCTGTGGCGAGGCAGGCCAGTGAGGAGGGAGCTGCAGTAATCGAGTCGTGATATGATGAGGGAGTGGATGAGCTGTTTAGTGGTTTCTGGGGTTAGGAACGTGCGGATTTTGGCGATGTTGCGGAGGTGGGGTCTGCATGAGTTAGTTAGTGATTGGACTTGGGGCTGGAAGGATAGGTTGGAGTCCAGAATGACACCAAGTACTCTGGCCTGCGGGGCGGGCCTGATAGTGGCATTGTTGGACGTGATGGAGAAGTCACTGGGGGTGGTGTGCGGGCTGGGGGGAAGACTAACAGCTTGGTTTTGGAGAGGTTCATTTTAAGGAAGTGGAGCGACATCCAGTCTGATATGTCATTTAGTAGGTTTGTGATTCGGGCAGAGAGTGAGGGGGTGAGGCGTTGATAGATTTGTGTATCATCGGCATAGAGGTGGTAGTTGAAGCCGTGAGAGTGTATGAGCTGGCCAAGGGAGGAGGTGTAGATGTAGAAGAGAAGGGGCCTGAGGACGGAGCCTTGAGGGACCCCAACAGAGAGGGGGAGTGAGGGGGAGGTGGTAGCATTATAGGTAACACTGAAAGAGCGTTGTGATAGGTAGGATGAGAGCCAGGAGAGAGCGGAATCTCTGAGGTCGAAGGAGTGTAGTTTTTTTTTGAGGAGGGGTGGTCGACTGTGTCAAAGGTCGCGGAGAGGTCGAGGAGTAGGAGCACTGAATAGTGGCCATTAGCTTTGGTGGTTAGAAGGTCATTGGAGAGTTTGAGTAAGGCAGTTTCGGTGGAGTGTAGGGGACGGAAGCCAGACTGTAGGGGATCAAGGAGGTTGTTGTCGTTGAGGTGAGAGTAGACTAAGCGCTCGAGGATTTTGGATGTGAATGGGAGCAGGGAGATGGGTCTGAGGTTGTTCGGGTCATTAGGGTCCAGGGGGGGCTTTTTAAGTATGGGGGTGATGTGCACGTGCTTCAGAGGGTAAGGGAATGCGCCAGAAGAGAGGGAGAGATTAAAGATGTGGGTGAGGGAGCATAGGATGGAGGGGGAGGGAGGTTGTAGGAGTTGTGAGGGGATAGGGTCGAGGGGGCAGGTGGTGAGGCGGGCGTCAGAGAAGACCTTGGAGACTTCCTCGATGGTAGTAAGGTCGAAGGTGTGGAGTGTTGAGAGTGTTTCAGTGTGAGGAATGTTGGGTGGGGTGGAGGTGGAGGAGAGAACAGTGGTGGGGCCGAGGGATAGGGGTGATGAGGGGGTAGCTGTGTGAGAGGAGAAGGGGTTGGAGGGAGTTTGAGCAGTGACGATGTCTCTGCAGATTGTGTCGAGGGAGAGGGGTGATGAGGGGGTAGTTGTGTGAGAGAGGACGGGTTTGGAGGGAGTTTGAGTAGCGGCGATGTCCTTGAGAATAGTTTCATCTTGTTTTTGAAGTGATTGGCAATCTCAAGGGCGGTGAGTGAGGTGCTGGGTGGAGGTGGGGGCGGAGAGAGTAGAGAGTTAATGGTGGAGAAGAGTCGGCGAGGATTGGAGGAGAGGGTCTTGATGAGGGTCAGGAAGTAGGCTTGTTTGGCAGCGTGGAGGGAGGAGGTGTAGGTGTGGAAGGCAGATTTATAGTGGGTGAAGGCTTGTAGGGATCTGGTTTTGCGCCATAGTCGCTCCAGGGCACGACTGTGTCATTTGAAAGTTTTGGTGTGATCAGTCTGCCAGGGCTGGAGCGGTCGGAGTCTGATATTTCGTGTGGTTAACGGCGCTAGTGAGTAGGGCTGTTGACAGCGCGTTGTTATAGGCAGTCATAGCCAGGTCGGGACAGGACAGGGGGAGGATGCTGTCATGGAGTTGATCAGCTGCAGAGTGGAGGGGGGCAGGGTTCAGGTTGCGGAGATTACGGCTGGTAGTGGTATGACATTTGGAGGGGTAGGCGTTAGAGGATAAGGAGACAGAGAAGGTAATAAGGTTGTGGTCAGAGAGAGGGTAGGGGGTGTTTGTGAGGTTGTGGGGAGCGCAGCGGTTAGAGAAGACAAGGTCCAGGATATTACCGTCGGAGTGGGTGGTGGTTTGTATGCACTGTGCAAGTGCAAAGGAGGAGGTTAAGTGGAGGAGTTGGGATGTGGCCGGGTTGTCAATGTTGACAGGGATGTTGAAATCCCCAAGGACGATGGTGGGTAGCTCGGAGGAGAGAAAGAAGGGTAACTAGGAGGAAAAGTCATCAAGGAAGCGGGATACCGATCCAGGAGGCCGGTAGATTACGGCAATCTTCAGGGGGGTTGGGGAGAATAGTTGTATGCAGTGAGCCTCGAAGGAGGAGAAGGATAGAGATAGGGAGTTTGGGAGGACTCGGAAGGTGCTCTGTGGTGACAGGAGCAGAACAACCCCACCACCTTTACGACCGTTGGGTCTGGGTGAGTGGGTCCAGGTGAGACCTCCATAGGAGAGTGCAGCAGGGGAGGTAGAGTCAGTGGCCTGGATCCAGGTTTCCGTGATCGCTAGAAGGTTGAGGGAGCAGGAAACAAAGAGGTCGTGGATGGCAGTAAGCTTGTTGCAGACCGATCGGGTGTTCAGGAGTGCACATGAAAACGGGAGGGGTGGTTTTAGGAAGCAGGGGGACAGATACTAGGTTGAGGGGGTTGCGGCAGGACGTGGAAGCGGGAGGGTGCTATGTGGGTGAGCAAGGTGGTGGAGGGCCAGGATTTGGGGAGATGTCCCCCGCGGTTAGGAGGAGAAGAAGGGTGAGAAAGGTGGCATGGGAGCGGGGTAAGTGGTTGTTTTTTACAAGTCAGCAGCTACAGTTTTTGTAGCTGCTGACTTTTATTTTTTGACAGGGTGAGTGGAACAACTCCGCTTTGATTCTAACCCCTTACCCTAACAAAAAAAGATAATAAATGAATAACAAAAAAAGAAAAGGAAAAACTGATAGAAAAGCTGAAAAACCTAGAGATGATATTTTTCTCAATTGGCTAAGCTCAAAATGTCTGAAAATGCTGTATGCAAAATGCTCATAAACGCACAAAAATCATGCAACAAAATGTGCAAAAAACATTGGAAAAACGCTTAAAGATGCTACACTCAAGTGTGAATCTACCCTTAAGGTACCTGCTGTCAAGGGATCACAGCTCTGCTTTAAATTTCAGTACTCATAATTAGATATAAAATATAGTGCTGTACAGACTTCCAAGACAATATTGCCTTGAAAAGGTTAGACCAGTTAGGCATCAAAATAATTACAAACTATTATCTCAACTACAGCAATGCTATACTTTGGTGTTTTTATTATGCCAAGCTGTAGTACTTTAATGCATAATTGAAGAAACCATGCTCAGGGTGCTTCAGTTTCATGGTCCGTCTACAAATAATTAGAGCTTTTGGAGCTCTGATAAATACTTTTAGAATGATGTGGGAGGAATGTGAATATATTATATTATAGTTTTTTTTTTCGCTTTTTTACATTTTGTTATACCTTGGAGGAAAGGGAATATGTTTATTGAACATACTGTCTACTTGAAAGTAAGCAAGAGAGAAACCTTAGTCATTGTAGACAACACGGTCAGGGGGATTTCCTGGGAGAGAAATTTGGCTTTTAATCACTGCGTGATGTTGATTAGTGGAGGAATCATGTGAATATTGGTACCCCTGAGTAATTATAATCAGACACTGAAAGAACTTCAAAAGCTTCACTAATAAGGGCTTCCTAAGAGCCCCTCTTAGACACTTTAATTGCAAATAAGCCAACATAATGACTGTTTGTATTTACTCATTTGTATTTTACTTTAAATCAGAATGAGAATGTGCAGATTAAAGGGTTCAAAGAACAAAATACAACGTAATTTCACACACTAGAAATGAAGAATATGGAAAACATTTTTAATAATTTAAGATAGACTCTGGGGAAAATTAAAGATGTAACTGTTACATCCATACAGGGAGCCCAATTTTTTTGCTCTGTTCTTTACTTTTTATTCAAGTAAACCTATGATCCAGCTCAGTGATCTGAGAACTCATGCTTGGGTCCTACAACTGAAATTCCAAACACAGCTGCTGGATGCTTCTTGCTGTCTCTCGCATTCAGAAAGCCTGGTACAAAATGTTAGTAATAGGAGCACTTGCACGTAGGGCCAAATGCATCTGAGGATATATGCCCTGAATGCAGAATTCCTGCATTTCAGGCATGCATCCCTGTACACATACAGCACATTCTCAAGGGACAAAACATACTGTAAGCTAGACATGGCTTGACTGCTTTCTCCTGATCACACTGAATTGGAAAAGTAAGTTCTGCAAAGTCAACATATCTATACATTGTCATAAGCTATGTGTCCGAGATTACCATCACATGGAATTTCTTCTATACAACTACAATACTGCATGTTTATTCCACAGTAGTGTATGGCTTTTTTCGTGTGCAAGCTTTTTAGTATGTAGGAGATGGTAGGTAGTATCTAGGCAATTTAGGACATTAGTTTTATTTTTAGATTTTTATGGTATCATATGTTTATGCTGAGATCCAGTTATCATGATTAGAAACATTTAAGGCTCATGTACACAGGGCATTTGGAAAACTCTTCTGAAAGATGGAAACTGACTGCTGGAAAACATAGGTTAAACAACGTCAGTTTAGCCGCGTTTGCATACTGCGTTTATGCGTGTTTGCGTTTAGAAGCGTTTTTAAAAGATAACCTCAGGAGACCTTCCCAAATGCCCAGAATGCACTGAAAAATAGTAAGAAATGAACTATTTCAGATATTTTGAGAGGAATAGAGAGAGCAGAAGCAGAGAGAGCAGTATTTGTTGAGATTACCTGTCTTTTCCGGTTGTATTCACTATGGATCTCATCATAAGCATAATGCAACACGTTCTACCATTTATTTCTTTCACGCAAAACCTGGAACTGATTGCACTGGTGTACTAGGTCCATTTAAATACATGGAAAACACTTTCCATGCATTTCTGATGATGAAAAAAGGCTCTGGACAGCATCGGGACTTGGAACAGGTAAAAAACATATTCCATGCATTTCTGATGATTAAAAAAAGGCTCTGGACAGCATCTGGACTTGGAACAGTTAAAAACGGTTAACCGCATTTACAAGCGTTCGGCATTTGAAACGCCGGTAAAATCTACTCCTGAACGCAAGTTTAGTGCGTAAAAAAAACTACTGTGTACTCAACTGCCTGTAAACAACTGTAAACAACTATGTGTACATGAACACATAGGAAAACATCAGGGAGAGTTCAGGGGCTGCTGAAAAAAACACTGAACATCTCCTAAACGTCAGTTTAGGAGCTGCAGTGTACATAAGGCCTTAAACTGATGACTTCACCCCATGTTTTCTAGAACCTTGTTCAACCTTCAACCTTTTTTACTCACGTCACTCTTTAAAAGTGTTAGTGTGCAAAATCTTAAGGCACCCTGGTCTAAAAATGCCACCATCAGAAAGCCAGCATGAGAGCGTAGAGGTCAGGAGTACAGACATACATATACAGTACCTTCATACATAAACATGCATGCTCATACATACACACATACATACTGTGATATAGGGGATTGTTAGCTCAGTGGTAGATGCATTTTCACACCGAACTGTAGGAGTGACAGTGTGCGCCACCACAGATGCAGGCAGAGGATCGATGTGCTTAATAACAAGTGGTTTTTCTGTATTTGCCCCCCAGCCAGTTTACAAGTATAAGGGGAAAAGCTGGAACCCATTGAAAACAGGTCATAAAATCAGAAATGTAATCCTTATGCGCTGCTATGAGTCTACCCTAATTATACTCAACTCACCATATGTGATCAGTGTAATTTAAATAAAATATAAACTCTAAAGTGAAATATGAATATAAATAAAAAATAATGTCTAGCCACAATGCGCTCAGTGACCCCTCATATTAGTCACGCAATTCTTCAATTTAACAAAAAATAGAGCTACACTAGTTACATGATAATATACATGATCTTAAATCTCAAAAAATGTTCCACATACTATAAATAATATAATAAATTCCAGTGCATGTAAATCAACACATATGTACATGTAGTGACTATCAAATGTTCCAATTTTAAATCAAAAAGTCCAAATCTACATCCAGTGATGAGCTATAAACGTGCTTTGCAGCCAAAGCTTCACCTCCGTGTGTGCATACAGCATAAAATCCAATGCCAGACCATCACCAGGTGGACTCTCACCTTCAAATCATGACCTCCCACCAAATATACAGTCAACAGCGCTTTTTATAATCCTGCCACCAGGACCGGGATATATTCCTCCTCTCCAGTTTAGTTTCCAAAGTTTCATCCAAATCTCTTCCTCCTTTGAACTCTGCTCCATAACATGTAAATAATTTGCAAATAGTGCCTTATCCTTAACACAATTTATGAAAACCAGTAAGTTGCCCTCGCATGTGAAAGGTGCCTTTCAGCACCAGGGTATACAATCAGGGCCCAGGGATGGAGCCATGATGGAAAATATTTCCCCCTTATTTGGGGGAAGGGGGGAGGGGGCGGTAAAATCCGAATCCCCAGCCATATGCTGAGTATTTAAGTTTTTAACCTTGTTGCAGCCATGTGTCTTTTTAACACACTTCCGGTCACTATACCGTGTGTTCTCTACCATGTGTGTGTGTACTTTAGTAAAGTCGACTGTCAGCTTTCAATGTAAAAGTGATACAAGCGGCTGTGATGACTTCCACAACTACCACAATGTGCGGCCCCAGCTGCAATGTTTACTGACCTCTGCTATTCCACCTGTGGCCCGCTGCGGTAATGGCAGGTGTCTCTGTGAAAGACAGCGGGAGCTCAATCTGTCCGCTGAGCCTCCCTCCTGAGCAAAGACCAGGAAAGTACATGTATGACTTCCTGGACTACTGCTGTCATTCTACATTGCATTGCTCAGGGAAGCAGCTGATGGAACATGATCTGTGTTCCATCAGCTGCAGCAGAGTACAGAGGAGACATCCAGGGTCTAATGCCCCCAGATGTCTCATAAAGAGTAGCTGTCACCTATATGCTATCACATAGGGGCTAAAATGCACCTTTAGCTGTGTAGACAAAAATCTTTGCACCAGCCCTTCCTGATGCCTTGAACTTTATAATAATAATTTTTTTTTAAATTAAACTTGTTTTGGGGAGAAGTAGTGCCACAGGAGGCCTATGGGGAAAATAACACTTTTTATTTTTTAATTTGACTCTTTAGCCAGGAGATGGTGGAAGACCTAAAAGCATCAGTCAACACATCATTTAAAAAGAAAATTATATTGATTTGTTCTTTCCTGGATAAGCATCATTAGCAATAAAATGTGACCCACTGAGAAGACAGGGTGGCAGGCAGTGAAATTGAATATATTGTTTCTATACTTTTCAATAAAAATGAATTGCTTCTTGGTGCATTAGCACCAAAGCAAAACATTGACAGCACAGCCTTTCACTCATGGTGCAGACAAGGTGGTGGACAGTGATAGAGAATAGATCATAGCTTATAATGAGAGATTTTTGAGGTGGTGAAGTAATATCACAGCATCGTCCTTGATATACTTCAATTCATAGAAAAAGACAGTTCAATTAATAACCAAATAGAAGAGATGTTTATTGGATACATTAGAAGAAGATCATTTTCCATAAGTGCAGTTGCCCGACAGCAAAACATTATCAGTGATAGTCTCTACCACATCGTGTTCTTTAGGATTTTACTAGAAATCTATTAAAATAAATATATTAGGTTGATTATCTTTGTGTAAAATCTTTAAACAATCATGTACAACTTCATTTGTGTTTGTCAGCTAACAATATTAAACTGTTGGAGGAATTATGTTTTCCCTTTTTTATGAGCAAGTGCCTCAAAGCTGAACAAGCTGAACTGCAGGTATGTATAGGCTGATATAACAAATCAATGTAGTTGTGCTATGTATTTTTAAATACATAGCTGGTTTGAGTCTTGGCATGGCTGATGGGTTTGAGGTCTGGCCTGGCTGGCTGGGTTAGGCCTGTGTGAAGAGTATAAATTTTGTTCAGGACAGTGCAGCATTCAAAAGTAAGTAATATAAATTTCAGAGGTTAGTAGTTTGTAACACAGTGTGGTGAACTGAAGAAAGTAAAGCCTAATGAAAGGGTCAGGAGTAACACAGAGTGCAGGGGTCAGTATTAATGTATTAATAAACTCACTATATCTGGTTTTCCACAGTACACAGAACATGGAAATTCAATTAATTTAGTAAATATAAACTGCTAATTACTTTTTCTCATCAGCGGTATATAGCAGTCTTGTGACTTATATCAGTGTCCGGTTGAGCATTGGTTAATCTTGTAGGAGTTTTCATTCTCCCCTGACTCCCATGTGGCAGCATGACCACTAACCCTCTGTCTTGACAGCACTAATTGGCACTGTGCTGATCACATGCACCCTCCCCCCCTTCTGAAAAAAAAAACCTCTCTAGCAATACACACCAAAAAAAGAAGCAAGTCTGCACATGCTCTAACTATGGCAAATGGATTTGGGACAGTAAAAGAAGAGGAGGATCAGAGAAGACAGGATCAAACAGCCTTTTTACACAATGCAAAGGATTAATCCCTTAGGTTTCACAGTGAGTATAACAAGCACGCTTAACTGCATATACAGACTGATTGTACTGTTGTGGGTTTAGCAACACTTTAAATACTGTGGAGTTCAGGGGTCAGTAGTAAGTAATCCAAAGTTCAGAAGACAGTAGCATGTAATGCAGGGAACAATAGCGTGCAATGTAGAGTGCAGGGGTCAGTAGTACATAACACATATTTCCATTCACTTCCCCTGTGAAGTGCAGGTAATACCCAACAAGGAGACCACCACTTCCTTTCATCATGATTCTCTGCAGTATCCGCACCCTATCCCGTCCTATCGCATTTAGCCTTTGCTGTCCTACATTATCAATGGCTGTTCACCCTGACTGACAGTTGTGGTACCTGTGCACTATGCTGAGGTGAGGATAACTCCTGCCAGACAATCCCAGTAATGCCTTCCTGTTTCAGCCATTCAGAGGAAAGCAGCTGTAGTCTTAGCACTGAGAGTAGAGCAGCGGGATAGCAATAGTGGAATAGCGACAGCGCATGGCCATCCACAGTCTCTGCAAAGAACAGGAGCTAAGCATTGGAACAGTGTACCTGCACTTAGCTGTGGGACACAGATTGGACCTGCAGGATGAAATTATGTCTGATGATACATTTTTTTGTTGTAGGACAGATTAGGGAGGCTATGCATGGCATTATTGGGAAGCCTGCCAGTCATCACCAGAAACTAAAATGTTCTAACTTTCTGATGCAAGCTATCTACCGAGACAAGCAAATCAGCATCATCTGGGTTAAATTGGTTTAACGTTTTCCCAAAAGAAAGCTTACAGTATACTGGAAATGTTAAATAAATTGTATTTATTTAACATTGTATTGTCTTGCTTTTGTAAAAGACACTCTACAACAGTTCAGCCCTGTGGGTTCTCTGACTCTGTGTCATCCTGCATATCATACAACTCATCCAAGTTAGAGCTTCTTTGTATGTCAGGTGTAGTTGCATATTATTTTTACTCTGGTGTGTTATTATTCTGTGTGCAGCATTTCATATAACTGCAAATTTATAATACCTTTCATACGTTTTATCTGTCTAGACAGGGTACATGAATACAAAGGAAATAATTATGTTTGTACCCACTACATTTGCGATTGTCTATGAAAGGAAAGTCTGCTAATTATTACATACTGCATGTTTGACAAACAAATTTTATTTTTTTTTTACTTAAGATTGAAATGGAGTATAAAACAAGGTAGATTTTAATGGATTCCTGAATATGTTGTAAATGGTATATCCAATGCAGTTAATGAATAGATTATAAGGGAGATGTTCAGAATTAAATTAATATTTTGAAAATATGTATATAGCTGAGATATGTGATAACGTATTAAATTTTCATCTTTAATTAATATATAAAAGTAAAAAAAAAAGTGTGGCAATAAATCACTAACATCAAAATGAGTATAAAATGAATTGCATAACAATTCATCCATAGTGCATAAAAATAAATAAATATAACAAATTTTCCTCTAACAAATATGTGACAGTTCATAAGGTCCTTGATTTATACTATAACAAAAGTACCATTTCATAAATGCAGAAGAGTAGAAAAGAGAAAAAAGTTCACGAAGAGGATCTTCAATTACGTGCAGAATCACTTTCCAGTGCAAATGAATGTAAATTCGGTGCAATCATATAATAATGTTATAGCCTCTTACTCCATAGTGTGGACCATGCTACAATGGTCAACAAAGCTTGTTTTGTGTGTTCCACATATAATGTATCTCTTTTGCCTGTCACCAGTGTGATATCACTTCATGCCAAGTAAAAAATCCCAGCCTTATACCCTACAATGTGGACCATTAGGATTCAATGGTCAAAAGCGCTTTAGATGAGTAAGGGTCTCCCCATACCCCAGCTCATCTGACCTTTCCAGCAGCAGTCTTCTCCCTGCTGCAATAGACCACACCAAACCCCTCAGGGATCAGGCCTAAAATGGAAGAAAGTGTGTGGGTGTGTGTGGGGGGAGGGGGGTACTAGGTGGCACCCTAAAAATAACCTATCAGGCTCTCAATAGAAAGATGACATAAAGAACACATAGTGTGTCAAAGTAGTGTCTGTCCCCTTCACATCACCCTCCCACTGTAGTGTCCTCTGCCCCCCACAGCAGTGTCCTCTGCCCCTCCCCAACCCACAGTAGTGTTCTGTACCCCCCAACACAGTGTCCTTTGCCCTCTTCACATCATCCCCCCCACAGTAGTGTCCTGTCCCCCCCAATGCTGTGTCCTCTGCCCCTTCACATCACCACCCTCCTTACACTGTAGTGTCATCTGCCCCCACAAGCAGTGTCCTCTGCCTCCCTCTCCCCACAGTAGTGTCCTGTACCCCTCCCCAAAGCAGTGTCCTCTGCCCCCTGCACATCACCCTACCCCTCCCCCGTAGTGTCCTCTGCCTCTTCCCCCCTCAGTAGTGTCCCCCCCCCTCCCCTAAAGCAGTGTCCTCTGCTCTCTTCACATCACCCCCCCCCCCTCCCCATAGCAGTGTCCTCTGCCCCCTGAAAGCAGTGTTCTCTGCCTTTCCATCCCACAAAGCAGTTTCTTCACATCCTTCTCCCCGGGACCCCCCCCCCCACACACACACACATATAGTGCCAGGGCTCCAGGGTATGACCAGAGGTATGTGAACTGACGCAGGGAAATGCAGGCTTCAGATAAGTTATAAACAATATAATTTGTTAAAGACTAACAATACAAACATAAATGCAGTGCAATACTAAAACATAACACAGTGCAAACGAACCAAACCACCCACAGATAACAGTACATACAATGCAAGCATCGTCAGGCAGGCCGGGTCAATAACAATCGGGCAGGTAGGTACAGGGGGTCAGGCAGAGAATGGTCGGGGTCACAAGCCAGGGATAAAACAGGAGAAGTCAGCAGAGGTCCGGATCAGGCAGGGTCAGCAACGAATCAGACAGGGACAGGAACAGGGACAGGGACAGGGATGCAGGAACAAGATACAGGGCCCAGGAAAAACACACACCAAGGCCAAGACTGCAGGTCTGGCCATCCCTTAAAACACCTGCATAATCAACTTCAGGTGTTTGGCTGGCTGCAGGGTTGAGTCTCTGATTGCTGGGAGCACCCGCTGGCCAGCCCTGGTACTGCAGCCCACAAGGCAGGTGAGTCCCACCATTACTGGCAAGTCCATTCCTGACACATAGACAGAGTGCTGTGTAATGTAAATAGCACTGCCCACCCACCAGCGTATGTACAGCAGAGCAGAGATCAGGAGATGGCATAGTGCTGGGTGGAAGGTGGGAGCGGGAGCTGCCAATGTTAATAATAACAAGCTGGTGATTGGTTGCTGGGACTGCTTAGCAACCAATCATTGAGGCAGCTCCCGTGCTCCATCCAGCACTATTCTGCCTCCCACTTGGTTGTGCTTGTGGTTCCGTCTGTTTAACGTGCAAGCATGTCCGACATGGACAGAGAGAAGTCTCACATGCAAGCATGTCCGACATGGACAGAGAGAAGTCTCACGTGAAAGCATGTCCGACACGGACAGAGAGAAGTCTCACGTGCAAGCATGTCCGACATGGACAGAGGGAAGTCTCACATGCATGCATTTCCGACACGGACAGAGAGAAGTCTCACGTGCATGCATGTCCGACACGGACAGAAAGAAGTCTCACGTGCATGCATGTCCGACACGGACAGAGAGAAGTCTCACGTGCAAGCATGTCTGACATGGACAGAGGGAAGTCTCACGTGCAAGCATGTCCAACGTGGACAGAGAGAAGTCTCACGTGCAAGCATGTCCGACATGGACAGAGGGAAGTCTCACGTGCAAGCATGTCCGACATGGACAGAGGGAAGTCGCACGTGCAAGCATGTCCGACATGGACAGAGAGAAGTCTCACGTGCAAGCATGTCGGACATGGACAGAGGGAAGTCTCACATGCATGCATTTCCGACACGGACAGAGAGAAGTCTCACGTGCAAGCATGTCCGACACGGACAGAGAGAAGTCTCACGTGCATGCATGTCCGACACGGACAGAAAGAAGTCTCACGTGCATGCATGTCCGACACGGACAGAGAGAAGTCTCACGTGCAAGCATGTCCGACATGGACAGAGGGAAGTCTCACGTGCAAGCATGTCCAACGTGGACAGAGAGAAGTCTCACGTGCAAGCATGTCCGACATGGACAGAGGGAAGTCTCACGTGCAAGCATGTCCGACATGGACAGAGGGAAGTCTCACGTGCAAGCATGTCCGACATGGACAGAGGGAAGTCTCACGTGCAAGCATGTCCGACATGGACAGAGGGAAGTCTCACGTGCAAGCATGTCCGACATGGACAGAGAGAAATCTCACGTGCAAGCATGTCCGACATGGACAGAGAGAAGTCTCACGTGCATGCATGTCCGACATAGACAGAGAGAAGTCTCACGTGCATGCATGTCCGACATGGACAGAGAGAAGTCTCACGTGCAAGCATGTCGGACATGGACAGAGAGAAGTCTCACGTGCAAGCATGTCCGACATGGACAGAGAGAAGTCTCACGTGCAAGCATGTCCGACATGGACAGAGAGAAGTCTCACGTACAAGCATGTCCGACATGGACAGAGAGAAGTCTCACGTGCATGCATGTCCGACATGGACAGAGAGAAGTCTCACGTGCATGCATGTCCGACATAGACAGAGAGAAGTCTCACGTGAAAGCATGTCCGACACGGACAGAGAGAAGTCTCACGTGCAAGCATGTCCGACATGGACAGAGGGAAGTCTCACATGCATGCATTTCCGACACGGACAGAGAGAAGTCTCACGTGCAAGCATGTCCGACACGGACAGAGAGAAGTCTCACGTGCATGCATGTCCGACACGGACAGAGAGAAGTCTCACGTGCATGCATGTCCGACACGGACAGAAAGAAGTCTCACGTGCATGCATGTCCGACACGGACAGAGAGAAGTCTCACGTGCAAGCATGTCCGACATGGACAGAGGGAAGTCTCACGTGCAAGCATGTCCAACGTGGACAGAGAGAAGTCTCACGTGCAAGCATGTCCGACATGGACAGAGGGAAGTCTCACGTGCAAGCATGTCCGACATGGACAGAGGGAAGTCTCACGTGCAAGCATGTCCGACATGGACAGAGAGAAGTCTCACGTGCAAGCATGTCCGACATGGACAGAGGGAAGTCTCACATGCATGCATTTCCGACACGGACAGAGAGAAGTCTCACGTGCAAGCATGTCCGACACGGACAGAGAGAAGTCTCACGTGCATGCATGTCCGACACGGACAGAAAGAAGTCTCACGTGCATGCATGTCCGACACGGACAGAGAGAAGTCTCACGTGCAAGCATGTCCGACATGGACAGAGGGAAGTCTCACGTGCAAGCATGTCCAACGTGGACAGAGAGAAGTCTCACGTGCAAGCATGTCCGACATGGACAGAGGGAAGTCTCACGTGCAAGCATGTCCGACATGGACAGAGGGAAGTCTCACGTGCAAGCATGTCCGACATGGACAGAGGGAAGTCTCACGTGCAAGCATGTCCGACATGGACAGAGGGAAGTCTCACGTGCAAGCATGTCCGACATGGACAGAGAGAAATCTCACGTGCAAGCATGTCCGACATGGACAGAGAGAAGTCTCACGTGCATGCATGTCCGACATAGACAGAGAGAAGTCTCACGTGCATGCATGTCCGACATGGACAGAGAGAAGTCTCACGTGCAAGCATGTCGGACATGGACAGAGAGAAGTCTCACGTGCAAGCATGTCCGACATGGACAGAGAGAAGTCTCACGTGCAAGCATGTCCGACATGGACAGAGAGAAGTCTCACGTGCAAGCATGTCCGACATGGACAGAGAGAAGTCTCACGTGCATGCATGTCCGACATGGACAGAGAGAAGTCTCACGTGCAAGCATGTCCGACATAGACAGAGAGAAGTCTCACGTGTAAGCATGTCCGACATGGACAGAGAGAAGTCTCACGTGCAAGCATGTCCGACATGGACAGAGAGAAGTCTCACATGCAAGCATGTCCGACATGGACAGAGAGAAGTCTCACGTGCATGCATGTCCGACATGGACAGAGAGAAGTCTCACGTGCAAGCATGTCCGACATAGACAGAGAGAAGTCTCACGTGTAAGCATGTCCAACATAGACAGAGAGAAGTCTCAGGTGTAAGCATGTCCGGCATGGACAGAGAGAAGTCTCACGTGAAAGCATGTCCGATATGAACAGAGTGAACTCTCACGTGCAAGCATGTCCGACATGGATAGAGAGACTTCACCATGAAGGGTAAAGCTTATCCCATCTCTGAGTTTCACACCTGTTCATCTGAATATGTAGTCTACTGTCTCTCTTGTCCATGTGGCTCGATGTATGTGGGCCGTACTATCTGGACCCTCAGGAAGAGGTTTGGTGAACACCGTCGTTTTGTTAAGGATGGCATCAACAAACAGTATCCCCACGCACTTCCTGGAATTTCACCAAAAAACCTTTCAGTGTCTGATGGTCTGGGTCATTGATGGTCTGGGAACATTTTAAACGTCTCTGTGAAAGAGAGACATTTTGGATCTATACCTTGGACACTTTGGCCCCTGGTGGACTGAATGAGGAACTTGAAGTCAACACAGTTCTCTAAATATTTTATGGATGTGTTTCCTTGGCATTGCATTCATTGTTCTCCCCTTTTTTGGGAGGCAAGCTGACAGTCTTTTAGTGGTAGAGTTGAATGGGGGTTCCACTTCCTCTCCTGTCTGTCTCTTGGCACTGTAGTTGATCCACATGTTGCATGTTTGTTTGTACACCATGTGTTTTGTTTGTGCTGGCTAGTGATTATCATATACTCTACGATTACACCTACTCATTTGATACCTCTAGTGCTTCAGCTTACACATAGTTACATCCATTTCCTAATATTTCCAGTAGCTGGCCATCTTTCTAAGATTCTTATTATATTTCTATCCTTTATTTTCTCTTGTTCTAAATTATTTTAATTTTCCCAAATGCATAGGTAGCATTATTACTATCATCTAGAATTTTTGTATACACATTTTCAGTAATATGGAATCACCTGTTTATGTACAAACATTTCTATTTTTACATATCTATTTATTTATTTATTCATACAGGACCCTTATGGTCTCTGTGTTATAGTGCTTAGTGAGATACATGCAAGATACAAAATCATTATTAGCAGAACACAGCAAAACGTACAAAATTCCACCTAAATTCCTACTAAATATAAAACCTAAAACTATTTCATTTTTTTAAAATAACAAATATTTGTAAATTTTAAACTGTGCCTTTTTGTGAAACAAAAAAAAATCAAAGGTACGCAAAACTGTAAATATGTTGTAAGCAATTTTAAATTTTTTTTCTAAAAATCTGAAGGTTATCATTTTTCACTTATAGCTTTCAGAGTTTGTAAAAGACCCCCAGACCATACATTTTCTGAAAGCACATGGCCAGTACACTACCCTACACTACACTAAAATCATTAGCACACGTAAACACAACATAACTTTATATAAAGTTCACTTTAGGATAACCACAGTGTTAATACACCATCTTTTTCCAATATCATTGCTTGCATCATTTTCATATGTTTTCCTGTTACTTTTTGAGCAGACTTTGGAAGTGTAAATACATACCTTTTTTATTGCTGTTGTTACCTCCTTGGAAAGATTTCATCAGACTTCCTGTCTCTGTGACAGTGGAAAAAGAATGGAGGGAACTGTTGTCACAGGGACAGGAAAAAATGGGCAGTACTAGGAAACTAAATTATGGCCTAACCCTTACCATTAATGCCAAAAAAAAAAGCGTTTTTCACATCCTATGTATCTAGTATTTCTCTCCGCTTAAAGTATAAGTTCACCTTTTACCAAAAATGTTGTTTTTACAAGCCTGGAAAGCATTGCACCAGCAATCAGGAGATCATTGATGCCATAAAGGTCTCCTGCATACTGTCAGTGTAAGCTATCTGCTCATACTTCGTACAGGCAGGCAGTTTTACACTGGCAGGAATAATAAAGGAACTACCACAGTGCCATGGTAGTTCATTGAGAACCACAAGTGGACAGCCACAAAGGCTGTCAGAACTTGTAGTCTGCCAATGTTTCTTTTAAATTGTGACAGCCAGTGGAGGGAGATGATCCCCCACTAGCTTTCACAATCAGGGATCAGGGGGTTCTGCGGGCTGGTAAAATTGTAACATGTTACACCCCGAATATGGATGTAACATGTTATAAAAGGTGAACCTATCCTGTAAATTGGAACTTTAGGCAAAGAGATTAAAATAAGAGGACGGGCAGGATTTTTAATGCAGAAGAGACATGCTCACACGCAGTTCACAGAACGAATCCAGCACTGCTGGATCTGACTGAACTCCCACACATGTTCGGGAGTGGCATCATCCCCGCCCGACCAATGACAGCAGCTGGTGGTCAAGACTCGGAGGCCGGCTGCCTGAAGACATCAGCGGCCAGGCAGTGAGCTCCGGGACAGTGATTGTGGGATCAGAGATGAGTATAGTTCCACTTTAATATAAGGTGTATACATAGTAAAAAAAAATTTTTTAAGTTTTGGTGGCACTCAAGTTAGCTTAAAGATACAGGTAACTTTCTTCCACAGGTGGTGTTAGGTACAGTATGTACAAAAGAAAGATGCTACTTGGCTACAATAAAACCTCACTTGGAAGAGGTATGCTGGAGACAGATACTTCACCTCTGCTCACTGTGTGGCTGCTCTTTGAGAAACTACTATTCCCATTGTGCAATTTAAATTGTAGTTGTGAATGTGCTTGTGAATGAGGGGGAGATTATGGGTGGCAGACTTGTCAATTGACACCCAGCTTTGCCCACTGTAGTGTATTGTGATGTCATTTAAAATGTACATATCTGAATGCAACTTTTCAGAAGATGTAATAACACCAGGGAAGTTGATCCAGGGAACATCGGATTTCCTCCTGGGGGACCAGGAAGAATTTTTCTCCAACTGGAGCTAACTAGATCACGCTTTTTCCCTTCCTCTGGTTCAACTATGGGTATAGGATAGTGTATTTGGAGGTTTTCTATTTGTGTGTTTTTTTAATTGGTTGAACTAGATGGATTAGTGTCTTTTTTTCAACCTGACTGTAACTATGTTATCACAGTATATGTCATCTTTGATCTTTGTTCAGTTCTCCTGCACCAGCAAACCTTACTTGCAGTGCTCTATTTTTCCCTGTCATCCGACTTCTCCTTCCTAGGCCACCTAAACACCTCTCCTCCTGGTCATCTGACAGCAAATCCCCCAGCCTAGCCATCTCATGGCTCCTCTCCTGGCCATCTGATAATTCCTCTCCTGCCAACTGCCAACTTTTAATTCAGCCATCTGGCAGCTTCTCTCCATACCATCTGACATCTCATCCTCTGTCAACCTATAGCATTTCTCCCACCAACTGACAGCTTTTTTCCCAACCACCTTACTGCTTCTCTGCTGCCAACTGACAGCTTCTCACCTGGCCATCTGACCACTTCCCTACCACCAACTAACAGCTTCTCTTCCAGCCATCTGACTGCTTCTCTACAACCAAATGACAGCTTCTCACCTGACCATCTGATAGCTTCTTTGTCACTAACTGACAGCTTCTCTCCTGGCCTTCTTACCCCTTCTCTACCACCAACTGACAGCTTCTCTCCCAGCCTTCTGGCTGCTTCTCTACCACCAACTGACAGCTTCTCTCCCAGCCTTTTGATCGCTTCTCTACCACAAACTGAAAGCTTCTCTCCTGGCTATCTGACAGCTACTCTACCACCAACTGACAGCTTCTCTCCTGGCCTTTTAACCACTTCTCTACCACCAACTAACAGCTTCCCTCCTGGCTCTCTGATAGCTTCTCTGCCAACAACTGACAGCTTCTCACCTGGCCATCTGACCGCTTCTCTACCACCAACTGACAGCTTCTCTCACAAACTTCTGACCGCTTATCTACCACCAACTGACAGCTTCTCTCCTGGCTATCTGATAGCTCCTCTACCACCAACTGACAGCTTCTCTCCTGGCTATCTGATAGCTCCTCTACCAATAACTGACTGCTTCTCTCCTGGCTATCTGATAGCTCCTCTACCACCAACTGACAGCTTCTCTCCTGGCCTTTTGACTGCTTCTCTACCACCAACTGACAAATTCTCTCCTGGCTATCTGATAGCTCCTCTACCACCAACTGACAGCTTCTCTCCTGGCCTTTTGTCTGCTTCTCTACAACCAACTGACAGCTTCTCTCCTGGCTGCATCATTGACAAGGATCTGTGACTTATAAAAATATGAGTCTAATCTGCCACCACAGCAGAGAGACTTTAGTTCTCAAAGTAGCAGGATGTGGTGATGTTACCACACTTTTAGTCAATGATACTTCAACCAGCTCCATAACTGAAGGCTTGGTACAGACCTCTAACGGGAAATATTCTGTGGAGCCAGACTATTGCATCCATAGCCCAGATCATGGCTAAAATGCTTTGCAGGCTCCAGTGCAAAAAAAATTATACATTTTTTTAAATTAATTGATATGGGTGCATTTATTATTTTTTGCTAAAGAAGGAGTAAGCTTTTAGCTGAACTCCAGGTATGGATTTTTATTGCACAGTTACAATGGTCCAGCTTGGCCCTATAGAAATTCAGTATGTTTATGCCATACCTGTGGGACTGCCATGGAAGCTGGAAATCACTGTAGTAGTTTTCTGCTATTACAGTGAATGTGGTTACATGGGACCTGGAAGATAGCAGCAGAGGGTCACTTGCTCAGTACAGGTGCCATTCACAGCACGCCTTGCATTTTGCTCCATGAATGCAAGGTGTTTTCTGATTGGATGAGGTGGAGAGGTGAGGTAGTGATGATTCCCACTTTTTCCAGTCAGAAAATGTCTTACACTCAATGAGGAAAATTCAAGGTGTGCTATGAATGGCGCCTGTGCCGAGAGAGTGAGCTCTTTTTTCACTGTGCAATAGGGTAGCTGCTCTGCACGGGACCGGGAAGACAGTGTGATTGCTGTAGTAGAGGTGACTACGCCATTGATTTCCAGCTTCCACAGTGCTCCCACAGGTATGGCATACGAACATTGGAGCAATAGAAGGCCTCATGCACATTGAGTATCAAAAATGCCATTTTTAAGTGTGTTTTACTTTTTTCTCTGCCTCTAAATGCCCCTCCATGTAAGCGTAGGTATCCTTGGACCCATAGGTGTTTAGAGACTGAAAACAAAAAACCCAGAGCCATTGCGTTTGGGAGAGGAACGTTTTGCAGCAAAAAAAACCCAATGCGCCTAAAAGTGCATTAGTGCTAGATGTGTTTAGTGTTTGAGTGTTCATTTTAATGGCCAGAAAAAATGAATATCATGGCCAATACTATTCTGGCCAATGATATGAATTAACGCCCAAGCATGCTAAATGCGGGAAACAGTGGCTAAATGCAGCACACAGGTTCACACCTATGCAGTTTGCTTTTGATCTGTTTCTGAAGTGCTTTTTGCAGTGTGTTTTGCATTTCTGCACACGTTTTTGATGCATTTTTCATTGGTTTTTTTTTGCCACCTTATCGAAGGGCAGATTAAAAACACAAAATCCATAAAAAATGCATCAAAAACATACTACATGGTAAACATGTTGAGTCTAGGTTCACACTTATGCAGTTTGCTTTTGATCTGTTCTGCAGTGCTTTTTGCGGTGCGTTTTGTATTTTTGTACACGCGTTTAAATGCGTTTTCCGTTTTTATGTGGGTTTTTTGGCCAACTTGTTGCTGGGCAAATTAAAAACACAAAATGCAAAAAATGCACTATATGCTACACACGTTGAGGCTAGGTTCACACCTATGCAGTTTGCGTTTGATATGTTTCTGCAGTGCTTTTTGTGGTGCAGTTTGCATTTTTGCACACCTTTTTGATGTGGTTTCATGTTTTTTTTGGCCAACTTGTTGATGGGTAGATTAAAAACACAGAATGCTTCAAAAACATGTAAAAAAAATGCACTGCATGGTTTAGACTAGGTTCACACTTATGCAGTTTACCTTTGATCTGTTTCTGCAGTGCTTTTTGATGCATTTTGTGTTTTTATATGGGTTTTTTTGGCCAACTTGTTACTTGGCAGATTAAAAATGTGTAAAAAATGCACTAAATGCATTCCTGCAGTGTCTCCATTGAAGTCTAGTGAACCAAAATGCACCATTTTGCATTTAAAAAAGTCCCTGACCATTTCCAAAAATCGCATTGGTTGAAAACACGGAGATGTGAGCTTTACCCATAGGAAATTATGTTCTGCCCGGGTTCACACTATGTGTTGTGGGACACCGCATGTAATTTGCACAGGAATCGTACCGCAATCCTGTGCGAATTACATGCAAATGTTTGTGCGGTGTGATCTGAGCCATTTTGTATGACCCTTTTTGTAGATCTGTACCTGAATTGCATTGCATGGGTGTTCTCACCCATACCATGCAATTTCTGGCAATTGCATTGTGTTTTATGACCTGCTTTGGGGTGTCATTAAGCCCGGGTTCACTCTGATGCGGTGTGGAATTTGCAGCGGTTTCTGTGTAATTTCCATACCGCATCATGATTGAACCCTGTTCACTGCTGTGGGTATGTTAATGACACTGGTTCGCAAAACGTGGTGCGATGTGCAGAATCCGATCGCATTGGTGTGAATACCCATGCGATCCGATTCCGGTGTAAAAAAAAAAAAGGGGTCCTACACGATTTTGGTGCAGATGCGGTGCGATGTGAGCCATACAAAATGTATGGCTCAAATCGCACCACACAAAAATCGCATGTGGTTTGCACAGGAATGCGGTGAGGTTCCTGGATGTATCGCACCGCAGAAGTGTGAACCCGGGCTAATTTATCATTGACACCCGCACCAGATCGCATGAATGCAATGCACAAGATTCGCAGCGTTTCATCCACTGCATTGGTGTGAACCTGGGTCTAAATGGACTGTAGTGCTTTTCTGCATAATACACCGAAAAACGCATTGCTGTCAACCTAGCCTTCCCAGCAGACAGCGCTTTGCTGCGTCTATGGAGGGTGCATGGTGCTTGTAGCCTGAGCTGTCCACGTGGAAAGGTCATCTCCTCGTCCTCCGTCCTTCATTGCCCGTCTTCCATCCTTCACACCGCTACAGCTCTGCATCTCAGCACCTAGGACAGCAGCCCCGTGCTCTCGGCGCCCCGCCCACTCCCCGCCCCCTCCATTACGCCAGGCTGGGTGACGTCACTGAGCCGTAAACAGAACGTTCGGCGGGGAGCCGCGTACGGGGACAGTTGATGAGGCGAGCTCAGGTAATGATGACCGGAAGTCCTCGGACGAGCCCGGCCAGCAGTGTGAGGCCGTCCTGTGTGTGAGAGTTTCCACCATTGTCCATCCAGGCGGCGTGTGTGGTGCGTCCCCCGGGCTGTATTCCCGGCCTCAGCTGACAGGCGGTGTATGGGGTGAAGGTTGAAGGGTTGTTCCGGCTGGCCTATAGTAATGGGCGGTTACCTGTTTAGGAGGGATGAGCAGAGCTCCTATAGGGCCATGGCCAACATAAGAGGAACGCTGGCGTGTGGTTTTGCGTTTCCCCGTGCGTTCTTCACAGACCGCTCATTACAATGCGATGCCGAACACTCGGAAAGTACGGTAATCCCAATTTTAAAAAATCGTTCTGCATCGGACAGCTATAATGGCGGCAGACCCGCACCACGGCTCCATGCACACTGGGCGTCTCCAGAACGTTGGTAGCGTTAGCTGTGTAAAGTCGCCGTATAAAGTTTTTTTTACCGTTTTTGCTTTAGCGTTTAGCTGCATTTTCTGCGTTTTGTGGTTTTTACACAAAAAAAATTTTTGCTAAAAAACCCAATGTTGGGTTGCCGCGTTTTACCACATTTACCGTTAAAGCGTTTTTACAGCTAAAATACACCTCTAGAGACCCTCTAGTTCTGGGGTTTGTCCAGCCAAGAAATGCTGATTACAGCCTACGTGTGTATGGACACATAGGGGAACATGTGGGGGAGTTTACTGGCTGTAGGAAAAAACAATAAAAACATCTGCAGTAAAAACGTCCCATGTGCATGAGGACTGAGTGCCAGTCACATATATGCAGTTTGAACCACATCCACTTCAGGTGCAGATTATAAATCATTAAATTTTATGGGAACCATTTCTAAACCTCATTTGTGTGAACAGGATAAGATCCAGACCTGAACCTGATGTAATCCTGACCTGAACCTCATGCAAACCTGAACTGAACCGATGAACAACCACTATCAGCTGTGAAGCCTGAGCTTCAATCCGCACCGCACATGTGTGGATCAGCTCTAAGTGTCGGTTCACATATATGCAGATTGGATGAGGTTTGAACCGCATCCAATCTGCATGATCTATGAAGTAACATTGCTTCCTATGGTGTCTGTTCATATATGTCCGGTGCTCTGGCAGTGCGGATTCAGTGCGGTTTTAAAAAGAATCCTGTTCAATTTCTAAGTGGTGCAATCCGGTTCAGGTGTGGATTACAGGCTGTTTACGTCTATGGGAACAATTTCTAAACCACATATGTGTGAACAGAAGAAGATCCTGACCTGATCCTGATGTAAACCTGGCATAAACCGCTGAACAACTACTGTATCAGCTGGGAAACATGAGCTTCAATCTGCACCACATGTGTGGATCAGCTCTAAGTGCTGGTTCACATATATGCAGATTGGATTGGATTTGGTTTGAACCACATCCAATCCGCATGACATATTAAGTAACATTGCTTCCTGTGGTGCCTGTTCACATATGTCCGTTGCACTGGCGGTGCGGATTCAGAGTCCTGCCCGATTTCTGAGCAGTGCAGTCAGGTTCAGGTGCGGATTACAGGCTATTGACTTCTATGGAAACTGTTCCTAAACCGCACATGTGTGAAAAAGAGAAGATCCTGAGCTAATCCTGTCCTGAACTTGATGTAAACCTGCCATGAACCTCTGAACAACTACTGTATCAGCTGTGAAACCTGAGCTTCAATTTGCACCGCATGTGTGAATCAGCTCTAAGTGCTGGTTCACATATATGCAGATTGGATGTGGTTTGAACCTCAAACAATCTGCATGACCTATGAAGTAACATTGCTTTCTACTGTGCCTGTTCACATATGTCCGGTGCTCTGGTGGTGCGGATTTAAAGAGTCCTGTCCGATTTCTGAACAGTACGGTCCTGAGCTAATCCTGTATGGAATCTGATGTAAACCTGACATGAACTGCTGAACAACTACTGAATCAATTCGCTGTGAAACCTGAGCTTCAAGCCGCACTGCACGTTTGAATAAGCTCTAAGCGTTAATGGTGCCCATGTGTGTCTTCAGAGGGCAATGCATTCCCATGTGTGTGTCCCTCTTGCTGTCTGTGGTGACGTGCGTCTTTCCACGCTGGATTAATGCTAGGAAACCGTCAGGGCACATAGTAAACCATTGCTTTCTAGGTGCCCTGTTTACACCTCATTTGTGCTGTCACTGAAACCACCATGATTGGGCTCATGGGGACCACTTCCTTCCCAACGACCATGGACCCAGGAACAAGGAGACCCCCCCTCTTGGGGTTACAAGGAACCATTTCCCCAAGAGGGTTATATCACTTCCCTGGGTACCTGGCTGGCCATGAATTATACCAGCTACCCCTTCCATGCAATTAGACCTGGAGGGACTGTTTCTGGGACCCTTCGGTGTACTGTGTATAGTGGAACTCTTATTCCGGAGCGATGTGTTATGTGCAAAGGGCAAATTCCAGTATATGTGGGGTTAAGAAACTTTGTTCTGTTACAGGTTTCCTGGCATCAATTATTGTCAACTATCAACGTGTTTGTTTACGTAATGTCATTTTTGCCTGGGACATGTAATGTGGGCCATACTTGTCTAGGGGAAGGTTTCTGTGTATAAATACTGTGGTATATGTTAATAAACTCGGTCTTTGTTTTACTCCAACATTGGTTCTGTCTGATGCTTGGGGTATATTTGCTATATTCTGGTTCAAGAGTGGAGGAAGCTGTAGTTTGGTGGAGATATCCAGTCGGGGTGTCAGACAGTCTGTCACAGGATGGCACCCTGTGTCAGTATACTGCAGTACAACCCACCACACTACTGTGGCACATGGAGACACGTGCCACTTCAGATAAAGGTCTAAAAAGAAAATAAAGGGAGGCGATGTGCTATAATACACATTACACTGCTCCCTGACGGAGCACACACTGCTAGCTTCCTGCATGGTCAGAATGGTCCAACGCCCATGAGGTCCCTTACTGGTACTGCTTCCAGGTGCTGGCCTTCAGCTATCTTGATTGGCTGTTGCAGGATGATGCCACTCCCGTGCATGCACAGGAGTGAGGTCATCTAAGCCCACAGGCACCATGCCAGAAAGTAAACTGAGCTGCACATGAACTGCTCAGTACGTTGTGCAGGAGATTGCAAACAGGCAGGCAGGTTTATGTTATTGCAGAAGAGACCTAGCATGTCTCTGCTGCAATAAAGAGCTTGTCTGTCTGCAGTCTTTTATAGTTATTTAACTTTAACCTGTTCCAAACTGTGCTATAGCCAAAGACGGCTACAGCGTGGTCAGCTAGTTCTGGGAGGGCGACCATGGAAGTCCTCCCAGAACCACACCCCCCAGTGTCATCTGTGATCGCTGTGTCCTTTGGACACAGCTGATCACATGGCTAAGGAATGGGCCAATCACAACTGCTTTTTACCATGTGACCAGCTGTGTCCAATCACAGCTGATCACCAGGTACAGTGGGGATCGAAAGTTTGGGCACCCCAGCTAAAAATTTGTATTAATGTGCATAAAGAAGCCAAGGAAAGATGGAAAAATCTCCAAAAGGCATCAAATTACAGATTAGACATTCTTAGAATATGTCAACAAAAGTTAGATTTTATTTCCATCATTTACACTTTCAATGGCCTGCATTTGTGGGAGTATATTGTAGTATAGTGTCATATAGAAAATATTGATTCTGAAAGGAAAGTAAAGCTTTTCTGACAAATATGTTGGAGTGTACTCATTTTATGCTGAGCACTGTATTTTACTAGTTCTTAAAGTGGTTTAAAGGCAGAAGGTTTTTTTCTATCCTTCATGCATTCTCTGCATTAAGGTGAAAAACCACCTGCATGCAGCTTCCCCCCCCCTTTCCCAAGCCATTGGCCCCCTCTGATGTCAATCACAGCCAGTGAGGAGGGATCAGGGGGGTAGGGCCAAGCCCCACTCTGTGTGTCCTATAGATACACAGAGCTGGCTCAGGAACAAGCATGCACAAGTGCCCCTAGAGCAAGCAGCTTGCTGTTGGGGCACTCATCGGTGGAAGGGGAGAAGCCATGAGCACTGGCAGGGGACCCCAGAAGAAGAGGATCAGAGCTGCTGTGTGCAAAACCATTGCACAGGTCAGATAAGTATAGACATGTTTGTTATATTTTAAAAATAAAACCTCTATCTTTACAATCACTCTTAACTAGATTCAGAGGAATGGTATATTTAATAATGTGCAGAAAAGGAAAGGTGCTACTACCCAATCATCCATCAGTGAATCTCACGGGTGCTCAATCTTCAGTCACTCTGAATATATGGTATATCCATATAGTTGATTCGCACAACCGTTGTTGCTTATAAAATCTTGAATTTACTCAGGAAACCACAATGTACAGTGCGTAAAAATGCAGTTAAGTTATTGTGGGCACTTTTGTACAGTCTGCCCTTGGTCACTTTCTGACACTTTAGAGTACTAGCTACAGTGAGGATTGAAAGTTTGGGCACCCCAGCTAAAAATTTGTATTAATGTGCATAAAGAAGCCAAGGAAAGATGGAAAAATCTCCAAAAGCATCAAATTACAGATTAGACATTCTTATAATATGTCAACAAAAATTCGATTTTATTTCCATCATTTACACTTTCAAAATAACAGAAAACAAAACAATGGCGTCTGCAAAAGTTTGGGCACCCTGCAGAATTTATAGCATGCACTGCCCCCTTTGCCAAGCTAAGACCTGCCAGTGTCATGGATTGTTCTCAATCATCGTCTGGGCAGACCAGGTGATGTCAATCTCAAAGGTTTTAAATGCCCAGACTCATCTGACCTTGCCCCAACAATCAGCACCATGGGTTCTTCTAAGCAGTTGTCTAGAAAACTGAAACTGAAAATAGTTGACGCTCACAAACCTGGAGAAGGCTATAAGAAGATAGCAAAGCGTTTTTTAGATGTCAATATCCTCTGTTCGGAATGTAATTAAGAAATGGCAGTCATCAGGAACAGTGAAAGTTAAAGCAAGATCTGGAAGACCAAGAAAAATATCAGACAGAACAGCTCGCAGGATTGTGAGAAAAACAATTCAAAACCCACGTTTGACTGCACGATCCCTCCAGAAAGATCTGGCAGACACTGGAGTTGTGGTACACTATTCCACTATAAAGAGATACTTGTACAAATATGGTCTTCATGGAAGAGTCATCAGAAGAAAACCTCTTCTACGTCCTCACCACAAAAATCATCGTTTGAACTTTGCAAATGAACATATAGACAAGCCTGATGCATTTTGGAAACAAGTTCTGTGGACCGATGAGGTTAAAATTGAACTTTGTGGCCGGAATGAGCAAAGGTACGTTTGGAGAAGAAGGGGCACAGAATTTAATGAAAAGAACCTCTGTCCAACTGTTAAGCATGGGGTTGGATCAATCATGCTTTGGGGTTGTGTTGCAGCCAGTGGCACAGGGAACATCTCACGAGTAGAAGGAAAAATGGATTCAATAAAATTTCAGCAAATTTTGGATGGTAACTTGATGCCATCTGTGAAAAAGCTCAAGTTAAAGAGAGGATGGCTTCTACAAATGGATAATGATCCTAAACACACCTCGAAATCCACGGGGGATTACATCAAGAGGCGTAACCTGAAGGTTTTGCCATGGCCTTCACAATCTCCTGACCTCAACATAATTGAAAATCTATGGATAGACCTTAAAAGAGCAGTGCGTGACAGACAGCCCAGAAATCTCAAAGAACTGGAAGACTTTTGTAAGGAAGAATGGGCAAAGATACCTCAAACAAGAATTGAAAGACTCTTGGCTGGCTACAAAAAGCGTTTACAAGCTGTGATACTTGCCAAAGGGGGCAGTACAAGATATTAACTCTGCAGGGTGCCCAAACTTTTGCAGACGCCATTTTTTTGTTTTCTGTTATTTTGAAAGTGTAAATGATGGAAATAAAATCTAACTTTTGTTGACATATTCTAAGAATGTCTAATCTGTAATTTGATGCCTTTTGGAGATTTTTCCATCTTTCCCTGGCTTCTTTATGCACATTAATACAAATTTTTAGCTGGGGTGCCCAAACTTTCGATCCCCACTGTAAATAGGAAATGCCGGTTATCGGCAGTTCTCTCCTCACACTGACAGCGTTTAAGGAGAGCCGATAAGCAGCATTTTGCAGGGGAACATCTACACAGATCATCAGGGCAGATCAGAAGCTTAATAATGGCATGCAATGCCAAGCTGCGGTTTCTAAAGTGAGCAAAATCCTCTCTTGTATTAAAATAGGTATAGACTCCACAGAGAGAGAGATCATATTACCCCTATACAAATCATTAGTAACACCTCATCTGGAATATGCAGTTCAGTTTTGGGCACCAATTCACAAAAATAACATTGGGGAATTGGAGAAAGTGCCGGGAAGGGCAACCGAACTGATGAGAGGCATGGAGGAGCTCAGCTATAAAGAAAGATTAGAGGAGATTAACCACTTGCCAATAGCAGTTAGCCGAATTACAGCTTCACTGCGGCTGGCCAGTTCTGGGAGGGCGTCATGACCAGGGCCCTCTAGTGGGCCCTGTGCTCACTGCCCGGCACCATAGAGCTCGATTGGCATTTTCCATTAAACACCAGAATTGGCAGTTCTGCCACTTTTCACCCTGTGCTTTTCACAGATGAGAGCAGGGTCACCCTGAACACATGTGACAAGATGTGACAGGGCCTAGAGAAGCCGTGGAGAACATTATCCTGCCTCTAACATAGTTCAGCATTACAGTTTTGGTGGTGGGTCAGTTATGTACTGTGGAGGCATATCCATGGAGGGACACACAGACCTCTACAGGCTAGACAATGGTACCCTGACTGCCATTAGGTATTGGGATGAAATCCTTGGACCCATTGTCAGACCCTATGCTGGTGCAGTGGGTCCTGGGTTCCTCCTGGTGCATGACAATGCCCGGCCTCATGTGGTGAGAGTATGCAGGCAGTTGCTAGAGGATGAAGGAATTGATACCATTGAATGGCCCCATGCTTGCCTGACCTTAATCCAATAGAACACCTCTGGGCTATCATGTTTCGGTCCATCCGACGCCGCCAGGTTGCACCTCAGACTATCCAGGACCTCAGTGATGCCCTGGTCCAGATCTGGGAGGAAATACTCCAGGACATCATCCGTTGTCTCATTGGGAGCATGCCCCGACGTTGTCAGGGATGCATACAAGCACATGGGGGCCATACAAACTACTGAGTTCCATTTTGAGCTGCTGCAATGAAATTTCAGCAAAATGGACTAGACTGCTACATCATTTTTTCACTTTGATATTCGAGGTATCTTTGAATTCAGTCCTCTGTGGATTGATAATTTTCATTTCCATCAAACGATGGGCCATCCTTACGTTCCTAACACATTACCCAGTCCATATCAGTATAGATATCCAGCATGATATTTTTACTCATTGAGATCTGATGTGTTTTCAGAGTGTTCCTTTAATTTTTTTTGAGCAGTGCCTTGAAAAAGTATACATACCCCTTGAAACTTACCACATTTTGTCATGTTACAACCAAAAACGTAAATGTATTTTATTGGGTTTTTATGTGATAGACCAACACAAAGTGGCACATAATTGTGAAGTGAAAGGAAAATGATAAATATTTTTCAAACTTTTTTTTCAAAAAAAATGTTTTTCAAAAAAAATGTAGCGTGCATTTGTATTCAGCCCCCGAGTCAATACTTTGTAGAACCACTTTTCGCTGCAATTACAGCTGCAAGTCTTTTCGGGGATGTCTCTACCAGCTTTGCACATCTAGAGAGTGACATTTTTGTACATTCTTTGCAAAATAGCTCAAGCTCTGTCAGATTGGATGGAGAACATCTGTGAACAGCAATTTAAGTCTTTCCAAAGATTCTCAATTGGATTCAGGTCTGGGTTTTGACTGGGCCATTCTAACACATGAATATGCTTTGATCTAAACCATTCCATTGTAGCTCTCGCTGTATGTTTAGGGTTGTTGTGCTGCTGGAAGGTGAACTTCTGTCCCAGTCACAAGTTTTTTGCAAATAGAAAAAAACAAAACGGTGCACCGGCCTTGTGCATTACCTTTAAAAGTATGTTTATTAAATTTAAAAGAAGGTATTCTACTCACAAAAGTACATGAATATAAGCGCATCGTATGAGACCGCTCTGTCCAACTCGCATTGCGTTTCTGAATGGTGATGAGAATGATAGACATCCAAAATGGCTGACGCATTTCGAGGACTAGCCTCTTCCTCAGAGCCTGCCTACCTATGTCTGCCCCTCTCTAATATATGCTCAACAATGAATAAACACTTGTTAACCAGGGGCCATCCCACGAACTCCCAGGGGCAGAGAGCAATAAAATGGGAGGTGCTGACATACTATATACATAAAAAAAAACCACAACAAAAAAAAAGGTTTATGTATGTATAAGAAATGTTCTTTTTTTTTTTTATTTTGTTTGTTTTGTTTTGTTTTTTTTTTAACTACATTATCTCTCTCTTTGATTTTTATAGTGCACGCATCTTTATTTTAATGCCATGATGTTTTTACTATCTATACATTAGATGCTACATACAATGGATAAAAGTACACTGACATCTGTAGCACCTATGGTCATTTATGCCTTGTATATGTTGTGGATATAGATTTTTATATGGATCTATTAATCCGTGACATCCATCTATTCAGATAGAGATGTTTGTATTTCCTATATGTGGATTTGATGTGCTTATTTCATTGCAGTTATTGTATGTATATATCAGCACCTCCCATTTTATTGCTCTCCGCCTCTGGGAGTCTGTGGGACTGCCCCTGGTTAACAAGTGTTTATTTATTGTTTAGCATATATAAAAGAGGGACAGACATCTAGGTAGTTAGTCTCTGAGGAAGAGGCTAGTCCTCAAAATGTGTCAGCCCATTTTGCCTGTCCGTCATTCTCATCACCATTCAGAAACGCAGTGTGAGTTGGACAGAGCGGTCTCACACGATGTGCTTATATTCATGTACTTTTGTGAGTAGAATACCTTCTTTTAAATTTAATAAACATACTTTTAAAGGTAATGCACAAGGCTGGTGCGCCCTCTGTTTTGTTTTTCTCTATTATAACTTTTGGACTCCCCGGTTCTTTGAGGGAAGCAAGGCGTGCATATTTCAAGACATTCGGTGTGTGATCCCTTTGGAGTTGGAGTATTTGGGTTTTCCACTTTCACATCACAAGTTTTTTACAGGTTTTCTTCTAAGATTGCCCTGTATTTGGCTCCACCCATCTTCCAATCAAGTTTGACCAGCTTCCCGGTCCCTGCTGAAGAAAAGCATCCCCACAACATGATGCTGCCACCACCATGTTTCACGGTGGGGATGGTGTGTTCAGGGTGATGTGCAGTGTTTGTTTTCTGCCACACATAGTGTTTAGCTTTTTGGCCAAAATGTTAAATTTTGGTCTCATCTGACCAGAGCACCTTCTTCTACATGTTTGCTCTGTTCCCCACATGGCTTCTCTCAAACTGCAAACAGGACTTCTTATGGCTTTCTTTCAACAATGGCTTTCTTCTTGCCACTCTTGCATAAAGACCAGATTTGTGGAGTGCATGAGTAATAGTTTTCCTGTGGACAGATTGTCCCACCTGAGCTGTGGATCTCTGCAGCTCCTCCAGAGTTACCATTGGTCTCTTGGCTGCTTCTCTGATTAATGCTCTCCTTGCCCGGCATTTCAGTTTAGATGGACGGCCATGTCTTGGTAGGTTTGCAGTTGTGCCATACTCTTTACATATTCGGATGATGGATTGAACAGTGTTCCGTGAGATGTTCAAAGCTTGGGATTTTTTTTATAACCTACCCCTGCTTTAAACTTCTACACAACTTTATCCCTAACCTGTCTGGTGTGTTCCTTGGCCTTCATGTTGCTGTTTGCTCACTAATGTTCTCTAACAAACCTCTGAGGGCTTCACAGAACAGCTGTATTTATACTGAGGTTAAATTACACACAGGTGGACTCTGCTAATTAGGTGACTTCTGGAGGCAATTGGTTCCACTAGATTTTAGTTAGGGGTATCAGAGTAAAGGGAGCTGAATACAAATGCATGCCACACTTTTGAGATATTTATTTGTAAAAAATTTAGAAATTTGCCTTCCACTTCACAATTATGTGCCACTTTGTGTTATTTATCACATAAAATCCCAATAAAATACATTTACGTTTTTGGTTGTAACGTGACAAATTGTGGAAAATTTCAAGGGGTATGAATACTTTTTCAAGATGTTTATGTGTGTGTGTGTGTGTGTATATGTATGTGTGTGTGTATATATATATATATATATATATATATATATATATATATATATATATATATATATATATATATATATATATATACACAAAACTGGTTTAGAGGTGCTCACGGTCTTGCAGAGGGGGAAGATCATGACCAAGGTCTTGAAAAAAGATGGACTGAGCTTCATCAAAACATTGACATTAAAAGCACTGCTATTTTTGATCTCCCCCCTCTGCAAGACCCATGAGTGCCTCTAAACCAGTTTTGGATTTATGCGGATTTCTTTGTGGGTGAGCACCTGGGCATTTACTTCATAGAGCGCCGTGGTTACCCTTGGAATTGTTTATAAGCACCCACCGTTAGCCCTGTACATACCCCAATTAACCACTTGCCGACCCACCCCACAGTAATATTACTGCAGGTTGGCAACATGTACAGGCACCGTCATGTACCTGTACATCAGCACCTTCTTCTGGGTTCAGGTCTCATGGCTAAAACCTGCTGATTGGCTGTGTCCTATCATGCTGTAACTTTCACCCCAACCAATCAATATACAGTTATTGGGATTTTATTTTTACCAAAGAAATGTAGCAGAATACATTTTGGCCTAAATTTATGTAGAATTTAGATTTTTCTATTTTTTTCTGTTTGGTTTTTTTTTCAAAATGTTTGGTCTTTTTTTGTTTATGTACTAAAAAGAAATAAAAAAAAAATATTGTACATGGTATGTGCAATTACCACTTAAAGTAGCATAGTGCTAAATAGCAAATAAAGGCCTGGTCATGAAGGGGGTAAAACCTTCCGGCACTCAGGTGGGTAAAACATGCAGCATAGGGCAAGCATGTGTATGTAAACAAACATTACACCACACGTGAGATATTACTCTGGACGTAGTGGACATGATAACCTGTAAAGGTTTATAAAGTGTCGCCTATGGACAATTTTCCCTGAATATATAAGTTTGATAAATAGCTGCGCAAATATTGAGCAGCATAAACAATTGTAATTACCATCAATTTATTCTCCATGATCTTTGCTTTCAGAAAATAAATGTTTGAGGTTTAAAGTGATTTCTAACAAAAAATGCTGTTTTTAATGTGTGAACTTAAATAATAAAAAATTGCCCTGGTAGACAAGTGGTTAATTATGGGGTTGAGAGTATGAGGGGTTAGAACCCAATGTCAGGTTTTTATGGTGTCCCTGTTAGTGAGATTTACCGAAATTGTCCTGGTTATCACTGGGTCTGAAAGGGAAATTCAAAAATGTTGAGTTGTCGCTTGTTTCAATGACAGCTAAGGGACATTTCCTCTCATTCCCTGTTGTCTCCAGGAACTCCGTCCCCAATTGGACACAGATGGTATTAACTGACATACAGAGTAAAGTTGTACAAATCTGTCTGTAATCAGGTGTGTGTTTTGTTTTTGTTATTTGTGTAGTGTGCCTTTGCTTTCCATATATTGTGCTGAGGTCTTGTATATTATTTTTTAGTTTCTTGGAAAAAATCTAAATCTAAGAGTACAGCTGGAAAAGACAGGAAAATGAGGAGGGAACTTTATTCTGCTCCAAGTATGTTGAAAGCAGTGGACCTAAATAAATCGGTCAACAAAATGTAAATATTCTTACAGTTTCCGAGTTACAAACAAGATAGGTTCTGTAGGTTTTTTTCTTAAGCTGCTTTTGTATGCAAGAACAGGTACATTTTTGTAACTCCAGCCAAAAAAATATTTTTGAGTTTTGGAAAGCATAGGGAAGGGTTAACTAGTCATGCAGTGATGTGGGATTGCTGTCAGGTCCACCGTCATGTGATGAACAGCAAGATGGGCACCCAGCAGTTTTCAGGACCATTGGGACGTTTCACTGCCTCCGCTCTTAAGTACGAATGTAAGTCAGATGTTTGTAACTCGGGTACTACCTGCATTTAGTTTTTAAGACTTTCCTGTCGGGGTCAGTTTACTTCAGCAAACAACATATTTGGCAAAGTATCTCCAAGCAATGTAATTTGTCTTTAAAGTAATTGTAAAGGTATTCAAATATGTCATACTTAACAAAACCATTGCACAGAGCTGCCGATGTTCCTCTTCTCAGGTCCCTCACCAGTGCTCCTGGCTCCTCCCCCCTGCCGAGTGCCCCCTTCCTGACCAGGCCATTTTTTGCTTTACAGTGCTGCGTTACTTTGACAATTGCGCAGTCATGAAACGCTGCACCCCAATGAAATTTATGTCCTTTTTTCCCCACAAATAGATCATTCTTTCAGTGGTATTTGATTGCCTGTGCATTTTTATTTTTTGCGCTATAAAAAAAAGACAGATTAATTTTGAGAAAAAAAACAATATTTTGGACTTTTTGCTATTAAACATGTCCAGTAAAACAATTTTAAAAATCAAATTTCGTCATATATTTAGTCCAAAATGTATTCTGCTACATGTCTTTGCTAAAAAAATCTAAATATGTGTAAATTAATTTTATTGGCTTATGCGAAAGTTGTAGCGTTTAGAAATGGCGGTATATGTGCTGGGATTTTTTCTTTTTACTAGTAAGGGCAACGATCAGCGACTTATAGTGGGAGTGTGGGACTGTGGTGGGCATTCTGACACTGGGGGAACTGACTTGGTGTCACTGACATCCACAGAAACACCAATACAGTGATCAGTGCTAAATAAAAAAGCACTGACACTGTACTAATGGTACTGGGCAGGAAGGGGTTATCAAAGGGTTAACTGTGTGTTGTGCGCTCTTTTACTAAGTGCTGTGTCTGTGTGCTTCACTGTAAGCACACTGCTTTGTATGGCTGTGCTCCACACAGCCTTCCAAAGCAGCATGCACCATCAGACAGTTAACCCTTTGATTGTCCCTCATGTTAACCCCTTTCTGCCCAGTGCCATTAGTGATTTTTTTTTTTTTAGCACTGATCACTGTATTGGCGTCACTGGGGATGTCAGTGACACCAGCTCAGACCCCCCAGTCTCAGAATGCCTGCCGCAGTCCTGCTATAAGTCGCTGATCGCCGCCATTATTAGTATAAAAAAATAATAAATTCCAGTATCTATACCGCCATTTGTAAATGCTATAACTTTCAAGTAAGCCAATTAATTTACACATATTGGGATTTGTTTTTAGCAAAGACATGTCGCAGAATACATTTTGACATAAATTTATGAGGAAATTTGATTTTTAATTTTTTTTACTGGACATATTTAATAGCAAAAAGTCCAAAATACAGTTTTTTTTTCGAAATTTTTTTTGTTCAGCGCAAAAAATAAAAACCGCACAGACGATCAAATACCACCAAAGGAAAGCTCAATTAGTGGGAAAAAAGGAAGTAAATTCTATTTGGGTGCAGTGTTGCATGATCGTGCAATTGTGAGTTAAAGTAATGCAGCACCGTAACGCAAACCACTTCCTTAACTGCTTCCTGACCTCCCTATAGCAGAAATACTGCTACAGGGTGGCACGGGTGTGCAAAATCGCGTATATACACGCTCCCATGGTTTTCACTCACAGATAGCGTCAGCTTACCCGTCAGTACACCAGTCATCACATTTAACCCCTTGATTGCCAGGAACACGCTCATGCACAATAAACCTCCATTGCTGGTAATGTGTCTGAACGGATCAATATCTTTGATCAGATCAGCACTATATCAGCGTTCACATTAGTATAGTGTCCCCAAAAACACAGCGTTAGCGGGATCCCCGGCACCTGACAGCACCTGCTTTTAGCCCCTACGCTTACCCCCACCTTATCTCCCAGCAAGTGCAATGTCAGTAGGTCACTGTCACATGATACATTGCACACAAAACCGCAGTGTAGGCAGAATCAGGCCTGATCTCTGCTAGCACTTTCCGGTAAATTTTGGAGACTCTCATATGCAAAAGAGTGCCGGTACTAGTGCCGCTCTACCTTTTGGTGAACTGGCGAGCACCAGCGGCTTAGTACATCCTGGTCTTTCACATACCAGAACTGCAGCATCACTTGGTGACGTGGTGAGTCCTCTAAGTGCAGTACAAGCTGGTGCGGTGTCGAGCACAAGTATTGCCCCGCAACCACCAAGAATTCGCACACAAGCCCGTACAGCCCCTAGTATCCTTCCGGATGTGCTTGCAAATCCCAATTGGTAGTAGCTTTTTGGAGCTGTTTTTCACAGAAGATCTGTATGCATTAATTGTGGATCAAAGCAATTTATATGCACAACAATTTATCGCCGCCAACCCAAATTCAAACCTTACATACCATTTGCATGGAAACCCATTACGGTTTCCGAATTTAAATTTTTATTTTTGGGCCTAACCCTCAACATGGGCATTACTAAAAATGTAATTTCAGTTGTATTGGTCCACAGATCCAATTCATCATATGCCCGTGTTCTCTGCTGCCATGGCCAGGCATAGATATGAGAGTATAATGTGTTTTATGCATTGCAACGACAACACACTCTGTTGTCCTCGGGGTGACCCTGAATTTGACCAGCTACACAAAATTCAGCCCCTCGTAAATCACCTTAACCAAAAATTTGCAAATGTCTATACTCCCCAGCAAAAAATCTGTGTTGATGAGTCCCTCATTAATGTTTCAGGCCACCTTGCATTCAAACAATTTCTCCCCAGCAAGTGTGCCAGATATGCGGTCAAGATGTAGAAGACCTGTGTGAAGGCAACAGGCTATACATATAATTTACGAGGGAAAAGATAATCACGTGGAGCCCCCCGAATGCCCAGACTACATGGGGAGCAGTGGCAAGTTAGTTTGGGACCTGGTGTCATCCTTTTTCCATATGGGGTAGCACTTATACGTTGCCAATTTTTATTCAAGCGTGCCACTATTTAGACATTTGTACAATCTTGGAATTGGCGCATGTGGCACCGTGCGACCTAATGTGTGCCCACTATTAGAAGTGGGTGGATGCAGGGCTGTATATTCTAATGGTGGGTATACCACACACTTTTTCTTTTTTCTTTTTTTTTTAATTCAGCCCACAGGCATTGCATATATACCCAACAAGGACCAGCGATGTACTGGTACATCACTGGAGTTTGAATGGTTATACCAGGATGATGCCTACAGCTGCAGGCATCATCCTGGTATCGTATTTTTCAGCCGTCCATCGGTTTTCATGCAAAAGCAATCCTAGTGGCTAATTAGTTGCAGGATTGCTTTTACAAGCAGCTGGAAACGATCACCCCCTCCCCCGCTGCCTTCAATGGCTTTCTTGGGCAGTCCCGTGCCATCGGGGGAACCTGAGAATGCAGCCAGTGTTTCTGCCAGCTGACCGTAGAGCTGATTGGAGACCGGAATGGTGCCAATCATCTCTATAGTCTAAGAAATCGGAAGCTACGAGCATTTCATCACTTGAGTTTTGCAGGATATAAACAACTCTATTTTTAAATTGGGAAAGCATCTGATCACACCGATTTTGGTGAGATTAGATAATGTGAGGACAGAGGAGATATTTAGAGTCTGCTAGACCTCAGATTAAACAAAAAAGAATATATGACCATGCCCATTGAAGTTATAGGGGATACTTTCATTCCCTGTGATAGCAATAAAAATGATTAAAAAAAAATTTGAAGGGACAGTGTAAAAAATTTTTTAAAATCAAAATAACTTAAACCCACCCCCTCGGCCCCCCCCCCGCTAACACGCACTTGCATGCATGAGCGATGACCCTGTGTCGGTATGTAAACAGCTGTTGCACCATGCTTGTGAGATATCACTGCGAACGTCAGATCAAGGGCAGTAATTCTAGCACTAGACCTCCTTTGTAAATCTAAAATGGTACCTTGTAAAGGCTTTTAAAGCCTTGCCTATGAATATTATAAATGTATGCAGTTTGTCGACATTGCACGGGGCATGCACAGTTTTAAAGCATGTCAGATTTACTCGGCATACCATCATCTTTTTTTATTCTACCAAATAATTGGCCAATATATTGTGTTTTTGTGCATTAAAAGTTAAAAAAAAAAGTGTATTTTTTTTCAAAAACTGTGTTTGAAAAATCGATGCGAGAGTAGTATGTGGCATAAAAAATTTCAGCACCCACCATTTTATTCACTAAGGGTATCTACTTTAAAAAAGATATAATGTTTGGAGTTCAAAGTAATTTCTTAGCAAAAAATACAGATTTTTTTTCATGTGAACAAAAAAGGCTTGGTCTTCAGGTGGTTAGAAGAGTGAATGATGTGTGGCATAAACTTCTAATGCTGGGCAGAAAATCCCCCCACCCCCAAAGTAGACACTCCCAACTATTTGCTGAGAGGCATGTTGAGTCAATAGAAGAATTTTTTTTTTACCACAAGTTTTTGGAAAATGACAAAAAAAGCACCTTCAGGCTTTTAACCACTTGCCTACCAGGCACTTACACCCCCTTCCTTACCAGGCCAATTTTCAGCTTTCAGCGCTGCCGCACTTTGATTGACAACTGCGCGGTCATGCAACATTGTACCCATATGAAATTTTGATCATTTTTTTCTCACAAATAGAGCTTTCTTTTGGTGGTATTTAATCGCCACTGGGCGCTTTACTTTTTGCGCTATAAATAAAAAAGTGCAAAAAATTTGAAAAAAAAAAAAAAGTTTCTTTGTTTCTATTATAAAATTTTTCAAACAGGCATTTTTTCTCCTTCACTGATGTGCGTTGATGAGGCAGCACTGATGGGCACTGATAGGCGGCACTGATTGGCACTGATAGGCAGCACTAAAGGGCACTGATAGGCAGTACTAATGAGGTGGCACGGATAGGCGGCACTGATAGACAGCACTAATGAGGTGTCACGGATAGGTGGCACTAATATGCAGCACTGATAGGCGGCACTGATAGGTGACACTGATGATGGGTACTGATAGACGGCACTGACTGGCATCACTGCTGGGCACTGACTGGCGGCACTGACTGGCACAACCCCTGGGCACTGACTGGCAGCACTGGTGGGTGGCACTGGTGGGTGGCACTGGTGGGTGGGCACAGGTGGGTGGGCACAGGTGGGTGGCACTTCTGGGCACAGGTGGGTGGCACTTCTGGGCACATGTAGGTGGCACTGCAGAGTGGCACAGGTGGGTGCACTGCTGGGCACAGGTGGGTGATCTGCTGGGCACAGGTGGGCGGAGCTAGTGAGCGCACTGCTGGGCACAGGTGGGCGGAACTTGCGGGTGGCACTGCTGGGCACTGATCATCAGGGCACTGACAACTCCCCGCTCTGACAACTGCCGGTTCTCGGCAGTACTTTCCTCACGATCTGACTGTGTGAGGAAAGTGCAGCCGAGAACCGGCACTTGCATTTCCCTCTGATCAGCGTGTCATTGGACACCGCTGATCAGGTGGTAAAAGGCCGCTGTGATTGGCCTTTTACCACATCACGTGATCAGCTGTGTCCGTAGGACACAGCGATCACGGAGATCACCGGGTGCGCGCCCCCTGGGGCGCACAGGAGAGCGCGTTCTGGGGGGACGTCATATGACGTCCACCCAGAACTGGCCGGCCGCAGTGAAGCCGTCATTCGGCTATCTGTGGTCGGCAGGTAGTTAAAGGGCTTTACTTCCTCATTATACTTCCTGACTAGCCACATACGGGAGCCTGAAATCCAATGACCACTTTTGAAAGGTGTGTAACTTCCTCATTTCACATCCTCACTACCTATCACAGTTTCAGAGGCCATGAAATGCCAGGATAGCATCAACCCGCCCCAAATGACCCCTTTTTGGAAAGTAGACACCCTAAGGAATTTGATAAGAAGCATGGTGAGTACTTTGCAGATCTTGTTTGTTGCCACAAGTTTTTGAAAAATGAAGAAAGAAAACAAAAAATATTTTTTCATTTTTTGTTTTAAATTTCAAAACCTTGTGAGAAAAAAAAGAGATATGCAAAATACTCACCATGCCTCTTTTTAAATTCCTTGGAGTGTCTACTTTCCAAAAAGGGGTCATTTGGGGTGGGTTTGGTGCTATCCTGGCATTTCAGGGCCTTTGAAACTGTGAAAGGTAGTGAGGAAGTGAAATGAGGAAGTTACGCACCTTTCAAAAGTGGTCACTGGATTTCAGGCTCCTGTATGTGGCTAGCCTCCCAAAAAGTCTTACACATGTGGTACCTCCATGCTCTGTAGAAGTAGCAGAATGTATTTTGGGGTGTAATTCCACATATAACCATGGCTTTTGTGAGAAATATATAATTTAAATGACAACATTGTGTAAAAAAAAAAAAAGAAATGTTTTGGTAATTTTTCAAAAACGTGTGGAAAAAAAAGAAATCTTCCATGGACTTAATATGCCTCTCAGCAGATAGCTTAGGGTTTCTACTTACAGAAAAGGTGTTATTTGGGGGTGTTCGTACCGTCCTGGTATTTTAGCACCTCAAGAAATGTGATGGGCAGTCAGAAAGTAAAAGCTATGTAAATTCCATTATCTATACCATAGTTTGTAGACACTATAACTTTCACACAAAGCAATCAATATACACTTATTGAAAAAATAAAATAACAGCGCAAAACATAGACCTCTACATAAAATCAAAAAAGTGCAAAAAAATTTTTTGTAAAACAAAATACAATTTACAGTTGTGTCCAAAATTATTCAACCCCCACTGAAATTGAGTGTTTTGGCCAGTTTGACATTGCTTTTGATCATTCAGTCATCTTGCTTACATTTACATTAAAGAGGCACTTGTAGGTCAGACAAATATAACATAACAGTTATAATGAAATAACCACAAATGTCTTTTCTGTGCTCACAGCATTATCAGTTTTATTCAACCCCCAAGTGACATTCAATCTTAGTACTTAGTACAGCATCCTTTTACAGTTATAACAGCTTTTAAACGTGAAGCATAGCTTGACACAAGTGTCTTGCAGCGATCTACGGGTATCTTCGCCCATTCTTCATGGGCAAAGGCCTCCAGTTCAGTCACATTCTTAGGCTTGCGCACTGCAACTGCTTTCTTTAAGTCCCACCAGAGGTTCTCAATCGGATTTAAGTCTGGTGACTGCGATGGCCACTCCAAAATGTTCCAGCCTTTCCTCTGCAACCATGCTCTAGTGGACTTGGAGGTATGCTTGGGATCATTGTCCTGTTGAAAGGTCCAACGTCTCCCAAGCCTCAGGTGTGTGACGGACTGCATCACGTTTCCATCCAATATCTCCTGGTACTGAAGAGAATTCATGGTACCTTGCACACGCTGAAGCTTCCCTGTACCTGCAGAAGCAAAACAGCCCCAAAGCATGATTGACCCTCCACCATGCTTCACAGTAGGCAAGGTGTTCTTTTCATCATAGGCCTTGTTCTTCCTCCTCCAAACATAGCGTTGATCCATGGGCCCAAACAGTTCTAATTTTGTTTCATCAGTCCACAGAACACTATCCCACAACTTTTGTGGTTTGTCCACATGGCTTTTGGCATACTGCAGTCGACTCTTCTTATTCTTTGGAGACAGCAAGGGGGTACGCCTGGGAGTTCTGGCACGGAGGCCTTCATTACGCAGTGTGCGTCTTATTGTCTGGGCTGAAACTTCTGTACCCACATCTGACAAATCTTTTCTCAGTTCCTCAGCAGTCACACGGGGACTTCTCTCCACTCTACGCTTCAGGTAGCGCACAGCAGTCGAAGTCAGCATCTTCTTTCTGCCACGACCAGGTAGCGTTTCAACAGTGCCCTTTGCCTTGAATTTGCGAATGATGCTTCCTAAGGTGTCTCTTGGTATGTTTAACATCTTTGCAATCTTCTTATAGCCATTGCCCTTCCTGTGAAGAGAAATCACCTCTTCTCTTGTCTTCCTGGACCATTCTCTTGCCTTCACCATGTTTGTAACCACACCAGTAAATGTCTAGAAGGAGCTGAGTATCACAGTCATTTTAAAGCTGCCTAATTGGTGCTTATTATGCTTGATTGCTGCTCGGTGACATCCACAGGTGTTTTCAATACCTGATGGAAAGCACCTGTATGAACCTCTGTTCTTCAGAGTGGTAGTCTTTAAGGGGTTGAATAATTGTGGCAATGAAGAAACCACATAAGAACCATTTACTACTGTATTACATAAACAATTGATGTCATTTTAGTTGCATTTGGGTAGTTACAACGTCCTTGTAGGATTTGATTCTGAATACAATTCCAAATGTACACTATAGTCCCTAAACCCCTTTACAGCATTGGGGGTTGAATAATTTTGGACACAACTGTAAATGGTGCAGTCCATCAAATTCTTATATAAATAGTGAAATCCATCAAAATAAACTAAAGTTCAAAAATATTCAAAAATATATGTGCAAAAAAAGAAAAAAAGGAAAGAAATCTTTTCACATTCTTCTTGTAAAGAAACTTCCACCTTCCACCCGTGAAAACCAATATCAAATGCACTCACCAGATATAGGTGAATAAAACGCCTTTTAGGAATTTTATGGGATCCTACACCCTCTTTCGTATCCACTCTATAGGAATCCTCTCCTCCAACATGGGCTCCACCATCCGACCAGGGAGAAAAAAATCTCAAATAGTGTGATATTGTAAGACACCATTTCATATGTGAAATCAAGGATTAAGGCCACTCACATTAATTTCACTTTAAAAAGGCATATTTATTAAGGCAAGCTTCTCTCCAGATGAACAGTAGATGCAAGGTAACCTCTCACAGAATCTCACATCACAGTCCCAGGTTCCAGCAGAAGCTCCACAGAGACCACACATATATAAATCCCACAAAGATGGCCGCTGGAACGCACCACTCAGCGTGCGCTCCACTCACCGGAAGTGACGTCGGACATGCAAAATAAAACCGGAAATGCGTCAACGCGTTTCGCCCCTCCCACAGGGCGTTCTCAAGACAATCATTTCCTGTTTGAAGCTCCCTTATATACCCAACTGGGACCCACCCCTCCGTTGTGATAGGTCTAAACCCTCCCCGGGATTATCAAAACAAACCACTCCTCCTGTGATGTAACGTGAGAATCCTTTACACATGAGGTCTATGCCTACATAATTCAGAATACTTATTAGAACCATTAGATTATCTCCCAAAAGCGACATGTGTAAACCACATGCCACCAGTGGGAAAACACGAATGTATTTTAAATTTTAAAACAATACCTCAAAAATACAAAAACTTTCTTTAATAAATAAGCAATGAAATGACAATATTAAAATTAAAATAAAATAATTTATGAAGAATAATCTAATAAAAATAAAAATAAAATTAAAATAAAAAATGAAATATAAAATATAATGAAAATAAAAATAAAAAATAAAAATAAAAATAAAAATAAAAATAAAAAAATAAAAATAAAAATAAAAATAAAAATGAAAAAATGAAAAAATAAATAAAAATAAAAATAAAAATAAAAATAAAAATAAAATAAAAATAAAAATAAAAATAAAAATAAAATTAAAATTAAAATAAAATAAATGAGAATGCAAATTCATCAAGAAATGAAGTATATATAGGAATGGAAATACTATGCTATTACCAATTAGACAGATAACAATTGATGTCTATGTCTGAATTCAACCCTTTAGGGTACAAAGATCCTAATTGAAAGATCCATTTTGTTTCATTCTGCGAGATACTTTTGACCATATCTCCCCCCCTCCAGTGGGGAAAAATCCGATCAATCCCGCAGAATTTCAAACACGATGGATCTCTATTATGGCACATTCTGAAATGATAAGAAAGACTATGATGTTTAAATCCTTTTTTGATATTTCTAATGTGTTCACCCAATCTCACCGACAATTTCCTGGACGTTCTACCTACGTATTGCAGGTGACAAGAACACTCCAGCAAATACGTAACAAAAGAACTGTCACAAGATATAAAATTATTTATTTTATAAGAGGAACCTGTAGAGCAAGAATGAAACGAATCATATCTCCTCTTAGTGTCTCCTTTCATGTTTCTACATGCCAAACACCTATTACATTTATAAAACCCTACAGTGTCCAAAAAAGTTGCCTTTTTCTTCGGAATATCTGGGACATTTTTTGCCAACTTCATTCTCAGTGTGGGTGGTTTTCTGTAGACAAAAGACGGTTTCTCCGGTATTACATCATGGAGAACCTCATCCCTCTTCAGTATTGACCAGTGTTTCCTTATGATTTTCTCAATAACCTTATATTGATTTGAGTAACCCGTAATAAAAGCCAATTCACCTGTTTTCTTTTTCTTCTTTCTATTTGTTAATAATTCATCTCTATTCATCCTCCCCACTTGATTCATTGCACCCATTAGAATATTTTCTTCATAACCTTTTTCTCTGAATCTTTCCAGCAATATGTTGGCTTGCTCTTGAAATGTTTTGTTGTCATCACAATTCCTTTTAAGTCTAATGAGTTGACTTTTGGGAACAGACCTCAACCAATTTCTATGATGACAACTGTGGATTGGGATGTAAGCATTCCTATCCACTTGTTTAAAGTATGTTTTTGTATAAAGATGGTCCCCCTGTCTATAGATGACTAAATCAAGAAAGTCTATAGATTCCATGCCGATATGATTGGTAAAAGTGATGTTATAAGGATTACACTCCATTCCACGGATGTACTCCTCTAAACCATTCCTGGTTCCCTTCCAAATTATCACGATGTCATCTATAAACCTTCTAAAGAGTATTAAATTCTCATTTATATGTTGAAATATAGCCTTATCTTCCCACATACTCATGAAAAGGTTGGCTACTGATGGAGCATACTTTGCTCCCATCGCAACTCCAGTACACTGCCTGTAATAACTGTTGGAATGCCAAAAATAATTGTTTGACATTGCTAGATCAAGACAATCTAGCAAAAAATCGATTTGGTCAGTTTTTAAACCCGATTTTTTCTCCAAAGCCCACCTCACTGCTGTTAAAGCATCCTCATGTCTAATGTTGGTATATAATGCATTAACATCAACACTGGCCAAAACACAGTTATCTTTCATCCTTATTTTTTTCAAAACTGAGATCAAATCCCCACTATCTTTTAGGTAAGATGGAAAACCTGATACCAGGGGTTGTAAGAAATCATCCACATATTCCCCTAATCTCGAAAACAATGAATCAATCCCATTAACAATGGGTCTTCCAGGGGGTTTTAATAGACTTTTGTGAATCTTGGGTAATTGGTATATAACAGGTGTAACAGGTGCTTTAGGTACCAAATATCTCGCTTCTTTTTTGTTTAGAAAACCTTCTTTAACACCTCTTTTCACTAATTTCATTAATTTATTCTTATAGCTTTTTAAAGGGTTACCTCTCAATTTCTCATATGTATTTACATCACCCACCAATCTATTCAATTCTTCATAGTAATCATTCCTATTCAACACTACCACCCCTCCTCCTTTATCTGCTGATCTTATTACAATATTATTATTTTTTTCTAATTGTTGGATTCCTCTGATTAGATCATGCTTATTCCTCTTATTTGGAACAGATATTACCTCCAAATCATGTTCTACCATCTTTTTAAATGTATCTATACAACAATTGTTCCCCACTTTTGGGTTGAACACAGACTTGTTCCTCAAATTGGTGTGCTTGTAAAACTCTTCATTCCCATCATTGCTTATTATTCCATCCTTCTGAGAATCAATAACATTAAGTTTGGAGTGTTTACTCCAATATTTTTTTAAATTGAGTTTTCTAATAAATCTATGAAGATCTATGTAAGTTTCCAATTTATTTAATTTTTTATCGGGTGCATATTTCAGACCCAATGCTAAAACCCTCAATTCATCTTCTTTTAAGATATATTCACTTAAATTAAAAATTCCTTCATTTACATTGACCTTTTCCTTTTTCCTTTTACCTCCTCTGCATCCCCTGTATTTCTTCCTTCCCAATAGGGGTCCTGATAGTTTGGGTCCTGATAATTTTGATAATTCTGATAATTGGGAGGTGGTTTCCATCCACCCCTCCCCCCTCTGTTTGGGTAATACTGACCCCCTCTCCCTCTCGGATTGAAAAATCCTCTTGGATTCCCCCCTCTCCATGGCGGTCCCACAAAACCTCCTCTTGGAAAAACCTTTCCCTCATATTGATGATTATATGGGGATCCCATTAAAGGTCCAAATCTATTATATGTGGGCACCCCATGGTAGGAAGTAGGATTCTCATCCATATTTTTCTTAGGGGAAGAGTTCTTTTGTGTATTTTTAGAAAAAGCAACAGTAGCTGCCTTAGTCTTCACTCCAGATGATCCCAAATTGGAACCTAGATCTTTAATTTCCCCCTCAACTGAAGAATTTCTAGAATCATCGGTTCCCTTACTATTTTCATCCTGCCACTTATAAACATTTAGGGATTTGTAGTCCTGTATATCTCTACTATATTTCTTGATTTTCTTCTTTTTGGTATCCTCATCTACTTTGTTAATATATTCTTGAGTTAATTTTGCCTTTTCTTTAAAATCCATTGATTCACTGAAAGGGGCCATTTTCTCCTTTAAATTATAAATTATTTCTTCCAAAATTTTAAGTTTCCTTTTTCTTCTTTGTACAATTAATTCCATAAGTTTTTTCTCAACATGGTTGAAAAATGAGAACCACTCCTCATCCAACTCTTTACCCACAAGACCATCACTGGGAGCAATTTCCCATCTGAGCCTTCTTGGGGTGATTCCTTCCTTAATATATTTTTCAAGTGTCACCACATCCCACCACGCCCTCACCTGTTTGTCCAAAGAATTTTTAAGTGTTCTAAAATCCTTCGACAAATCAGTATTCTCCACAGTATGTGAAAAAATGTCTTCTACATTGACCCTTTTTGAAGACACAAAACTAAATAAATCCATGGCTGCAGGATCAGGTAAACAGATGAAATATGTAAAAAATACTATAACCTCTGAACACAAAAATTATAAGATATCTTCCTGCGCCTAGTGAGACACTCTACTACAGGTACTATCCTGCTGCTGTGCAATGTGAACAACACAAATATATGAAAAAATAAAATAACAGCGCAAAACATAGACCTCTACATAAAATCAAAAAAGTGCAAAAAAATTTTTTGTAAAACAAAATACAATTTAAATGGTGCAGTCCATCAAATTCTTATATAAATAGTGAAATCCATCAAAATAAACTAAAGTTCAAAAATATTCAAAAATATATGTGCAAAAAAAGAAAAAAAGGAAAGAAATCTTTTCACATTCTTCTTGTAAAGAAACTTCCACCTTCCACCCGTGAAAACCAATATCAAATGCACTCACCAGATATAGGTGAATAAAACGCCTTTTAGGAATTTTATGGGATCCTACACCCTCTTTCGTATCCACTCTATAGGAATCCTCTCCTCCAACATGGGCTCCACCATCCGACCAGGGAGAAAAAAATCTCAAATAGTGTGATATTGTAAGACACCATTTCATATGTGAAATCAAGGATTAAGGCCACTCACATTAATTTCACTTTAAAAAGGCATATTTATTAAGGCAAGCTTCTCTCCAGATGAACAGTAGATGCAAGGTAACCTCTCACAGAATCTCACATCACAGTCCCAGGTTCCAGCAGAAGCTCCACAGAGACCACACATATATAAATCCCACAAAGATGGCCGCTGGAACGCACCACTCAGCGTGCGCTCCACTCACCGGAAGTGACGTCGGACATGCAAAATAAAACCGGAAATGCGTCAACGCGTTTCGCCCCTCCCACAGGGCGTTCTCAAGACAATCATTTCCTGTTTGAAGCTCCCTTATATACCCAACTGGGACCCACCCCTCCGTTGTGATAGGTCTAAACCCTCCCCGGGATTATCAAAACAAACCACTCCTCCTGTGATGTAACGTGAGAATCCTTTACACATGAGGTCTATGCCTACATAATTCAGAATACTTATTAGAACCATTAGATTATCTCCCAAAAGCGACATGTGTAAACCACATGCCACCAGTGGGAAAACACGAATGTATTTTAAATTTTAAAACAATACCTCAAAAATACAAAAACTTTCTTTAATAAATAAGCAATGAAATGACAATATTAAAATTAAAATAAAATAATTTATGAAGAATAATCTAATAAAAATAAAAATAAAATTAAAATAAAAAATGAAATATAAAATATAATGAAAATAAAAATAAAAAATAAAAATAAAAATAAAAATAAAAATAAAAAAATAAAAATAAAAATAAAAATAAAAATGAAAAAATGAAAAAATAAATAAAAATAAAAATAAAAATAAAAATAAAATAAAAATAAAAATAAAAATAAAAATAAAATTAAAATTAAAATAAAATAAATGAGAATGCAAATTCATCAAGAAATGAAGTATATATAGGAATGGAAATACTATGCTATTACCAATTAGACAGATAACAATTGATGTCTATGTCTGAATTCAACCCTTTAGGGTACAAAGATCCTAATTGAAAGATCCATTTTGTTTCATTCTGCGAGATACTTTTGACCATATCTCCCCCCCTCCAGTGGGGAAAAATCCGATCAATCCCGCAGAATTTCAAACACGATGGATCTCTATTATGGCACATTCTGAAATGATAAGAAAGACTATGATGTTTAAATCCTTTTTTGATATTTCTAATGTGTTCACCCAATCTCACCGACAATTTCCTGGACGTTCTACCTACGTATTGCAGGTGACAAGAACACTCCAGCAAATACGTAACAAAAGAACTGTCACAAGATATAAAATTATTTATTTTATAAGAGGAACCTGTAGAGCAAGAATGAAACGAATCATATCTCCTCTTAGTGTCTCCTTTCATGTTTCTACATGCCAAACACCTATTACATTTATAAAACCCTACAGTGTCCAAAAAAGTTGCCTTTTTCTTCGGAATATCTGGGACATTTTTTGCCAACTTCATTCTCAGTGTGGGTGGTTTTCTGTAGACAAAAGACGGTTTCTCCGGTATTACATCATGGAGAACCTCATCCCTCTTCAGTATTGACCAGTGTTTCCTTATGATTTTCTCAATAACCTTATATTGATTTGAGTAACCCGTAATAAAAGCCAATTCACCTGTTTTCTTTTTCTTCTTTCTATTTGTTAATAATTCATCTCTATTCATCCTCCCCACTTGATTCATTGCACCCATTAGAATATTTTCTTCATAACCTTTTTCTCTGAATCTTTCCAGCAATATGTTGGCTTGCTCTTGAAATGTTTTGTTGTCATCACAATTCCTTTTAAGTCTAATGAGTTGACTTTTGGGAACAGACCTCAACCAATTTCTATGATGACAACTGTGGATTGGGATGTAAGCATTCCTATCCACTTGTTTAAAGTATGTTTTTGTATAAAGATGGTCCCCCTGTCTATAGATGACTAAATCAAGAAAGTCTATAGATTCCATGCCGATATGATTGGTAAAAGTGATGTTATAAGGATTACACTCCATTCCACGGATGTACTCCTCTAAACCATTCCTGGTTCCCTTCCAAATTATCACGATGTCATCTATAAACCTTCTAAAGAGTATTAAATTCTCATTTATATGTTGAAATATAGCCTTATCTTCCCACATACTCATGAAAAGGTTGGCTACTGATGGAGCATACTTTGCTCCCATCGCAACTCCAGTACACTGCCTGTAATAACTGTTGGAATGCCAAAAATAATTGTTTGACATTGCTAGATCAAGACAATCTAGCAAAAAATCGATTTGGTCAGTTTTTAAACCCGATTTTTTCTCCAAAGCCCACCTCACTGCTGTTAAAGCATCCTCATGTCTAATGTTGGTATATAATGCATTAACATCAACACTGGCCAAAACACAGTTATCTTTCATCCTTATTTTTTTCAAAACTGAGATCAAATCCCCACTATCTTTTAGGTAAGATGGAAAACCTGATACCAGGGGTTGTAAGAAATCATCCACATATTCCCCTAATCTCGAAAACAATGAATCAATCCCATTAACAATGGGTCTTCCAGGGGGTTTTAATAGACTTTTGTGAATCTTGGGTAATTGGTATATAACAGGTGTAACAGGTGCTTTAGGTACCAAATATCTCGCTTCTTTTTTGTTTAGAAAACCTTCTTTAACACCTCTTTTCACTAATTTCATTAATTTATTCTTATAGCTTTTTAAAGGGTTACCTCTCAATTTCTCATATGTATTTACATCACCCACCAATCTATTCAATTCTTCATAGTAATCATTCCTATTCAACACTACCACCCCTCCTCCTTTATCTGCTGATCTTATTACAATATTATTATTTTTTTCTAATTGTTGGATTCCTCTGATTAGATCATGCTTATTCCTCTTATTTGGAACAGATATTACCTCCAAATCATGTTCTACCATCTTTTTAAATGTATCTATACAACAATTGTTCCCCACTTTTGGGTTGAACACAGACTTGTTCCTCAAATTGGTGTGCTTGTAAAACTCTTCATTCCCATCATTGCTTATTATTCCATCCTTCTGAGAATCAATAACATTAAGTTTGGAGTGTTTACTCCAATATTTTTTTAAATTGAGTTTTCTAATAAATCTATGAAGATCTATGTAAGTTTCCAATTTATTTAATTTTTTATCGGGTGCATATTTCAGACCCAATGCTAAAACCCTCAATTCATCTTCTTTTAAGATATATTCACTTAAATTAAAAATTCCTTCATTTACATTGACCTTTTCCTTTTTCCTTTTACCTCCTCTGCATCCCCTGTATTTCTTCCTTCCCAATAGGGGTCCTGATAGTTTGGGTCCTGATAATTTTGATAATTCTGATAATTGGGAGGTGGTTTCCATCCACCCCTCCCCCCTCTGTTTGGGTAATACTGACCCCCTCTCCCTCTCGGATTGAAAAATCCTCTTGGATTCCCCCCTCTCCATGGCGGTCCCACAAAACCTCCTCTTGGAAAAACCTTTCCCTCATATTGATGATTATATGGGGATCCCATTAAAGGTCCAAATCTATTATATGTGGGCACCCCATGGTAGGAAGTAGGATTCTCATCCATATTTTTCTTAGGGGAAGAGTTCTTTTGTGTATTTTTAGAAAAAGCAACAGTAGCTGCCTTAGTCTTCACTCCAGATGATCCCAAATTGGAACCTAGATCTTTAATTTCCCCCTCAACTGAAGAATTTCTAGAATCATCGGTTCCCTTACTATTTTCATCCTGCCACTTATAAACATTTAGGGATTTGTAGTCCTGTATATCTCTACTATATTTCTTGATTTTCTTCTTTTTGGTATCCTCATCTACTTTGTTAATATATTCTTGAGTTAATTTTGCCTTTTCTTTAAAATCCATTGATTCACTGAAAGGGGCCATTTTCTCCTTTAAATTATAAATTATTTCTTCCAAAATTTTAAGTTTCCTTTTTCTTCTTTGTACAATTAATTCCATAAGTTTTTTCTCAACATGGTTGAAAAATGAGAACCACTCCTCATCCAACTCTTTACCCACAAGACCATCACTGGGAGCAATTTCCCATCTGAGCCTTCTTGGGGTGATTCCTTCCTTAATATATTTTTCAAGTGTCACCACATCCCACCACGCCCTCACCTGTTTGTCCTTTTTTTCCCCTAAGAAAAATATGGATGAGAATCCTACTTCCTACCATGGGGTGCCCACATATAATAGATTTGGACCTTTAATGGGATCCCCATATAATCATCAATATGAGGGAAAGGTTTTTCCAAGAGGAGGTTTTGTGGGACCGCCATGGAGAGGGGGGAATCCAAGAGGATTTTTCAATCCGAGAGGGAGAGGGGGTCAGTATTACCCAAACAGAGGGGGGAGGGGTGGATGGAAACCACCTCCCAATTATCAGAATTATCAAAATTATCAGGACCCAAACTATCAGGACCCCTATTGGGAAGGAAGAAATACAGGGGATGCAGAGGAGGTAAAAGGAAAAAGGAAAAGGTCAATGTAAATGAAGGAATTTTTAATTTAAGTGAATATATCTTAAAAGAAGATGAATTGAGGGTTTTAGCATTGGGTCTGAAATATGCACCCGATAAAAAATTAAATAAATTGGAAACTTACATAGATCTTCATAGATTTATTAGAAAACTCAATTTAAAAAAATATTGGAGTAAACACTCCAAACTTAATGTTATTGATTCTCAGAAGGATGGAATAATAAGCAATGATGGGAATGAAGAGTTTTACAAGCACACCAATTTGAGGAACAAGTCTGTGTTCAACCCAAAAGTGGGGAACAATTGTTGTATAGATACATTTAAAAAGATGGTAGAACATGATTTGGAGGTAATATCTGTTCCAAATAAGAGGAATAAGCATGATCTAATCAGAGGAATCCAACAATTAGAAAAAAATAATAATATTGTAATAAGATCAGCAGATAAAGGAGGAGGGGTGGTAGTGTTGAATAGGAATGATTACTATGAAGAATTGAATAGATTGGTGGGTGATGTAAATACATATGAGAAATTGAGAGGTAACCCTTTAAAAAGCTATAAGAATAAATTAATGAAATTAGTGAAAAGAGGTGTTAAAGAAGGTTTTCTAAACAAAAAAGAAGCGAGATATTTGGTACCTAAAGCACCTGTTACACCTGTTATATACCAATTACCCAAGATTCACAAAAGTCTATTAAAACCCCCTGGAAGACCCATTGTTAATGGGATTGATTCATTGTTTTCGAGATTAGGGGAATATGTGGATGATTTCTTACAACCCCTGGTATCAGGTTTTCCATCTTACCTAAAAGATAGTGGGGATTTGATCTCAGTTTTGAAAAAAATAAGGATGAAAGATAACTGTGTTTTGGCCAGTGTTGATGTTAATGCATTATATACCAACATTAGACATGAGGATGCTTTAACAGCAGTGAGGTGGGCTTTGGAGAAAAAATCGGGTTTAAAAACTGACCAAATCGATTTTTTGCTAGATTGTCTTGATCTAGCAATGTCAAACAATTATTTTTGGCATTCCAACAGTTATTACAGGCAGTGTACTGGAGTTGCGATGGGAGCAAAGTATGCTCCATCAGTAGCCAACCTTTTCATGAGTATGTGGGAAGATAAGGCTATATTTCAACATATAAATGAGAATTTAATACTCTTTAGAAGGTTTATAGATGACATCGTGATAATTTGGAAGGGAACCAGGAATGGTTTAGAGGAGTACATCCGTGGAATGGAGTGTAATCCTTATAACATCACTTTTACCAATCATATCGGCATGGAATCTATAGACTTTCTTGATTTAGTCATCTATAGACAGGGGGACCATCTTTATACAAAAACATACTTTAAACAAGTGGATAGGAATGCTTACATCCCAATCCACAGTTGTCATCATAGAAATTGGTTGAGGTCTGTTCCCAAAAGTCAACTCATTAGACTTAAAAGGAATTGTGATGACAACAAAACATTTCAAGAGCAAGCCAACATATTGCTGGAAAGATTCAGAGAAAAAGGTTATGAAGAAAATATTCTAATGGGTGCAATGAATCAAGTGGGGAGGATGAATAGAGATGAATTATTAACAAATAGAAAGAAGAAAAAGAAAACAGGTGAATTGGCTTTTATTACGGGTTACTCAAATCAATATAAGGTTATTGAGAAAATCATAAGGAAACACTGGTCAATACTGAAGAGGGATGAGGTTCTCCATGATGTAATACCGGAGAAACCGTCTTTTGTCTACAGAAAACCACCCACACTGAGAATGAAGTTGGCAAAAAATGTCCCAGATATTCCGAAGAAAAAGGCAACTTTTTTGGACACTGTAGGGTTTTATAAATGTAATAGGTGTTTGGCATGTAGAAACATGAAAGGAGACACTAAGAGGAGATATGATTCGTTTCATTCTTGCTCTACAGGTTCCTCTTATAAAATAAATAATTTTATATCTTGTGACAGTTCTTTTGTTACGTATTTGCTGGAGTGTTCTTGTCACCTGCAATACGTAGGTAGAACGTCCAGGAAATTGTCGGTGAGATTGGGTGAACACATTAGAAATATCAAAAAAGGATTTAAACATCATAGTCTTTCTTATCATTTCAGAATGTGCCATAATAGAGATCCATCGTGTTTGAAATTCTGCGGGATTGATCGGATTTTTCCCCACTGGAGGGGGGGAGATATGGTCAAAAGTATCTCGCAGAATGAAACAAAATGGATCTTTCAATTAGGATCTTTGTACCCTAAAGGGTTGAATTCAGACATAGACATCAATTGTTATCTGTCTAATTGGTAATAGCATAGTATTTCCATTCCTATATATACTTCATTTCTTGATGAATTTGCATTCTCATTTATTTTATTTTAATTTTAATTTTATTTTTATTTTTATTTTTATTTTATTTTTATTTTTATTTTTATTTTTATTTATTTTTTCATTTTTTCATTTTTATTTTTATTTTTATTTTTATTTTTATTTTTATTTTTTTATTTTTATTTTTATTTTTATTTTTATTTTTATTTTTTATTTTTATTTTCATTATATTTTATATTTCATTTTTTATTTTAATTTTATTTTTATTTTTATTAGATTATTCTTCATAAATTATTTTATTTTAATTTTAATATTGTCATTTCATTGCTTATTTATTAAAGAAAGTTTTTGTATTTTTGAGGTATTGTTTTAAAATTTAAAATACATTCGTGTTTTCCCACTGGTGGCATGTGGTTTACACATGTCGCTTTTGGGAGATAATCTAATGGTTCTAATAAGTATTCTGAATTATGTAGGCATAGACCTCATGTGTAAAGGATTCTCACGTTACATCACAGGAGGAGTGGTTTGTTTTGATAATCCCGGGGAGGGTTTAGACCTATCACAACGGAGGGGTGGGTCCCAGTTGGGTATATAAGGGAGCTTCAAACAGGAAATGATTGTCTTGAGAACGCCCTGTGGGAGGGGCGAAACGCGTTGACGCATTTCCGGTTTTATTTTGCATGTCCGACGTCACTTCCGGTGAGTGGAGCGCACGCTGAGTGGTGCGTTCCAGCGGCCATCTTTGTGGGATTTATATATGTGTGGTCTCTGTGGAGCTTCTGCTGGAACCTGGGACTGTGATGTGAGATTCTGTGAGAGGTTACCTTGCATCTACTGTTCATCTGGAGAGAAGCTTGCCTTAATAAATATGCCTTTTTAAAGTGAAATTAATGTGAGTGGCCTTAATCCTTGATTTCACATATGAAATGGTGTCTTACAATATCACACTATTTGAGATTTTTTTCTCCCTGGTCGGATGGTGGAGCCCATGTTGGAGGAGAGGATTCCTATAGAGTGGATACGAAAGAGGGTGTAGGATCCCATAAAATTCCTAAAAGGCGTTTTATTCACCTATATCTGGTGAGTGCATTTGATATTGGTTTTCACGGGTGGAAGGTGGAAGTTTCTTTACAAGAAGAATGTGAAAAGATTTCTTTCCTTTTTTTCTTTTTTTGCACATATATTTTTGAATATTTTTGAACTTTAGTTTATTTTGATGGATTTCACTATTTATATAAGAATTTGATGGACTGCACCATTTAAATTGTATTTTGTTTTACAAAAAATTTTTTTGCACTTTTTTGATTTTATGTAGAGGTCTATGTTTTGCGCTGTTATTTTATTTTTTCATATATTTGTGTTGTTCACATTGCACAGCAGCAGGATAGTACCTGTAGTAGAGTGTCTCACTAGGCGCAGGAAGATATCTTATAATTTTTGTGTTCAGAGGTTATAGTATTTTTTACATATTTCATCTGTTTACCTGATCCTGCAGCCATGGATTTATTTAGTTTTGTGTCTTCAAAAAGGGTCAATGTAGAAGACATTTTTTCACATACTGTGGAGAATACTGATTTGTCGAAGGATTTTAGAACACTTAAAAATTCTTTGGACAAACAGGTGAGGGCGTGGTGGGATGTGGTGACACTTGAAAAATATATTAAGGAAGGAATCACCCCAAGAAGGCTCAGATGGGAAATTGCTCCCAGTGATGGTCTTGTGGGTAAAGAGTTGGATGAGGAGTGGTTCTCATTTTTCAACCATGTTGAGAAAAAACTTATGGAATTAATTGTACAAAGAAGAAAAAGGAAACTTAAAATTTTGGAAGAAATAATTTATAATTTAAAGGAGAAAATGGCCCCTTTCAGTGAATCAATGGATTTTAAAGAAAAGGCAAAATTAACTCAAGAATATATTAACAAAGTAGATGAGGATACCAAAAAGAAGAAAATCAAGAAATATAGTAGAGATATACAGGACTACAAATCCCTAAATGTTTATAAGTGGCAGGATGAAAATAGTAAGGGAACCGATGATTCTAGAAATTCTTCAGTTGAGGGGGAAATTAAAGATCTAGGTTCCAATTTGGGATCATCTGGAGTGAAGACTAAGGCAGCTACTGTTGCTTTTTCTAAAAATACACAAAAGAACTCTTCCCCTAAGAAAAATATGGATGAGAATCCTACTTCCTACCATGGGGTGCCCACATATAATAGATTTGGACCTTTAATGGGATCCCCATATAATCATCAATATGAGGGAAAGGTTTTTCCAAGAGGAGGTTTTGTGGGACCGCCATGGAGAGGGGGGAATCCAAGAGGATTTTTCAATCCGAGAGGGAGAGGGGGTCAGTATTACCCAAACAGAGGGGGGAGGGGTGGATGGAAACCACCTCCCAATTATCAGAATTATCAAAATTATCAGGACCCAAACTATCAGGACCCCTATTGGGAAGGAAGAAATACAGGGGATGCAGAGGAGGTAAAAGGAAAAAGGAAAAGGTCAATGTAAATGAAGGAATTTTTAATTTAAGTGAATATATCTTAAAAGAAGATGAATTGAGGGTTTTAGCATTGGGTCTGAAATATGCACCCGATAAAAAATTAAATAAATTGGAAACTTACATAGATCTTCATAGATTTATTAGAAAACTCAATTTAAAAAAATATTGGAGTAAACACTCCAAACTTAATGTTATTGATTCTCAGAAGGATGGAATAATAAGCAATGATGGGAATGAAGAGTTTTACAAGCACACCAATTTGAGGAACAAGTCTGTGTTCAACCCAAAAGTGGGGAACAATTGTTGTATAGATACATTTAAAAAGATGGTAGAACATGATTTGGAGGTAATATCTGTTCCAAATAAGAGGAATAAGCATGATCTAATCAGAGGAATCCAACAATTAGAAAAAAATAATAATATTGTAATAAGATCAGCAGATAAAGGAGGAGGGGTGGTAGTGTTGAATAGGAATGATTACTATGAAGAATTGAATAGATTGGTGGGTGATGTAAATACATATGAGAAATTGAGAGGTAACCCTTTAAAAAGCTATAAGAATAAATTAATGAAATTAGTGAAAAGAGGTGTTAAAGAAGGTTTTCTAAACAAAAAAGAAGCGAGATATTTGGTACCTAAAGCACCTGTTACACCTGTTATATACCAATTACCCAAGATTCACAAAAGTCTATTAAAACCCCCTGGAAGACCCATTGTTAATGGGATTGATTCATTGTTTTCGAGATTAGGGGAATATGTGGATGATTTCTTACAACCCCTGGTATCAGGTTTTCCATCTTACCTAAAAGATAGTGGGGATTTGATCTCAGTTTTGAAAAAAATAAGGATGAAAGATAACTGTGTTTTGGCCAGTGTTGATGTTAATGCATTATATACCAACATTAGACATGAGGATGCTTTAACAGCAGTGAGGTGGGCTTTGGAGAAAAAATCGGGTTTAAAAACTGACCAAATCGATTTTTTGCTAGATTGTCTTGATCTAGCAATGTCAAACAATTATTTTTGGCATTCCAACAGTTATTACAGGCAGTGTACTGGAGTTGCGATGGGAGCAAAGTATGCTCCATCAGTAGCCAACCTTTTCATGAGTATGTGGGAAGATAAGGCTATATTTCAACATATAAATGAGAATTTAATACTCTTTAGAAGGTTTATAGATGACATCGTGATAATTTGGAAGGGAACCAGGAATGGTTTAGAGGAGTACATCCGTGGAATGGAGTGTAATCCTTATAACATCACTTTTACCAATCATATCGGCATGGAATCTATAGACTTTCTTGATTTAGTCATCTATAGACAGGGGGACCATCTTTATACAAAAACATACTTTAAACAAGTGGATAGGAATGCTTACATCCCAATCCACAGTTGTCATCATAGAAATTGGTTGAGGTCTGTTCCCAAAAGTCAACTCATTAGACTTAAAAGGAATTGTGATGACAACAAAACATTTCAAGAGCAAGCCAACATATTGCTGGAAAGATTCAGAGAAAAAGGTTATGAAGAAAATATTCTAATGGGTGCAATGAATCAAGTGGGGAGGATGAATAGAGATGAATTATTAACAAATAGAAAGAAGAAAAAGAAAACAGGTGAATTGGCTTTTATTACGGGTTACTCAAATCAATATAAGGTTATTGAGAAAATCATAAGGAAACACTGGTCAATACTGAAGAGGGATGAGGTTCTCCATGATGTAATACCGGAGAAACCGTCTTTTGTCTACAGAAAACCACCCACACTGAGAATGAAGTTGGCAAAAAATGTCCCAGATATTCCGAAGAAAAAGGCAACTTTTTTGGACACTGTAGGGTTTTATAAATGTAATAGGTGTTTGGCATGTAGAAACATGAAAGGAGACACTAAGAGGAGATATGATTCGTTTCATTCTTGCTCTACAGGTTCCTCTTATAAAATAAATAATTTTATATCTTGTGACAGTTCTTTTGTTACGTATTTGCTGGAGTGTTCTTGTCACCTGCAATACGTAGGTAGAACGTCCAGGAAATTGTCGGTGAGATTGGGTGAACACATTAGAAATATCAAAAAAGGATTTAAACATCATAGTCTTTCTTATCATTTCAGAATGTGCCATAATAGAGATCCATCGTGTTTGAAATTCTGCGGGATTGATCGGATTTTTCCCCACTGGAGGGGGGGAGATATGGTCAAAAGTATCTCGCAGAATGAAACAAAATGGATCTTTCAATTAGGATCTTTGTACCCTAAAGGGTTGAATTCAGACATAGACATCAATTGTTATCTGTCTAATTGGTAATAGCATAGTATTTCCATTCCTATATATACTTCATTTCTTGATGAATTTGCATTCTCATTTATTTTATTTTAATTTTAATTTTATTTTTATTTTTATTTTTATTTTTATTTTATTTTTATTTTTATTTTTATTTATTTTTTCATTTTTTCATTTTTATTTTTATTTTTATTTTTTTATTTTTATTTTTATTTTTATTTTTATTTTTTATTTTTATTTTCATTATATTTTATATTTCATTTTTTATTTTAATTTTATTTTTATTTTTATTAGATTATTCTTCATAAATTATTTTATTTTAATTTTAATATTGTCATTTCATTGCTTATTTATTAAAGAAAGTTTTTGTATTTTTGAGGTATTGTTTTAAAATTTAAAATACATTCGTGTTTTCCCACTGGTGGCATGTGGTTTACACATGTCGCTTTTGGGAGATAATCTAATGGTTCTAATAAGTATTCTGAATTATGTAGGCATAGACCTCATGTGTAAAGGATTCTCACGTTACATCACAGGAGGAGTGGTTTGTTTTGATAATCCCGGGGAGGGTTTAGACCTATCACAACGGAGGGGTGGGTCCCAGTTGGGTATATAAGGGAGCTTCAAACAGGAAATGATTGTCTTGAGAACGCCCTGTGGGAGGGGCGAAACGCGTTGACGCATTTCCGGTTTTATTTTGCATGTCCGACGTCACTTCCGGTGAGTGGAGCGCACGCTGAGTGGTGCGTTCCAGCGGCCATCTTTGTGGGATTTATATATGTGTGGTCTCTGTGGAGCTTCTGCTGGAACCTGGGACTGTGATGTGAGATTCTGTGAGAGGTTACCTTGCATCTACTGTTCATCTGGAGAGAAGCTTGCCTTAATAAATATGCCTTTTTAAAGTGAAATTAATGTGAGTGGCCTTAATCCTTGATTTCACATATGAAATGGTGTCTTACAATATCACACTATTTGAGATTTTTTTCTCCCTGGTCGGATGGTGGAGCCCATGTTGGAGGAGAGGATTCCTATAGAGTGGATACGAAAGAGGGTGTAGGATCCCATAAAATTCCTAAAAGGCGTTTTATTCACCTATATCTGGTGAGTGCATTTGATATTGGTTTTCACGGGTGGAAGGTGGAAGTTTCTTTACAAGAAGAATGTGAAAAGATTTCTTTCCTTTTTTTCTTTTTTTGCACATATATTTTTGAATATTTTTGAACTTTAGTTTATTTTGATGGATTTCACTATTTATATAAGAATTTGATGGACTGCACCATTTAAATTGTATTTTGTTTTACAAAAAATTTTTTTGCACTTTTTTGATTTTATGTAGAGGTCTATGTTTTGCGCTGTTATTTTATTTTTTCATATATTTGTGTTGTTCACATTGCACAGCAGCAGGATAGTACCTGTAGTAGAGTGTCTCACTAGGCGCAGGAAGATATCTTATAATTTTTGTGTTCAGAGGTTATAGTATTTTTTACATATTTCATCTGTTTACCTGATCCTGCAGCCATGGATTTATTTAGTTTTGTGTCTTCAAAAAGGGTCAATGTAGAAGACATTTTTTCACATACTGTGGAGAATACTGATTTGTCGAAGGATTTTAGAACACTTAAAAATTCTTTGGACAAACAGGTGAGGGCGTGGTGGGATGTGGTGACACTTGAAAAATATATTAAGGAAGGAATCACCCCAAGAAGGCTCAGATGGGAAATTGCTCCCAGTGATGGTCTTGTGGGTAAAGAGTTGGATGAGGAGTGGTTCTCATTTTTCAACCATGTTGAGAAAAAACTTATGGAATTAATTGTACAAAGAAGAAAAAGGAAACTTAAAATTTTGGAAGAAATAATTTATAATTTAAAGGAGAAAATGGCCCCTTTCAGTGAATCAATGGATTTTAAAGAAAAGGCAAAATTAACTCAAGAATATATTAACAAAGTAGATGAGGATACCAAAAAGAAGAAAATCAAGAAATATAGTAGAGATATACAGGACTACAAATCCCTAAATGTTTATAAGTGGCAGGATGAAAATAGTAAGGGAACCGATGATTCTAGAAATTCTTCAGTTGAGGGGGAAATTAAAGATCTAGGTTCCAATTTGGGATCATCTGGAGTGAAGACTAAGGCAGCTACTGTTGCTTTTTCTAAAAATACACAAAAGAACTCTTCCCCTAAGAAAAATATGGATGAGAATCCTACTTCCTACCATGGGGTGCCCACATATAATAGATTTGGACCTTTAATGGGATCCCCATATAATCATCAATATGAGGGAAAGGTTTTTCCAAGAGGAGGTTTTGTGGGACCGCCATGGAGAGGGGGGAATCCAAGAGGATTTTTCAATCCGAGAGGGAGAGGGGGTCAGTATTACCCAAACAGAGGGGGGAGGGGTGGATGGAAACCACCTCCCAATTATCAGAATTATCAAAATTATCAGGACCCAAACTATCAGGACCCCTATTGGGAAGGAAGAAATACAGGGGATGCAGAGGAGGTAAAAGGAAAAAGGAAAAGGTCAATGTAAATGAAGGAATTTTTAATTTAAGTGAATATATCTTAAAAGAAGATGAATTGAGGGTTTTAGCATTGGGTCTGAAATATGCACCCGATAAAAAATTAAATAAATTGGAAACTTACATAGATCTTCATAGATTTATTAGAAAACTCAATTTAAAAAAATATTGGAGTAAACACTCCAAACTTAATGTTATTGATTCTCAGAAGGATGGAATAATAAGCAATGATGGGAATGAAGAGTTTTACAAGCACACCAATTTGAGGAACAAGTCTGTGTTCAACCCAAAAGTGGGGAACAATTGTTGTATAGATACATTTAAAAAGATGGTAGAACATGATTTGGAGGTAATATCTGTTCCAAATAAGAGGAATAAGCATGATCTAATCAGAGGAATCCAACAATTAGAAAAAAATAATAATATTGTAATAAGATCAGCAGATAAAGGAGGAGGGGTGGTAGTGTTGAATAGGAATGATTACTATGAAGAATTGAATAGATTGGTGGGTGATGTAAATACATATGAGAAATTGAGAGGTAACCCTTTAAAAAGCTATAAGAATAAATTAATGAAATTAGTGAAAAGAGGTGTTAAAGAAGGTTTTCTAAACAAAAAAGAAGCGAGATATTTGGTACCTAAAGCACCTGTTACACCTGTTATATACCAATTACCCAAGATTCACAAAAGTCTATTAAAACCCCCTGGAAGACCCATTGTTAATGGGATTGATTCATTGTTTTCGAGATTAGGGGAATATGTGGATGATTTCTTACAACCCCTGGTATCAGGTTTTCCATCTTACCTAAAAGATAGTGGGGATTTGATCTCAGTTTTGAAAAAAATAAGGATGAAAGATAACTGTGTTTTGGCCAGTGTTGATGTTAATGCATTATATACCAACATTAGACATGAGGATGCTTTAACAGCAGTGAGGTGGGCTTTGGAGAAAAAATCGGGTTTAAAAACTGACCAAATCGATTTTTTGCTAGATTGTCTTGATCTAGCAATGTCAAACAATTATTTTTGGCATTCCAACAGTTATTACAGGCAGTGTACTGGAGTTGCGATGGGAGCAAAGTATGCTCCATCAGTAGCCAACCTTTTCATGAGTATGTGGGAAGATAAGGCTATATTTCAACATATAAATGAGAATTTAATACTCTTTAGAAGGTTTATAGATGACATCGTGATAATTTGGAAGGGAACCAGGAATGGTTTAGAGGAGTACATCCGTGGAATGGAGTGTAATCCTTATAACATCACTTTTACCAATCATATCGGCATGGAATCTATAGACTTTCTTGATTTAGTCATCTATAGACAGGGGGACCATCTTTATACAAAAACATACTTTAAACAAGTGGATAGGAATGCTTACATCCCAATCCACAGTTGTCATCATAGAAATTGGTTGAGGTCTGTTCCCAAAAGTCAACTCATTAGACTTAAAAGGAATTGTGATGACAACAAAACATTTCAAGAGCAAGCCAACATATTGCTGGAAAGATTCAGAGAAAAAGGTTATGAAGAAAATATTCTAATGGGTGCAATGAATCAAGTGGGGAGGATGAATAGAGATGAATTATTAACAAATAGAAAGAAGAAAAAGAAAACAGGTGAATTGGCTTTTATTACGGGTTACTCAAATCAATATAAGGTTATTGAGAAAATCATAAGGAAACACTGGTCAATACTGAAGAGGGATGAGGTTCTCCATGATGTAATACCGGAGAAACCGTCTTTTGTCTACAGAAAACCACCCACACTGAGAATGAAGTTGGCAAAAAATGTCCCAGATATTCCGAAGAAAAAGGCAACTTTTTTGGACACTGTAGGGTTTTATAAATGTAATAGGTGTTTGGCATGTAGAAACATGAAAGGAGACACTAAGAGGAGATATGATTCGTTTCATTCTTGCTCTACAGGTTCCTCTTATAAAATAAATAATTTTATATCTTGTGACAGTTCTTTTGTTACGTATTTGCTGGAGTGTTCTTGTCACCTGCAATACGTAGGTAGAACGTCCAGGAAATTGTCGGTGAGATTGGGTGAACACATTAGAAATATCAAAAAAGGATTTAAACATCATAGTCTTTCTTATCATTTCAGAATGTGCCATAATAGAGATCCATCGTGTTTGAAATTCTGCGGGATTGATCGGATTTTTCCCCACTGGAGGGGGGGAGATATGGTCAAAAGTATCTCGCAGAATGAAACAAAATGGATCTTTCAATTAGGATCTTTGTACCCTAAAGGGTTGAATTCAGACATAGACATCAATTGTTATCTGTCTAATTGGTAATAGCATAGTATTTCCATTCCTATATATACTTCATTTCTTGATGAATTTGCATTCTCATTTATTTTATTTTAATTTTAATTTTATTTTTATTTTTATTTTTATTTTATTTTTATTTTTATTTTTATTTTTATTTATTTTTTCATTTTTTCATTTTTATTTTTATTTTTATTTTTATTTTTTTATTTTTATTTTTATTTTTATTTTTTATTTTTATTTTCATTATATTTTATATTTCATTTTTTATTTTAATTTTATTTTTATTTTTATTAGATTATTCTTCATAAATTATTTTATTTTAATTTTAATATTGTCATTTCATTGCTTATTTATTAAAGAAAGTTTTTGTATTTTTGAGGTATTGTTTTAAAATTTAAAATACATTCGTGTTTTCCCACTGGTGGCATGTGGTTTACACATGTCGCTTTTGGGAGATAATCTAATGGTTCTAATAAGTATTCTGAATTATGTAGGCATAGACCTCATGTGTAAAGGATTCTCACGTTACATCACAGGAGGAGTGGTTTGTTTTGATAATCCCGGGGAGGGTTTAGACCTATCACAACGGAGGGGTGGGTCCCAGTTGGGTATATAAGGGAGCTTCAAACAGGAAATGATTGTCTTGAGAACGCCCTGTGGGAGGGGCGAAACGCGTTGACGCATTTCCGGTTTTATTTTGCATGTCCGACGTCACTTCCGGTGAGTGGAGCGCACGCTGAGTGGTGCGTTCCAGCGGCCATCTTTGTGGGATTTATATATGTGTGGTCTCTGTGGAGCTTCTGCTGGAACCTGGGACTGTGATGTGAGATTCTGTGAGAGGTTACCTTGCATCTACTGTTCATCTGGAGAGAAGCTTGCCTTAATAAATATGCCTTTTTAAAGTGAAATTAATGTGAGTGGCCTTAATCCTTGATTTCACATATGAAATGGTGTCTTACAATATCACACTATTTGAGATTTTTTTCTCCCTGGTCGGATGGTGGAGCCCATGTTGGAGGAGAGGATTCCTATAGAGTGGATACGAAAGAGGGTGTAGGATCCCATAAAATTCCTAAAAGGCGTTTTATTCACCTATATCTGGTGAGTGCATTTGATATTGGTTTTCACGGGTGGAAGGTGGAAGTTTCTTTACAAGAAGAATGTGAAAAGATTTCTTTCCTTTTTTTCTTTTTTTGCACATATATTTTTGAATATTTTTGAACTTTAGTTTATTTTGATGGATTTCACTATTTATATAAGAATTTGATGGACTGCACCATTTAAATTGTATTTTGTTTTACAAAAAATTTTTTTGCACTTTTTTGATTTTATGTAGAGGTCTATGTTTTGCGCTGTTATTTTATTTTTTCATATATTTGTGTTGTTCACATTGCACAGCAGCAGGATAGTACCTGTAGTAGAGTGTCTCACTAGGCGCAGGAAGATATCTTATAATTTTTGTGTTCAGAGGTTATAGTATTTTTTACATATTTCATCTGTTTACCTGATCCTGCAGCCATGGATTTATTTAGTTTTGTGTCTTCAAAAAGGGTCAATGTAGAAGACATTTTTTCACATACTGTGGAGAATACTGATTTGTCGAAGGATTTTAGAACACTTAAAAATTCTTTGGACAAACAGGTGAGGGCGTGGTGGGATGTGGTGACACTTGAAAAATATATTAAGGAAGGAATCACCCCAAGAAGGCTCAGATGGGAAATTGCTCCCAGTGATGGTCTTGTGGGTAAAGAGTTGGATGAGGAGTGGTTCTCATTTTTCAACCATGTTGAGAAAAAACTTATGGAATTAATTGTACAAAGAAGAAAAAGGAAACTTAAAATTTTGGAAGAAATAATTTATAATTTAAAGGAGAAAATGGCCCCTTTCAGTGAATCAATGGATTTTAAAGAAAAGGCAAAATTAACTCAAGAATATATTAACAAAGTAGATGAGGATACCAAAAAGAAGAAAATCAAGAAATATAGTAGAGATATACAGGACTACAAATCCCTAAATGTTTATAAGTGGCAGGATGAAAATAGTAAGGGAACCGATGATTCTAGAAATTCTTCAGTTGAGGGGGAAATTAAAGATCTAGGTTCCAATTTGGGATCATCTGGAGTGAAGACTAAGGCAGCTACTGTTGCTTTTTCTAAAAATACACAAAAGAACTCTTCCCCTAAGAAAAATATGGATGAGAATCCTACTTCCTACCATGGGGTGCCCACATATAATAGATTTGGACCTTTAATGGGATCCCCATATAATCATCAATATGAGGGAAAGGTTTTTCCAAGAGGAGGTTTTGTGGGACCGCCATGGAGAGGGGGGAATCCAAGAGGATTTTTCAATCCGAGAGGGAGAGGGGGTCAGTATTACCCAAACAGAGGGGGGAGGGGTGGATGGAAACCACCTCCCAATTATCAGAATTATCAAAATTATCAGGACCCAAACTATCAGGACCCCTATTGGGAAGGAAGAAATACAGGGGATGCAGAGGAGGTAAAAGGAAAAAGGAAAAGGTCAATGTAAATGAAGGAATTTTTAATTTAAGTGAATATATCTTAAAAGAAGATGAATTGAGGGTTTTAGCATTGGGTCTGAAATATGCACCCGATAAAAAATTAAATAAATTGGAAACTTACATAGATCTTCATAGATTTATTAGAAAACTCAATTTAAAAAAATATTGGAGTAAACACTCCAAACTTAATGTTATTGATTCTCAGAAGGATGGAATAATAAGCAATGATGGGAATGAAGAGTTTTACAAGCACACCAATTTGAGGAACAAGTCTGTGTTCAACCCAAAAGTGGGGAACAATTGTTGTATAGATACATTTAAAAAGATGGTAGAACATGATTTGGAGGTAATATCTGTTCCAAATAAGAGGAATAAGCATGATCTAATCAGAGGAATCCAACAATTAGAAAAAAATAATAATATTGTAATAAGATCAGCAGATAAAGGAGGAGGGGTGGTAGTGTTGAATAGGAATGATTACTATGAAGAATTGAATAGATTGGTGGGTGATGTAAATACATATGAGAAATTGAGAGGTAACCCTTTAAAAAGCTATAAGAATAAATTAATGAAATTAGTGAAAAGAGGTGTTAAAGAAGGTTTTCTAAACAAAAAAGAAGCGAGATATTTGGTACCTAAAGCACCTGTTACACCTGTTATATACCAATTACCCAAGATTCACAAAAGTCTATTAAAACCCCCTGGAAGACCCATTGTTAATGGGATTGATTCATTGTTTTCGAGATTAGGGGAATATGTGGATGATTTCTTACAACCCCTGGTATCAGGTTTTCCATCTTACCTAAAAGATAGTGGGGATTTGATCTCAGTTTTGAAAAAAATAAGGATGAAAGATAACTGTGTTTTGGCCAGTGTTGATGTTAATGCATTATATACCAACATTAGACATGAGGATGCTTTAACAGCAGTGAGGTGGGCTTTGGAGAAAAAATCGGGTTTAAAAACTGACCAAATCGATTTTTTGCTAGATTGTCTTGATCTAGCAATGTCAAACAATTATTTTTGGCATTCCAACAGTTATTACAGGCAGTGTACTGGAGTTGCGATGGGAGCAAAGTATGCTCCATCAGTAGCCAACCTTTTCATGAGTATGTGGGAAGATAAGGCTATATTTCAACATATAAATGAGAATTTAATACTCTTTAGAAGGTTTATAGATGACATCGTGATAATTTGGAAGGGAACCAGGAATGGTTTAGAGGAGTACATCCGTGGAATGGAGTGTAATCCTTATAACATCACTTTTACCAATCATATCGGCATGGAATCTATAGACTTTCTTGATTTAGTCATCTATAGACAGGGGGACCATCTTTATACAAAAACATACTTTAAACAAGTGGATAGGAATGCTTACATCCCAATCCACAGTTGTCATCATAGAAATTGGTTGAGGTCTGTTCCCAAAAGTCAACTCATTAGACTTAAAAGGAATTGTGATGACAACAAAACATTTCAAGAGCAAGCCAACATATTGCTGGAAAGATTCAGAGAAAAAGGTTATGAAGAAAATATTCTAATGGGTGCAATGAATCAAGTGGGGAGGATGAATAGAGATGAATTATTAACAAATAGAAAGAAGAAAAAGAAAACAGGTGAATTGGCTTTTATTACGGGTTACTCAAATCAATATAAGGTTATTGAGAAAATCATAAGGAAACACTGGTCAATACTGAAGAGGGATGAGGTTCTCCATGATGTAATACCGGAGAAACCGTCTTTTGTCTACAGAAAACCACCCACACTGAGAATGAAGTTGGCAAAAAATGTCCCAGATATTCCGAAGAAAAAGGCAACTTTTTTGGACACTGTAGGGTTTTATAAATGTAATAGGTGTTTGGCATGTAGAAACATGAAAGGAGACACTAAGAGGAGATATGATTCGTTTCATTCTTGCTCTACAGGTTCCTCTTATAAAATAAATAATTTTATATCTTGTGACAGTTCTTTTGTTACGTATTTGCTGGAGTGTTCTTGTCACCTGCAATACGTAGGTAGAACGTCCAGGAAATTGTCGGTGAGATTGGGTGAACACATTAGAAATATCAAAAAAGGATTTAAACATCATAGTCTTTCTTATCATTTCAGAATGTGCCATAATAGAGATCCATCGTGTTTGAAATTCTGCGGGATTGATCGGATTTTTCCCCACTGGAGGGGGGGAGATATGGTCAAAAGTATCTCGCAGAATGAAACAAAATGGATCTTTCAATTAGGATCTTTGTACCCTAAAGGGTTGAATTCAGACATAGACATCAATTGTTATCTGTCTAATTGGTAATAGCATAGTATTTCCATTCCTATATATACTTCATTTCTTGATGAATTTGCATTCTCATTTATTTTATTTTAATTTTAATTTTATTTTTATTTTTATTTTTATTTTTATTTTATTTTTATTTTTATTTTTATTTTTTTTATTTATTTTTTCATTTTTTCATTTTTATTTTTATTTTTATTTTTATTTTTATTTTTTTATTTTTATTTTTATTTTTATTTTTATTTTTTATTTTTATTTTCATTATATTTTATATTTCATTTTTTATTTTAATTTTATTTTTATTTTTATTAGATTATTCTTCATAAATTATTTTATTTTAATTTTAATATTGTCATTTCATTGCTTATTTATTAAAGAAAGTTTTTGTATTTTTGAGGTATTGTTTTAAAATTTAAAATACATTCGTGTTTTCCCACTGGTGGCATGTGGTTTACACATGTCGCTTTTGGGAGATAATCTAATGGTTCTAATAAGTATTCTGAATTATGTAGGCATAGACCTCATGTGTAAAGGATTCTCACGTTACATCACAGGAGGAGTGGTTTGTTTTGATAATCCCGGGGAGGGTTTAGACCTATCACAACGGAGGGGTGGGTCCCAGTTGGGTATATAAGGGAGCTTCAAACAGGAAATGATTGTCTTGAGAACGCCCTGTGGGAGGGGCGAAACGCGTTGACGCATTTCCGGTTTTATTTTGCATGTCCGACGTCACTTCCGGTGAGTGGAGTGCACGCTGAGTGGTGCGTTCCAGCGGCCATCTTTGTGGGATTTATATATGTGTGGTCTCTGTGGAGCTTCTGCTGGAACCTGGGACTGTGATGTGAGATTCTGTGAGAGGTTACCTTGCATCTACTGTTCATCTGGAGAGAAGCTTGCCTTAATAAATATGCCTTTTTAAAGTGAAATTAATGTGAGTGGCCTTAATCCTTGATTTCACATATGAAATGGTGTCTTACAATATCACACTATTTGAGATTTTTTTCTCCCTGGTCGGATGGTGGAGCCCATGTTGGAGGAGAGGATTCCTATAGAGTGGATACGAAAGAGGGTGTAGGATCCCATAAAATTCCTAAAAGGCGTTTTATTCACCTATATCTGGTGAGTGCATTTGATATTGGTTTTCACGGGTGGAAGGTGGAAGTTTCTTTACAAGAAGAATGTGAAAAGATTTCTTTCCTTTTTTTCTTTTTTTGCACATATATTTTTGAATATTTTTGAACTTTAGTTTATTTTGATGGATTTCACTATTTATATAAGAATTTGATGGACTGCACCATTTAAATTGTATTTTGTTTTACAAAAAATTTTTTTGCACTTTTTTGATTTTATGTAGAGGTCTATGTTTTGCGCTGTTATTTTATTTTTTCATATATTTGTGTTGTTCACATTGCACAGCAGCAGGATAGTACCTGTAGTAGAGTGTCTCACTAGGCGCAGGAAGATATCTTATAATATACACTTATTGGGCATTTTGTTACCAAAAACATGTAGCAGAATGCATTTTGGCCTAAATTTGAGTTTTTTGGGGGTCTTTTTTATGACTGTAATGAGAAAATATATTGTTTTTTTTTTTTTTTTTCAAAATTTTTTTTCTCAAAACTTTTTTTGTTTATAGTGCCAAAAATAAAAAGCGCAGAGGTGATCAAATACCACCAAAAGAAAGCTCTATTTGTGTGAAAAAAGGACATAAATTTCATTTATATACTGTATTGCATGATCGCACAATTTCAGTTAAACTAGTGCAGCGCTGTATAGCAAAAAATGGCGTAAAGTGCAGTATCTATACCATAGTTTGTAGATGCCATAACTTTCACACAAAGCAATCAATATATACTTATTGGGATTTTTTTTACCAAAAACGTAGCAGAATATATTTCGGCCTAAATGTTTGACTAACCTTGAGTTTACTATATATTTTTTATACCCGAAAGTAAAAACTATAGTTTTTCTTAAAATTTTTCGGTTGCTTTTTGTTTATAGCGCGAAAAATAAAAAGCACACAGGTGATCAAATACCGCCGAAAGCTCTATCTGTGTGGAAAAAAGGACGTAAATTTAATTTGCATTGCATGACCGCACAATTATCAGTTGCAATAGTGCAGTGCTGAATAGCAAAAAGAGGCCTTAACCCCTTCACGCCGGCGCCTCCCGGCCTTTAAGAGTTTCAGAAGTCGGGAGGCAGGATGGGTGGGGCGGGGTTTAGGGTCACATGATCGGGAAAGGTCCCGATTGAAAGAGGAGATCGGGACCTTTCCGTGAGTACCGGACATGTGTGCTGGGAGCGCGCGCTCTTGGCACATACAGGTGAAACTCGAAAAATTAGAATAACGTACAACAGTTCATTTATTTCAGTAATGCAACTTAAAAGGTGACACTAATATACGAGATTGACTCATTACATGCAAAGCAAGATAGTTCAAGCCGTGATTTGTCATAACTGTGATGCTTATGGCTTACAGCTCATGAAAACCCCCAAATCCACAATCTCAGAAAATTAGATTACATGCAATCAATAAAACAAGGATTGTACATAGAACAATATCGGACCTCTGAAAAGTATAAGCATGCATATGTACTCAGTACTTGGTTTGGGCCCCTTTTGCAGCAATTACCGCCTCAATGCGGCGTGGCATGGAAGCTATCAGCCTGTGGCACTGCTGAGGTGTTATGGAAGACCAGAATGCTTCCATAGCGGCCTTCAGCTCTTCTGCATTGTTTTGGTCTCATGTCTCTCATCTTTCTCTTGGCAATGCCCTATAGTGTGGGCAGGTGCCAAGTCCTGCTAGAAAATGAAGTCAGCATCTCCATAAAGCTTGTCTGCGGAAGGAAGCATGAAGTGCTCCAAAATCTCCGGGTAGACGGCTGCGTTGACCCTGGACTTAATGAAGCACAGTGGACCAACACCAGCAGATGACGTGGCTCCCCAAATCAACACAGACTGTGGAAACTTCACACTGGACTTCAAACGTCTTGCAGTGTGTGCCTCTCCATTCTTCCTCCATACTCTAGGTCCTTGGTTTCCAAATGAGATGCAAAAGTTGCTCTCATCAGAAAAGAGGACTTTGGACCACTGAGCAACAGACGAGGTCTGTTTTTCTTTACCCCAGGTAAGACGCTTCTGACGTTGTTTGTTGTTCAGGAGCGGCTTGACAAGAGGAATAGGACATTTGAAGCCCATGTCCAGGATCCGTCTGTGTGGTGGCTCTTGATGCACTGACTCCAGCCTCAGTCCACTCCTTGTGAAAGTCCCCAACACTTTTGAATGGCCTTTTCCTGACAATCCTCTCCAGGCTGCAGTCATCCCTGCTGCTTGTGCACCTTTTTCTTCCACACTTTTCCCTTCCACATAACTTTCTATAAATGTGCTTTGATACAGAACTTTGGGAACATCCAACTTCTTTTGCAATTAACTTTTGAGGCTTTCCCTCCTTATGGAGGGTGTCAATGATGGTTTTCTGCACAACTGTCAGGTCAGCAGTCTTTCCCATGATTGTGATTCCTACTGAACCAGACTGAGAGACCACTTAAAGGCTCAGGAACCCTTTGCAGGTGTTATGGCTTAATTAGCTGATTAGAGTGGGACACTTGGAGCCTAGAATATTGCACCTTTTCACAATATTCTAATTTTCTGAGATTGGGATTTTGGGGTTTTCATGAGCTGTAAGCCATAATCATCACAATTATGACAAATCATGGCTTGAACTATCTTGCTTTGCACGTAATGAGTCTATCTTATATATTAGTTTCACCTTTTAAGTTGCATTACTGAAATAAATAAAGTTGCATTACTGAACTTTGCACGCTATTCAAATTTTTGGAGTTTTACCTGTGTGTCCTTTTTTAATAGAACGCAAATGTGCGGCCGCTTGGCGTCTAGGCCCAGACCCCGGGAGGCCGCACATTTGCGTTTGGCCGGCGTGAAGAGATTAAGGTGGGTAAATGCTCTGGAGAGCAAGTGATTAAAGAAGATCTCAAATCTTTGGTGACATCCCAAAAATATTAAAACAAATACAATTTTTTAGCATTTCATCCTGTTTATTGAAATCCAATTTTTAAGGGGTACATGTACATGTTTACTGTACATGTTTATGCATCAGATCCCCTCCTAAACCCCCTGATTCTGAAGTGAAGAGGTTTCCTGTCCTTTAGGGTATAGCTGTTCATGCTGTCACTATAACTGGGCTCTCCTCTAGTGTTTACACTTTGCATGCATATTAGTGATAGGTACCGCATGCAAAAAGGCCACTTAGCCTTCATTTAAAGGTTTGTACAGCACAACTTCTACATTGATCATTCTGGTATCTCTCACACGCGAGTAGTAAATAAGTAATGGTAGAACATAAGTTACAAAAATAGCTCTTGCTGAGGGACAGGAGTGGAGAGCATGCAGTAAGCATCTACTCTCCCTTCCTTCCAAGATTTTATCAGCAGAAATACTTTACTGATCATGGTGTAATCTCACTCACATCAAAGCGGTATTGCTAGTTCATGAGCTTTATCCTAGGTTCACGCTATGAATCGCACAGGAAGCAAACTGCATTCCTGTTAAAAAAAAATTCACATGTGATTTGAGCCCATTCATTTTGAATTAGGTCAGATCACACCACACCCCACCAAAGAATGCATGCACCAATTTTAGAAATGCACTGCAACTAGATCGCATGATCATTTTATAACAAGCTCTGTGCAACCTGCATTAGGGATGTCATTAACATAACAGCACTGACACCTGCTGCAGATCACAAGGGCAGTGCAATTTGAACACATGGGAAACCTGCGGGTTTTCCCCACCACTTTCTAGTGTGAACTGGGGCTCAGAGCAGCTGTTGCAAGGGCTCACGGGTTATACAACCTGTACTCTGCAAAAAAAATAATTGCAAATGGGTGCAATGTCTACTATGTTTACATCTTCATTTGTTTACAGGATAACTGAATTAACTGGAAAAGCTACAATTTCTGGGGAAATTGTGTGAAGTGTTCTTGCCTCCACCAGTAGTCTACAATGTCAATGGGCGGCGTGAGTTGCAAACAAATGGTCATATTGTGAAAACTATCAGGACTATGGCTTAGCCGTGGACATTTTTAGTGGCAGCAGGGATGATGTAAGATTTGTGTAGGTGGGCTTGAAAATGAGGGAGTGGTTGCAGTTTAGAAATCATGTCCTGATTTTTCAGCTCACACTCTAGCTTTTGTCAGCTCCCACTCTAGTTTTGAACATTCCGCCATTCATTCCTATGGGACCAATTGCACCACAAAAACGCCAATATTTCGTGAACCATTCGGCGAAACGTTCCACAAAGTAATAGCACACCAATTGGGAACAATCCGCAAGTTTCGGTATATTACTGTCTATGTAGTGTGAAAACTGTGGGAGGAGTTAGGGTGGTAAATTTGGCTATAATAATAAGAATATATATGTGAGATAACAGTAAGTGGTCTTGCCATGCAAGAACACTTAATCAATAATAAAAGTAATAAGTTGCCTCACCTGTTTGCTAAATTCTGTACGGATCTCAAATGAAATGAGTTCACGTAGCCCTGGACACTCTGTTTTGCACACGCAGTCATTGGATGTGCAAATCCTGATCATAAAGATAATGGGATCCCCCCTCTGCCTGCAGTGAGCCTTCCATGGGCATGCATGACAACATGAACTGGGAGAGGACTGTATTTGAGGGCAGTACTTCTGTGAAAACAAGTTATCCGGATGGGATGGGGAGGCAAGTATTTAATTGAGTTATCTTTAACCATGTTTGTCAAACAAAGTAGAAGTTCAGATCACATGGTTTATGCTGAAATGCCAGTTTAAATATTTTTCTCACAGTCAGTTCTAATGGTAAGATTGTTGGCAGTAGAGTGGCTAAATGGTTAGCACTTCTGCCTGGCAGTACTAGGGTCGTTGGTTCGAATCCCAGCCATGGCACCACCTGCCTGGAGTTTGCATGTTCTCCCTGTGCCTGCGTGGCTTTCCTCCGGGTACTCCGGTTTCCTCCCACACTCCAAAAGACATGCTGGTAGGTGAATTGGCTCCTGTCTAAATTGTCCCTAGTTTGTGTATGTATGAATGTGAGTTAGAGATGTTAGATTGTACGCCCCTTGAGTGTCAGGGACTGATGTGAATGTCCAATATATATGTAAAGTGCTGCGTAAATTGACGGCGCTATAGAAGTACCTGAAATAAATAAAACAGTTTTTAGCTCTGTAATTTACAGTTAAATGAAACACTATTGAACCTCTTTATTGCCAGTTGGCATACGTTGTAATTTTATTGCAGTATTTTTGGAGTGCTTTATACATTCAAGTTACAATATCGCATTTTAAGGTGTCTTTCACTACAGAGATGCTATATTGAGACCAGGTACTGTCATCTCTGTAAAGTTAAGTCTGTCTTCTCGATATAGTTGTTAGGCTGATACTGTATATGAAATACAAAACCTACTAGTGCCTAACAAGCTTTGTGCAGCGAACCAGGATCTGTAATATGGCTGCTCTATTTTCATCTAGGACTTTAGCTTCTTTAACTTGCCTCCCCCACCTCATTTTCCTCCCTACTGAACTGTAATGCTGTATGTCACATTGGTAGGCCAATAAGGAAATGTAGAAGGTTGGAGGAAGCAGCCCAAAGTATCATTTGATGAAGTGGGTATTTGGATAATAAACCTCCCTGGGCTTCCAAGATCCTGAGACATTCTGAAACGCTGGTGACCAACCTGCAGGCAAAGGGTCACATTCATACAGACCCTGTTTGTGTTTGCAGTGTGGTCCTTGGACCCAGCAGTCAGCAATAAGAGTTTTGATTTGTAATGGGTCTGTAATAGCTGTGATCGCTAGCAGTTTCATGAAAACATGTCTCCGGTCTCGGACAACTTGACTCCTATCTCCAACAACTCCTGTAGCACAGTCTATGACCATCTCCTCTGATAAGTCTTCAGTCTTTGACAGTATTTTTGTAGCAATTCATATAATAAATACTGTATGCAACCCTGCATTTGAGGCCCCATTTACCTGACAACTACTCTTCTGGATGGTATCTGATTGGCAATATGGTCATTTATAGTGCTTCACCTCCATCAGTCTAGTTTCTTACAATTGTGTTGCTTAGACATTTAGTCTAACAAATGCTGTCACCTGTGTGCCATGACTGACATTTAGAGTTGACCTGTCATTAAAATACAATGGTTCTTTCTTACCACTTAAAAAAAACACTTCTGCCAAGCAGCCTAGCCTAACCTAATAATACAATTTTATCTCTGGCTGCCAATAACTTCACAGACTGCAGAGACCTTCAGAGAGAGCCTGTCTGTAGGGCATTAATCAAGATAAAGGAATCAGCGAGGCACAAATATTATGGCTTTAAGGTCCTCAACATGAATGTTTTTTAATGCACTATTCAGTTGCACTCTATTCTGAGAATATTTAATTATATATTTAACTGAAATGCAGGAGCTGCAAACTCTAGCATCAAAATGTTCCCAGTCCTCTTATGCACTTCCCATGTATGTGTGGCCTGAGTTCATCTACAGTTCTGTTATAAGCTTTATTGCGGCCTGTAGAATGCAGCCTGTACATTAGCTTGGGTTGCAATAAAGGACTGAAAACATTTCGCAACTAGACTATGTCGTTCCAAACATTTTAGATTTAAATTATAAAATTGTTCAAAGGGGGAGTTGGTGCTTATTTCTCATTTGTATTTTTAGATATTGAAGATCCTTACCTCCTTCTGTACTGTAGAATCTGAATGGAGTCACTCTAGTAACTTCTTCAGACTGAGTGTAAGGGAGGGTCTACCTGCTGGTGGGATGGAAAGGGGTTAAAATGGCCAGGTTTCAGGGATCCCAGAACTCTTCTGATACATGTCAGCTGTTCTAGGTGGTGTGTTCCATTTACCTTTCCAGTTTAGCCAGTTATTATAATGCCAGATTTAAAAAGTCATTAAAAAGTCAGCATGTTCATGGGACAGCATGGTGGTGAATTAATTTTTTTCAAAGTAACACAAAATGGCCTAGACACACCGCTATGAGGCTTTGTTCACACTAGTTCTCTTGCGACTTGGGACACATAAAGTTGCATGACAAGTCAAAACCCATTTATTTTAGCGGCACCTGCTACAATCTGTGGGACTAAAGTCATAGCGTCTTTAAAACAGGTTCCTGTACTACTTTGATGTGACCTTCTTGCAACTTGAATGCCATAGAGTGTAATAAGTTGCATGAAAGTCTCACTGGAAATCACACAACTTTAGAGTTGCACTAGTGTGAACCGAGCCTAAGAGCTGAACTCTAGATAATACATAAATGGTAGCTGTTTTAGCAGCTAAAGAATTTGTTTTTCCTGTCTGTCCGTCCATTCCTGCGATTTACACAGTTCAGCCATGTCATTATCATCACTTCTAGTTAGGGAAGTTAGAGAGTTGTCCACTCTCCTCTCTCGGCTTGCTGACGTGAAAGAGCAACAGCAGACTGCAGAGGTCATCCTTTGGCTCATTTTGCTTAGCATGATGCCATTGTATATAGGAGGCTGATACCAAGGTACATTTAGGTACTTACACTGATTTCCTTTAAAAATGTATTTATTGGGTCATTAAAGAGTATCTCAAGTGTAGGAGGACCATTTGGCAGTACAGTTGTTAATTAGAGCCTATTATGTATGGTAACTCCCTACAAAGATATACTTTATGTAACATAAAATAAAAGGGCATTGCTGTAGAAATAATAATGAATGTGTATGTTTAGCCAACATGTTTCTTTTTTTGTTTTGCATAAAGTATGGACTAGTTAAAACCCCTGTTAATTTTGCTGTCTGTCCCGTTAGGCATATTCTCCTGCTACAGGATGAAAAAATCAAAGTTAGGGGAATTCCCCTCTTACATGGTTGTCATCACAACAAATGGTTCCATTGAAAAAGTTACCATCACTTTCTGCTCTAGTGACAACTGAAGAATGTTCGGTTTCCCTTCACATTCTGCTTTTCTGACAGTGGCTACCAGGACACACAGTGTATGTGTGTGTGTGTGTATGTATGTGTGTATATATATATATATATATATATATATATAGCAGTAAATGTACTAAACATTCTCTGGTGGAGAATCAGCCACTGTCATTTAACTACTAGCCAACCTGCCACAGCGGGTCTGAAGCCAACGCAATGTACTGGTATGTCACTGCCTGTTTCCCCCACCCACCTACTCCCTTATGGTTTGACACAGTGGGAGTTCATCAGCAGATCTCGGCCATGAATCATTGGCTGTGTCAAATCACAGCCCAGAGCTCTGTGTTGGCAAACAACACAGCTCTATACAGAGGGAGAGATCACTTTGATTCTTTTCCCTGCCAAGCAGGGAAATCAATATGTAGTAAAAAGCAGTACACAGTAAACACCTTAACACTTGCTAGGCACACAATTAACCCCTTGATTGCCCCTAGAGATCACTGCCATTACTAATATATTTTAAAAATTTTCAAGTATATACAGTGGGGATCGAAAGTTTGGGCACCCCAGCTAAAATTTTGTATTAATGTGCATAAAGAAGCCAAGGAAAGATGGAAAAATCTCCAAAAGGCATCAAATTACAGATTCGACATTCTTATAATATGTCAACAAAAGTTAGATTTTATTTCCATCATTTACACTTTCAAAATTACAGAAAACAAAACAATGGCGTCTGCAAAAGTTTGGGCACCCTGCAGAGTTAATATCTTGTACTGCCCCCTTTGGCAAGTATCACAGCTTGTAAACGCTTTTTGTAGCCAGCCAAGAGTCTTTCAATTCTTGTTTGAGGTATCTTTGCCCATTCTTCCTTACAAAAGTCTTCCAGTTCTTTGAGATTTCTGGGCTGTCTGTCACGCACGGCTCTTTTAAGGTCTATCCATAGATTTTCAATTATGTTGAGGTCAGGAGATTGTGAAGGCCATGACAAAACCTTCAGTTTACGCCTCTTGATGTAATCCCCCGTGGATTTCGAGGTGTGTTTAGGATCATTATCCATTTGTAGAAGCCATCCTCTCTTTAACTTCAGCTTTTTCACAGATGGCATCAAGTTACCATCCAAAATTTGCTGAAATTTTATTGAATCCATTTTTCCTTCTACTCGTGAGATATTCCCTGTGCCACTGGCTGCAACACAACCCCAAAGCATGATTGATCCAACCCCATGCTTAACAGTTGGACAGAGGTTCTTTTCATTAAATTCTGTGCCCCTTCTTCTCCAAACGTACCTTTGCTCATTCCGGCCAAAAAGTTCAATTTTAACCTCATCGGTCCACAGAACTTGTTTCCAAAATGCATCAGGCTTGTCTATATGTTCATTTGCAAAGTTCAAACAATGATTTTTGTGGTGAGGACGTAGAAGAGGTTTTCTTCTGATGACTCTTCCATGAAGACCATATTTGTACAAGTATCTCTTTATAGTGGAATAGTGTACCACAACTCCAGTGTCTGCCAGATCTTTCTGGAGGGATCATGCAGTCAAACGTGGGTTTTGAATGGTTTTTCTCACAATCCTGCGAGCTGTTCTGTCTGATATTTTTCATTGGTCTTCCAGATCTTGCTTTAACTTCCACTGTTCCTGATGACTGCCATTTCTTAATTACATTCCGAACAGAGGATACTGACATCTGAAAACGCTTTGCTATCTTCTTATAGCCTTCTTCAGCTTTGTGAGCGTCAACTATTTTCAGTTTCAGTTTTCTAGACAACTGCTTAGAAGAACCCATGGTGCTGATTGTTGGGGCAAGGTCAGATGAGTCTGGGCATTTAAAACCTTTGAGATTGACATCACCTGGTCTTCCCAGACGATGATTGAGAACAATCCATGACACTGGCAGGTCTCAGCTTGGCAAAGGGGGCAGTGCATGCTATAAATTCTGCAGGGTGCCTAAACTTTTGCAGACGCCATTTTTTTGTTTTCTGTTATTTTGAAAGTGTAAATGATGGAAATAAAATCTAACTTTTGTTGACATATTATAAGAATGTCTAATCTGTAATTTGATGCCTTTTGGAGATTTTTCCATCTTTCCTTGGCTTCTTTATGCACATTAATACAAATTTTTAGCTGGGGTGCCCAAACTTTCGATCCCCACTGTATATATCATAGTTTGTAGACGCTATAACTTTCACATAAATCAATTAATATACTTATTGGGATCTTTTTCATCAAAATTATGTAGCAGAATAAATTTTGGCTTAAATTTATGAAGAAATTGGATTTTTAAAATGTTTTATTTGATATGTTTTATAGCATAAAGTAAAAAATATATATTTTTTTCAAAATTTACAGTCTTTTTTTCATTTATATAATTAAAAGTAGAAAATCCAGTGGTGATCAAATGCCATTAAAAAAAAAAAGCTCTATTTGTGGGGAACAATTATATAAATTTAATTTGGAAACAGCGTTGCACGACTGCACAATTTATCAGTTAAAGACTTGGACCTGAAAGATTCACTTGCAAAGAAAGTTTGCTGAATGTCATTTTCTCTGATTTAATAAAATGTTCCAGCAAGTTGACTCTATCCAGGGGTGCACAGACAGGAATAATGTTAAATAAAACGTTTTGACCTGACATTTTACTGAATACAGAATCCCATTCATTTATATCTTCCTGGAGTTGAGTTTTAACTTTAGCTTTTGCTTAAAATGTACCACTAAATAATATCAGCCAATCTCAAACAAATAAATGCTCCAGTTAGAACTTTTGACTGTCATTTAGCAAGGCTTACACACTGATCAGCCATAGCACCATGGCCATCCACCATATCCCATTGAGACATGGACACCAATAGACCTTTGAAGGTATGCTGTGGTATCTGGCACCAAGCCATCAGTAGCAAATCCTTTAAATCCTGTAATTTGCAAAGTGGGGCCTCCATGGATTTTCCAGCACATCACACAGCATACGTGAGTGGATTGACATCTGGAAAATTTGGAGGCAACACCTGAAACCCATTGTTGTGTTCCTCAAACCACTCTTGAATTCATCAGACCAGGCCACCTTCTTTCATTGCTCTGTGGTCCAGTTCTGATGCTCATGGGCCCATTGTTGAGGAAATTTGATCAGCATGAACACCCTGACTTGCCCTACGCAGCTCCATATACAACAAATTACGATGCACTCTGTGCTCTGGCACCTTTCTTTTGCAGCCAGCGTTACCTTTTTCAACAATTTAAGCTTACAGTAGCACTTCTGTTAGATCAGACTACACGGGCCAGCCTTCGCTCCTCATGTGCATTGATGACCCTTGGCTGCCCATGACTCTGTTTTTTGGCTTTCCTTATTTGGACCACTTTTGGTTGGTCCTGACCACTACAGACCAGGAACATCCCACAAGAGCTGCAGTCTTGGAGATACTCTGACCCACACATTTACCCATTACAATTTGTCCCTTGTCAAATTTTGTTTAAATCCTTATTTTTGCCCATTTTTTTTGCTTTCAACAATCAACTTCATTGACAACATGTTCATTTGTTGCTTAATATATCCCACCAACTTCAGGTGCCACTGTAATGCGATAATCAATGATATTCACTTTACCTGTCAGTGGTCATAATGTTTTGGCTGATTGGTGTATATAAAATAGGCACTTCTGTATTTTTGTAGTTAAGTTTATAATTTTGAAATCAAGTTCTTATGAGTTGCCTGCTGCTGTTTCTTACAATGATGAGTAATAGCACTACTTTAAATTTAACATGGCACTAAATGCAATAGATTACCATGTGCCAAAGCATCACTAAAAAGTACCTCGTTCTCACATATGAATGGCAAAAAACTGTAATATATGAGGCACTAATTTTATTACGTATGTGTCATTCTCTCCTGTATAATTTTAATCTAAAGTGTAGATCAAAATGTATTAGCCTCTGCACAAAGCTGCACAGTTGCAAAGTCTTTCTGATTTTATTAACTTGGCCAAATGCCATAGTACAAGATGATTCAGTATAGAATGCTTTTAAAATATACATATGCCAACATTTTCTAATGACCTTGAAAAGAGAGACACATTTACTTAATATCTATTTGCCTGAAAGAAAATAAATTCACCTAGTCCATGACTTGGCACATTTAGATAATGAAATTAAATTAATTCTTCCTCTAGTGTTACTTGTGGTTGCCATCTTTTATCATAATGAATATGTGTCATTTTATTATTTTAAGAACACCGTTGCAGAAAAATGAAAAACATTGCCAGAAAATAACCTAATAAATTTCAAATATGGAGAGGGATATTTTGGCAGTTCTGCTCAACATTTATAAATTTAGGAGTTTTGATTAGTGCAGATGGAGCATTTTATAAGTAGCAGCATGGTTTTCATTTAGTTTACAGTTTGGCAGATCCAGAAGTATATTTGTGTGCCTGAGGATCTATGGTTGTTGAGCTTACCAAAAATAAATGTTTGACCATGTTTCAAAACCCTTTAGGGCTCAGTCACACCAGTGGCCACTATCTGGTGCGATGCATTGGTAGAACACATTACACACCGTTTTCCCTTTTTCTTTTTTCTGACTATACAGTATCCCCAATGTGAGTTCACAGGTTAAATAATTATTTCCAGCTTTGCAGAAGGATAACATGTAAAAATGGTCTTCAATTAATTGTTTCATTACTTCTTACATAACGCTACAAACGAAAAACAGATCAAAACTTTTTGAAAATAAAAAATATTTTTTGCTATAAAACCTATCCCATAAATATTTAAAAAAGAACATTTCTTCATAAATTTAGGGCAAAATGTATTCTATGACATGGTTTAAAAAAAACACGAATAAGTGTATATTAATTGGTTTTGTGAAAATTTATAGCATCTACAAATGACGGTATATATACTGGATTTTTACATTTTTTTTAACACTAGTATTGGCGGTGGTCAGTGGCTTATAGCAGGACGGTGATACGGGCAATCAAAGGGACAACTGTGTGCCTAACTATATATGATGAGTGCAATATATGTTTTACTTGTGCAGTTCCAGGCAGTTTTTGTTTGTTTTTTTTTGTACATGTATCCCTGTGGAAAAAATAATTATTTGATCCCCTGCAGATTTTATAAATTTGCCTACTTACAAAGAAATGAAGGGTTTTTTTATAACAGGTGTATTTTAAATGATAGAGACAGAATATCAACCAAAAATCCAGAAAAAACACAATACAAATGTTATAAATTGAGTTGCAGTTCAGTGAGTAAAATAAGTATATGATCCCGTACCAACCAACATTAATTCTGGCTCCCACAGACTGGCTATGTGCTCATGTGGTACACAGATTAGTCCTGTTAATTTAAGAAGGTGCTCCTAATGACAACTCGTTATGTGTATAAAAGACACCTGTCCACAGAATCTCTTTCATCCATTCAAACCTCACCATCATTATGGGCAAGACTAAAGAGCTGTCAAAGGACATCAGGGACAAGATTGTAGACCTGCACAGGGCTGAAATGGGCTACAAGACCATCAGCAAGAAGCTTGGTGAGAAGGAGAGAACTGTTGGAGTTATTATTCATTACAAATGAAAGAAATACAAAATAACCATCAATCGCCCTCGGTCTGGAGCTCCATGCAAGATTTCGCCTCATGGGGTAAAGATGATCATGAGAAAAGTGAGGGATCAGCCCAGATCTACACGGAAGGGGATTGTGAATCATTTCAATTGACATTCTGTCTCTCTCATTTAAAATACACCTATGATAAAAAATTTAGACCTTTCATTTTTTTGTAAGTGGGCAAACTTAAAAAATCTGCAGGGGATTAAATAATTATTTTCCCCACTGTATATCTCTTTGTGCTGCACAGAGTGCTTCCAGCACAGACACCGCGCTCTCACCAAGAGTCCCGGATCTCGTACTAACAATTGAGATCTGGTACTCCTGGTTCCAGGGTCACCTGATTGCTGTGATAGCCTATAATTGGCTGTGGCTATTAGGGCTCATGCATACTGCAGCTCAAATGAGCTCAAAAATAAGTTTAATCGGTTCCGCGCCGCCCTATAGCAGAAATACTGCTGCAGGGTGGCATGGGTGCGCAAAATAATGTGTATATATACGTGATTTTTCAGTTCTGGGTAGGGTGGTGACACGCTTGCCCTACCTGCGCCGACATTCGTGGCATCGGCTGTCAATCACCGGGTCATGATTCATGAAATAATGCTACTGCTTTATTTTGCTATTTCTCTGAATGCAGCTGCAACACAGGCCAATTTGTCATCATTGCTACTGGACACATCATTTGCTTTTTCACCCTAATAAATCTGAGCCCACCAAGGCATCAACTCTGCAGCCACAAGTTCCCAGGAACACCTTGTTTGCAACCAGTCCGCTTGCAGTTAGTGCCCAGTGTCGCACTGCTGTGGAAATTGCTGCACAGCAGTGATTAGCTGCGTTTGAGTAATGGCCATTTTCCAAGAACAAAAGGGCAGCAGCATTACCAGCTCTCAAGAGCTCATGTAGCAGAACAATAGGAGGAAGGGCCACCGAAAACCTCTTTTACTTCCCAGGGCTTCCAATGAATAAACAGTATTTTCTTAACCACTGTTTATGAGAAAAAAGAAGCTGAATGCTCATTTAAAAAAAATGGTTATGCTTGTTTTTGTACACTTATGCGTGTTTTTGCGCATATGTGCATCTTTTCTGCTTCACAGCTCTTCTTAGAAATGCGAGTTTGCTGTTTTTTTTTTCTGCCTGTAGGTTCATATACCTGTAAAATTAAATAAAATTTAAATAGAATAAAATTAAATACCTTCTTCAGGTCTGTGTATACAAAGGAGCATGGAGGAGCTCTTGTCCATAATAGGCATGGTATTGACACAGCTCCAGATGATCCACCTTGGCTCACAATTGATATGATCCAAAAATATTTAGACAGTATGAAGGTGAATAAAGCACCTGGACCGGATGGCATACACCCATGGGTTCTTAAAGAATTGGGCTCTGTCATTTCAAAGCCATTGTTTCTAATTTTAGGGACTCTTTAATGACTGGCATAGTACCACTGAATTGGCGTAAGGCCAATGTGGTGCCAATATTTAAAAATCTTTACCAAGTAATTATAGACCTGTTAGTTTAACTTCTATAGTTGGAAAGATACTGGAGAGTTTAATAAAAGATCACATAGATGAGTTCTTGCTGTAAAAAAAATATTTTAAGCAACAGACAGCATGGATTCATGAAAGACAGAAGTTGTCAAACAAATCTGATTTCTTTTCTTGAGGAGGTGAGCAAAACCTTGGACAGGGGGGTTACAGTGGACATGGTATACTCGGATTTTGCAAAAGTACTGTGCATTGGAGCCTAACTGTGTTATTATGAAAATAAAGGGAAAAAAACTAAAATTAAAACTAATGCAGCCACAACATTTAAGTATTGGGCCAGGACCTTTACACAGAACATAACATTGTCCTTTTCACATACAGCACTCTTTGCTTTCCTGCTGCTATCTGTTGTATGTCTTCTGTTCATCACTCATTGGGTTGAATTAATAAAAGCTGACCACTTTGTAAATTAATTTTGTGAAATTTCACTATGCAAGGCATTCCCAGTCACGTTCAAGAAAAAAAAACACTATAATGGAAGTCTGTCCAGCTTCCATACATTAACTAAGCTAAGGGGAAATGCTCTTGCATTCTGAAAATTCCCTTACAAAGTGGATAGAAGGACAGGCAACTAAATGGCAGATGAAGTTTAAGGTAGCAAAATGCACTAAAAATATTTTTGCAGTTTACATGCTTTGTGGAGAGCCTCTGGTGTATTCGAAGATGGAAAAGGAGTTGGGGGTTTTTAAAGATGACAGACTCAGCAATAGCATGCATAACAAAAGGGTATAAGGAGATAAAACTACCACTAAAACTTTAAAAAACTCTGGTTTGGCCACATCTTGAGTGTGCTTTCCAGTTCTGGTTACCAATTCTCAGGAAGGATGTGCTTGAACTGGGGAGAGTGCAACTGAGGGAGGGCAACAAAACTAATATGGGGGCTGGAGGACACTTAAGAGGGGATATGATCACAGAAATGAATTGTGGGAGAAAACTATTTTATCTTAGGTCTCTACAATAGACATGCAGCCACACAATCAAGTTTGAAATGAATGAGTTCATTCCTAAACTGTGTAAAGGGTTCTTTACTGTCGGAGCAGTAAGGATGTGGAGTTCCCTTCTGCAGTTGGTTGTGTCAGTGCAGAGTGTAGATAAGTTCACAAAACTTTTAGATGTGTGTTTTTCAGCGATCATGGATCTGAAAGGCAGTAGTCATAGATACTTAGGTTGAACTGGATGGACTGGTGACTTTATTCAACTTTACCAACTATGTAGCCTATTTGGCTTTAGTATATAAACCCATTGTCTCCACCTTGCCCATCCTATTTTATATGTGTGGTGTTTTCATCCTTCCTGTTTTTTTAATAGGGTATAGTGGATATATCTGTTTGCTATAACATACAGAGGTAAGACTAAATCTTGGAAATACCAGGTAAAAGAATTGTTGCGTAATATGGTGTTGCACTGCCTTTGGGTTCCAAAACGGCCTGAATTCCCCTGGTAATTGACAAGTGTAAGTCTTGAGTGGTGGATAAAAAAAAAATCTAATACCACTCTTCATGAAAAAAATCATTCCAGTTCTCAGAGATGCCAGAGGCAGAAAATAAGCCTTAACCTGGTACTCCAAAATGGACCATAGTGGCTCTATGATATTGAGGTCCGATGACTGTGGAGCCGAGGGAAGATGCAAGACTTCCTCTGCATGCTTGTCAAACAGTGATTTGGCAACACCAGCTGTGTGAATTGGAGCATTATCATCTTGGCAAATGGTGCTGTTTTTGGGAAACAATGTCTGTACCATGGAGTGCACATGGTTGGGCAAAATTTTGTGCAAAAGTCACTGGCAGTGACTCTTCCTTTCAAGGTGATGATGGGGCCTGCAGAATATAAAGATATGGCTGCCCAAACCATGATTGTGTTGTCACCATGCTTTACCGTTGGCACATCACAGTTCTGGTAGTAAGCTTGGAATAGTGTTTGCCACATGTAAACACGTCTGATGGTTGGGAACAATGTGAAGCTCAATTCATGGAACCATATTACAGTCTTCCATTGATTGTCAATTACCCCTGTATGTACTGTACACACCCACGTGTGACTTTATAGTCACAAGGGCTTATAGGGAGGAAATACACAGGGTAGAAATACACTGACAACTGAGAATCTGTTTCGAATATTTGAAAGAAATCTTGCGAGCCAAAGGATAAACAAAAATTTCTAATGTTGGATCGCAAACCTCTAGCACATAACTACCAATGTGAAAAACGTGAAATGAAAATATATATATAGTGTTGCGCTCTCAAAAAAAACATTATTCACACTGGAGAGGGGATAATTTAGTACGTGAAATAAGTAAAAAAGAATCATTTTGGATTTATGAGTTGGGTAGTTTAGCGCCAGGAGGATTAAACAAAGATTTTGATTTATCATGTTTTATTAGTGATATGTAGATTGGGAAGTGTGCGCTGGATTCATTGATATACACATGTATATATATATATAGCAGTTGGATGGGGTGTGGTGGAGGCATACTAGGGCGCACTCTGCTCCCACCATGCATACACCTTATCAGACTAGTTTCCCAATAGTGCTTGTTCTAGGTCATTACAGGCACATTTATATATACATGTGTGTTGGTATATGGGCCAGTGCATATTTTTCAATCAACTATATTTTTTAACATTTTTATAATATTATTTTGAAATGTATTATTTATTTTTATTTTATTTTAATAATTAATTGTTTTGTATTATGGATTAAATTAATGCATTTTTGTAATTTGTAATGTAATTTTATATGTTTTATATTTCGCCTATATTTGCATATTCCATAGAGGGATGCACTCATGATGTGGGATAAAAATAGATAAATCCGAGCTGACTGCGGGGTTGTGATGCTATGTACCCCTCCGGGATGATTACAGTGTTGCTATAATCAAATGAATCAATGTATTATAAGTGTCCCATTTATCTCTAGGAAAATGGCTGCCCCCATTAGATAGTCAATAAAATGGCGGAGCCGTGCTTTATAAGCCGGCAATACACGAGTGATGGACCAATCAAATCCCCCTGATGAAGCCACGTGACCAGTGGCGTAACGCGTAGGGGTGGGACTGTTAACGTCACTCGGAGGGAGTCAGTCCGTTTGCCGGACCACGAGCGCACAGCTCCGGCAGTCAGCGGCAGTCTGGGATCACATTTGTACTACCACTATCCGAATACATGTGAGTGCCATACCTTATAGCAAATAAAAGTCAAGCTTTTAAAACGATAAAGCACCATGTCAAGATCTTTTTTGTATATGGAGAACTGCATGGAGACGAAAAAATAGAGGAATCGCACCCTATGAGAGGAGATTTATTCCATAGTATATGTCGCATTCCATGGATATCTTGTAACAGGAGTTCTTAACAAGCAGGTTCCAAAGGAGGTGAACCGCAAGCTTTAATAGCCTAATTGCAGGCTACCTATGAGGTGAGCGCATATCTTCACTTGAGGGAGGAGTCACAAGCAGTCACCGATTTAATGCTATTGAAGATTTTTCCAGCACAAAGTCACTTTTTGGGACATTAATTTCATATATTATATATAATTATATATATATACATATATTATTTTTATATATTTTTTTATATTCTTGTTTATTTATCACTGCCCTATGCACATGGTTTATCTGAGTTGATTCAGAAGATTCAAAAGTATAAGTATTTATGTTTATTAATACACATTAATAATTCTTTTTATATATATTGATTGAAGGGTTGAGAGCGCAACACTATATATATATTTTCAACTGAGAATCTGTATTAGCTTCCAACACTGTCCTGCTTGAGGTGATTGTAGCCGTATTAGTGCATTTGCGACAGAAACAATTGAGTACTGTCTGTGATACTTTTTTCATTTGCACTAACATACAATTTTGAGGACAAGCTTTCGGGTATTCCCCCCCCTCCCCCCCTCGCTTTTGATGTATCTTATCTGTAGCCTTTTTTTTTTTTTTTTTTCTCAATCCCTTCTAACATTTTGCTTAAACTTTGTGATTTGTAATAGTACTGCTTAGACCTTGAAGAAGGGGACATACCCCGAAAGCTTGTCCTCAAAATAGTATGTTAGTGCAAATAAAAAAAGTATCACGGACAGTACTCAATTGTTTCTAACACTGTACTGCAAAATCCAACAGAAGTGGGGGAGGTAGAGAACAGCAGAATCAACCAGGTTTTTTTCAGAATACGGAAAACAAATCCCATAGTGACTGAGTATGAACAGCATGTAATACATCATTTATTGATAGTTATTAATGATGTGGGCTTATGACACTTTAATAAGAGTAAGAATCTTTACATGATGCAAATATATTGTACCTGTTAAGCAACTGCAAAAATTATAGTAAATCTTGAGTTGAAAACCATTTTAAAAGTGAATTTAGAATTAACTTACCATTTGTGAGTCCCAGAAGGCCTTATATTTGGAGGAGAACCCAAGGCAAGGCACAACATGCAGTCATAAATATGTATGGTGAACAGCCATTTCTCTGCATTTCATTTTTATTATTGCATGCAGTGTTTGTGACTTGTAACTTAGGCGCTGCTGTACATGGTGGAAGGAGAAATGAGTTTTAAAGTCCACAAACCCTGAAAAATATGAGCCAAATTCAATTATATTATATGAAGCTCTTAGAAGCTCTTAGTTTTTAGTAGATTTGACAGTTTATTGTCTGTCAAAATGTGAATAATGCAGCTAATATGAGGGATCCCACTCTCCCTGTTGGGCTTTCAATAAGTTTATATTATTGAGAATGCAGCACAAGACGCTGGAAAATGCACTGGTGGGTGGGAACACCCAAAGCCTCCCTAGGGAAAGGGACAGTATCCCCTGCACTTTTCAGTAAGATCTCATTGCTGGATTATTAATATCGGAGCTGGTCGTCCTAACTCCTATAATTAAAATGCCCCTTGCTGTTATACTTAACAGCATTACTGATGTGGTGCCACATTTAGTTATATTTTGGTAGCCACATAGTCACATTGCCTAATGTCTGTAGGAGTTCATTTTATTCTGTTTATGTTGTAATTCATCTTCTTTGCAGGTAGATGTGTGAAGATGAGCCTCCTCAGGTCACTTGCTGTTAAATTGCAGCCATGTGGTTTTGGTGTGCTGGTGAGATCAACAGTTAACTCACGGACATTACTACCGAGATGTTGTGTATATTCTTCTGGAGTCCAAGAGCCGTTTTTAAGCGGAATCAACTCAAGTTATGTAGAAGAAATGTACTATGCATGGCTGGAGAATCCGAAGAGCGTTCACGAGGTAAAGTGAGAGTAAAAAATACATTTTTTTTTTTTTTTTGAGATGCCAATCAAACTTTTCTTGCAACAGGTTCCATGTCACAGAAAAAATTTGGAGTTTCCTTTTAAATACAATTGTAAAAAGTAAAATAATTGAAAAATCAACATACACATTCATCTATTAACATCTAATATAAAATAAAAAACAAAAGTTTAGTCAAAGCTTTTCTCGATGAACAAGCCTGGGATGTTAACAGAGTATTTTAAAAAAAAAAGTAATATATGTAAAAAAAATATATATTATATTAAGGTGACTATTAGCTAATAATATCCAAATTTATTATAAACGAAAAGTTAGCCAGCATTTTACTGGGCATGCAAAGATAATGTAACGAGTTTACTAGCTGTTGATCCATTATATTTAGTAATTTCCATGAGAAAAACTAGATCATCCTAAAAGCTGGGTGGAACCATCCTTGTGGTAATTCCTATCATCCTCCACCTATCTTCCTAGTCCATGTATTTCAGTTTATGATCATCATTGTTCTAAGTTTACATGCATTAACTGAATTAAAAAAAACATTACTGAAGAATATAGTTAAATAATAAAATTCAGTTGACTGATAATCAAATTTACCCAGTGTGTAGCATTTGTTTCCATTGCACTATTTAATTTTGGTTCCAGAATTATGTAAGGTTGAAAATCAAAGACCCTGCAAGTACAAAAAATACCTGTTGAACTGCCAGGAATATACACAGCTATGAAGTCCTCTTGTGGGCTGACAACACTCAGAATTTTTGTGAACTGGGTTTTGTAAGCCCTGTCCAGTGTCTCCCGGTAAACCACTCAACCACCCCTACTCCAAGATCTCTACAATTTTAGCCTAGTACACACGGTCAGAAAATCGTACAAAAAAAAAGCCACTTTCGAAGCGATCGTTTGATAATCTGATTGTTAGTACACAGGTTTCATCCGAAATTATTCAAAGGGAGAAGCACAAAACTTTTTCTGGTACGATACCAGATTGTAGTATTTTCATTTAATCAGTACAGTTTTTGTTTGAAAATACAATACAAATACAACACATTACATCACTTTCGAATTTTTATTGTGTCGTACAAGATTTTTTGTATCTTTAATAACCTTTTCACTTTCGTAATGAGACTAGCATGCAAAAAGAAACTTGACGATGATTCGTCTGATATTTTCATTGTGTGTATAGGGCTTTATAGGCTATTCATTCTTTGATCCAAGATAAGAGCTAGATGGCCTGTTTGAGGTAACACTGGAAATGTGTGGAGGACACAGGAAAGCTCTAAATTGCTGACATGACCATCAGATTTTTTGCAGTTAGCAAACGGATAAGAAAATGTTTTAAATGGTGTACTTGACAGATATGAAGTTTATTGCTAGGGTTAAAGTAACACTAAAGCTTTGTTTTTTTTTCTTTCAAAAACATGTCTATATTTACCTGCTCTGTGCAGTGGTTTTGCACAGATCAGCCCCAATCCTCTTCTTTTTGGGTACCCACTGGCGCTCCTGGCTCCTCCCCCGCGAGCAGTGCCCCCAGGGAAAGCTGCTCGCCCTGGGGGCATTGTTGCGTGCTCGTCTCCGAGATGCTGCTCTATGTGTCCATAAGAGCCCCCCGCTCTCTCCTCATTGGCTCACTGGCTGTGATCGACATTCGCCAATTAGGAGGAAGAGTCCTCAGACAGCAGAGGCTGACAAGAACGTCGCTGGATCTGAGGGGGCTCAGGTAAGGATCGGGGGGGCTGTTGTACACAGGTTTTTTACCTTCATGCATAGAATGCATGAAGGTAAAAAACATTGAGCCTTTAGAACTACTTTAAGTACAAACTATGGTGAATTACAAAGTTGTTATTATAAGTAAGACACCAGCTGACTACTGAACCACAGAATGTTGAAAGAATATTACATAACCATTATTACAGTAAATAGACATGTTTTATTATGGCTTGAATATTAGAGCTATAGTTTATGTGATAAGTACAGATTTGTGTACAGATAATCTATTGTTTGAAATTGTATTTTTACTTTTAAGGTAAACCTGTGTACACATTCATCAACTGCCAAAAGACATAAAAGTAAAGCTTCATATTAAAATAAAAAAAAAATAAAAAAAACCCAAAACAAGTATGTTATACTTACCTGCTCTATGCAATGGTTTTGCACACAGCTGCCCAAAGCTGCTGTTCTTGGGTCCCCCACCAGTTCTGTCTGCTCCTTCTCTTCTCGGTGCATCCCTATAGGAAGCCGCTTCTCATAGTGGCTCACCTGCAAGCGTGATCCCGAGCCGCGCTTCCTGCTTCCATAGGCAAAGACAGCAAGGCTTGGCCTCACCCCCTCTCTATGGTCACAGAATTTGATCGACAACAGCAGGAACCAATGGCTCCTCCTGCTGCTGCTTCTGTGAGGAGAGAGAGCCACTGTAGATGGACAGGAAATGCATTAAGTAGCAGTGCACCAAAATGAAAATTCTGGACCGAAACTGAAAATTTAGGATGCACTTGGCTGAAAACTGAAAGTTTTTTTTTCTTTTTTAAATATATACACACACTGCACAATAATTTAAATGGTAAATTCACTTTTTGACAAAAGATAATAAATGCACTTTTTTTGCAGGTAAAAAAAAGTGCATTTATATATATATATATATATTTTTTTTTTTTGCAGAAGCCTGGAAAGCATCTGCTGATCGCTGGTGCCATGCAGGACTCTGCAGACCTGTCAGTATATCTGCTTGCCCATACAGCCAATACACTCTGACAGGAAGAATCAAGGAACTACCACAGCTCTCAGTGTCGGATGGAGCCCTGCTTGGCTGCGTTTTTTAAAAAATTTTGACAGCTAGTGGGAGAAGATCCCCCGCTAGCTGTCAAAGAGGCATCGGGAGGAGCAGGGGCCGGTCCTTACATAATATGTTACATTACACCCTGAGTATGGGTGTAACATTTTATGAAAGGTGAACTGATTGTCTAAAAAAAAAAAAAAAAAAACATCGGCATTATCTTTCTCTTTTTTCTATCAGCAAATCATTGATAACCCTATTTATTGTTGACAATTTTCAGTGGCCGGTGTATCGGTGCATCACTAGCATTAAAATGTTACTAAACCCCGGACCCTGCATTCACACTATCTGGTCTCCCACAGTACACACTACATGGGAATGCATTTATTTTAGTAAATATAAACTAATAAATACCTTTTCTCATTAGCAGTTAGAGCAGACTTGTGACTTCTATCAGTGTCCAGCAGAGCACATGTTAAAGCTTGTAGGAGGAGTTTTCTTTCTGCTCCAGGAGGATGTAGAACCCCTGACCTCTGTCTGGACAGTGCTGATTGGCCCTGTGCTGATCACGTGCACCCTCCCAAGAAAAAATAAAACCCTCTAGCAATACACACTAAACTGAGTCTGTTCAGAGTGTCTCCACACAATAGGTCTTATCAGGAGATAAGAGGGGGGACACTGGAAGAAGGGGAGGATCAGAGAAGTCAGGATCAAACAGCAGAGGATTAACCACTTAGGTTCCACAGTATAACAAGCATGCTTTAGTGCATATACAGACTGATTTTACTGTTGTGGGTTTAGTGACACTTAGGGTAAAAAATGTCAAGCCTTTACAACCACTTTATTCGCTTAAATTCCTATGCATAGACAGCTGTGCTAGCACATAGTTCTGCTTACTTAGGAGGATATGTTTGTTTCCATTGCAAATCAATAACGTCTTATTGCAGTGTTATATAGTTATTTAGTATGCTTGTAGTTTACAATAAATATAAATGCTAAAAGTGTGAGTCATGGGATCAGGATGTGGTTAAAAGTTCACTCTCTCCATGTGACAGAATGCCTATATTTTATTGCAGATCCAACAAATCTGGGACTGGCCTTTTAACAGCATCTGTAGCCATTTGAAGTTTTGTGAAATAGCTTTTGTATTTTCTATCTGTTGGTACCATAACAAAAGTATGAAGTGGCCTGCAATGTGCCCTATTTTTGGCCAAATATTAAACAAGAGTCCTCCTTCCAATGGATACTCCTTGCCTTAAGTACAGCAACAATCATAAAAGTTATAAATAGCATGGCATGGAAGTGTATTGTTAGTGTTGGAAGTGTATTGTCATTGCTATGCTTCAAGTGTATCATGGCAGTCTTAAAATAGAATTCTGCAATATATCTAACTTAAAACTGCTTCCTCCTAATACCTATGCCCACTAACCTGGCTAGGAAAGGTCTCTGTACTTACCTTTTTTTTCAAACTGCTCCTCTCTGGTTATGTGATCTTCCCTGTGTTAGTCTAGGTTCACACCTATGCGTTTTTCAGAAATGCATAGCAGTCCATTTAACATGATTTCATATGGGAAAGGTTCACATCTCTGCATTTTCACCCAGGGTGTTTTTTGGAAAAGATCAGTGACTTTTTTAAATGCAAAATATTGTGTTTTTGGTTCTATAGACTTCAATGGAGACTTAACAGAAAAGCATGTAGTGTGTTTTTGATGCGTTTTGTTCTGCCAAGCAACAAGTTGAATAAAAAACGAAAACCACATCAAAAACGCACCACAAAAGCACTGCAGAAATGGATCAAACGTAAATTGCATAGGTGTGAACCTAGTCTTAGCCAGTGCCGCTGCAAAGGAGAGGAGAGAACGCTTGACAATGGCTGGAATGCTTGGAAGCAGTGACATTACCTATAGGCTTACTATGTCCCATCCATTGTCGGCATGCCCTCTTCTCTCATGAAGCTGGAAACAGGACCAGGGCAGCCTGAAAATAGCTAAGTATACAAATCTTTCTTCCACAGGTTAGTTAGTATAGCTGTTAGGAGGGAAGGAGTTGTGAGTTGAACAGAAAAAAAAACCTGAAAAATTCTTCCATTCACAAAAACGAGGAGGATGGAAGACTTAATCCCCCCATCTCCCTTACCCAACCCCACCCACCACTGTCAGAATACACTGATTAGCCAAATGGCTGTGGCCGCTGCTCAATAAGAATTTTCCAACTTGTTCCTTCAGCAGATGAAACAGTCAAGTGCTGTTGAGCGGGGGAGCTCACACATTGATCAAAATTCCACCAAACCTGCATGTTTTGATGATAAAGTGGTGTGTGTTTATTTTTATTTTTATAGCTCATCACCACCTATATACTTTAAAAGAGAAGTTTGAGATTTTTTTTTTTTAATTCTATCTTCCTAGGTGGATGCAGCATTGATCCAATGCTGCATCTGTCCCCCACTGGCTCTAAGGTTGAGAACTGATTGATCAGACACCACTTAATCGCTCAGTTCTCCCCGCCGCTCTGAGCAGAGAGTACTGTGTCAGTCATCGCCATCTGCTTTGCCCCACCCAGTGCTCACAGGAGCACTGGGCTGTGAAGGGAGCAGGAGTGGCTGGCTCAGGCTCTCAGTGGATCGCTGAGAGGCTGAGCCAGCTGTGGTCCAGGGATCTGGGTGGATCCCGACTTTAAAGTCAGAATCTTTCCCCAGCCTGGACCTGCTGAGTGATGTCAGCTGACAGTGGACTTTAGTGCTCCACAGGAGAAGTACAGCCAAACAATCTTTGGCTGTACTTCTCCTTCAAATTTTAATGTTACTCAACTGACAACATTTGGAGACCTCATGTGTGCATAATTTTCTACTGAAACCTTTTACATTAAAGAAGTTTACTGTCTTTCTGAGTAATGTCTATGGCCAAGGACACAACTTTTATCAGAGTGGCCTTTACACAACTATACAATTTCTTATTGTTCTTTTGCCTTTCTATATGCCATGTATATATATAAAAAAATGCTTGGAGTAACCTAAAGCCACACAACCACTTGAAATGTAATCTCCAATCCTCTTTTCTGTTTTCATCATACTATGCATTGGATAAATCAGGCAAATAGTCAGTGTGCATTAACTGTTAAAATGTGAGAGTGGAGGGCAAAAAGGAAGATGTTACACAAATGCAATCCTACAGTCCTCTCTGTGTTACCTAATAGCAGCTCTGACAGTTTCATATTTCTGTGACTGTTAGTACCAATGTCTGGCTGTGCAGAAAAGGAGAAGGGTTCACAGTTATGCCTTGACTTTAAATGCTTATACAGTATTAAGGTTTAAAGTGTCAGTGCAGCTTTTAAAGTCTGACCAATAAGACCTTATGAATATTGGCAATAGGTATGCATAAAAAAATATTTCCGATGAACAATGTTCCTTATTATTGCTCGGAACTTAGGATGCAAGACTTGTAGCATACTAACGCCCGTGTCTTTTTCATAGTGGCTCCATTTATAAATGACCTTTATGAAATGAGTTTATAGTTCGGGGTATTTTATTGAGCGTTCTGCTTTTATTCAAGAGTCATTTCCAGTATCGGCATTGTTTTCCTGAAAGCTTATTCTTAAGTATTTCAGGCCTGATGGCAAAATCTTCCATTAACTCTATTTATGACAGTGATGTATTTCTGTCTGAATGTTGCCGCAGTTTTGTAAGCCGCTCAACCTGACTTTAAGCGCTTTCATTCCAGGGATCCTTTGTCTGGAGCATATTAATTCTATTTGGAGACATGATTCAATCCAGTAATCAATCTTTGCAGCCCAGTAAGCGCCTCAATTTGTCTGGATGGTCTGTTCTCCTTTCTACAACTTGATCCTTCCTACATGAGAGTATTGTGCAGCTGCATTGTAAACTGAAGGTGTGTTGTTGTCTTAGCAGAAGGAGCCTTATTTACATGGAAACTTGTCCATATCTGTAGTGACTGTATTTTCTTATCTACATTAAAGGACCTGCTAACTCAGATTTTTTTTTACCTCTATATAAATGTATGCAACCCTAATATGTATGTAAACCTAACATTTTGTTTGTTTTTTGGTTTAACAAGGAACTCCACCCTACCCAGCTTCTGTATTTTTATTTCCATGTAACTCCTATATATAATTGAAAAAAAAAACATATTTACTAACCTATGGAGTCCACCGTTGTCCTCCTTCCAGCCTAAAATTCCTCTTAGTGGCTCTGCTCCTGCGCTGCTATCTTGGACTGAAATTCTCTGTATGCGTAGACAGGTCAAAGGTGTTTGTCAGATCTACGGGACCTGACAAAGACCCACAGCATGTCTGCACATGCACAGAATTGGGTGTTTTTACCACGCATGCTCAGAAAGAAGTGGGTCTCTGTTAGTTCCCACAGACTGGGAGAGACTTGCTGCCTTCTGTGCATGTGCATGGAGGTTGCACAGTTTTATGTGTACACAGACACTGTGGGTTTCTTCCTAGTCTTATACTCATGGCATGTCTGCCCAGTCGTGAGAGATACTTCGATATCTCATTGCATGCATCCCTTGCATAAATAAAAAAAACAAAAGGAGCGTTCCAATTGTATTTGAGTGAGTTGGAGTAATCAGAGGAGAGGAAGCGCCTTGGTTCACTTTAATACAGTGTATGAATGAATAAGGACCCCTATCAAGTTACTTTTTGCTGTCTTTGTCTCAGTGAGTAGACTGTAGATGAGCCAGCAAATAAAAGAAAATCTAAAGTGAACAAAATTGTAGAGAGTTGTCATAGGAAGATTTTTCCCCATGGGTATTTTTCCTTTCTTATGGTTTCCGATGACAATTCAAAATGTATTGATCCTCCCACAACCACCACCAATTTTTGTCTTGGTAACCGGGTCAAATAGAGGGGAGAATCTCCCAAACAAGGATACACAGAGCAAAAATCAGAGTCTAACCCCTCCCAGCACTACCCCAAACACACATTTGTTTTTTGGAACACAAGCATACAGTAACACCCTTAAACAGCTCTCCTTTTATATATTACACATTCCAATCTAATACTCTTCTGCAATACACAGCATGTATATTAAACCCATGTTAAAACTACTACTGTTGTAAAGTCGTTATAAAGGCTGAATTTTTTTTTTAAATAAACATGTTATACTTACCCGGTCTAGATAATGGTTTTACACAAAGCAGCTGTGCTCCTGCTTTTCTCAGATCCTCCGCTGGTGCTCTTGGCCCATCCCCCCTGCCAAGTGCCTTGTGTGTGCTGCCCTAGCCAGGCAAAAACCTTATTCTCCACCAGTTGCCCCACCAAACCTTGCCCAGGTCCGCCTCCAACCCCACCCCAGGCCCATCCCCTAACCATGCGCCCTTAAAGCTTATGAAATTACATTTTTCTTTAGAATAAAGGGTCCAAAATATAAAAAACAGCAATTATAACATAGCTTTATTATGTCAATTTAAACATAACAGCAATAGCTTAATAGAGTCTAGAGGGCAAGTGGTTAACCTAAAACAATGTAAACCTAAAATGAAGATAATTGTCCCCATCAGAGTCCTCCTTTACATAAGGTGTCCCCCTTTACGTTGGGTGTCCCCATCAGAGTCTCCCTTTACGTTGGGTGTCCCCATCGCAGTCCCCCTTTACATCGGGTGTCCCCGTCGCAGTCCACCTTTAAATCGGGTGTCCCCGTCGCAGTCCCCCTTTACATCGGGTGTCCCCGTCGGAGTCCCCCTTTACATCGGGTGTCCCCGTCGGAGTCCCCCTTTACATCGGGTGTCCCCGTCGGAGTCCCCCTTTACATCGGGTGTCCCCGTCGGAGTCCCCCTTTACATCGGGTGTCCCCGTCGGAGTCCCCCTTTACATCGGGTGTCCCCGTCGGAGTCCCCCTTTACATCGGGTGTCCCCGTCGGAGTCCCCCTTTACATCGGGTGTCCCCGTCGGAGTCCCCCTTTACATCGGGTGTCCCCGTCGGAGTCCCCCTTTACATCGGGTGTCCCCGTCGGAGTCCCCCTTTACATCGGGTGTCCCCGTCGGAGTCCCCCTTTACATCGGGTGTCCCCATCAGGTGTCCCCCTTTACATCGGGTGTCCCCATCAGGTGTCCCCCTTTACATCGGGTGTCCCCATCAGAGTCCCCCTTTAAATCAGGTGATAAGGGGAGAGAGGAAGGACACTCTTCCTTCACTCCTTAGTGCCGGCTGTCTATTGCCCCCTGCAGGCAGGAGGGAGGAGAAAGCCTAGTCCTCCCTCCAGAAAATGTCAGCAGCTGTTCCCTGTGACAGGAGCGAAACTGCGATCACTCCTGTCACTGAGGAACGGCATTAGCAATGCGTCCCCCCTCAACACAGTACTCGGGGCAGGTTGGTGCTGCTGGTAGCACCCACCCCCCACCCTCCGATGCGGCACCTGGGACACACTCGTCCCCATGTTATTTTCACTTGCCAAATGCGAGCGAGTGGAAATTTCAAGCCCTGCATTAGCATACAGAGCATGGCTCGGCCCCAACATCCCTCTCTGTTCACTGGCTGTGATTAACAGCAGCAGGAACCAATGGCTCCTGGCTCTCTCCAATGAGGAGAGAGAGCCACTGCCCTCATGCACATCTCTGGATCGAGATTAGGCTCAGGTGAGTATTTAGGGGGGCTACGGGAGAGCTGCATGCTGAAGGTTTTTTTTACCTTAATGCATAGGATGCACTAAAGAAAAAACCTCTTGTGTTAGAACCACTTTTATAATGATGGTAAATTCTATTTTTTTTTAAATAATAAAGGGAAGGAATGACAGGGAATGCATTAAGGTGAAAAATATTTAGGGTTTAGAACCGCTTTAGAAAAAAAATTTTCCAGCACAATCACAGCGCTACCTACCCCTTTGAATCTTATATCTGCCCCACTTTATTCAGACAATTTAAACTTTGGGAATCAAATTGCTTCTCAGGGTATAGAGGACGTATTGATTTCCTAGCCACTTTTGGTTGCTCCCACATGTATACAGCAAAGTGTGTATAAAGCCAAAATATTTTTAATTTTTGTCTTTATACTCACTTGCTAGAGTGACTGAAATTAGGGAAAATCCAAATGTCCAAGAGGCAATTTGCCTCCATTTGGAGGAATTTGCCTTGGTATTTATGGGACAGGTAGTAAGTGGAAATCTCTTGAATGGCACAGATCGCAAAAAAAAAAAAGATTGGGGGGGAGTCATTCCATACTGTATCCAAATTTGTTAAAACATTTGGCTTTAGAAAAAGTGGTTTGGCTTTAGGTTTGCTTTCAGCGGGTACTAAAGTTCTTAATTCAAATTAAAAAACACTGGCATGATGTAATGGTTAGAATAAGTGTGTTCTGATCTTGCACCACATACTGTGCATTTGTAAACAGAACTGGGTCATCTGAGTGGGTGGGAAGGGACGTTAACTGAGAAATGGGACATTGTCTGTGAGCTCCTTATTTTATCCTTTGTGCTTTCTTTACAGTGTTACAAGTGTAGCTTTGAGGTGTTGTTCACACCAGCAGCTACATTATACTGCAGTTGTTGGTGTGCACTGTCAGTGGTTTACTGAGGTAATGCGCAAGGTTTGTGCACTTTTTGTTAGTTTTCGCTTTGCTGAAAAAAAGTACATCAAGTCTTACTTTTTTCAACACACAAACTATTAGGACATAAGGCAAATAGCCTTGTTTATGCCTTGGGACTGCATTGATTAAGGGTTCGCAGCACAGGCCAATGTGGATGGTATGAACAGGCCTTGAATAAAGCAAAGGTTGCATATGCACCACTCTATGATGAGGGGCAATGCCTTATTCTGAAAGAGGATAGAGAAACACAGTTTGGGTAAAAATATTATTTTTAAAATTTTTTGATGAAATCAAAAAGTCTACACATAATGATTATATAGAAGCTATATTCAAATACTGAAACTAATAGGCCCTTTCACACAGCCGAGTTGGTGCTGCCACTTCACAAGTAGCCTTATAGAAAGCGGTTAGCTGCGGACAGGGACAGATTTCCATTAGTTTCATTGGTCATTCCAACAGCAAGAATCTGCAGATTCTTGTCATAGGAGACTGGTTGCCACACCAACCCGGCTGTGTGAAAGAGGCCTTAAAAAAGGTCAAATGTACTCGATGTGCATCATCATAAATGCATCAACCCTACCATGAAGTATGGTATGGCAGAATAATGCTGTAATAATGTTTTATCTACAGTAGACCTTGGTAGGCTTATATTAGATGGAATGAATGCACCAAAATAACAGGGAATCCTAGTGAAAAAACTTATGCAGTGAGAAAGAAACCTGAGTTTAGGGAGACGACACCAGCGAGGCAGCAAGAACTTGGGGAACTCAACAAGTGGCTGAGGAACTGGTGTAGGAAGGAGGGTTTTCGGTCCCCAGAGAACTGGGGTGACTTTTCAGTTACTGGCTCTGTAGCAGGGACAGATTGCACTAAATGGGGAGGGTGAAGCTCTGTTGAGGGAGAAGATGGCCAAAAAGTTAGAGGTACTTTTAAACAAGGTAATGGGGTTGGGGGAGGAATCAGAGGTAAAGGAAGCTTTTCAGGCTAGAGAGCAAAGGGCAGAAGGTGCCCAATCACAGTCTCAGAACAAACAGGGATAAAATAATATGCGGCCATACAAAAAGGCATGCTCACTAATGCTAGGAGTTTGGTAAATAAAATGGTGGAGGAACTGGAACTACTAATGCATGAGGAGGATTTCAACTTCATGGGAGTAACTGAGACCTGCCAGTACACATGACTGGAGGGGGAGAGGTATGCATGTACGTTATGAGTGATTTACCAGTAAGCACAAGGGATAACATTACTAACGGGGCAATGGAGGGGGTGGAATCCCTTTTGGCTGGAGCTTCAAAGATAAGAAACAAGGGAAATTGTGGGTATATGTTATAGGTCCCCTAACCTAAAGGTTAAAGAGGTGACAGATCTCCTTGCACAATTAGAATTAACAGTGAGGCATGGCAATATTATCATCATGGGAGAGTTGAATCATCCAGACATTGACTCAGCAGATGAAACTACTCAATTCTCTAAGGGTCGCCACTTCTTAAATGTCTTGTCGGACAATTTTATGTGTCAATTGGTGGATGCCCCAACTAGAAACAAGGCTCTGCTTGACCTACTAATTACTAAAAGCCCAAAGCTGATAGTGGACGTGGAAGTAAAGGATAATTTAGGAAGTAGCAATAACAGGGCAATTACGTTTGCTATAAATCATAGGAAAAGCAGACACGAGGGTAGGGCATGTACATTGAATTGCAAGAGAGCAAGTTTTACTAAACTGTGCAGCATTCTGCACAACATTAAATGGGAAGATACTCTAGAAACACAACATATGGAGAAAAACTGGGAGTGCGTTAAAAACATATTAATTAATGGCATAAGTCGTTGTATTCCAATGGGCAATAAATAAATATAAAAGTACTAGGGTTAAACCTGGGTGCCTAAAATACAGCATAAAAAAAGCAAATTAAATAGAAAAAAATGTCCTTTAACAAAATCTAAGGACGAGAGGACATCTTCAGCATTCTAATATTACAAAGAATGTAATAAGAAATGTAAGAGTGTAATTTGGGCAGCGAAAACAGACCACAAGAAACACATAGCAGAGGAGGGTAAAAAGAATCCCCCAAATTTTTCTTTAATATAAAATTAGTAGAAAAGCAAAGTCGGAGCATATTGACCCCATAAAGGATAGTCAGTTGAAGTTGGTTACAAGTGACAGGGAGAAAGCAAATGTATTAAATATGTTCTTTTCCTCACCATATACTATGGAAAAGGAGGGGTATAATAGGCAAGACAATAGAATTAGCAACACAGCAAGGAGTGTGCCCTTGTGGCTAATGGAAACTAGTGTTCTTAAAAGACTTGAAAAACGTAACCAAGTCATTGCTAGACCGTTATTCCTAATCTTCAAGGACAATTTACTAACAGGAATGGTACTAGCAGATTGACGTAAAGCTAATGTGGTGCCAGTATTAAAAAAAGGGCAAAGGTACATAACAGAAAACTACAGGGGGAATGATAAGAGACCACCTGCAAGAATTTGCTGATGAAAATAATACAATTAGCAGTAATCAGCATGGGTTTAAGAAAGGATTGTTCTTGCCAGACCAACCTGCTAACATTCTATGAGGAAGTGAGCTGTAATCTGGATAGAGGAAAGCCTGTGGATGTAGTGACTTCGACAAAACATTTGACACGGTACCCCATAAATGCTTAGTTTACAAATTGAGGTCTCTTGGTATCAATTGTAGTGTATGTACCTGGATAAAAAATTGGTTACAGAAACACCTCCGGAGGGTGGTGATAAATAGCTTATCTTCTGAATGGTCTGGAGCTCTGTCTTGGGAACAATTTTGTTTAACTTGTTCATAAAAGATAGAGAGGTTTGTGTATATAGTTAAATCTTTGTGTTTTCTGATGATACAAAGCTAAGCAGGACCACAGCTTCACAACAGGATATTGAAACTTCATTGAAAGACATTAACAAAATAACTGACAAAGAAATGAGAAATTAAGTTGAATGTAGGGAAATGTAAAATAATAAATTTCGGGACTAAAAATATTAATACAAGCTACACGCTGGGGGGACCCCAAACCCCTGCGGGGGGGATCCCAAACCCCTGGGGTGGGGGTATCAAAGATAGAAAATGGCCTGGGGGTCCTAGTTTATGACAGACTCAGCAATAGCATGCAATGCCAAGCTGCAGCAAGCAAAGCCAACAGAATATTAGCATGCTTTAAAAGGGGGATTTGCTCAAGAGATAAAACTTTAATTCTGCCTCTTTATAAAACTCTGGTTTGGCTGCATCTTGAGGATACCCTTCAGTTCTGGTCACCAGTCCTCAGGAACGATGTGATGGTACTGGAGAGAGTCCAGAGAAGGGCATCCAAACTAATAAGGGGGCTGGAGCAGGGGCGAACTGACCATTTGGAAACTCGGGCACTGCCTGAGGGCCCGGGGTCAATAGGGGACCCCATGAGATGCCCCTGGTACCTTTTTCATAGGCTTTTTTTAGTTTGGGAAAGGACACAGGCCCCATGATCCCTTATTGCCCAGGGGCCCCATGAGTTGTCAGTACGCCCCTTGGCTGGAAGACCTTCGTTATGAGGAAAGGCTACATCCTCTAGGCTTGTTTTCCTGGAGAAAAGATGCTTAACCACTTCAAGTCCGGACACTTTCACCCCCATCCAGTCCAGGCAAATTTTCAGCTTTCAGTGCTATCACACTTTGAAAGACAATTGTGCAGTCATGCAATACCCATATGAAATTGTTAGCATTTTTTTGAGACAGATAAAACTTTATTTTGGTGGTATTTATTCACCACTGCGATTTTTATTTTTTTGCTATATAAATGAAAAATACCAAAAATATTGAAAAAATTTGTTTTTCTTATTAAAGTTTGCAAATAAATAATCTCTTCCAAAATGTATTCATCTATCTTTTTCATAAAAAAAAACAAAACAATTATTTGGTTTGTTTTTTTTTACATACTGCCACCATACTACTTGTGGGGGGTGATGAAGATTTTGTTTTTTCTTTTTTTACACTGATTGCTTTTATACCTATAAAGGCTGTAAAAGCAATCATTTATCCTTCTCTCTGGCTGCATTCCTGCAGCCATTGGGAAATACTGTGCGAGCTGTGATTGGTCACAGCTTGTCACATGTTACAAGGCTGTTGTGAATAGCCTTTTACCATGTGACCTCTATGATCATTCACAGATTTCACAAGTAGTAAGCAATGATGTCAGGAAGTGACATCTTGTTTCCTACTATTCCCAGGGAGCAAGCACAAGCAATGGATGCAGGGGGGGGGACACTTTAGACACGTCCACCCGCATCAGAAGTGCTCCTGTCTGCCCGTTTATTGGCAATAGGGAAGAGGTTAAAAGGAGATATGATCGCAATATATTCTATAAATATCTAAATCGTGAGCATAGGAAGAAAACTGTTCAATCTCAGGTTGCTCAAGAGGCTACGTGGTCACTCAATGAAGTTGTATGAGAAACATTTTAACCTTAAACTGCATAAGGGGCTCTTTACTGTTAGAGTGGTAAGGATGTGGAACTCCCTTCCACACTTGGTGGCTTCAGCGGGAAGTGTTGGCAAATTCAAAAAACTTTTAAATGGGCATCTTAGTGTAATCAGTATACAGGGGTGTATTAGAGACATAAATGTATACACACACCCACACTGAAATGGATGGACTGATGTCTTTATTCAACCTTACCAACTAGATAACCCCAATCAAAAAGCCAAAACTACACAAAATGGCATAAAACAACAGCGCTAGGGTCCTGGTACACAGCATTGGTGTATGAATGCTGGATCTTCCTGGCACAAAAAATGTGTGTGAACTGTATAGTGCACACATTTACAGCATATAAACAAATTATTCTAGCTATAATACAACCTACTATTCAGGGGAGATGTGATTTACGTGCGTATAATCTGTGACAATAAAATAAGACGGTAAAGCAAGGGTCAGCCTAAACGTGAATAAGCAAATTACAAATAAGGAAATTTAAAAGGTGTTTTTTTTTGTTTACTCATGTTTTACTCATAATTTTGCTCTTGTATTTCCTCAGCTTGTCTGCATAACAGAGGATATCTGCCACAAAGGGAGTGCATTGTTTTTAGTTGGTTGTCAGACCCACAGCCATGCATTGGAAAAAGGTGCAGTGGTGCAGCAGCGTTGTGCTGCACTACAAAGCAGGAAGCTGATTGTAATGGACAACTATGGCTTCTTAAGAGTGTGTGATATACGGTATCTCAGGTTAATCTTTTCTACTTGTATAGTTAAAACATTGCAGATACGATACATTCCCGTAACTGGGACGTGTCACGTATTGGCTGATGTATACTCCATATGTGCTGATCTGACCAAAGTTAATTTGGTGCAGCAGAATGAGAAGTGAGAGGTCAGAGGATTGTGCTGTCTCACTCTTTTATCTCATTAATCACTCTTATTGTACATGAGCAGTTTAAATAGTGAGTCCCTAGCTGCAAAACGGGAGGCTCAGTAATTACAGTAAGTGCATGAAAGCCTGCTAATCATAAACAACTTTTATAGGTTACAGCTCTGTTGGTTAATGTTTGGTGTATTTTTCCCAGCAAAGCCATTTTGAAGGACTTCGAACTTCCTAGCCAAACCTCACAGTTTTATGGACTATACTACTTTTTCAAGAATTTTTTTTATCCAGTCCTTCATTCAGATTGCTTTCAGAAAGACAGACATGTGGTTTCTTGCAGTTATTTAGAGTATATCATAACTGTAAAAAGAGGAATATTGAGAATATAAAACTGAAGATAAAATGTTTTTCAGCCACTATTGTTCTGAGAAAGCTCTCCCTCCCAGGAGTTACAATGCCACACTTTACTAAACTCTTGGTATTTGAAAGATGTTGAAAGTGTATACTGCAAGAAGTTTTGTGACAGATGTGACATGCAAGAGAGGACTTTAGTTCTGCTTTAAAGCGGTAGTAAGCTATAAAAAAAAAAATTCCCCTGCAAGACGAAGGCATCATGTGCTGGTATGCGTCGCATACTAGCACATTACGAAGGACTTTGCTTTAAACAAAGCCCTCCAGCGGTGCACTTGCACTGCTGCAGAGGCTTCCATCTTCACCTGGTCTTCCTTCCTGGTTCCCGGGCTGCGGCCGCTTGATTGCCCCAGCCGCGATGACGTCACTCCTGCACATGCGCACCGAGTCTCGGCCATCGCACACAACTCTGAAGGGATGGCACTAGTATGCCGTTTCTTCAGGCTGCTGTATCTCCTAAGCGATGCACAATATTCATTTTACCTACAGGTACACTGTAGTATAAGTTATTGTAAAGGTTACTTTTGTTTTTTTATTAAAATAATAAAGATCTCATACTTACCTGTTCTGTGCAATGGTTTTGCACACAACAGCCCCGATCCTGCTCTTCTGGGGTCTCCTGCTGCTGCACTGGGCTTCTTCTCCATTCTGAATGCCCCCAGAGCAAGCCATTAATCACACTGCTGTAACACAGTCTGTGAATGGGGGCAAGTCTGATTAGTCACAACATTACCTCCTCCATTCACAGATCGACGATGCAACCATCTAGTTGAGTATGAATTTTTTTTATTCCCACACTTATCTTGTAACTCTGAACCTATCACTTAAAGGAGAAGTATAGCCAAAGCATTTTTGGCTGTACTTCTCCTATGGATCACAGAACTGCAGTTTTGTTCTGCAGTTCTGTGACCCATTTTCAGCCGACAGCAGGCTAAAGCCCTCTGCTGGCTGATGTCACAGAGCCAGTCCATGTTTGGGAAAGATCACAATTTTACAGTCAGGATTCACCCAGATACGTGGACTAGCAGCTGGCTCAGCCTCTGAGAGCGCCACGCCTGCCCCCTCCTCACCCAGGTTTTTCAGTGAGAGGTGCAGCAGAGAGCTGGTGACTGACAGTCACTGCTCTCTGCAACCTGAACACCAAGAGCTGAGCGATCAGCTGTGTTTGATTGCCCAGTTCTTGCTCTGGAGCCAGCAGGGGACAGATGCAGCATCAGTCTGATGCTGCTTCCACTTAGTGTCAGGAATGGGCTCACCACTGGTGGTGCTGTGGCTCACTTGCTCTGTGGGCTGCAGTACCAGCTCCTACCAGACGGTGCTTTTAGCAGCCTGGGTCTCACTCCTGCAATCAAGCCATCACCTGAGGCTGATTGCAGGAGGTGTATTTAAGCAGGACCAGGCCTGCAATCAGTGCCTTGGTGTTGTTCCCCATGAGCCCCTGTACCTGCATCCTGTCTGCTTCCTGCCTGATCCGGACTCTGCCAGAACTCTGCCTGCACCGACCCCGGCTATTCCTGACCTTTCTCCTGCCTGCTCCTTTGTACCTTGTCTACCCGATAGTTACTGACCCGGCCTGCCTGACTACACTTGTGTTCCCGCACATATTGAGACTAGTTTAAGGTTTGGTTTGGTTTTGCACTGTGTGCCCTGTGTATTGTGTAACCTTAAATAAATTATATTACTTTTACACCATACTTGAAGCCTGCGTTTCCCTGTGTCAGTCCACACATCTCTGGTCATACCTGGACCCCTGACACTTAGGTGGTTATAATGTTTTTTGGGTTTTTTTTCACAAATCCCAGACTTCTCTAATAAAGTGAACATTATGACAAAAATGGTTTAATGAAAAGGTCTTTGTTTTGGCTGCTTACATGGATGCTTCACTCTCAGGATCATGGGTACTTCTGCATTTTCTAATGATGTAGAGAGATTACACACATGTAAGAGTTACAATGTTTTGTTGAATAGCAGTATGTGAATATTTCACTCTACTTGCTTAAATTACCTAATTACCTGATCGAGAGAATATAGGGGGGCCATTGAGCACATTTCGTCTGGAACGACCCATTTTCCTCAGAATTTCAGAGAGAAATGCACTGTAACCAGCATGTACAACATTTGCTGCCTTCCTTCCTTAAATAAGGGCAATAATTGCCACCTGTTTTTCAAAGAATGAATGACCTAACTAATAGAACTCCACACTGCTATTATTTTGAACATGCCCCTTTCAATTAGTGATTCAATTACACAGAATCAGCAGCATGCATATCATGACTGTCGGGTCTGTTGGATTTCTATTACTCTACTACACCTGCTAGTAAATTATTTGCCATGTAGAAATATAATTTCTACCAAAAACAGTGATTGATCAGGTTAGTGATGTCTGACTGCTATTATTTTGAACACAACTGCACATTTTAACTAAAAAGTGCCCTTATGCTGTCAGCCTAGCCTCTGTGACTTAAAGTAACCTACCCTCCCCTGCCCTTGGTGTATATTTTTTATGTAAGCATTGTTATGTATAATTATAGTATGTACTGTATATTATTAATATCATACAGGATTTATATAGTGCCAATAGTTTGCACAGGTCTTTACAAGATGGAGGCAGACAGTACAGTTACAATACAATTCAATACAGAAGGAATCAGATGGCCCTGCTCATTAGAGATTACAATCTAAAATGGGGGTCAAGTGATTGAAAAGGTAATAACTGTGGAGGGTGAGCTGATGGAGAAAATAAAAGTACAGTTGTTAGGTGGAGGCAGGATAGGCTTCTCTAAAGATATGGGGTTTCAGGGATCATCTAAAGGTGGATAGAGTAGGAGATAGTCAGACAGATTGGGATAGGAAGTTCCAGAGGATGGAAGAAGTTCTGGAGAAGTCCTGGAGGTGACAAGGGAACTAGAGAACAGGAGGTCTCAGGAGGAACGAAGAGAACAATTTGGTTGGTATTTTGAGACTAGATTGGTGATGTAATTGGGGGCAGAGATGTGCATGGCTTTGTAAGCTGTTAGTGTTTTGAATTTGATTTGTTGGGTAAGCGGAAGGAGAGGGGTAGCAGACAATATTACTTAAACAAGATGCATAAATGAAGCTATAACATTTTTCAGTTGTACTGTTCACTTTATTACCAATACTGCACAAATGTCCTGAGCATTGTTAAAATTATGGAATTGTGAAATAATTTTATTTGTATTATGTTTAAGACTAAAATGTTTTAGTCCGGTAAAATACAGGATATTGCATCTGAATATATTGTTTATTTTCCAACAACAGGGTGACCTCTTTTTCATATTTACCTATATATTCTTAGCTGCTAAAAATACTGTGGTTCTAATTTACAAACACAAGTGATTGTTTCAGAAGAGTGACTGTTCTGATAAATTCACCTGCTGAGTCAAAGCTAGAGCTTGCCAGTCCCTAGGGAGCATGAGCATTGTTAAAGTGTTACTAAACCCAGGACCCTGCATTCACTATATCTGGTCTCCCACAGTATACACAACATGAAAGTGCAATTATTTTAGTAGATATAAACTGATAAATACCTTTTTCTCATCAGCAGTCTTGTGACTACTTTCAGTGTCCAGCAGAGCACTGGTTACAGCTTCTAGGAGGAATTTTATTATCCTGTAGAAAGATGTAGAACCCCTGACCACTGTCTGGTCAGTGCTGATTGGCTCTGTGCCGATAGCATACACCCTCCCAAAAAGTAAAGCAATTCTCTAGCAATACATACCAAACTGAGCATGTGCAGAGTGCCTCCTAGAGCTCTGTGTAGCAATCGTGCACACAGAGATGGATGCGAGCCTCCATCTTGTATTATTTTTTACTCCCAAATCAGATTCCTCCGATATCCCCCCTCCCTTTCTGAGGAGTGACATGTGGTCTGTTTGATGCAGAGATCAAAGGCATCAAGGCCAGTGGGAGAGCTCATGTTTATAAACCCCAGTTAGCCTGGCGCCCAGATGTCTGTGAGACTCTGCTTGGAGAAGGAAAACGGACTCACATTTAAACATCCCTTTTTTCCCCTATGATTACATATCTTGGACTATGAAAGACGTACATAAAGACGGGTATGTATTCAGATTGATCTTGTTAATACAAGTCGTCTGATATATTACATCCCCTAGCTGGCATCAACAGGAGAGCAGAAAATTATATCTCCTTAACCATCCCCGCAGGTATGTCATATTTCATACCTAGACGTTCAGCAGGGTGTTCTGCGTATTAATTGACTAGTGGCAAGGCTGCTAAATGCACCGAGAATAAGTTATGAACCATGACATCAACTGGGAGGGTTTTTGGTTCTAGCTAGGGTCTCCGCCTCAACACCCCTCCCCAAATGAGGCGATTGGTTCTCTGCTTTAAGGAGACACCCTGCTGAGTTCCTAGAAAAAGCTAAGCTAAGCTGAGTTGAGCTAAGTTGAAGATTCTCCCTTGTAACATCGAAACCAACTTTGGGAGATAAAAGCACCCTTTTGATCTAACAATTGAAAGCTGCTTAAACCAAGGCTGACGGCAAGTACTTTATCCCTCTAAAATTTCCTTCTGTTATCTCTTTGCTATGTTATTGTTCTCTGTATAATTATATATATATATATATACATATATATTTATATATATATATATATATATATATATATATTGGCTACATCTTTTTCTGTAAATATTTTTATTGCACCTTTTTGACCTTTTCATAATAAATCTTACTTTCTGAAAGTGTTGAACTGTTTCTAAAGCTCTTTAATGCAAACTAAGAACCCCTGCCTCCTGAACAGCGCTACTGTGTGTGTGTTTTGAACTTCGGTATATCTCTGCCTGCAGTGACAGTGGTATACCAACGTTTATGCAAACATCATAGTGTTATTGCTGATATTGCCGAGTTTCCTCTTTCTCTGTACAAAAAAGAGGTGGTGGCAGTGTGAAGGGTTAATTGTGTAATTAACCTGACCCAGTAACAATCGCTCTCAGGCTGCAGATACACAGATTGTGGCCCATTAGCTGAAAAATCTTTGTGCAGAGAGCAGCTGGGCGTGGCATTGTTACGCACGTGACAGCGTGGTTTTAGATTGGCTAGTCCTTCGGTCACAAGTTTGGTGAGAAGGGCTGGAGTCTGACGCCGAGATCGTCACACTCTGTACTATCAGCAGATGTATTGGGGACTGTGGAAGAAGGGGAGAATCAGAGAAAAGAGGAGGATCAGGGAAGACAGGATCAGCCTTTTAATATAATGTGGAGGCTTAACCCCTTTGGTTCCACAGTGAGTATAACAAGCATGCTTTACTGCATATACAGTCTGATTTTACTGTTGTGGGTTTAGTATCATTTTAAATGCAGAGATTTTGCTCTGACTCAGCTGGGGCAATGTGGGACCTCTGCAGAGAGACTACTGCAAGAATCCTTCTCTGCATCGTGTGTGCAGGGGGCAGCCTTTTTTGTCTCAGGTTGCAACTCTAAGGCAAGCAAAGGGTAAGATATGCACCCTTTGGGTTTTGTTTTTAATGCACCTGGAATGTATTTAGCTCATTTAAACTGAATGTTCATGTGGGCTCTAAGGAAAAGAGTAAGAAGGTTTGAATATATCAGCACAGAGCCCTGAGATAGCTTTCACATTGGACAAAATGGCTTGCGTATGTTTAGAAAATAATTAGGGAGGTCTTAAAATGCAATGAAAGTCAATGAAAGTGCTAAACGTACTGCACACTTACCTAATTATGCCCATGCAATAAAAATTTTATTAATGTTTGCCCTAGATAGGGGGAGGGGTTGGTAAATGTTTTTTTTTTTCTCCGCTATCTCTACATTTGTTTTATGTAACTGAAAAATATCTGCTATTTTCACAAAGAGAATTCCAGTCTTTCCAAATAATCAATACTCGCAGCAGTATTACTCAGTGATGTTCCCCTACCATGACAGGCCTCATCATGAGTTGATGAGGACCAAACTTGTAATGGAATTTCTAGTTGGGAAAACTGTCAGGATAGGCTTGTAGTATAATTTTTCTACTTCATCTTAAAAGTGACACCTGTAATGTTTGATTTGAATAATCTTGTAGAATTTTTTTTTTTTTTAATGTTTTTCTAACAATATTACTAGGAGACAAGTGTTTGTCTACCTCTGAAAATCTGAATAACTGAATATTAACAATTTTAAATATGTTTACATGATAATTTTGCAGTGGGTAATTACCTGAAACCTTGGACAATACTGGTGTTGTATTTGTGGTATTTATGGTTGCATGCTTACTTGATAATACAATTCGTAAATAAAGGTATTGCTGGTAACAAATATTTTATGCAATTGTCATATTACACATACTAAGTGGAAAGTACTGGCTTGTGAGAATTGCTAATTAGAAGTTTTTTTTCTAAATTCTGAGTACCTGCAGGATGAATCAAACAATTCAGGAAATCAGACAGTCATGATTCGTGAATTGTAGGATTTTTTGCCAACTAGGAAAAATCTATGGGATGTACAGTTCTGCTGCAGAAATCGTGAAATTTTGGCATTGATATTAACAATATGAGTGATCATGTCAAAAAACTGTCTGTCTTTTATTTAAAGTGTTACTAAACCCAGGACACTGCATTCACTATATCTGGTCTCCCACAGTACACACAACATGGAAATGCAATTATTTTTGTAGATATAAAATGCTAAATACCTTTTCTCATCAGCAGTTAGAGCAGTCTTCTATCAGTATCCAGCAGAGCACTGGTTAAAGCTTGTAGGAGGAGTTTTCATTTTGCTCTAGGAGGATGTAGAACCCCTGACCTCTGTCTGGACAGTGCTAATTGACCCTGTGCTGATCACATGCACTCTCCCAAGAAAAAAAAAACCTCTCCAGCAATACATACCAAACTGAGCATGTGCAGAGTGACTCCACACAATGTCTTATCAGGAGATAAGAGGGGAGCACTGGAAGAAGGGAAGGTTCAGAGAAGTCCGGATCAAACCATGATTTTTACACAATGCAGAGGATTAATCCCTTCAATTCCACAGTGAGTATAACATACTGCATATACAGACTGATTTTACTGTTGTGGGTTTAGTAACACTTTAAGGATAGTGATCACATGAAGCCATTTATTATCACATAGTAGTTTGGCTCTTTATCAAATCATAATAACAGAAATCACCCAAATGGCCCTCATTAAAAGTTTACATACCTTGGAATGTCTGGCCTTGGTACCATGGTGACACTCACAGGTTAAAATGACAATTAAAGGTTAATTTCCCACATCTGTTTTTAAATTGCAATTGGTGTCTGCGTATAAATAGTCGATGAGTTTGTTAGCTCTCACATGGATAAGCAGGCTAGGTACTGAACCATGGGGAGCAGAAAAGAACTGTCAAAAGACCTGCATAACAAGGTTAACAGAACTTTATAAGGATGGAAAGAGATATAAAAAGATATGCAAAGCCTTGAATATACCAGTCAGTACTGTTCAATCACTTATTAAGAAATGGCAAGTTTGGGGATCTCTTGATATCACACCAAGGTCAGGTAGACCAAGAAGGATTGCAGCCACAACTGCCAGAAGAATTGGTCAGATTACAAAGAAAAACCCACAGGTATCCTAAGGAGAAATACAGGTTGCTCTGGAAAAAGACAGTGTGGATGTTTCAAGGAGTACAATATAATGATACTTTTTTTGGGGGGTGTTAAGCTCTAAAGGCACTGGGTGAAAATTGATGGCAAGATGAATGCATCATGTTATCAGGAAATACTGGCAGACAATTTGCATTCTTCTGCACAAGATCTGTACATGGGACACTCTTGGACTTTTCAGCACGACAGTGACTTTAAACACTCCAACACAAAGTCAGAGTCACACCGGGTAGAACGATTCCATTGCCTTTCATTGGATGCGATTTGAATGGTCAAATTGCATGACAATTGGCATCAGTGTGAACCAGGGTTTACTACAGGTTGTTCTGGAACTCAAAAAAAAGTTCTTTGGAATATTTCTGGAATATAGGATATATGAAATCAAGGGCTGGGTACAGAAAATGATACACACCAATGAATAAATGAATGAGAGGATGAGAGTAAACTAATAAAAAATATTAAGAACTATATAATATATAATAAAACACACTAGCTGCTAGCATAAAAAGCATATTTTTATATTTTCCTTTGTTTATGTACGTTGCCAAACTGCAGTGCCTGGTTAAAGTGTATGTATTCCCAACAATTAACTTCTCGTACTTGATTTCTTTATGGTCTGTTAAATAAACCAGTAAAAGGGTTGTTATATATACAAAAAATAACTATTGATCCTACCAGAAATCTAGTAAGCTTACTATTCTCTCTCCCCCTACTGACTGTTATCATTTGACGTTGTTTCACGCTCTTTCTGGACTACAGAACATTTCCTACTGTTATGGAGAGTGGTGGAGGTTTTCTGTAGTCCTACCAAACTTCCTATTCTAAAGCAACAATGCTGCTCCTTCATAAATACAGCGCAGTAGGCCAATGTTGTCACTCTGTGCAGGAATTGTTATGCTGGCAAAATTAGCCGGAAAAAAATAAAAAGCATGAAAAAATAAACTAATACTTCCAGCATATCGAAGGACTAGGTAAGCTGCAATATATTTCATTTTTGTTCTTCGGTTTAGATATGCATTCTGCATAAAATAATTTTGTCTAGTTGATTTTGTCTCTGGCCTTAGATATCCAAATGTTGTCAGTGTCCGGGTTACAAAGAATAAAAGGTGTCTATTTTTTGCTTTTGAATTGTAAATATGTTGTAGATGTAAATTACTGTTTTAATAATCGTAATGCATTGCAGATGTGGATACACATTACATTGAAGTCACACTCAGTCAAAGATTTTACTTTTTGCCAATAATGCTTTTGAATTTTGCTCTTGTATAATTTTCAGAATGGACAGCTTTATGACAGAAGTTATAGCTTCCTGAGAAAAAGCATCATTAATACACATTTTAGTAGCTCTTTAACATTTACAAGCCGTAGTAATTTTATTGAAATACTTTGTTGAACACAGGCAAAAACTTAACACTGTTTCCATCATACATCTTTCTCTAATATTCTTAATGAACTGCTAAAATAACTTTGCATTTTTTCATTCTTAATAAGGTGCAATATGGCATAAGATTTCAAATTGTTTGAATTGAATAAGTAAACATTGACAAGTTACGTGACAAGTTACCTGATAAACTAACAATTGTTGTTTTGCTTCTTATTGTGTAGTCTTGGGATGCTTTTTTCCGCAAAGCAGATCCTGGAGCTACTGGTGAAGCCAATCATATGCAAAAAGCAGATTTACAGACTAAAGCTTCACTTATTCGCAGTCAAGGCCTTACTATGGCACCAGCCAAAGCCGAGAAGCTAGTGGAGGACCATTTGGCAGTGCAGTCCTTGATTAGAGCCTACCAGGTATGAAAACTCTTTACTAAGATATATGGAAAATTAAATAAAAGGGCAATGTGTGTATAATTCTAGAAATAATAATAAAAGCATATAGTATGTATAGTCAAATTTTTTTATTTTTTTTTCAATAGTATATGGAAGAGTATGTAATTTTTCTGTGTGACTTCTTAGTGTGATTTCCCTTCACTCCCTGTTTTGGTGATGTAGCATAAAGTGAAAGGAAATCTCTTCAAACTTATGCAGGCCATAGACCGGTCGAAAACCGGACATTTTTAAAAAAAAACAAAAAATCGGTTGTTCAATAGGCCAACGTTACCACCAACGGTAAAAAAAATCGGCCGATTTTCTTCCCATCTACGGCCGGCATTTAATTATATTTGACATGAAAAAGTATTGCGGTTGCAACAATGTATCCATTTTGTATCCATTTCAGATACAGATGTTTTTATTCGGATACAAATGGATACATTGTTGCAACCGCAATACTTTTTCATGTCAAATATAATAGTGGACTGGAATTCTTCTTCTTTTTCATCTTTTTCTGCTTCTTGCAGGCCACGGCTCATGCGCAGATTTTTTATCGGTAAAAAGATCGTCCGATTTGGCCATCATTGTTGGAAAAAAATCGTCTGATTTTGCCGATTGGACGATTTTCCCAACTTCACCGATAAAAAAAAAAATGTGCCAAAACCCAGAAAACCGGCCGACCAATTAACCCATTAACGGTGCAAAAATTGGCCATTTTTTTTTTGTTTTGTATTTTTTTCGGCTGAAAAACCAGCCAATTTTTGACCCATCTATGGCTTGCATAAGGGAAATTCCCCTATTAGCCTGTCATTACTAGAACAATTCTCCTATTTGGAAGATTAACCCTCCCTTCTTGTTGTAATAATAACTTGTTTTTGTTAAGCTCAAAAAACACTGGCAATAGCAGTTTTCAGTAGTGTTTTAGTAGCGTTGTAGTACCATTTTAGGAGCATTGGTGTTTTATTAGTGTTTTAACAGTACGTGTAGGGGGAAAAAAAGCAAGAAAAATGCTCCAAAAACATTTTTTTATGCTCCTAAACGCTGAAGCTTGAAACGTGCTACAAGCCTAAAATAATGTGCATAGACACATAGGATAACACTATTTAGCTTCTAGGAGCAGATAAAAATGCTGATAACAGCTTCTAGGAGCTTAAAAAATGCTAGTGTGCATGGAGTCTAATAGTGAAATAAACATGTATTGATTCTGTTGTTTGTGTCACTTGGGAGCTCTTAAAGCTGGTCATGTTCTGATGGACGACTCTCCCGCTGTGGCACTTATATTGTGACATCCATCCTTGCTGGCTGTCAGCATACCTGACCTGCGGTTTCATCTGATTGGATGCAGCTGCTGTTCAGCCAAAAATTTCCCAGCAGGCTCCTTTTGACAAAAGTCAGTCGTATGGTCAGCTTTAGTGTGCAGAATTTGTGTTAGTCATTCCCCGCTACCACAACACCACCACCACAACCCACTGCAGCTTAGGTTTAGATGAGTCACACACACAATTAACAACCTGTAGTACACGCCATTCTGATGCTAATTACTGTGACCTATTGCATACATCATGTTAGGATTTGAACCCCACGCTCTCTTGCAGTAGATCTTCCCCATTTCTGCTGAGACTTTCACCTGTCAAGCTCTGAGTCGCTCTGTCACTAGAATGCTTAGGTGTGTTTTATAGGGATGTGCAACAGTTTCCCAGCTATATTTCTAGCTGTTGTGACCTGGGGTATGCTAAATTAGCTACTGGATTTACTGTATAGGGAAAGTTGTACAGCAGGAGGAGGCTGTTTGGGAGCAGAGCAGTGTTTCCTTAACCTCTTCACTGGAAACACACAATGCTTCAATTACAAAAGGGTTAACAGCTCCAGGAACTGATGTGTATGATGGGGAGGGATGTGGCAAGGTGAGCAGTGGGGCAGGACTTTAGTTTGGACACGCTCCCCTTTACAATGCCTTCTTGAAGGATGTGAATGTACTTTCATATAGTTACATAGTTAGTCTGGCTGAAAAAAGACAAAAGTCCATCCAGTTCAACCATTAATAAAAAAAAAAATTATAATCCTACACCCACAGTTGATCCAGAGGAAGGCAAAAAAAAACCTAGCAAAGCATGATTCACTTAATATTCCTTCCTGATCCTCCGAGAGGCAATCGGATATTCCCTGGATCAACTTATCAAGTGTTCGTATCCAGTTATATTCTGTGTATCTAAGAAAGAATCCAGGCCTTTTTAACCACTTGCCTACCAAGCACTTATACCCCCTTCCTGCCCAGGCCAATTTTCAGCTTTCAGCGCGGTCGCGTTTTGAATGACATTTGCGTGGTCATACAACACTGTACCCATATGAAATATTTTTATTATTTTTCACACTAATAGAGCTTTCTTTTGGTGGTATTTACTTGCCGCTGGGTGTTTTATTTTTTGCGCTATAAACAAAAAAAGAGCAAAAAATTAAAACAATTTTTTTTTTATTTCTATTATAAAATTTTGCAAACAGATAATTTTTCTCCTTCACTGATGTGCATTGATGAGGCTGCACTGATAGGCAGCACTGATGGGCACTGATAGGCAGCACTGATGAGCTAGCACTGATGATGGGCACTGACTGGCGGCACTGCTGGAATCTGACTGGTGGCACTGAATGGTGAGACTGCTAGGCAATGATAGGTGGCACTGCTGGGCAGCACTGATGGATGGCACTGCTGGGCAGCACTGATGGATGGCACTATGTCTAATGACGCCCTCCCAGATCTGGCCGGCCGCAGTGAAGCCGTCATTCAGCTATCTGCGGTCGGAAAGGGGTTAAAGCAATCCACTGAGCTGGCCAGAACCAACTCTTGAGGGAGTCTATTCCACATTTTCACAGCTCTTATTGTGACAAAACCTTTCCGTGTTTGGAGATTAAATTTCTTTTCTTCCAGACGTAAAGAGTGCCCCCTTGTCCTCTATGATGACATCATGGTCAATAGCTCTACATCGAGTTCACTATATGAACCACTGATGTATTTATACATGTTGATCATATCCCCCTTAATCTCCTCTTCTCAAGAGAGAATACATTCAGTTCCTCTAATCTTCCCTCATAGCTGAGCTCCTCCATGCCTCGTATCAGTTTGGTTGCCCTTCTCTGTACTTTCTCCAGTTCCCCAATGTTCTTTTTGTGAATTGGTGCCCAAAACTGAACTGCATATTCCAGATGAGGTTTTACTAATGATTTGTACAGGGGCAAAATGATATCTCTCTCTCTGGAGTCTATACCTCTTTTAATACAAGAGAGGATTTTGCTCACTTTAGAAACCGCAGCTTGGCATTGCATGCCATTATTAAGCTTGTGATCTACCAGAATTCCCAGATCCTTCTCCACCATTGATTCCCCCAGTTGTACTCCCCCTAGTATGTATGATGCATACATATTCTTATCCCTCAAGTGCAGAACCTTACATTTATCAACATTAAACCATTTGCCACATAGTTGCCCAATTAAACAGTGCATTGAGGTTGTCTTGTAAGTTGGAGACATCCTGTAAGGACATTATTCCACTGCACAGCTTGGTGTCATCTGCAAAGACTGAAATGGTATTTTTAATCCCAGACCCTATATGGTTTATGAATATATTAAAAAGTAAGGGTCCCAACACTGAACCTTGGGGTACACCACTGACAACCCTAGACCATTCAGAGTATGAATTATTAACCACTACTCTCTGAATATGATCTTTTAGCCAGTTTTCTATACATTTACATACAGATTGTTCCAAGCCTGTAGACTTTACCTTACACATTAGCAAATTACCAAACACTTTTGCAAAATCCAAGTATACTACGTCTACCGCCACCCCTCTGTCCACAGTTTTGCTCACCTCCTCATAAAAAGAATTCAGATTTGTTTGGCAACTTCTGTCTTTCATGAATCCATGCTGTCTGTTGCTTAAAATATTTTTTTTCCCAGCAAGAACTCATCTATGTGATCTTTTATTAAACTCTCCAGTATCTTCCCAACTATTGACGTTAAACTAACAGGTCTGTGATTACTTGGTAAAGATTTTGACCCTTTTTAAATATTGGCACCACATTGGCCTTATGCCAATCCAATGGTACTATGCCAGTCATTAAAGAGTCCTTAAAAATTAGAAACAATGGCTTTGAAATGACAGAGGGTCTTTAAGGACCCGTTGGTGTATGCCATCCGGTCCAGGTGCTTTATTCCCCTTTATACTGTCTAAATATTTTTGGATCATATCAATTGTGAACCAAAGTGGATCATCTGGAGCTGTGTCCATACCATGCCCATTATGGATAAGAGCTCCCCCATGCCCCTTTGTGTGCACAGAGCTGAAGAAGGTATTTAACAAATGTGCCTTCTCTTTGTCCCCAGTCACCCACTCTAGATTATTTTGTAAAGGGCCTACATGCTCGGACTGGACCTTTTTTACTATTAATATATTTGAAGAATTTTGTCCTGCTATTTTTTGCAATTTGTCGTTTGTTTTCAATTTTGCATCCGTTGCAGCGCGGGCACACTGCTGTGGATGGCTGTGCATAGCACAGCCATCCACAGCAGTGTGATTACAGTTAATCACACACATCCTGCCCCCTGGTAAAACACTCCCAGCAGATAGTTAACCCTTTGATTGCCCCTCATGTTAACGCCTTCCTGCCCAGTGCCATTAGTACAGTGTCAGTGCTTTGGAATGTCAGTGACACCAAGTCTCTCCCCCCCAGTGTCAGAATGTCCGCTGCAGTCCCGCTATAAGCTATAAGTCGCTTATTGCTGCCATTAATAGTAAAAATGGAGAAACAAAAACCCAGTATATATACCGCCATTTGTAAATGCTATAACTTTCACGCAATACGATTAATTTTCACGTATTGGGAGGTTTTTTTAAGCTAAGAACTGTAGCGGAATACATTTTGGCATAAATTTATGATGAAATTTTTTTACATTGTTTTTTTTTATTGGACATGTTTAATAGCAAAAAGTCAAAAATATTGTGTTTTTTTTGTATAGCACAAAAATAAAAAACGCACAGGTGATTAAATACCACCGGAAGAAAGCACAATTCGTGGAAAAAAAAAAGGACGTAAATGCATTTGGGTGCAGCGTTGCATGACCAAGCAATTGTCAAAGTAACGCAGCGCCATAACGCAAAAAATGGCCTGGTCAGAAAGGGGGATAAATCTTCTGGAGGGCAAGTGCTTAAACTAATTTTAATATATTTTATTAGCATTTTTATTTTTCAAACTTTTTTCTTTTTTTTTAAATTTTTACTTGATTACTTGATTGCTATCACAAGGGGTTTATAACCCCTATGTGTTAGCATGGGCAGGTGACAGGTACTCTTTATGGAGACATTAGGAGTCTAACAGACCCCTGTCTCCCCTGTCCTTCACACCATCTAACCAAGCACAGATTAGCTTGGTTAGATGTGTCTTCTGGTTGTACTGGCCAGGAAAGGGTGCATCTGAAACCAGAAGTGACATCACTTCTGTTTTTGCTGTTTGCATGTGTGATTCAGGCATGGATTTGCCTAGGTTTCACGGTGCTCTCCCTCCCCTAGCTGGCAGATGTGTTCCTGGGCTCCAGTAAGAGCGTGAGATCCCAGGAACCACAGAAGGAGGGGGGGCACCAGTGGAGGGGCGGGTGTCACCACGTTGCTGGCCCCTTGAAAGTGATTGGCAGCTATGGAGCTGCTGCATCACTTTTACTTTTAAGTTGGCAGCCGGCTGAACAAAAAACACACAAGCTGATAGCTGCAACATTAAAGATTCACTCTTTGGATGTATGTAGTACATCCAAAGAGCTGAACTGGATATAGTTCATGCAATCAATCATAAAACATGTGTATCACATTCTTATAAATGATGTACAAATAAAGTGCAAATTATTCTGTTAAAGAACGCTCACAAATATTAGGTGCAAAAAAAATGGCCATAAACGTGCTGTGCTTTAAAAAATTCCACTTCAGTGTCAAAGTGTTCAACTCACATCTGACATCACCAGGTACACACAGTCCTTATATGAAAAGACAAAAAGAGGGTGCACGGGCCTAGTGCATTACCTTAAAAAACTGAACTTACTGGTAAGCTATAGGAGTGTCAAGGTCCTACCTTTCCTCAGGGCTTGTGCTGGTCCATGTGCTGGCATCCATCTTAGGTGTCTGCAAAGCATTGTGGGATCCTTTATGCTTTCAGTCTCTGCGGCCCTCCCCCAGGAGGTGGCGGCTTATCACATATAAGTCTGCTGTTTGTAGCTGTCCATTGCATTCGCGTCCTGCCTGTTGCACAGCAGCAAGCTCCTGTTTAGTTCTCTTTGCTCTCCTGGATACCGACTCGACTTTGGCAAGACTCCTTCCTGGCTTCTGACCCCGGCTCTGGTGACCATCCTTCCTGGATTCTGTCCTACCAAGTCATCCTCTGTTGCTGTTGGACTTGCATAGACTGTCTTGTTTTTGTACAATAAACCTACCTTTAATTGCACCTCCTTGTGTGTCTGGCTCCTCGCTCCCTGACACTACACGAATACCATGAATCCTGACGGTGCAGGTACTCCCTCGCTCCCTATGTTGGTTGCCAGACTTGATCAGTAGGATCTCTTGTTGGGTCAGTTCGCTCAGGCGTTGCAGACGCTGCTTGCACGCACAGCGCACCTTCGTCCTGGTGCTATTAGGCTGGTTGTCACTCCTGTGGTCGCTCCCGCTGTTGCTCCAGTTGTTGCGCCTACCTCCGCATCTGCTGCCGCACCTGTGGTGCCTAGAGGTATGACTGGTTCAGCCCCCCTTCCACAGCTCTTTGGGGATGAGCTGAGTCAGTGTCGGGGTTTCCTTAACCAAGTGGGCATATATTTTGAATTGATACCCCACGCTTTTCCTACTGAGAGGTCAAAGGTGGGCTTCCTAATCTCGCTGCTCTCGGACAAGGCCTTGGCCTGGGCAAATCCCTTATGGGAGAACAATAACCCTGTGATTCACGAGTTTGTCGGTTTTGTTGCCTCCTTCCGTACGGTATTTGATGTGCCTGCTCGCTCTGCCTCTGCTGCTAAGCTGCTCATGTCCATGCATCAGGATTCACGAACCGTTGCCGAGTACGCCATAGAATTTCGTACCCTGGCGGCAGAGGTGGGTTGAAACAATGAGGCTCTGGTGGCTGCTTTCTCTCATGGTCTCTCAGATGCGTTGAAGGACGAGATTGCAGCCAAAGAACTGCCTGTGGAGCTCGAAGCACTCATTTCCTTCCTAATCCTGATTGATACCAGGCTCAGGGAGAGGCCTTCACTTAAGGAGCGTCTGCGGAGGCCTCCTAACCGATTGGCACCTACGTTTTCTGTCCCACCCGTTCCTCCCTCTCCTCCCATGCCTCCTGGGGATGGTTTGTCTGGCGGTGAGCCCATGCAGCTGGGGTTTGCTCGCCTTTCCAAGGGGGAGCGAGCGTCAGGAGGGTCGCTGCCTGTACTGTGGTCTCGGTGGGCATTTTTGGCAGTCCTGTCCGGTCTGTCTGGGAAACGCTCGCACCTGAGATCCTGTCGGGTAGATCTTGGGTGGAGTTTCCTCATCCCCGGTTTCCCGCAAAGATAAACCGCTAATCACCGTTGTCCTCTCTTGGGCGGAAGGCTCGGTGACGGCCCAGGGATTGGTAGACTCTGGTGCTGGTGGGTTGTTTATGGACAGTTCGTTTGCTGCCCAGTACTCCATTCCTCTGCAGGCTCGAGTTACTTCATTGGTCCTCGAGGCGATAGATGGCAGGCCCCTGCAACCGCCGCAGGTTACCCACGAGACCCTGCCGGTTGAAGTAGCTATTGGGGCTGTTCACAGGGAGTTGGCCTGTTTCCAGGTAATTTCTTCCCCGCACTACTCTGTGGTTTTGGAATATCCCTGGCTTCAGAAGCACAATCCGACCTTTGATTGGCGGTCGGCCGAGATTCTCTCGTGGTCTCCACAGTGTGGGGCCGGTTGCATCCGTGGACCTGTTAAGGTGTTGTGTGCCTCCTCGGACTCTGTGTTGCCCACTGACTATGGGGAGTACCTGGACGTGTTTGACAAGCTGCGCGCCAGTGCTCTGCCTCCTCATCGTCCATACGATTGTGCCATAACCTTACAACCCGGTGCCACTCCTCCGCGTGTGCACTTTCCTGGGGGCACATTCGCAAGTCTACTTCTCCAGCAGGAGCTGGCTTTTTCTTCGTGAAAAAGAAGGGCGGTGAATTGAGGCCTTGCATTGATTTTAGGGGTCTCAATCGAATCACGATTAAGAATGCTTACCCAATTCCATTGATTACCGAGGAGTTCGACCGCCTCAAGGGACCAACGGTCTTTACTAAACTCGACCTTAGGGCTGCGTACAACCTCATACGGATCAAGGAGGGCGACGAGTGGAAGACCGCGTTCAACACCAGAACCGGCCACTATGAATCCCTGGTTATGACCTTCAGGTTGTGTAACGCGCCCACGGTCTTTCAGGAGTTCATTAATGATGTCTTTCGTGACTTGTTGCAGCAGTGCGTGGTGGTTTACTTGGACGACATCCTGGTTTACTCTGCGTTTATGGAGTCTCATATCCAGGATGTTAAGCGGGTGCTGCAACGGTTACGTGAGAACAAGCTTTTCTGTAAGCTCGAGAAGTGTGAATTTCACCGATCCCAGGTTGCCTTTTTGGGCTACATCATTTCCGCTGTGGGATTTTCCATGGACCCTCAGAAGGTTTCGGCGGTTCTGCAGTGGCTTAGTCCCAGTGGTCTTCGGTCCATTCAGCGCTTTTTGGGTTTCGCCAACTATTATCGGAAGTTTATCAGGAACTTCTCCACGCTGGCCAAGCCTCTCTCAGATCTGACCAAGAAGGGCAGTAATCCCCACGAGTGGTCATCCGAGGCCATCTTTGCTTTCGAAGCTCTGAAATCCGCCTTCGCTTCGGCTCCGATACTGTCTCATCCCAATCCTGGGTTGCCGTTTGTCCTCGAGGTTGATGCATCTGAGACGGGAGTAGGCGCCCTCCTGTCTCAGCTTCGGTCACCCGATGGACCCCTACTTCCCTGTGGGTTCTACTCCAGGAAGCTTTCCTCCGCAGAATGCAACTACCAGAATGGAGACAGGGAGTTGTTGGCCATTATTCAGGCTCTCTAGGAATGGATGCACCTGCTGGAGGGTTCTGCGGTTCCGGTTCTCATTCTCACTGACCACAAGAACCTGACGTATCTCTCGGAAGCTAAGAGGTTGACGCCCCCCGTCAGGCCAGATGGGCTCTGTTCTTGTTGTGTTTTAACTATGTGATCTCCTATTTGCCTGGCTCCAAGAATGTCAGGGCTGATGCCTTGTCGCGGCAATACTCTGAGCTGTCCATGGAGGACTCTGAGCTGACCTCGGTCATACCTCCGGATCAGATCCTGGCTGCCATTCGTACCAGCCTGACTTCTCTCCGTGGGGAGCAGATTTTGGCGGCTCAAACTGATGCTCCCTCTGAGAGACCGGATGGTAGATGTTTCGTACCTGAGGGATTGCGCACCCGCTTGCTGCGTACCTACCATAACTCCAAGACTGACGGTCATCCAGGGAGGAACCAGTTGTCCTGGGTCATTTCTCGTTTATTCTGGTGGCCGTCTCTCCGTTCCGACATTGCCTCATATGTAGCGGCATGTTCTGTCTGTGCCCAGAATAAATCTCCTCGGCATCTTCCATTGGGCCTTCTGCAACCCATTCCCAATGGGGAGCGTCCCTGGTCACACCTGGGCATGGATTTTATTGTAGACCTTCCTGCGTCTTGAGGCCATACGGTCATTCTTATGGTCAGTGATCATTTCTCCAAGATGTGCCATTGTGTTCCGTTCAAGAAAATGCCGACTGTGTAAGAACTGGCTACGGTTTTCGCCAGGGAGATCTTTCGCTTGCATGGGTTACCTAAGGTGATTGTCTCGGACCGTGGGAGCCAGTTTGTGTCCAGGTTCTGGCGCGCCTTCTGCTCCCAGTTGGGTATCAAGCTCTCCTTCTCTTTGGCTTACCACCCGCAGTCCAATGGGGCTGCGGAGCGTTCCAACCAGGCCCTGGAACTATTCCTTCGCTGCTATATCTCAGACCATCAAGACAATTGGGTCGATCTCCTGCCATGGGGAGAGTTTGGGAGGAACTCGGCTGTCAACTCCTCCTCCGGGATGTCTCCCTTTATGGCCAACTATGGGTTCCAACCCGCTGTATTGCCTGAGTTGTTCTCGCCACAGGACATTCAGGCTGTGGATAACCATCTTGCTGCCCTGCGTTCCTCGTGGGGGCAGATCCAGAGGTCCTTGAAGGACTCAGTAAAGCGCCAGAAGCTCCAGGCTGATCGTAGACGGTTGCCCACTCCTTCATACCAGGTCGGAGATCGGGTGTGGTTGTCCACTCATAACCTCAATCTTCGAGTGCCCGCACCGAAATTGGCTCCCCGTTTTGTTGGTCCTTTCCGCATCCTCCGCAGGGTGAACCCGGTTGCCTATGCCCTTGCTCTTCCTCCTGGGATGCGTATATCCAATGTCTTCCATGTATCCCTGTTGAAGCCTCTGGTCTTTAACCGCTTTACTGCCTCTCCGCCTCGGCCTCGTCCTATCCGGGTTGACGGTCATGAGGAGTGTGAGGTGAGCCGTAACCTGGACTCTCGGTTGGTCCGCGGTCGGGTGCAGTTCCTGGTCCACAGGCGTGGTTATGGTCCCGAGGAGCGTTCCTGGGTTCCTTCTGCGGATGTTCATGCGCCTGCCCTCCTCCGTGCGTTTTCACGCCCGCTTTCCCCAGAAGCCTTATGTTGAACTGCGGAGGGGGAGGGGTCCTTGAGGAGGAGGTACTGTCAAGGTCCTACCTTTCCTCAGGGCTTGTGCTGCTCCATGTGCTGGCATCCATCTTAGGTGTCTGCAAAGCATTGTGGGATCCTTTATGCTTTCAGCCTCTGCGGCTCCTCCCCCAAGAGGTGGCGGCTTATCACATATAAGTCTGCTGTTTGTAGCTGTCCATTGCATTCGTGTCCTGTCTGTTGCACAGCAGCAAGCTCCTGTTTAGTTCTCTTTGCTCTCCTGGATAGCGACTCGGCTTTGGCAAGACTCCTTCCTAACTTCTGACCCCGGCTCTGGCGACCATCCTTCCTGGCTTCTGATCCCGGCTCTGGCGACCATCCTTCCTGGCTTCTGACCCCAGCTCTGGCGATCATCCTTCCTTGCTTCTGACCCCGGCTCTGGCGACCATCCTTCCTGGATTCTGTCCTACCAAGTCATCTGCTGTTGGACTTGCATAGACTCTGTCTTGTTTTTGTACAATAAACCTACCTTTAATTGCACCTCCTTCTGTGTCTGGCTCCTCACTCCCTGACAAGGAGTTCATTCACACTTGTGTAATAAGGAATCCAAGAGCTTCTGTTTGCTACACCAGCACCACTTCCAGGGCCCAAGAAGCAAACAATTCAGTCCAAATGGTAGTGTACTGCTGTAAGCAAAGGAGGGCCAAACAGTGTAATGCCATTAAAACCAGTCTGTGTTTCATATAAAAAGTTCACCACAAAAGAAAAGACATAGGGAACAGCATGTAAGAACGACTGTGCTCAGCTGGCTGAAATGGTGTCATCACTGCCAGCTTGCCCAACGTGTTTCATCGTATTGGATGTCATCTGAATAATTAGAATAATTGATTTATTTGTGCAAGATTGTATGCACATATGTTTTACAATTGATGCACTGGCTAACAATAGGTGTCCCCAGCAACAGTAGAACCCCCCCAGCAAAGCATGCTCCCCCAGCAACAATAGCTTCTCCCAGCATTCAGCATCAGTAGACCCTCCAAGCACTCCCCAGAACCCATTGCCATTACATACATTCATCACTGGTGGTACTGGAACTGCATTCCCCCGTGTTCCGACTGAAAAAAGCCCTGATTTAAAGCATAAGTTCACTTTGGGAATATGCTACAGGTTCCATCTGTTTTTAGAGTGGAACATGTTCCAGCATCTGCAGTCTTTCCCCCCTCCCTGTGATAGCAGGAGGAAGATCCTCTCCCTGTACCCGCTGTCACAATTTGAAAACAGTTTCCTGTGAATGAATGCCTACAAGTACTGTCAGCCATTACGGCTGACTGCTTGTTGTTCTCAATGAAGTATGAAGATGCCGTTGAGTGTTCTTTTAGTCCTACTCTCACATAACTGCCTTCTTGTGTTTTGTGACTGGGGGATGCAAAATTAAAGGCTAAGTTCACTTTTTCTAAATTCCTGCTCCTCTGTGTACCAATATATCATTAATGTACCTTGTTGCAGACCTTACCTTGGTCCTTGCTGTATTTTTTTGAAAGCTTCATCACTTGCTGGTATGTAGATTTAGGACAAAAAAAACAGTAAGACACAGGAAGGATTTCATCAGCTGATGTTATTAGCCCCTACTTGTGGCTGCCTTCCCCTCCCTTTCAGCAGATCACTACCACCCACCTCCTCAGGTGCATGGTTTTCCAAAGCAATGCAATTTATCAGTGATCACTGTTCTCACTAAACACACAGGCATGTTTTTTGGCGGCTTCAGTTGTCAATCACTGCCCCAGCTGGTGATTCCCTGCTGGCACCCAGCAATTGCCGAGTAACATGAATGGGGAACACAGGTCTCTCTCCTGCCAGCAATAACATGCTGCTGTGTATGTCTCTGCGCAGCAAAGAAATACATAGAAGCATGTTTCCCTAGTAAAACGCACACAAAACAAAAAAATTTCATTTATGTACAGCGTTGCATGGCCACACAGTTGTCAAAGTAAAGCAGCACCATCTTGCAAAAATTGTCCTCGTCAGGAAGAGGGGTAAATTCTCTAGAGGGCATGTGGTTAAAGTACATATTTCGCTTCAGTGTTTTACTAATGTGTGCATGCACCTCCTGTGTGGTGTGGACAACCTAACCAAGACCACAGGGACATATATTTAGCTATATCAAATCAATGGTACTGCAGTTGTAGAACCACAAATCGGAAATCATTTACCTGTATTGGAATGTCAAAAACAGTCATTCTTTACGAAATTGTACGGACCACAGCGATACAGTCTTTAGCAATATTGAGCATTGACAACCAATTAGCAGTTAGTTTAGAGAGGCCAAAGTTAGTATGCACAGTTCTGTTCTGAAGATTCCAGAATCATTTGTAGTTAAAGAGAGGAAGCTCCTGAAAGACCTCGAAGAGGGGAGGATTGCTTGATAGTACTGGCCAGTATTTATGTAAGATTGAACATCCTAATGAAAGGAAAATGAAAGAACCTCTGAAACATTTGTTGACTGTTTTGGGCTTTGAATTTCAAGAGGGACCCCCTATCTCACTTCTTGGCCCTATTAGCTGCCTCTGGCCCTATTAACACTTCTTAGGTGTTATCTGGAGCCAGTATGGCCTGTGACGTCTCATTATTTCAATGTTTAGACTGGTCATCAAAATTGGTAGTAAGTCTGCCAACAGGTAATTGTTCCTGTCTGTAGGTTTTCCATTACAATCATCCGTAAGTAAGGAGCTTCCATTCTGGCACTCTGAAAAAAAATGCTCACATCAACAGTGCCAGGCATATTAGTAGCTTCAACAACCTTGCATCTGAGGTATTTAAAGTAAAGAGCCTCATCTCTTGTCCTACAAACAAAAAAAATAGTTTTCTCCATAACAGGCACAAATTCTGGAGCCCCCTCACCTAGGTGACACATCAACAGGCTGCCAGCCTGTGACTCAGGCATCTCTATAAAATCCATGCCTACTTACCTCAGAATGTGACCAGAGCCTTGCACTATCTTCTATGAAAACTCAGGACTAACCGCTTTACTCACAACAAAACTACCAGTAGATTTCTTTCAGTAAAAAATGCCCATTCCCAGTCACCATAGTAACTCAGAGGCAAAACAATGGTTTATTGTGGGTAAAGGGGATTCAAGAAATTGTATATTACATTTCACTTATTTGATGGTTGTATTGTGTTAAGTGTTTGGCCTTCATTGAAAAGACTAGATCATCCTGAACAAAGCTATAAATCATTGCCTTGTGACTAATAGAATGATTTACTTTTGTGCCTTGTAGAACAGAAAGGATGTTTTTACTAATTGTACTGTGTCATTAATCCTTTGAATTTTTGTTACGCAGAATTAGCATTTTATTGACTGGCCAATAAATGTCAGTGTGAGCATTGCAACACTGATCCGCGAAGCAGAGCTGCTACAGTTTAGTTTGATTTAACTGTTTTTTTTTTTCTATTTAAATTATTCCCCAGTGGGACAAGATGGCTGCCTTAACCCTGTCCATTGTCTTTCTTTAGTTAAAATTGTCAGTAATGGTAAAAAAGACTTTTTTGCCCATTGCAGTCATTAGTTGTAAAGTGCTCGGTCATTCCTATCAAAAACTCTTCAAACAGAAGTAATGATTGTAGGTTACTATAAGCATTATATAGTGTCAACATAATATACGAAATTAAAGGGAAATTAAAATATTTTGGGCCACTTGTTTTTTATGTATTTAAACTGTACAAGTCAACTCCCGCAGGCCACAGTGCGCCCCCCTAAAGTCTAAAGCACAATAAACTTGCCATTTATTTAGAAAGTTTGGAGACCCCTGAGGTACAGTATAAGTTGTAACTGAATACTTACACAAGCAAAAAACAAACATAACTTTGTCTGTAAACAGATGTGAGTGTCCCACTTATATAAAAGGACTCTAAAGGTTCCTAACAATGGGAGTCATATACACAAATCAATAAAAGTCATATATCTTTATTAAGACTATCCAAGTATAAAAGAGAGAAACATATCTCATAAAAACACATAACAGTATCCAGATTTATCAGGATGTCAAAAACATATACAACAAGCGTAAAGGATTGACGCATTTTGCTGTATAGGTTTCCTCGCGCTTAAGATGACTACAATAAAAGAGAAGAGCAAAAAAAAAATATATAACATACAAAATAACAAAATGAAATATAAACTTACTCAACTCAACCATAATAAAATAATTTGGCAGAGATAAGACAGGTGGTTTAATTGATTTCCTTGTTCCTTGATTGTCTGTTATATATGGGCCTGTGGTGCTCCTGTGTGGAAGGAGACTATGAAGAGTATACATTGACAAGCCTTAGCCAATTATTTTACATTGTCAATTTGTTGAAACTGGGTAAGTTGGCACCCTGTTGTGGATATCTGCTGGTGGGTCTGCTCTTTGGTCCATATTTTTTGACCCCCATGTGTTGACCCTCACATGTTGGCGGCCTCCTTTGTTGTAGCACAGATTTTTGGTGGAAGTAGGGCTTAGGCCCTCCCGCTTTCCCCCCTTTTTCCCCTCCCCTCCTTTCCCCTCCCCTCCTTTCCCCTCCCCTCCCCTCCTTTCCCCTCCCCTCCCCTCCCCTCCTTTCCCTTCCCCTCCTTTCCCCTCCCCTCCTTTCCCCTCCTCTCCTTTCCCCTCCCCTCCCCTCCTTTCCCCTCCCCTCCCCTCCTCTCCTTTCCCCTCCCCTCCCCTCCTCTCCTTTCCCCTCCCCTCCTTTCCCCTCCCCTCCTTTCCCCTCTTCTCCTTTCCCCTCCCCTCCTTTCCCCTCCCCTCCTTTCCCCTCTCCTCCTTTCCCCTCCCCTCCTTTCCCCTCCCCTCCTCTCCCCTCCCCTCCTCTCCCCTCCTTTCCTCTCCCCTCCCCTTCTCTCCCCTCCCCTCCCCTCCCCTCCTCTTCTCTCCCCTCCTCTTCTCTCCCCTCCCCTCCTCTCCCTTCCCCTCCCCTCCTTTCCCCTCCCCTCCTTTCCCCCCCAACCACCCGTCTTATCCAAATTATTTTATTACAATTGAGTTGTGTTACTTTATATTTCATTTTTTGTTATGTTGTATGTTATGTATTTTTTTTTTTTTGTTGTTTTCTTTTACTGTAGTCATCTTTCTCAAGCGTGGATCCTGAGGAAGCAAATACAGTAAAATACATCGATCTTTTACGCTTGTTGTATATGTTTTTGACATCCTGATACAACTGGATACTGTTGTGTTTTTATGAGATATGTTTTTCTCTTTTATACTTGAATAATTAAATAAACAAATATGACTTTTATTGATTTGTATATATGTCTACCATTGTTAGGCCCATTTAGAGTCCCATAAAAGCAGGACACTCGTGTCTGTTTACAGACGGAGCTACCAGCTTTCTTTGATTTATGCATCTCGGTGCCGCCAATCTCTTGTATCCTCATTGCAGCCATTTTCTGTCTACTTGCCTTCTCCAGCCATAGCTGCATGACATTTTTATTTTCGAGTTCCTGATCATAATATCAGTGGGCCATATCGCTGTAATGTGTGTTGAAACTGCCACTTGTAGTAAACAACAGAAGAATGTGTGACATGGTGACAATGCAGCAGCATTATTGGTGGAGAGGGACAGAGAGTTTTCATCTTACAACACGAAGTTCCTAAACAAGGACTTTCATGACAGGCTAAAAGCGAGACAGTTGAGTTTCAAAGTTCTTAATTCACATGCTGAGCATACTGCAATTACAGTTACACTGCTGATGATATTTCAACAAGTTTAGTCTTAATATTTACATATTTAAATATATTTAGAAAAAATGATAAGCCAGTGGTTTTGTCCTTGCTTGCAGATCAGAGGGCATCATGCTGCAAGTTTAGACCCATTAGGCATTAACCAAGTCTTTTTTAATGGTTCCACGGATGAAGATGCAGTGGGGCACACAGATATTGGTGAGCATTCCTTTAACCTTAAAGATGATGTTGTCTTGTGATTTTGTTTTGTTTTCTTTGGCTTACCTCTTCAAATCGGGTAGATTCGTGGACATCATGTGGCTCAGCTGGACCCTCTTGGAATCCTGGATGCTGATTTGGACTCTTTTGTTCCATCGGATCTTATCACCACAATTGATAAACTGGGTGAGAACGCAAGACTCTGACTTGCCAGAAACTCAGAAGATAGAGGTCGGGTTCTAGCTTTTTTTGTGCTATAAAGTAGCTTGTTTTGTGGTAGTTTGTTCTTGGCATTCACTGCTTACACTACCTAAACTAAAGAAAAAGATCAATGTCTTTCTGTGCATGTGCTGATCATCACATTATTCCTGATTGTACAATGAGTACAGATGTAGCCTTTCCTAATATGGTATAGTCATGGCCTTATAATACAGTATACAAAAGAAATTAAATAATTTATACAGTGACAATGGCTACATCTGTAATGCTCATAATAGCATGCTCTTTGCCCATCAAACTGTTTTGGTCTTAAAATATTGTGGTGGTGTCTTGCTGGTTTATGTATGTATGTTCTCCCCTTTGAAGTTTCTATTGGCAACTAACAGCATTTTAAATACTTTCAATAAGGGATATTGACATATATTCTTCCATGTTTTTTTGTACATTTATTTTGTTTAAAGAAAAGAAATGATTGGTTGATTTTATTAATCTATTTTAGCATTTTAAATAATTTTTAATGGTTTTTGGTGTAGTTTTTGCTACACCTTTCCCCCTTTTCAAAATGTGTTTGTTGCAGCACTTACCCTAATAGCAAGTGCTTTTCAACATAGCCTATCTCAAGTAAGTGCTAAGACTTTGATCAGTCCTCATGTCTTCATTTAATTATAAGGCTCCATGCACACTAGTCATTTTAATAACGCTGTTAATGTTAGTTGTGTAAAGTCACGTTAAAAACGTGAGTTTTTCATAGTTTTTTGCATTAGCGTTTAGCGGAGTGTTGCCATGTTTTTTGCATTTTTCCACGTTTGCGGTTTTTAGCGGGTTTTTTGACCAAAAAAAATTATAATTTTTTTGCTCCAAGAATATCCAATAATGCCGGCTTGCCATGATTTACCACATTTTGCCACGTTTTTACAGCTAAAAAAACTCCTCTAGAAACCCACTAGTTCTGGGGTTTTTTCCAGCCAAAAAATGCCCCTGCCAAAAACCGCTGACTACAGTCTGTGTGTGTAGGAACGCATAGGATAACATGCTGGGGAGTTTACTGGCTGTAGAAAAAAAGTCAAAAGCCAAAAACAGCTGCTGTAAAAACGTCCAGTGTGCATGAGGACTAAGGGCTGTAGAGCACTGAACATCCACTGCCAGGTGGTAAGTAGAATGGGGCAGTGTATTTTTTTTTTCTTTATTGCTCTAACTCCTGGCCTATAGTGACTGGCCTTGTCAGGCTTAATCTACATGTTGGGTATGTCTTGATCAATTTGCCTGGTCCCATGTTTGGTAGCTAAGCTTGTTTGGTTTTGTCCGTGCTAGCTTGGTAGTACCCAGACTTGCCTCTTATATGTAGTGAGTGCCTGAGTTTATTTGATTTCACTTATAGTTGCTAGTGTTAGCTATAATAGCTGAGTTCTTGCTGTGCCTGCCTTTGATGGTTAGTTTTGGGGGGTTGTTAATTATAACCTGCCGTTTATATGTTGTCAATCTTATGCTTAAAGTGGAAGTCCAGTCTAATCTTACACCTACTCCCATCCCCGTTCTACGTCCTATACTAACTAAACTTTAGAGGAAAAGTGTGTTTACTTATTTAGTCCCTGGGCGCTCTGGTCTGATCACATGATTGGCTCCCAGCTCCGGCTTCAGGGTACCGCTGTCAACAGATACCCTATAGCAAGGGTAGGCAACTGTGACCATCCAACTGTTACAGAGCTAAGTCCCACCATGCCTTTACCTCGGAAAGTCATGCTTGTAATGGTGAGTTTTGCAATTCTTTATAGGATATATAGTTCCACAACAACTGGATGGCCACAGTTGTCCACCCTTGCCCTATAGGAAGCCTATAGGTAACATCACCGCCCAGGCATTGCAGCCGGTGTCAGCAATCTCTCTTGTCCCCTGAAACTGTCACTGGAGCCGATCACATGACCATACTGGAGCATCCAAGGAATAGTTAGGATAGTACTTAGAATGGGGGAAAGAGCAGGTTTAAACCAGACTTCTACTTTAATTTTTTTTTTCCAAAGAATCTTTTTTGGAAAGTATATTTTTCCTTCATGGAGACTTTGTGAATTTTTAGGGAGTACATGGCAAATCTACTGTTGCCTGACAGTGGACATACCTGACCCTACCCTAGCCCAATGGCTTGTCACTGGTAGTGTTTGATTTTTATCTTTGTAGAAATTTGAGGATTCTTAGCTGTTTGGGATGGCTCTGTATACTATGTGCATTTGTAGCCTGCCGTCTATTATTTCTCAGGGCTATGAACTGTCTCCTTCTCCAGAGCCCATGTGAGTGATTGATGGCTGTGTTTTTGAGTATAAGGTATTGCATCTGTCATGAAGAGGTGGATGATCTGCAGCGCCTGAATGGTATCGCGCATAATAAACCTCTGGATTAATGAGCTCCAGCTGCTTACAGCATTCAGACAATCTTTGTTGTTTTTCAATTTACCCACTTCATCTTTTTGATTTTCAGAAGTGTTGATACATGGTTTTACTCCTCACTGTTTAGCTTGGTTAGTTTTTGTATAGATCTAAAACAAGACGTTTGTTTCCTTGATTTCAAGCAAACACAAATAAATTATTTGTAGTTTCTGAATTTATTTGGTTTCCAATATTTTATTTTAGATACTTTTTTTTTCTTTAATTGGTCACTTTGTTCCTCTGGCATTGCACGTCATATCGCAATAACATATCTATTAATTCTCAAGGGAAATACTCAGTGGTCGTTTCTGGATTCAAACTTTTCATTTCATCCAGAAAAAAGTTTCTTGTTTTTTTTTATTGGCTCTAAAGTCCATTGAATTTTGTTGAAGTCATTTTACAGATTTTTTTACTTTGCAGTGTCATATTTGCTTATTATCTTCATTATTTTAAATACTAAATCTTTGAGCTGTGTTGTCCAGGTATTGATCGCTTTGTGCTGGGTTTTTAGAGGATAGTAATTCATAGTGTATTTAAGCTGTCAAATTCAGTCACTTTCCATTAGGCATTGACCTTACGTTTTTCCTTTTTTTCCTACTTCTTCTACCCACTTGATTTATAAACCCAAAGACCTGTAGTCAAGAAATTTCCTGTGTCCTCTGATTGCCTGCTTAGATGTAACTGTGCGTTCAAGACAATATTAATATTCCAGGCATGAATGATCCTGTATTAGCTTCAACAAGCTATCACTCAGCTAAGTCACAGTAGAAGGTTATAGAGAGGCAGATGCTATAATATTGTCTCAACTCTTGTAAATTGTACTTTAAAATTAAACAGTCCATTGATTTTGTGCTTGTATTCTTATCAGTGTCAATAGTCCACTGTATGAAATTATTTAATTATGTTCTCTATAACTACTATGGTATCCTAAATTTATTTAATCTTTTCTTCTATGTACCATGCATGTAGAAACTAGGACTGATCACCTGATTTATAATATTCCTAATCCATTAAATCAGTGCAGTAGACTTGCATGGCCTATTCAATATTTTATTTGATGTTTATATAACAATTTAGTTATCACTTTATTGGTCTGTAGAACTTTTTGTATGTTTGTAAAACTTAGGTTTCTATGGATTGCATGAGGGCGATTTAGATAAAGTTTTTAGACTGCCGACAACTACCTATATTGGAGGTAATGAAACTTCCCTGTCACTGCGAGAGATCATTAAAAGATTGGAGGTAACCTATTTTTCTTTCAAACGGAATGTCATAATTTTGATAAAAAGTACTATGTATCTAAAACATTTGTCACATGTATTTTAAAACCATTTTACTAAAACTACAGGGCTACTGTAAGGGCTTGTTCAGATGGAAGATTTATTCCCTTTACTCCTAGCAGATGCGGGTGCATCCATCTTGGAGCTGCATGCAGGCAGCCAATGGAAGTGGATGAACATGCATGCAATCGCATTTTCAAGTTTGATATGGGGATAGGAGTGGATGCATGGATCTGAAAGCAGAGGCTGCGTTCAGATCTGTGCTCCTGCTCCTGCCCACATGTCGAACTTTGACATGTGATTGTGTCCATGCTGGCACTGCTTGTGCATCCACTTCTATGGACTCCCTGGCTGCAGCTCTGAGGTGGGATCACACGCATCTGCTGGCAGCTCTGTACAGAGAACGGCACTAATCTGCTGTCTGAACGAGCCCTTACTGTGCTAAAATGCTCAGCACTGACTTTTGATTGATTACAAATTATTACAGTTTGCTTCACATCACTGAAAAGGATGTATCAAGAATCAGCTGCAGACGACCTTATCATTCTTCAGTGCAAAGTGACTGTCTTTTCAAAACTCACCCCCAACCCACTTTGCTGTGCTTCCAAGCCACTTTGTGCTGCTTAGGAGCTGCCTTGAAATAACTGGTACTTTCATGTATGGGGGGATGACCTCCTCCCATGGTGCAAAACCTTTACCTGATGGAGGGGAGAACATCCTTAATTCTATGTAAACTCCAACAAGAAACTTGAACAAGAATAATATTGCAGGGCACTGGAGCAGCAGGGCAGTAAGGTTAAGGTGAGTTGGGGGATGAGCGTCAATGAGATTCTGCTCATATATTCTCTTTAAATGGCATAAATAAAGGCAAAATCCAATAGGTATAGCTCTTGTAATGGCAAAGCCAGGTAGCTAAACTGAGAATCTGGGTGCAGAGACCTTGTTACATGAGTTCTGAGAAATGACGTCTGTGGGCAAGCCATATTTTTTTGTAATCCATACCAAATCTGAAATATCAGCTGTTTGTGGAGAGACTTTAGATATACAGTTAGTGCCGAACGTATTGGTACCCCTCTGCTTTTTCCTGAAAGAAAATCCCTGTTACATACTCCTATAAATAATAAAACAATCCTTAGGTGTTAAAGTGCTTGTAAACACAAGCCCTGGTTTACACATATGCTCTTTGTGATGTGTTTGTATGCATGACAGGCCAGATAGCATGGCATGCCTTCCTATGGAGGCAGATCACCTGTGATTCTAAAAAGGGTCCTGTGCGACTTCAATGTAATTAATATCACATCCAAATATAAAAGAGAACGAGCGCTAGATCTATAAAAGGAGCAGCTAGCATGAAAGGTAATAACCCCAGAACCTTCTATAACACAAAATATATCCAACAACATGCAGCGCTGAAATGGTTAATGATTGCCATGAATAGTTACTATTATGATATACCCTATAATATCGTATATTGTACGAGTATCTATAAAGCGTCTCTAATTAGCCGAGAAAGTTATGTAATAAGCCAGCATTCCACAACAGTACAGATAGGTGATATAATCGTGAGTCTATCTAATAGTTAGGATATTGATGGTGACTTTGGTGGTAGATATAGCTGTAGATTGCACTAACCAGATAGCGCTTAATATTGCGCATATGATTGATGATAATGGGTCATCTATGGTTGGACATCTGGTATTCGGATCAATTGATGAACAGCACCAGGAATTGCAGCATGTCAGCCAGTATATCCAGGTATAGAGATGCGGTCTGAATCCACCAGGGGGAACCAGTGGTCAAGATGTCATCAAGGATCTTTAACCCAGTGTCGAGGTGTGTGTGTAGTATAGGCGAAATCCCCCAGAGGGTGCCAGTAGTTAAGGATGTCTTCAAATGGTCTCCTTTAAAGGCAGGCTCATAGAGAAATGAGCCCAAGCACAAAAGATTCCATAGTGCAACACAGCTTTTTTGTAGTAAATAATAGTAAAGGAATGACACTTACACTTAAAAATGCCTATTTGGCACCTGGCCAGGTGAAGAGTCCACGTGGTAAAGTCACTGAGAGCAACTTCCTAATATCACAGGTGTCTTCAATCTTGTCATCAGTCATTCAGCCTATTTGAATGGAGAAATATACTCCAAAGAAAAGCAGAACTGTCTGAAGAGGAAAGGAACAAGGTAGTAGAAAAGCATGGTAGAGGTTTAGGCTACAAAACCATCTCTAAAACATTTAACGTTCCATATACTGTGGCGACTTTTACCATCATAAATTTGGTGCTGTAGCAAACCTCCCTAGATGGTGCTGAAAGAGGAATATGAACCTCAGATTGAGCAGAAACATAACCCAAATGGTGGAAAAGAACAAAGGAAAACTTCAAAAAGATCCTGGTTGGCCTTGTTAAATGTTCAACAATATTAAGTATAACCATTAATTTCTATCTGAATTAAAGTTGCCTCCATTTTAGAAGACCCAAGAATACCCCACTTCTTAACCCTTTGAGGACCAAGGGATGTATTTGTCTCATGTTTTTAATTGCGTGTATCATCTGATTAAGAACTTAAAACTCTTTTTTTTTTTTCTTTTTTTTTTTGGGTTGAGTCAAAATATTAGTTTTTATCAACAAACAACAGATGGATCTAGCTTTTTGCCAATTATTTCATGAAATGGCTTAATTACAGCAACTGAAGTGTACGAACTTTAAAAACAAAAAAATTGATTCTTTTGGTGTTCAAAAATCTTACGGTCCTCAAAGGGTTAAAGACAGACCAAAAAAAGTCAGACTTGAGTCTGCTAAAGTGCATGTTGACAAGCCACAGTCCTGGGAGAATGTCCTTTGAAAGGATGAAACAAAGTTAGAGCTTTTTTTTAGAAATCTCAACAAACCTATGTTAACAGATAAAAAGTATACAAATAAAAAAACACAATCTCTAATGTGAAACATTGAAGAGTTTCCATAATGTTTAGGGGCTGCTTTGCTACAAATTGGACAGGGCTCTATGAAATCGTAAGATTATTAAGACATGGTGGAGCAAAACATGCCAAATGTTCAAAAGTTCTGTCTCAGTTGCCGGCAATGAAACTGTGTTTCAACCCATACATCTAAAATGGTAGAAAATGAAACACTGGATTGTTTTGAAGTGACCTGCTATGAGTCCTTAACTGAATCCATTAAAACATCTTTGGAAAGAGGAACTAAAACAGTTTGGAGAAGGAACCCATCAAACCTAAGACAACTGGAGCAGTTTGCTCAGTAAGAAAGTGCTTTGAAGTTATTGCCTCAAAGGGTGTCATTAGGGGTAACAATAATTATGCCCATGCTATTTTAATTTTTATTATTTACAAGAATATGCTAAGTCATAAAGCAAAAACAAAGTATCTGCTCTTTTGATTGTAGGATAAAGAATGTTGATTGCATTTGTATGCTATAATAGTTCTTGTGCTTTGCAGAATTCATACTGTCAACATATTGGGCTAGAATTCATGTTCATCAATGATGTGGAACAGTGCCAGTGGATTAGACAAAAATTTGAGACGCCTGGTATCATGAGGTTTACCAGTGATGAAAAGAGAACACTGTTAGCAAGATTAGTGCGCTCTACAAGGTATTCGATTATTGACTTTATGGTATTGTGATCTTACTGTATAACACAGTTGTCATGATTGGGGCTTGGCAGAGCACCAGTGGCAAGCCCAGGTGGCAGGGTTTCCTGTAGGAAGAGCATGCAGATTGCTGGTTGAGAAGCTGGGTATTGGTTGTTATCCCATAGGTGGGATATATGCAGTGCTGAATAGGAGGACAAGGACTGTTGCAGTCTAGTGGTGGCTGTGAAGTACATAGTATTGGGAATATATAGAGAGCCTGGGTTAGCATCAGCAGTTCAAAACACAATGCAAGATAACAGCAAAAAAAAGGGCTTGGTCATAAACGATTTACGTTCACCGATGGTCAAATGAGGTACAGAAATGGTAAGCTATTCAAGTTCCAGGCTGAGGACTTAAGGAAACAGGCAGGCAGTGAAAGTAGTGGAACAGAAACGGGGAAACAGGATCAGGCAATGATAGTTAGATCTTGGCATTACAGGGCCTTCCTGTGCTCAAAATGAGGTGTATAAAAGCTACAACCTTGAAGGTTATTTAAACCTTAAAATAGAAATTAAATACAGGTTACCAGTTCTTAGATATGGTGGCTTTATTTATTTTCTTGTTTCAGGCTAAGAACATTTCTAGTAAGTACAGAAATTATGGGTTGACTTTGCCAGAAATGCATTGTTGTTGTCACTTTCTGTGAGCTGAAAAGAGAGCACAATCATCCTTCTCTTTATTGCGTAAACTACTACTCCCGCCAATACACCATGTAATGAAGGTAAGCACAGGCAGAGATGTTTGAAGTCAGCCTGTGTACCAAGCATGGCTCCCTCGATAGATAAAATGGAGAGCTTAGACAAGAAGGGACCGGAAGTGTGTTAAATGCAGCATAATCGGGTAAAAATCAAGAGAAAAGAAGCCAGGAAAAAGGAAAATAAAGGCTCCATTCACACTTGTAATAGGATTACATCTTGGCAGTTACTCATCACAGCTGAGTGGCTGCTCTTTTTGGTTCAAAGGTCTACTGACCTTCACCAAGCCATGGCAGTATGCAGGCAGAGATGTGGTGGGGAGGGATGGGCTCCCAAATCCCTATAGAGCCTTCTGCACTATTTGTCCTGTAATGTCCCCCCCAAGGGTCAGATTAACTCTAAATCCCTGCCATGATCTGGTATTGCCTAACTGTTTTGGAATGCCTGGGATGCAAGTGTTGGTGAAGCCCCCCCCCCCCTCCTATTTTGTTTTTTTTTGCAGGAGGAATGAAGGAAGCTCTTGAGGATTGAATCCTCTCTAGAGGTGTCCCCTCAGTAGGAGCCTGAAGGTCAGGAATTATCTCGGACACAAAAGACTACATTGGGCTTCCTGTCAGACATGGAGGGAGATTTACTAAAACTGGTGCACACAGAATCTGTTGCAGCTGTGCATAGTAACCAATCCAATTCTAGGTTTTATTGTCAAAGTTTAATTGAACAAGTTAGAAACTATGCAGAGCTGCACCATATGCTGTGTGCACCAGTTTTTGTAAATCTCCCCCATGGTGTGAACCAACTTGAAGTTGCCACTTCCAGAGTCCTCTTTTCCAAAAGACCCTGGATTACCTGTCCTGGTGACCTCCAAACATCCCACATATCACTTCCTTATTTACAGAAAGTGATATATGCTATTTGGGCTCACCTAGAGAAAATGTTTTGTTTATCCCATGGAGGAAGAGTGCCACAAGAAATGGGGTTCTGTGGCTGTTGACCTGGCTGATGGTCCCAATGGTTGAGATTCTGGTCTTTAATCACTTCCTGCTACAGGGCGGCAGGGATGTGCAAAATTACACACACACACATATATATATATATATATATATATATATATATATATATATATACAGTCAGGTCCATAAATATTGGGACATGGACACAATTCTAACATTTTTGGCTCTATACACCACCACAATGAATTTGAAATGACAGGAACAAGATGTGCTTTAACTGCAGACTGTCAGCTTTAATTTGAGGGTATTTCCATCCAAATCAGGTGAACGGTGTAGGAATTACAACAGTTTGCATATGTGCCTCCTACTTGTTAAGGGACCAAAAGTAATGGGACAGAATAATAATCATAAATCAAACTTTCACTTTTTAATTCTTGGTTGCAAATCCTTTGCCGTCAATTACAGCCTGAAGTGTGGAACGCATAGACATCACCAGACGCTGGGTTTCATCCCTGGTGATGCTCTGCCAGGCCTCTACTGCAACTGTCTTCAGTTCCTGCTTGTTCTTGGGGCATTTTCCCTTCAGTTTTGTCTTCAGCAAGTGAAATGCATGCTCAATCGGATTCAGGTCAGGTGATTGACTTGGCCATTGCATAACATTCCACTTCTTTCCCTTCAAAAACTCTTTGGTTGCTTTTGCAGTATGCTTTGGGTCATTGTCCATCTGCACTGTGAAGCGCCCAATGAGTTGTGAAGCATTTGGCTGAATATGAGCAGATAATATTCCCGAAACACTTCAGAATTCATCCGGCTGCTTTTGTCAGCAGTCACATCATCAATAAATACAAGAGAAGCAGTTCCATTGGCAGCCATACATGCCCACAAAATGACACTACCACCACCATGCTTCACTGATGAGGTGGTATGCTTAGGATCATGAGCAGTTCCTTTCCTTCTCCATACTCTTCTCTTCCCATCACTCTGGTACAAGTTGATCTCGGTCTCATCTGTCCATAGGATGTTGTTCCAGAACTGTGAAGGCTTTTTTACATGTCGTTTGGCAAACTCTAATCTGGCCTTCCTGTTTTTGAGGCTCACCAATAGTTTCCATCTTGTGGTGAACCCTCTGTATTCACTCTGGTGAAGTCCTCTCTTGATTGTTGACTTTGACACACATACACCTACCTCCTGGAGAGTGTTCTTGATCTGGCCAACTGTTGTGAAGGGTGTTTTCTTCACCAGGGAAAGAATTCTTCGCTCATCCACCACAGTTGTTTTCCGTGGTCTTCCGGGTCTTTTGGTGTTGCTGAGCTCACCGGTGCGTTCCTTCTTTTTAAGAATGTTCCAAACAGTTGTTTTGGCCACACCTAATGTTTTTGCTATCTCTCTGATGGGTTTGCTTTGTTTTTTCAGCCTAATGATGGCTTGCTTCACTGATAGTGACAGCTCTTTGGATCTCATCTTGAGAGTTGACAGCAACAGATTCCAAATGCAAATAGCACACTTGAAATGCACTCTGGACCTTTTATCTGCTCATTGTAATTGGGATAACGAGGGAATAACACACCTGGCCATGGAACAGCTGAGAAGCCAATTGTCCCATTACTTTTGGTCCCTTAACAAGTGGGAGGCACATATGCAAACTATTGTAATTCCTACACCGTTCACCTGATTTGGATGTAAATACTCTCAAATTAAAGCTGACAGTCTACAGTTAAAGCACATCTTGTTTGTTTCATTTCAGATTCATTGTGGTGGTGTATAGAGCCAAAAATGTTAGAATTGTGTCGATGTCCCAATATTTATGGACCTGACTGTATATATATAATTTGCATATCCGGGTAGGGGGCACGTGCGCGCTCCCTACCCGTGCTGCTATTGGCTCCTTGGCATTTCACTCACCTGGCACTTATTCTCAGCCGGGACTCGGTGATCGCCGTCAGAGCTAACAAGGGAGAGGTCTGTGTGTAAACAATACAGATCTCTCCCCTGTCAGCACAAACAGGCTGCTTTGTATTGCACTGCACAGTAGAGCAATACAAAGCAGCTTGTCTACATAGTCTACATAGTAAAACACAACACATTTTGAAAAACACAACACAGCACACTGTTAACCCTTTGATAACCCCAGATGTTAGCCCCTTCCTGCCCAGTGTCATTAGTACAGTGACAGTGCTTTTTATTATCACTGATCACTGTATTAGTGTCACCGAGGATGTCAGTGGCGGTTAGTCAGTTCCCACCCAGTGTCAGAATGCCCGCCACAGTCCCGTAATAAGTGGCTGATTGTCGCCATTACTAAAATAAAAATAAAAATTTCAGTATATATACCGCCATTTGTAGATGCTATAACTTTCACATAGACCAATTAATTTACACGGATTAGGATTTTGTTTTAGCAAAAACATGTAGCAGAATACATTTTGGCCCAAATTTATGAAGACATTTTATTTTTAACATTTTTTTTACTGGATATGTTTTAAAGGAAAAATTTTTTTTTGTTTTTTTTTTTTTCAAAATTGCTGGTCTTTTTTTGTTTTAGAGTGTAAAAAATTAAAACTGAACATGTGCTCAAATTCCACCTAAAGAAAGCTCTATTTGTGGGAAAAAATGACATAAATTTTATTTATGTACAATGTTGCATGACCGCGCAACTGTTAGTTGAAGTAACGAGGCGCAGTATCGCAAAAAATGGCCTGGTCAGGAAGGGGGGTAAATCCTCTGGAGGGCAAGCGGTTAAATACAACACAGATAAGAGGTTGGAGGTCCTCTTTAAGGTGTCTTTCTCTTTGGTAGGAGCACTGTACAGCCTGCAGTGGCTGTGGTGGGAGTTTGGAAACCTCTCAAAGTTTGGCCAAGGTGTATGCTTTGTCCCTGTGAGCCAGAGTATCTTGATGGATGCCTTGGAATATTCTGTGTGGCAGCTTATCCAGTTGGGCACCATATCTGTCCAATTAAGAATCCTATGGCTCAAATGGTGATCGACAGAACTTGGATTCCTTCATCCAGAAAGTAGGATTGTGGGGAAAAGCACACTTTTACCCATAAAGAAGAAGGTGACAGGTCAGAAACCTGTGCCACACTCACAATGCAGGAAGAACCCCGAGCTCCAAGCAGAAACCTATGTCCTAGTTTCATAAGTGAATTGGACCCCCTAGCCCTTTTAATCCAGAAGCAAATAATTTTCATAGTGAAGTGGAACCCCACCTCACAAGGGTGTGAAGACATCTTTCAGCCTCCATGGCTATCTGGCTTCTGGAAGTCACAGACAACTTGATCTGCAGCATGTTTTTTAGAGGTTACAAGGTAGAATTTCACTTCTTTCTTCCTCCATGCTTAATGTTCTTGAGGGTATCTTTGAACTCACAAAAAGAGTTGTTTTCTTTGCAGCTTCATCAGGGAGACCTGTTGTCATCAATGGATATCAAGGATATCTATCTACGTGTCCAGATTTTCCAGCCTAACTAATGGTTTCTGCAATTCACTGTAAATTGCTACTACTAGTTTTTGGCGTTGCCTTTTGCTCTTTCCACCACTCCCAGAGCGTTTACCAGGATGTTGGCTCCCATTGTGGAGTTATTGAGGATCCAGGGTATTGCCATTGTAGAGTATCTAGGCAATCTGCTTCTAAGGGTGCAATTAGTTCAGATACTTCAGTTCAGATGGGTGCTGAATCTTCAATAGTTGGCTCTGGTTCTAACACAACATCTAGAGCAGTGTTTCTCAACCTTTTTTTTAGTTAAGGCACCCTTTAATATTATGGACAAAGTTAAATCCCGTGGCATCCTTATAAAATATAGACAGTCTTGAGGCATCCCATTCTGAAAATGTAAAACTATTCTAATAGTTTTATATAACGCAGCAACATCTACACATGTAGGACTCCCAACAAAGTGATTTACAACAAAGCAAATACGCTTTTGCACACTGGTACTGACTAGTATTCCAGTGTTTCTCTTCTCCCTCAGTTTCTCTCCTTCACTCAGTTAATGTGACCCCAGTGCTGATGGAAAAAGCCAGGGGAGGGTCAAACAAGGATGCTGTGCAGGCGACCAACATCCTCCTTATCAACTAATGATGTCATTGGTTGTCAGGATTCCGGCAGCTAGAAGGTCATATTGGTGCACAATGAAAACCTGTGGCTTTTTTTTTTTTTTTTTTTTTTTTTTTTTAGCTAAAAGGCAGGCGCAATGAAAACCTGCTGGCTTGTATACCAGTTTTGGCCAGTTTTTAGACATTTTGCCAAGGCACCCCTGAAGAAATCTCAAGGCACCCCAGGGCCCCTGGTTTTAAAAGGCTGATCTAGAGTACTTAAGATTAATCCTTGACACAATACAGGCAAAAGTACTGCTTCTACCAGATAAATGCCTGTCTCTTCAATCCCAGGAGGAGTCTCTGAGGTTGTTGCGAAGTCCCTCTATTCTTCAAGGTGCTTGGGAAGATGGAAGCTACTTACGATGCCATCCCATATGCTTAGTTTTACTATAGGGGTCTTCAACTCAATATTCTGTTGGTTGGTACAAGCGGCAGGAGTCCTTGGATTAGCCAATGTATCTGGCTCCCAAGGTTGAATCAGCTCTGGAATAGTGGTGCTCCACCAAATCCTGGGGATAATCCTTCCCATTAAGTGGAATATCTTGACTTTGAATGCCAGCTTTTGGGGTGTTCTGGAGAACCTCTCAGTCCAGGGAACTTGGTCGTCAGTGAAGTGGAGATTGCTGATCAACATCACAGAGCTTCGGGCAAATCAGCTGGCTCTCTTGCACTGGTCTGTTTGCCTTCCCTATCAAGGGCAGTTTAACAATTTAATGGCAGTGGCATTCATCAGCTATCAAGAAAGGGAAAGTAGTTGTCCTGCTTAGGAAGAAGGGAACTTGATCTTGTCTTGGATAAAACTTTCTGTTTTGGCCTTCTCAGTTATACACATACCGTTGTGGAAAAATGTCAGGCTGACTTTAACAGCTGTCAACAGGTTAACCCAGGGGGCCCTGCACCCATTCGCAGAATCTTTTCTACTATGGGAAACATTGGATGTGGATCTCTTGGCATCCAGATTAAGTAACAAACTGGGAAGGTGTTGTCCCGGACCAGAGATCCTCAGGTGTTTGCAGTGGATGCCCAGGTAAAAAGGTAAAGGACTTTCTGCTGTTTCCAATCTCACCTGCTTGGTCAATAACAACATGGTATGCAGACTTAGTACATCTCTTGGCAGGCCAGCCTTGGGCTCTTCCAGTTTAACAGACTTGCTGTCACAGGGTCTGACCTTCCATCCTGCTTTATAGTTGCTTTATAGTTGCTGGCTTTGAGTGTATGGCTGTTGAACTCTATGTCCTAAGGGACAGGCAGGTATTTCTAACACTGTATTTCCTACCCTTCTCGGGGCAAGATTTTTGAACTCCAGGAGTGTGTACCATCGTATATGAAAGGCTTACTTTGCCTGCTGTGTGGCTTGTAAGTTTCATCTCTGAAAGCAGTTGTGGGGTGCATTTTGGCTTTTCTCCAGTCTTGTGTGGCGATGTCTCTCGTCTTGAGTGCTTTTAAGGGATAGATCTCAGCCTTGGCCATTCTGTTTCCCATTCTGTTCTGTGTCTGATTCATTGGTAATTTATTTTTATATTCCTCAGTAAATGTGTACGTTTAGTTATCTAAAACCATACATGTAAAGCACTATCCTCAGTGTTCACAAACATAGGTAATGTCCCTTTAAATCTACAATACACCACGTGCAATTTGTTTGAAAGAAAAAATCCCCAAAACAGTCCTTTTTCTGTTCAAAATAATATTAAAAACAAAATAAAAGTGAAAACAAAAGATTCAAATAATCTTGTACAAGGATTAAAACAAACCAATCCAGCCAACACTACCAGAAAAGATAGCCAAACTCTTTTTACTCTGTAATATGACCCCAATACTGCAAGGAGGTCCAAAAGCGGTTGCTGTAATACGACCATTCCACGTTCCTTCCTGCTCCAGACCCACACAGATGTATTTTCCAGGATCTCATGGACATCTCACAGGACCCACATGGATGGTTTCCAGGGCATATAGTGGATATAAAAAGTCTACACACCCCGGTTAAAATGTCAGGTGTCTGTGATGTAAAAAAATGAGATAAATCATTTCAAATCTTTATCCACCTTTTAATGTAACCTATAAACTGTACAACTCAGTTGAACAACAAACTGAAATCTTTTAGTTAGAGGGAAGTATAAATAAAAAACTAAAATAATATGGTTGCATGAGTGTGCACACCCTTAAACTAATACTTTGTTGAAGTACCTTTTGATTTTATTACATCACTCTTTGTCTTTTTGGGTATGAGTCTTATCAGCTTGGCACATCTTGACTTGGCAATATTTGCCCACTCTTACAAAAACATTCCAAATCTGTCAGATTGCGAGCTCATCTCCTGTGCACAGCCCTCTTCAGATCACCCTACATATTTTTGATCGGATTCAGGTCTGGACTCTGGCTGGGCCATTTCAAAACTTTAATCTTCTTCTGGTGAAGCCAGATGTGATTTTGCAAAATTTAGCCGGGCTTGGATTCTTTTCTTTGTAAGAAAAGGCTTCGGTCTTGCCACTCTACCCCATAGCCCGAAGAATATGGGAGATTGTTGTCACATGTACCACACAGCCAGTACTTGCCAGATATTCTTGCAGCTCCTTTAATGTTGCAGTAGGCCTTTTGGCAGCCTCCCAGACCAGTTTTGTTCTCCTCTTTTCAACAATTTTGGAGGGACGTTCAGTTCTTGGTATTATTATTATTATTATACAGTATTTATATAGTGCCAAAGGGTATGCTCAGCGCTGTACAGTAGCAAGGGGGACAGAACATGAGACAAGACAGTAACAATACACTACACGAGGGGTTCGAGGGCCCTGCTCTTTCGAGCTTACAATTCTTGGTAATATCACTGTTGCGCCATATTTTCTCCACTTGATGATGACCGTCTTCACAGAGTTTCATGGAATATCTAATGCCTTGTAAATTCTTTTGTACCCTTCTCCTGACTGATACCTTTTAACATTGAGATCCCTCTGATGCTTTGGAAGCTCTCTGCGAACCATGGCTTTTGCTGTAGGATGCGACTAAGAAAATGTCAGGAAAGACCTACTAGAACAGATGAACATTATGTGAGGTTAATCAGAGGCACTTGAAATGTGTACTGACTCCTATTTAACATGATTTTGAATGTGATTGCTAAATTCTGAACACAGCTACATCCCCAGTCATAAGAGGTGTGCACACTTATGCAACCACATTATTTTAGTTTTTTATGTTTACTCCCCCCCCCCCCCCTTCCCAAAAGATTTTTTTGTTTTTCAATTGAGTTGTACAGTTTATAGGTCACATTAAAAGTGGAAATAGTTCTGAAATTATTTATCTTTATCTCATTTTTTTACATCACAGAAACCTGATATTTTCACAGGGGTGTGTATACTTTTTCTATTTGACCCCACATGACTGTGGGACCTCCAATATTCAACCACTCAGGCCGCTACACATCTTCCCGAATTGGACCATATAATTAAAAAGGAAGCACACAGCACATACTGTTTAAAAGACGCTAATTGTAGTATATACGCTTTCAAATAAAGTTAGAGTGCAAACGTTAAAATACGATAAAAAAAATTGCGCTACCGGCATCAATAACTAGTGCGCATGCGCGAAAACATAATGATGTCAGACACTGTGCCCTGCCCGATGCAGCATTTAGTTACAAATAACGTCTTCAGGGGAAATGGAAGCACTTTCCCCTGAAGATGTTAAAGAAACGCCCTGGCCACATGAAATGCAATTGCTTGCTATATTTTTAATATCATTGTTATTCAACATTGACCAAATGTTAGGAAAAATGTTTTCCTGTGGAATATTAACAGACTAATTAATTTAAAAAAAATCTATCTGTGAATAAACTGATGAGCAAGAAAAAAATTTTCCTACATCCTTTTAGTTTTTTTGTTTTTTTGCTATGTTCCTCAATGAATGTGTATATTTACTTAGTTATCCCTTTTGTAAAGTGAAATCAAATTAAATATCTTTAATTTGAAGGTTTGAAGATTTTCTAGCTCGCAAGTGGTCTTCAGAGAAGAGATTTGGTCTAGAAGGCTGTGAAGTCATGATCCCTGCTTTGAAAATGCTCATTGATAAGTCCAGTGAGATGGGGCTGGAGTATGTCATCCTGGGAATGCCTCATAGGTAGGGTTATATACGTACACTGTATGCTTTGCTAAGATTGAAAACATTTTCTCAAAGGATATACAGTCATTCTTTGTTGAGCCAGAAAATATGGTGATTTGTTGCTTATGTTATAAACATCAAAATGTTTGGGCATATGGGTTTAACGTTTTTGGCAAACCTAGCTGTTAGACCTTAACAGCACATTTTTTTTACTTTCTCTGAATTGTATTTCCTAGCACACCAAGTTAATGGACTGGTATCTTTATTCCAGAGGGGTAATGAGTTTTCATTCTGAAAAGTTTATTCACTCCAAAGCATACGTTAAAGAGGAAGTTCACTCTATTTTTAATCTGTATGCTGCTAGCATTAGTAAATAGGAAAGTACTGTATATCATATTTACTTGTTTTAAATGTTTTTTCATTTCTTCAGTTACTTCCTAGTTTCCAGGCCTAGATAAATAATGTCACACATCCCATGAGTCTTCAGGAAGGGAGGAGAAAAGGAGTTTTTTTTCTCCGCTAAACACACCCTCTTGCCTGCATGCCTGAGCTAAGGGCAGATGGATTCCAGGAAGTAATTGTTAAATGAGCCATCTGCCCTTACGCAAGATGGCCACAGACAAAGAAGACAGGGGATCCAAAGTTATTTCTTAGCAAAATAAAGCATGTAAACATGGATGGATGGATGAGTTTGCTCTGAATATTAAAAATTAATTATTATTATTATACAGGATTTATATATGAACCACTGATGTATTTATACATGTTGATCATATCCTTCCTTAATCTCCTCTTCTCAAGAGAGAATATAAATTCAGTTCCTCTAATATTTCTTCATAGCTGAGTTCCTCCATGCCTCTTATCAGTTTGGTTGCCCTTCTCTGCACATTCTCCAGTTCCCCAATGTTCTTTTTGTGAATTGGTGCCCAAAAACTGAACTGCATATTCCAGATGAGGTATTATTAGTGATTTGTACAGGGGTAATATGATATCTCTCTCTGGAGTCTATACCTCTTTTACCACAAGAGAGGATTTTGCTCGATTTAGGAACCGCAGCTTGGCATTGCATGCCATTATTAAGCTTGTGATCTATCAGAACTCCCAGATCCTTCTCCACCATTGAATCCCCCCAGTTGTGCTCCCCCTAGTATGTATGATGCATGCACAGTCTTAGCCCCCAAGTGCATAACCTTACATTTATCAACATTAAACCTCATTTGCCACATAGTTGCCCAATTAAACAGTGCATGGAGGTCGGCTTGTAAGTTGAAGACATCCTGTAAGGACGTTATTCCACTGAACAGCTTGGTGTCCTCTGCAAAGACTGAAATGGGATTTTTAATCCTATATTGTTTATAACTAAATTAAAAAGTAAGGGTCCCAACACTGAACCTTGGGGTGCACCAGTAACAACCCTAGACCATTCAGAGTATGAATCATTAACCACTACTCTCTGAATATGATCTTTTAGCCAGTTTTCTATCCATTTACATACTGATTTTTCCAAGGCTGTAGACGTTACCTTACATATGTGCTGTACGTTCTGTGTTTCCCCTTTGTGGATTAATACTCCCTAATTTTACAGTGTTGCAAAGTGCCTGTGACTGTGCAGTTCAGTTCTGGCAAATCCCCTATGGAGCAGGGAGGACATTGCTTTCATACAATGTATGTGTTTCAAGCACTTTGGGGAACATGGCACTGTGACACACTTTATTAAGTGTTGTGCCTACCATATTAGCGCACCTTCACCCACGTCATATTGCCTCTATTCATGTGCACTTTTCCTCTGCCTCTACAACCCTTCAGCCTCAGTAGAAGCTTTGCTGCTCCCCGTGAGGATCCCAGGGTCAGTCCTCCTTTGCTGCTACCTATTGTGACTTGGTCACAGAAGGGCTCTTAACTCCTGCATCTGAGTTTCATATTGGTTTTGGTTTGGCTCACTTCCACACACTATAGCAGTCTTTTAGAACAAAGGTACTGGCCCTGCAGGCCTGTCCAGATTTCAGTTCACTGACAGCTCTTGGCCAGTTTGCAGCACTTCTTTGGAACTAACATGGACAGCCTTGTTCACTCTTCTCTGCTTGAGTCTACACACCACTCAGGGTCTTCATTGGCTTTGTCTGATGTAGCTCTCTCCTCCAGGGAGGAATTTTCCAATTGACCATGTTGGATGTTATGCTAAAAATCACTGCTATGATTGCTGACTTAACATGCAGGGGTCATAAATGTATTTCTGTGCCTTCTTCTCCAGAGTCCATCTCTGATATGCCTGCATCTGCTCTTGCATATACAGCTCAGGATGAAGGGGGTGCAGTTTTATCCCTTTTGGATGATCTAGTACTTAGGCAGCCTCGGTCTGCTGACATAACTTCTAGGCCTAAAGATACCATCGAGGCCTTATTGATTTGATGTGTACATGTTTTGAACTGGAGTAACCTGAGTCTGCATCCTCTAGGGTTACCAGTTTTGGCTTCTTCAAAGTCCCCAACCTATTGTCAGTACTTTTCCAGTGCACTAGTTACTACAGCCACTATTGTATGGTGATTGGTCCTGAAAAGTTGTTTTCCCCTATCAAACATTCTACCCAACAATACCCCATTGAAGAGGTGTTTGCCAAGAAATGGTCCCTTGCATCCCTTTCTTGCCTTACAAAACCGACTGTCCCTGTTGAGAACATTCCATTGTTTAAAGATAATTCCCTCTTTTCCATGGCAGAGCAAAACCAAGAATGGCCATTTGTCAAACCTTAGGGCTTTGGAATAAGAATAAATTCAAGTCTCCTGACACAATCTTATCAGATACTTTTGTAACAGTTAGAACTCATTCATGTTGCCCTATACTACTGAGGTGATGGGCTTGTGAATATGGCCTGTCTCATATCCAGAATGAGTTTCCTCTCTGAAGAGGGAATATTTGGCTTAAAGTATAACTATAGGCAAAACTTTTTTTCTTTTTTAGTTTTGGATAGCATGGAGTCGGATTAGAACACCTATTAGGTTCTATTGCTGTCTGAGCCCCCATTAGGGAGATTCACCCTCTCTATTTGTCTTGCTTTCTGTTATCATTAAAAGTGAAAGTAACCCCAAATTTTGGGTTGTCCCCAGAAAAATTAATATAGGAGACATTTTTCCAATGAGGACACCATTTCTGGTAACCTGGCATTCCCCAAGGAATTCCCTTAATTTGCAGGGATTTCTTCTCACTTTCTGCTTTGGCTATGGGACAGGAAGTGAAGGTAAATCTCTCCAGATTGTAAAAAAAAAATCAGGGGTTATAACCCTCCTTTACTCTATTCAAAATGGAAAAAAAAAAGGTTTACCTATAGTTCTACTTTAAATATTAGTCTTCTTTAGAGCAGTACACAAACTGCTTACTGTGTATGTACATTTTTGGCACTTCCCTGAATAACTTTATAAAAGGGGTCACTGGGGGAAAGGGGTAACCTTTCTCCACAGCAAAGCTAAGACTCAAGATAGAAAACAGCCTTCTAACTCCTGAACAAAACAGAGTTGCTTTAGTTCTCTGTCCTCTAAGCCCATTTCCAGGATTTGGTTTGCTTGCAAACTTTAGATTCCAAACCTGTGATCAAGTCCTCTTCACAGTGAAGGCGTGCCCCCTCTTACCAAAGTGGGGGAATGTCTGTTAGGATTTGCAGTTACTTTTAGTCTAAAGTACATTGTATGCATTGGTGAAGGACCTGGTGTCCTGGGCCTACAAGCTAGAATTTCTAACTCTGCTTCTGCCCCTCTTTATCTTCTTTAACTGCCAGTGTCTCTGCAAGGATTAGCAGACCTCCATGCTGCCCTGCCATAATTTTTTTCCCAAGCAATATCATGCAATGACAAGTTGAGCTAACAAAGCTAGCAAAATACTGTTATTCATTAAAAGGGCATACATTACAGAGATAAATCAATAATTCTACCTCTTTACAAAGCCATGGTTCATCGTATACGGAGGATTGGTAACCAAAAAAGAAAGGAGGTGTAACCTTAGACTGTGGAAAGGATTCTTTACTGTTAGAGCAGTAAAAACATGGAACATCCTTCCTGAGGAATTGATACTGGCTGAGAGCATTGACAGCTTCAAAAAACTTTAGATGTCTTCCTCAAGAAACAGAATATACAAGGCTATAAGAATTGTTAGAGAATAAAAATCACACACATATAAGTTGAACTGTATGGACCAGTATCTTTTTCAAACCTATAATATATGTAACTGTATGGAAATTCTATTCAGGAAATACTCGGTGTGGACACTTCTTAAATTTTCTCCTGTTTTTGTCTGAATCAGTGGTTGGCCCCAAGCACTAGGATTAGATCTCTGCACCAGCGGTTCTTTCCCAAAGACAATCTTGCCTCTCAATCTTCAGTAAAATACTTTGTACATTGGTTCCACCCAAGTGTCCATCTCTGCTTTCATGAAACCTCAGTCTGGCTCTGTCGGTTCTTTCTTTCCTTTGAACCTTTCAGAAATATCCTTCTGTCTTTCCTCCCTCACAAGGTGGTCTTTCTCCCTGTCTCGCTGCCATTACCTCTACAAGACAAGTTTCTTAGTTGGCCACCTTTTCTTATAAAGACCATTTTCATGCGCTTCCAAGAGCAAAAGGTTGTCTTGAGGTCTAGGGCCTACTTTCTCACTAAGGTGATGTCTTCCTTCCATCTTAACCAGGACATTGCACTTCCATCCCTCTGTCTTCCTCCAGAACATTTATTTGCCTGCTGTCTCCTTTTAGATTTACAGTCACCCTCTTTGTCATTCCTGAGGGACCCTGTGGGGGTTGACATGCCTTTCTCCCCACTATTTATAGATAGCTTAGGCAGCTCATCACTCAAGCCTATCAGCTTAATAGCAAAGTTTTATTTTAAGAAAAAAATTAATATGTGCACATATTTTTGCAGGAACAAAAATTAGCGTTTATTATGTTTTCCCACTGGAGACTGCTAAGCATTGTACCCTGTGATCAGTGGATTGTGGGTACAATGTCAGACTCCTGCAGACATGTCCTTCAGTTTGCTGCCTATACCTCTGTACGGACTTTCAGTTAGAAACCTGGAGAAAGTGTTAACGAACTATAAATGCATTGAAAATTGCACTAATAGTCTATTGAGAACTACAATCCATCTGCCTCGATGGAAGACATGACTTATAGTTTATTCAATCACAGATTCCCACCATCTTCGCAGCCACACTGATTTTAAATATGACAGGGGCTGCGTGGGAGAGGAACCCCTGTTCGCTGTCACAGGCTGATGGGCTCATGGGTTGGGGGTGCTGGAACTCTCACTTTCAATGATAATAGTAAATAGGACAAATAGAAAACGTGAATCTCCCTGTCGGGGGAACAGACAGCACAAACAATCTAAGAGGTGTTCTAATTCCTTTCTACTCTATCCAAAAGTAACAAAAAAAAAAACCCACAGTTTTACCTTTATATGTTAAGACTAAGGTTCTATCCTTTCCTGTCAAGGCACATTCTACTAGATCAATAAGTGCCTCTTGGGCTTTTCAGTATCAGGCATTTGTTTTCCTGATTTGCAAAGCCGACACCTGGTCTTTCATTCACGCCTTCTAGTTTAAGTTTTACCAGATGGATGTTCAAGCCTCTGCCGATGCAAGGTCTGGCTGCTATAGGCAGCTCTTTGAGTCTCAAGTAGCCTCAAGTTACACCTTGTTGGCATTTTGTTTGCTGTGTTTCCCACTCCTCAGACTGCTTTGGGATGGCCCAGTGTCTCAGTAGTGTGTGTGTGTGTGTAGCAGCTTAAGTGAGTATGGAGTAATATTTCACATAGGAAAGAAAATTGTTGTCTGATATCTGTAGCTACCAGAAATTATATAAGAAAGATACCTTGTGCATCATTCCAGATAGCCCATATTTTTAACTTATTCTGTTAGAAAAAAGATTTTACAGGTAGAACATAAATCCTGTGTTCATGCATATGAGGAAAAAAAGTTTCTGAGAACAAAACGCTGTATACTAAATCTAGCTTGCCTGTCCGCTGCATACAGTTTGTAATAAATAGCAGTTTACTGTAAATCTTTGTTTTTATTGGTTACTTAATGGTCATTTAACTGCGCAGCTCCAAGTCCTGGGTAGCTGGTACAGTTGGTGGGAGGTTACCTGGTCTATGCCAAGAGCATTGGTGCCAGTGCGGTGACATCACTGTTCTAGGAATTCATCAGCATTGTATGCTCTAACCAAGCCACTCAGGACCCATAACTGCGGTTACATGACAGATAGGAAACATATGCTATTTCTTACACATGCACTACTAAAGGCAGCAGGCAGGCAACATTAACCTTAGTTACTAGACAGCTTTTCCCTTTTCTTCAAGTCAAGGATTAAGTGTTGTGATTTGCTCTGCTGTTTGGTGAGTGGAATATTTTTCTTCAGTTTTGTGACTACAATAAGTTTGTTTTGTCACAGATTGTAGTGGAGTACAAAGCTGTCTGTAATGCATTGCACATTTATCATGTGTTCTTTACAGAGGAAGACTAAATGTCTTAGCAAATGTGATCCGCAAAGATTTGGAGCAGATCTTTTGCCAGTTTGACCCTAAGCTGGAGGCTTCAGATGAGGTAATGGTCTTCATGTCAAAGAAATGAATATACTGTATATATGTGGTATCAGAAGAAACACTTTTTCAGTTTTATTACCAAAAATGTCAGCATGTAATAATAATATAGCATTTTAAGTGACACAATCATCCAACATACACCTTCACAAGACTGTAGAAGGCACATTTGGATGAAAGTTTGTTTACGCTAGGTTGCTAGGTATTCTTGCAGGTTCTTCATTTTACTTCTGTATAATCTCAGTTCTTGGCTTTTATGAGACAATGTTCTATAGGTTACTTACATTAACTAGCATGAACAATTTATTGTCTGATGATGAAAGACTGCTGATAAAATGATCAAGAAACTACTTTATAAATATTAGGCGTACAAGCTAGAATTTCCATGTATGATGCACTGTTGGAGTTATTACCATGCTGATACCAGCCCACATGATGTTCAGCATCAGACAGGTGCTGCAAAGATAAAATAACTGGTGCACTCACTTTAAACTCCAATGAGTATTACTAATACTTTAGATGTTGGTGTAGGAATAAAAGAGTAATATCTTAATCGTACAGTACATTACACAGGTAGGATATTCATAGACCTTTTCTTATAGGCAGCTACCTTCAGGTGAATGGACAGTGGCAAAACTTTGTGAGCGCACTTCCTATAACCTTACCTCACATCTTGAGACCTCTGTTTTTTACTATTGTCCTTTAGATGATGGAGCACTGATGATGATAGAGCAGTGCTTCCAGATTAGAGCAAACTCTGTAAAACCTGGAGAACAGACTTCTGCACTTAGTGCAGTGTGTGTAGTTAACCACAAGGTGCTATACAGGTCCAGGGCCGCTGTACATTCCTATGGTTTCCAGACTCTGAAAACCTTTCCAAGGGTATGCCCATTGTGAAATGCGAAGTCTGGACTAATATAGGGACCAATGATATGGAAATGTAAAACTGGTTTGCCCTTTAGATTTGCACACAGATTGTGCTTGGTTAGCTGCTTCCCTGGCTGTAACAGCTCTGAAAACTTTATTCACTGTAGATGAGATCGAGGAACGTACGCTCCTCGGTCTCCTCTCGCTCGTCATGCTGCTTCTGCTGTGATTTGTCACAGCACAAGCTAATCAGCTTGTGCCAGCCAATTGATACCCACTGGCACATGCTCATCGTTGATGAAAGACTCAGAACACAGCTCTGCCTATGTAAAGAAGGCAGAGCTGTGTCCTGTCAGTGGCGATGTGCTGGGTTTTGCAAAGCAGGGAATAAAATCCTGCACATCCCCTAGTAAATACACCTCACAGCACATATGCCAAGCACTGTTAGGCACACACTTTGATCGCCATAGATGTTAACCCCTTCCCAGCCTGTGTACGTGACAGTGTATATTTTTAACACTGACCGCTGTATTCGTGTCACTGGTTCCCACAAAGTGTCAGATTGTCTGCCGCAATATCGCAGTTCCGCTATAAGTCACTGATCCTTGCTATTACTAGTGTTAAAATAAATAAATAAAATATTCCAGTATATATACCATAATATGTAGACTCTATATAACATTTGTGGAAACCAATCAATATACGCTAATTGGGAATTTTTTATCAAAAATATGTAGCAGAATACATATTGGCCTACTTTTATGAAAAAAATTAATTCCTCCACATTCCTCTTAGATTGATGGCAGTTCCCTTGTCCCAGAGCAAGGTCTTACACTGACACCGCTCCAGTCCCCTAATTCGGACTGCTTCACAGACATACAACATGTGGCCTGTCTGACTAAAGCAAAATGTTCTGCCACTGTGTCTGGATCTGTTCTAAAGGCTGTTGCTACTTCTGGAATCACCGGCTGCTGACACCTATAAATACTCCTTTACCTCTCCCTTAACTGCCTGCTGCTCTTCTATTTTCAGAAAGCAAAGGAGATTCTTACTTTTTATTAGATAACTTCTCGCCACATGCTGGCTACTGTGAAATCATTGGTTGGAGCAGTGCATTCTAGTCACTGGATAGAAAGACACCCACATATTCTCCCAGGCACTAAAAAGAAGCCTATTCCTAGAAACAAATGAAAAAACTGTGGTGCGCTATCTCATCATAAATAGAACCATAATCTTTGGAAACCTAAAATGACTGTGCACAGAAAAGAAATTTAACAGATAATAAACGTCCAATTCAGTATATGTTGCGTTATCATCCAGCCATAATCAACACCGTGCTTTACTTGTGGCCCCACTCCCTGCTGACCTTGACCATTGACATATAAATTATAATAGGCCAAAAACACACGTTATAAGGAAAATGTGTCTTCGAATTTCTGATCCGTGATGTGTTCCTTCCACGTATTATGCTTCTTTAAACTCCAGATCCATGCAAAATAAAACAAAAACATACCATAGTGCAACACCGTTTTTATATAACCAAAAAAATTAAACATGTTACAGTATCCACTCACATTAGACAAATTATATGTGACTCCGAATTATGGTGAACATATATGTATTACTCCATCGTGCCGACTATATCGTGGTGTTTCCCTTCACCGAGTAGGTGCACCATGCACTCATCTTCTTTCCTGACCTAACAGATAGGTCATACACGCTTAGGGATGAAACCAGATTCTACTTATCCACTGCTGACCCTTAGTAGCTACTTCATTAGGTCTGGGCCTTTAAGGCAGCGGTTCTCAACCTGGGGGTCGCACGACACTTTCCCAGGGGTTGCCTAAGACCATCGGAAAACACATATTTCCGATGGCCTTAGGAACCGAGACACCGCTCCTTGATCCGACTCCAGGTGTGGGCGGGATGACATGCCGTCCCTGTCATCTGGACACACCCCCGGGATCAATCCTCGTCGGTGATTGGCCGCTGGAACTGTAGCTCAGGAGATGCACACAGGCGGCCAATCACCGGCGAGGAGGTGGAGCTTGGAAAGGAGGAGCCGAGCGGAACCGCGAAGATCGAGCGAGTGAAGAGGAGGAGAGCGGCCGGAGAAGGAAGACATCTGACCGGTAAGTGTCTGTACCATGGGAGAGGGAGGGAGCGAGCGAGCCCAGGCTGGAGCAGGGGTCAGCAAGGTAAGTATCATTGGTGTCAGTGGGAGGAATAGTGCCCAATCATTGGTGTCACTAATACCAATGATGGGGCACTATTCCTCCCACTGACACCAACGATGAGGCACGATTCCTCCCCCAAATGATACCAACGATGGGGCACGATTCCCCCCCACTGACACCAACGATGGGGCACGATTCCCCCCCCCACTGACACCAACGATGGGCACTATTCCTCCCCCCACTGACACCAACGATGGGCACTATTCCTCCCCCCACTGACACCAACGATGGGCACTATTCCTCCCCCCACTGACACCAACATTGGGGCACTATTCCTCCCACTGACACCAACGTTGGGGCACTATTGCTCCCCCTGATACCAACGATGGGGCACTATTCCTCCCACTGACACCAATGATGTGGCACTATTCCTCCCACTGACACCAATGATGGGGCACTATTCCTCCCACTGACACCAACGATGGGGCACTATACTTCCCACTGATACCAACGATGGGGCACTATTCCTCCCACTGACACCAATGTTGGGGCACTATTCCTCCCCCCACTGACACCAACGATGGGGCACTATTGCTCCCCCCACTGATACCAACGATGGGGCACTATTGCTCCCCCCACTGATACCAACGATGGGGCACTATTGCTCCCCCCACTGACACCAACGATGGGACACTATTCCTCCCCCTGACACCAACGATGGGGCACTATTCCTCCCACTGACACCAACGATGGGGCACTATTCCTCCCACTGACACCAACGATGGGGCACTATTCCTCCCACTGACACCAACGATGGGGCACTATTCCTCCCACTGACACCAACGATGGGGCACTATTCCTCCCACTGACACCAACGATGGGGCACTATTCCTCCCACTGACACCAACGATGGGGCACTATTCCTCCCACTGACACCAACGATGGGGCACTATTCCTCCCACTGACACCAACGATGGGGCACTATTCCTCCCACTGACACCAACGATGGGGCACTATTCCTCCCACTGACACCAACGATGGGGCACTATTCCTCCCACTGACACCAACGATGGGGCACTATTCCTCCCACTGACACTAACGATGGGGCACTATTCCTCCCACTGACACCAACGATGGGGCACTATTCCTCCCACTGACACCAACGATGGGGCACTATTCCTCCCACTGACACCAACGATGGGGCACTATTCCTCCCACTGACACCAACGATGGGGCACTATTCCTCCCACTGACACCAACGATGGGGCACTATTCCTCCCACTGACACCAACGATGGGGCACTATTCCTCCCACTGACACCAACGATGGGGCACTATTCCTCCCACTGACACCAACGATGGGGCACTATTCCTCCCACTGACACCAACGATGGGGCACTATTCCTCCCACTGACACCAACGATGGGGCACTATTCCTCCCACTGACACCAACGATGGGGCACTATTCCTCCCACTGACACCAACGATGGGGCACTATACTTCCCACTGACACCAACGATGGGGCACTATTGCTCCCCCTGATACCAACGATGGGGCACTATTCCTCCCCCTGACACCAATGATGGGGCACTATTCCTCCCACTGACACAATGATAGGGCACTATTCCTTCCACTGATACCAGTGATGGGGCACTATTCCTCCCACTGACACCAATGATGGAGCACTATTCCCCCCACTGACACCAATGATGGGGCACTATTCCCCCCACTGACACCAATGATGGGGCACTATTCCCCCCACTGACACCTATGATGGGGCACTATTCCTCCCACTGACACCAATGATGGGGCACTATTCCTCCCACTGACAACAATGATGGGGCACTATTCCTCCCACTGACACCAATGATGGGGCACTATTCCTCCCACTGACACCAATGATGGGGCACTATTCCTCCCACTGACACCAATGATGGGGCACTATTCCTCCCACTGACACCAATGATGGGACACTATTCCCCCCACTGACACCTATGATGGGGCACTATTCCTCCCACTGACACCAATGATGGGGCACTATTCCTACCACTGACACCAATGATAGGGCACTATTCCTACCACTGATACCAATGATGGGACACTATTCCTCCCATTGACATCAGTGATGGGACACTATTCCTCCCATTGACATCAGTGATGGGACACTATTCCTCCCACTGACACCAATGATGTGGCACTACTCCTCCCATTGACATCAGTGATGGGACACTATTCCTCCCACTGACATCAGTGATGTGGCACTACTCCTCTCACTGACACCAATGATGTGGCACTACTCTTCCCACTGCAAAATTACAGTTATGAAGTAGTAACGAAAATAATTTTATGGTTGGGGGTCACCACAACATGAGGAACTGTATTAAGGGGTCGCGGCATTAGAAAGGTTGAGAACCACTGCTTTAAGGGAACATACTCTCGGATATCCAGTGGGATTAAGGTGTATATGATAAAAGATAAAGGGAATAGATCATAGTGCAACCCCATAAAATATGAACACTTTATTCATGTAAAAAATGCACTCACAAAAGTAATGAATCAAAAGCATATCTTAGCCATCAATCAAAATGGTTCCTCACATCACTCCTGCCAGTTTGAGCATGACTGGAAGTTACATCACTAGGCTCCGCCTGACATGTTGCGTGTCAGGTGACTTCTTCAGGGACCCTCATTCCAAAAAATAGGGAAAGATGCCTCTATTTCAAATTTGTTTCACCTTTGTGAAAAGACATCCTTGACTTTTCTTTCATTCTAAATATCAGAGTTACTGCATATACTAAGCCTATATTGCTGTCCTCTCTCTGCTGTCCTCTGTTACATGTTCCTGCTTGCTGTTTCGTGATAAAGACTTTTTTCCTTACACCTCCTTACAGCCACCAAGCACAAGGAGTAGTATTTTCCTTCATTCTTTTGGAGAATACAAGGATTTTTCAAAATCCTGTACAAGGACCTCTATCCACTTAACATGGCATGTCCCCTCAATCTCCTGAAAACATTTGTTCAAATCACTGTAGTAACTAATCTTCTAACCAGACTCCTTTAGAGCTCTAGGTCTATTGCAGCAGTGTGGGTTCTGCCTGTTCTCCTATAGACCCAACACTATATCTCTTATGAGAGATGTACTGTATTTTTTAGAGCAAACGCAATGTGAGGGGTTTTTATTCTCTATATACACACACTCCAGTGTAACCTTACATCACTGAACTGGCAATGCAATGTGGTGCTATTTTATTAGACCCTTAATAAAAACTCTGAGCTTTTATAACCTGCTTGGTCTTTGTGGATTAAAAATAGAAGGTATATTTATTCATAAAAGGAAAAAAAATAACAAAATAAACATTTTATGACCCCGTCCCATGAAATAAATGCTGATATTTGTTTTTAATGGTTTCAGGGATCCGGAGATGTAAAATACCACTTGGGGATGTACCATGAACGTATCAATCGGGCCACCAACAAGAAGTTAACCCTATCTTTGGTTGCAAACCCTTCTCATCTAGAAGCAGTAGATCCTGTAGTTCAGGGAAAGACCAAAGCAGAGCAGTTTTATAGAGGAGACAATGAAGGAAAAAAGGTGAAAAAACATCAATTGCTTTTCAAACTGGGGCCCCAAATTCAATATACATTAAGGAATAACATTAATTTATTGCTTTGCTTATTGATTTAGGTGATGTCCATTTTAGTTCATGGCGATGCAGCCTTTGCTGGTCAAGGTGTTGTCTATGAGACCTTCCATCTCAGTGATCTTCCGTCTTATACCACTAATGGAACCATTCATGTTGTTGTTAACAATCAGGTGAATAATTAACAGTTAACGTTTATTTCTTAAAGTTTAAAAAGTTTTTTTATTGAATGTTTTGTGATTGTGACTAGATGTACTGGCATTTTTATTTTTTTTGCAGATTGGGTTTACCACAGACCCTCGCATGGCCCGCTCTTCCCCATACCCCACAGATGTGGCTCGGGTGGTTAATGCTCCCATATTCCATGTAAATGCAGATGATCCAAAAGCAGTAATGTATGTGTGCAGTGTGGCTGCAGAATGGAGAAACACCTTTCATAAGGATGTTGTGATAGACCTGGTAGGTGTATTTGGTTTCAATTCCCAAGGGAGTGTTATTGTCTTTATGGATTTTCCTTATAATTACTAATTTGATTCAGCTGCTGTTTTTTAGAGAAAAGGTAAAAGTCTGATTTTTGTTTTTTTTTATTTAAGCACTTGCCAGCCACCCCATAACAAATGTACTGCTACAGGGTGGCTTCGCTGCGCAAAATCATGTAAATATACGTGATTCTGCATTTCCGAGTAAGGGGCGTGCTTGCCACCCTAGCTGTGCTGCTATTGGCTCCTGAGGATGTCAATCACTGGGTCCCAGCCGCTGATTTTTGGCTGGGACTCCTGACCATCAGTGAAGCTGAGTGGAGAGCAGATCTGTGTGTAAACACAGATCTCTCTCCTGTCAGCAGGTCTGCTTAGTAAAACAGCACACAGTACACAATAAAATCACTCCCTCACACACAGTTAACCTTTTGTTTGCCCCAGATGTTAACCCCTTTCTGCCCAGTGTCATTAGTACAGTGTCAGTGCTTATTATTAGCAATGATCACTGTATTAGTGTCACTGGAGATGTCAGTGGCAGTTCCCACCCAGTGTCAGAATACTATAACTTTCACATAAACCATAGATTATACACTTATTAGGATTTTTTTTAACAAAGACATGTAGCAGAATACATTTTGGCCTAAATTTTAATTTTTTATTGGATATGTTTTACAGCAAAAATTCAAACAGGTTTTTTTTTTTATTTCAAAATTGTCAGTTTTTTTTTCTTTATAGTGCAAAAATAAAAAAGTAAGAAATCTCTATTTGTGGGTAAAAAAATTACGTAAATTTCATTTATGTACAGCATTGCATGTCCGTGCAATTGTCAGTTAAAGTAACGTAATGCCGTATCGCAAAAAAATGGCCTGGTCAGGAAGGGGGTAAATCTTCTGGAGGGCAAGTTGTTAAACCAGCTACACAGTTGCTTTATGTCCCTATCTGTTGAATTTATTTATTTGATCCCTGAAGATATATGATGGCATTTTATTGAGTTTCCTGTACCTCTTGAAGCCCTTGTTGATCAGATCTCCCCTCTGAAATTACTGTCTCTTTTGCCACTGCTATATTCCTGACAAAAGGCGGAGCCAATTGCTTAGTATAGTGTGATGTCTGTATTTACCCCTGGGACTCTACTCATAGTTTTACAACAGTTGTTGCTTGTACTTGTTTGTTATGCATAAGGCCTGGTACAAATAAGTTATGGTTTAATAAAAATAGATGTTACCTAGCTACACAAGTTGATAAAACGGTTTGTTTTTTGTATAGTAAAGTATTTTAAAGTGATTCTAAAGGCTTATTTTATTATTATTTTTTTTAAATAACAAACATGCCTATACTTACCTGCTTTGTGCAGTGGTTTTGCACAGAGCAGCCCAGATCCTCCTCTTCTCGGGTCCCTGCCATTACTTGTGGCTCCTCCCTCCTGTCGGTTGCACACACAGCAAGCAGCTTGCTATGGGAGCACCCACTACTCAGTGTGTCCATTCACACACGTAGCTGCGGCTCGGCCCTGCACCCTCTCTCTTCTCATTGGCGCACTAGATGTGATTGACAGCAGTGGAAGCCAATGGCTCCCTCTTCTCTCTCAGCCAATGAGGAGAGGGAGTCCCAGAATAGCCGAGACTCCAGTGCACATCACTAAATTGGGAGAGGGCTTAGGTGAGTATTAGCGGGGGCTGGGGGGATGCTGCATAGAGAAGGTTTTTTACCTTCATGCATAGAATGCATGAAGGTAAAAAAACTTGAACCTTTATAACCACTTTAAAATTGTCTTTATATTTGTATAGGTCTGTTACCGTCGCAGTGGACATAATGAAATGGACGAACCCATGTTCACCCAGCCCTTGATGTACAAACAGATCCATAAGCAGGTCCCGGTGTTGAAGAAGTACGCAGACAAACTGATCTCTGAGGGCATTGTTTCCCTGCAAGAGTTTGAGGTACAGTCCAACAATACACTATTACATTACTGCATGAATGCATCCAAAAACAAATGAGAACGAGATCTCCAAATGGCAAAAATTCTTTCTTTACTTCCAAGTGTATCTTCATACAAAAATTAGTACGTCTGCGCAGTTTTATGCATAACACTGCTCTTCATCAAGCTACAATTATGTTGCTTCCGGGTCATTAACAGTAAGGGGAGATCTACCGGTGGTACCCACCATGCAGGTCCTAGGTCTGCTGATGGGAGCGCAGAGCCTGGAAAGCATGGCAGGGCACATGGGGGGTGTGTGGAAGCAATCTGGAAGCTGCACAGTTATTGGATCAGTTCTTCCCGACAGTCAGCCTGTCAGATTTACACACACTCAATGAGATGCTTCCTGTTAGTTCTTATTTACACTTGTGTGTGTGTGTTTGAGGGTCAATAAAAAATGTGTAGCTGAGCAACACTTTTACCATTCCCCAACCACTCCCCATTATGCTGCAAAGGCACTGTCACTGTAGTATGGCAGCAGGAGGTTTTACACAACACCCCGCCACTATTGCCATACTATGATGGCAGTGCCTTTGCAGCATAATGAGGGGTGTTTGGGGAAGGTAAAAGTGTGGCTCAGCCACACGTTTTTAATCTCCCTCAAACACAAGTGTAACTACCAGGAAGCATCTCACATTGCTTATGTGATCGTCATCATTATCGTGATGATCATCACACAGTACAAAAGGTGCTGTATGTCTGTCTGTCTACAGCGTATGGCTGTATCTTTGTCTGTGCCTCAGAAAACAGAAATTGCCTGTGCACCGGGTTCTCATTGCTGCCTGTGCCCTTGGCCATCTCTCTGGTTAATCGCCTCCTGCCGCCAGGCTACAGCCTCACTTTCCACCCTCCTAACTCCGCCAGTGAAAGAATCACTCTGCCAGTGAAAGGCTGTGAGCGGCCAATCAGCATTACAGAATCCAGCGTGGCTTTAGCTGCCTGCGCCTGAAATTGAAAAAAAAGAGTCCCTCCATGCTTCTTGCCTTTCCTCTGGGGAACTATTGGCACGCCTGCATTTTTCTTAGACAATGCACCATTTTGCCCAGAGAATTGTTGCAGTTTAGGCATTCTCATGTTTATTTCTTTTGTTTGTATTGGTATGACACAAACAAGTGGAGAAAGAAATAGCCAAATATGACACATTCCACGGAAAACCCCAAAAATGGAATAGACAGAATTCTTGGCACCTCCTCAAAATTGTAAGAAATAATTGCATTCCAAATTTGTGACTTGCAATTTGTAATTAAGCTCACCTGTATCAATTAACAGGTGCTGACAATATAGAAATCACACTGGCAACCAGTTAAAATTTCTGTTGTGTGTCTTTATGTTCCGCATGGAGAAGAAAAGGAGCAGCAAAGAATTGTCTGAGGACTTGAGAACAAAAATTGTGGAAAAGCATGGACAATCTCAAGGTTACAAGTCCATCTCCAGAGATCTTAATGTTCCTCTGTACACTGTGCGCAACATTATCAAGATGTTTACAGCCCTTGGCACTGTAGCAAATCTCCCTGGACGTGGATAAAGATTGCAACGGATTGTTTGAATGTTGGATAAAGAACCTTGATCAATTTCCAGACAAATTCAAGCTGACCTTCAGGCACAGGATCCAACTCTCACTATACATCGCCATCTGAATGAAAAGGGACGCTATGGTAGGAGACCCAGGAGGACTCCACTGCTGACACAGAACTATAAAAAAGCCAGATTGGAGTTTGCCAAAACTTACCTGAGGAAGCCAAAATTCTTTTGGGAGAATGTACTGTGGACATATGAAACAAAATTACAGCTTTTTGGTAAAACCCATTGTTCTGCTGTTTTCAGAAAAAGAAATGAGGCCTTTGAAGAAAAGAATACAGTCCCTACAGTCAAACATGGTGAAGGTTCACTGATGTTTTGGGGTTGATTTGCTGCTTCAGGCACTGGATGTCTTGATGGTGTGCATGGCATTATGAAATCTGAAGACTATCAAAGAATTCTGGAGTGCAGTGTCGGGCCTGGTGTCAGCAAGTTAGGTCTCCGCCAGAGGTCATGGGTCTTACAGCAGGACAATGACCCAAAGCGCATGTGAAAAAGCACCCAGAAATGGTTTGACATTGATGCTGAGAATGCCTAAACACTTGTAATTGAAACCGTTTTCTGGGTGAAGTAGATCATCATCTGGCAGAAATACAGGGGTACCAATATTTTTGGCCATGACTGTAGTTATTTTTATGTTTCTAGACTACAAAAAGTAACATTTATTAAGTCTCTTTCCGAAATATATCCACTTCAATTCCTTTTTTTCGTTTATAGTTTTTATAAATTTGCCTAATCTCTTATTGCAGGAGGAGATTGCCAAGTATGACAAGATCTGTGAGGAGGCATATACACAGTCCAAGGACAAGAAAATCCTTAACATCAAGCACTGGTTGGACTCTCCTTGGCCAGGTAAAATAAAAATCTGTTTGGTGGTTCTGGAAAAATGACTGTTCATGAATGTTACAATAGTTTTTTTTTTTTTAATTCTGTAGGCTTTTTCACTTTAGAGGGGGAACCAAAAAGCATGACCTGTCCCCCAACTGGTATCCCTGAGGATATGCTTTCTCATATTGGCAATGTTGCCAGCTCTGTCCCAGTGGAGAACTTTAAAATCCATGGAGGCAAGTAGATGTAATTGTTTTTCTTTAACCTTTAATATCTCTTTTTTATTTTGGATGTACATGTCTGTTTTAGATAGCAGTAGGGCACCAAGGGCTTTGACACAAATATGCAGCTGGTGAAAAATAAACTGCTGCTCAGCAAACTTGTTCTTGCTTGGCAGTTCAGAAAGCATGAAATATATTGTTCCAGCGTTATATCCAGGCATCTAGCATTTTCTGAAGGAGAGATCAGCAATGACAGCATACATTGCTCTATTCCGAGTCAGTTACCAGATGTAGCAGAAGAGGGGTAAATGGGGCTGGCAGGGAACACTGAACTTTTTTGTGGTGGAAAATGATTGACCAAACAGCTGTGCTCCTTCTTCACATCTGGTTCTTAAAGTGGCGCTAAACTTAGTGATACATACCTTTTTGTTTCACTGGTCAGATACCTGTGAGGTCTCCCACTGGTGCCTGTATCTTCTCCCTGTCCTCTTCCGGTTGCCAATCCCTCACCCATCTTGATTGCCCAGCGTGGCATGATGTCAGTCCTGCGCATGCACAGTAGTGCAGTCATCCCGACACATGGACACTGTGCCAGAATGTCAGGGCTCCCAGGTATGACCAGAGGTGTGTGACTGAAGCAGGGAAACGCAGACCTCAGATATGTTATAAACAATATAATTTATTAACACTAACAGTACAAACATAAACGCAGTGCAATACTAAAACATAATACGGTGCAAACAAACCAAACCAAACCACCCACAGATAACAGTATATACAAGCAAGCGTCGTCAGGCAGGCCGGGTCAATATCAATTGGGCAGGTAGGTACAGGGGGAGCAAGAGGAGAATGGTCGGGGTCACAGGCCAGGTTCAGCAGGTAGCAAGCAGCATAGTACAGAGGGTCAGACAGAGGGATGGTCAGGGTCACAAGCCAGGATCAGAGCAGGAGAAGTCAGCAAAGGAACAGAAACAGGATGCAGGACAGATACAGGGCCCAGGACAAACACAACACCAAGGCAGAGTCTGCAAGTCTGGCCATCCCTTAAATACACCAGTATCATCAGTTCCAGGTGTTAGCTGGCTGAAAGGTTGAGTCTCTGATTGCTGGGAGCACCCGCTGGCCAGCCCTGGTACTGCAGATCAAAAGGCAGGTGAGTCCCACCATTGCTGGCCAGTCCATTCCTAACACAGAATGTCAACTGAACTGAGCATGCACAGCTCATTGTACATTCTACAGAAGACTGTGAGCAGGCAAGTAGGTGTGTTTTATTGTGGAAGAGACATTTGTTCCACTTGAAGCCGCAATGCCAATTTTACATCATTGTGAGAAGTAAAAAAAGCAAGTTGCAGGGGTGTTTCATGGAATGCAAGTGTGTAGGTAACAGGACTTACCTACAAAAACTGGATGGGTGAGAGTTATGCAGTAGAGATGCATGAAAAATAAACTTTCTTAGAGTAGGGAGGGGTTAGAACTATCACACTTTCATTTTTCTTTGCAACCTTTCTGGGGAGTATTTTTTTTTTACAGAAGTTCCCATTATCATGGACCCATGCAGAAATAAAACCTTGAGGGTTCTAAGCCTCCTCCTACTCTAGTAAAAAAATAAATAAATAAATAAAACGTTTTAGTTAGCATTACACTTTAAAGTTGGCTAAAGGTTAAACACAGAGTTTAACTGCTTCTCATCTGGCCTATAGACAAATGATGGCCGAATGGGACCACTGCTATTCTGAGTGGACGTCATATGATGTTCTTCTAGTCACGTGCCTTTAGCATGCCCTAGGGGCTGTGCTACAGCGCAATCTGTTTCCTGTGGACACAGCGGATGACAGATCATTGTACTGGCCAGCCCTGGTACCCTGCGATTGCTGTGACCAATCATAGCGATCACATGACAGTTGTACACAATGAATGGCTTTCATTCATAGCCATTCATTGTGCACTATGTTGATGAGCTGCTGTAATCAGTCACAGTAATCACATGGTGCAGACAGAGCCGATCTATGATGCATCTGTACCATGTGACAGCTGTGGCCAATCACAGTAGTACACAATGAATCGCTATAAATTAATTGATGCCATTCATAAAAATGATTGCTTATAACAGTCATCACTGGTATAAGTAATCATAGTGTAAACAAAAAAAACTCATGATCACTTCCCCAGAGTAGTACAGTGTCACTATGGTAACACCTGCACTGCTCTGGTCGCAGTAGGTAAAAAAATGAAAAACAAACACAACCACATCAGTCATGTGTACTGCTCTGGTGACAGTGGGATCGCATGCAGTATTTAGTTGTCCAAAAATATCCCATGCGATCCTGAAAATTGTAAACTCACTATGCCGTTTTGCAGTATTTACCACTAAACGCTCAAATGTTCAGTAAATTCTGAATGAAAGGGTCAAAGTCAATTCAAAGAAGGAAATAAATAATAAATGCATACGATAATTAAGTAATGGTCCCGGCATGTGGTATTTAAGAAATGTACAAATATAATAGCCAATTTCCCAAGTCGTCTTCCAGGACAGCCCAAGAGACGTAGAGCTCCTCCCACGGGACAGGAAACACATTACCCCCACGGATTAAAAGGCGGTCCTCCAGGTCCTAGCCTCAGTTATTAGTGTTTCCTCTGGAGAGGGTTAACATGTTTCCTGGAACTACTGGAAAAGTTTTCCCCAGGGCTGACTGGGAGCTCTGTCGGGAGGTGACTTACCCCAGAAATCCTTGTCTTCTGGCCCTGCAGCAATCCCCTTCATGTAATGGTAATGGGGTAAGGAAGCCGGTACAGTCCCAGCCTTTCCAGGGTCCGGGGAGGGCCAGACCGGCGTTTGGCATGCCTTTGCCATGTTTCCCCAGGCTGGAGTGGAATGGGGCCGCGATCACCAGCGCAGTAGTAAACATTCACAGTGCAGAGAGGAAAAAGTATGTGAACCTTTGGACTTAATAACTGGTTGACCCTCCTTTGGCATCAATAACCTCAACCAAACGTTTCCTGTAGTTGCAGATCAGACCTGCACAACGATCTGGAGTAATTTTAGATCACTCCTCTTCACAAAACTGTTTCAGTGTAGCAATATTCTTGGGATGTCTGGTGTGAATCGCTCTCTTAAGGTCATGCCACAGCATTTCAGTTGGGTTGAGGTCAGGACTCTGACTGGGCCACTCCAGAAAGCATATTCTGTGCTGTTGCAGCCATTGTTTTGTTGAATTACTTGTATGTTTTGGGTCATTGTCCTGTTGCATCACCCATCCTCTGCGGAGCTTCAGTTGGCGGACAGATGGTCGTACGTTTTCCTGCAAAATGTCTTGATACACTCTGGAATTCATTTTCCCATTAATGACAACAATCCGTCCAGGCCCTGAGGCAGCAAAGCAGCCCCAAACCATGATGCTCCCTCCGCCATGTTTTACAGTGGAGATGAGGTTTTGATGTTGGTGTGGTGTGCCTTTTTTTCTCCACACATAGTGTTGTGTGTTCTTCCCAAACAACTCAATCTTGGTTTCATCTGTCCACAGTATATTTTGCCAGTAGTGCTGTGGAACATCCAGGTGCTCTTTTGCAAACTTCAAACGTGCTGCAATATTCTTTTTGGACAGCCATGGCTTCTTCCGTGGTGTCCTCCCATGTACTCCATTCTTGTTTAATGTTTTCCTTATTGTAAATGTGTCAACAAAAATGTTAGCATGTGCCAGAGATTTCTGTAGGTCTTTAGCTGACACTCTGGGATTCTTCTTTACCTCATGCAGCATTCTGCGCTGTGCTCTTGCAGACATTTTTACAGGTCGACCACGCCTAGGGAGACTAGCAACAGTGCTAAACTTTCTCCATTTGTAGACAGTGTCTTACCGTGGACACATGAACATCAAAGCTTTTGGAGATACTTTTGTAACCCTTTCCAGCTTCATGCAAGTCACCAATTTTTGATCGTAGGTTTTCTGAGAGCTCTTTTCTGCGAGGCATGGTTCACATCAGACAGTGCTTCTTGAAACCAGTAAACCGAAAACATGTGTGTGTTTTTTAAGGGCAGGACAGCTGTCAGCAACACATCCTATATCATCACACTGATTGGAGTCAAGGTTGGCTCACTCCTGGCTCCAATTAGCTCTGGGAGAAGTCATTAAGCTAGGGCCTCACATACTTTTTCCTCCCTGCACTGTGAATGTTTACATGTTATGTGCAATTAAACCATGGCAACATCTAATGTTTGTGTAGTATTATGTTCAGCAGACTGTGTTCTTCTATTGTTGTGACTTAGATGACATTCAGAGCACATTTTATGCCCAATTCATGCAAAACTCCACGTAATCCCAAGGGGTTCACATAATTTTTCTTGCAACTGTAATTGCCAAAAGCTGGTTTCGAGAGCTATCTATTCCAAAGTCTGGAAAAAATTAAATTTTTGGATAGTGGAACAAAAGCGTTCTGAACCCTCCACTGAAACAATCCTGTTTTTTTTCCAAGAGGGTATAGCCAAGGGTTTATCCTTGAACATCATTAAAGTGCAAGCAGCAGCTTTAGGAGTTTTTCAGAGAGTTTCTCTCCTGGAAGATGTATAATTGTGCGATTCTTTAAACCAGTGGCCAAAATGAGACCTGTGGTGTTGAAGTTTTGTCCTTCCTGGGACCTTTAGCTATCATACAAGTATTGATGTCTAGTCTGTTTGAACCTTTGGAGTGGGCATCCGTTAAAGTGGTTACTTGGAAGACTGTATTTTTGGTGGCCATTACCACGGCACGTAGGATTAGTGAACTACAATCTCATTAGATTTTTGATGACAGGATAGTTCTCAAGACAGTTCCTGGATTTTTGCCTAAAGTAGTCGCGTGTTTTCATAGGTCGCAAGATATTGTTCTACCCTCCTTTTATACCTCCCCCTTAAATGAAAAAGAGGAGAAGTTCAGTTTAATTGACATTAGATGTCTCTTATACGGTTTGTGTTTGTCAACTCAATTCAGAAAGTCCGATGCTCTATTTGTCCTTTTTTCTGGCAAACGAAGAGGGTTTCAGGCCTCTACGCTAACTATTGCCAGATGGATCAAGCAGGCCATTTCACTCTGCTGTTAAGGGCCAGTCAGTATTACATCAATAAGCTGAGAGTGAATTGATTTGAAAAGCTGGTCACCACTGAGTCTGCCTGCAGAGTATTACTGTGAGGAAGAACAAAAAAGAAAAAAGAAGCGCACCAACCTTGCGCATTACCTCAGTAACCAAAATTTATTAAATAAAAGAATGGTACTCACAAACAGCGAATAAAAACAGGCATGTCAGTCCTCAAAGGGACTTTAAAGGCAAGATGCAAATGCGAATCCCATCATGGAGGAAGCCACTCAGTACAGCTGACGCGTTTCGAAGGACAAGCCTTCTTCCTCAGAGCTCTGAGGAAGAAGGCTTGTCCTTCGAAACGCGTCAACTGTACTGAGTGGCTTCCTCCATGATGGGATTCGCATTTGCATCTTGCCTTTAAAGTCCCTTTGAGGACTGACATGCCTGTTTTTATTCGCTGTTTGTGAGTACCATTCTTTTATTTAATAAATTTTGGTTACTGAGGTAATGCGCAAGGTTGGTGCGCTTCTTTTTTCTTTTTTGTTCTTCCTCACAGTTCTGTTTGGGCTTCCCCAGCCTTGGTGTGGAGCTGCACGACCTTAACTATTTCGGTGGTCCCCTCCTTGCTTTTTTGGAGTCTGATTCCATCTACTTACCACCGGTCTGGGTCCCGGAGCGCAGGAGATATCGCATTTGGTTCAGAGTATTACTCCCAGAGCAAAGAAGTGCAATTGCTCGTTTATAATTTAACTGGCAATTTGCTCGGGTGAGTTTATTCATTTCTGTTGGTGGTGGATTTGCACAAATTGTTATTTGGTGATGGATGTTGTTCACTATTGATGGAAAGAAAAAATTTTCAGAGACATTTTTGATCACATATCATTTTTATCACAATTTATTTTTTATCACAATTTAATTTGTACATTTAATTTGATAGTAGCGCTACCTTTTTTTTTTATTAAGGGCCAGTCAGTACCTTTCATTAATGCACATTAAACTAGGGCCCTGTCTACATCTTGGGCAGAGAGAGCTGGCCTCTCCGGATCAAATATGTAAGGCCACAACCTGGTCAAGTTTCTCAACATTTGTCAGGCACTACCATTTGGATCGCTTGAGTAGTCAAGAGCAAGCTTTTGGGCGTAAAGTCCTCCAGGCAGTAGTCCCACCCTAAACTGGTAGGTTCTTGCTTATCATCTCGTGGGCTGTCCTGGAAGACTACTTGGGAAAACCAGAGTTAACTTATCGGTAACTCTATTTCTGGGAGTCTTCCAGGACATCCGGATTCCCACCCTTTGCATTATGTTATGCTGTTTTTATAATAGATTTGTCAGGTCCGTCCTTTTGGTTCTTGTGGTTACTGAGGCTAGAGCCTGGAGGACCACCTTTTAATCTGTAGGGGGTAACATATTTCCTGTCCCATGGGAGGAGCTCTATGTCTTGTGGGCTGTCCTGGAAGACTCCCAGAAATAGAGTTACCGGTAAGTCTAACTCTGGTGTTTGAGTAGTCTCTGCCTTTTTGGATTAGTTCTCTTAACAGTAATGCATAGAAAACCTAAATATGGAAATCATTGGGGTTGATTTACTTTAAGTATAACTAAAGTAAAAATTTTGTTAGTTTTGGATAGAGTGAAAGTAAATTAGAACACCTGTCAATTGCTGTCTGTGCCCCCATTGGGAAGATCCATCGTCACTATTTGTCCTGTTTACCATTTTCATTGAAAGTGAAAGTAAAAGAAAATCCCAAATTTTGGCTTGTCCCCAGAATGGCAATAGAGGGAAAATTCTCCAAAGGGGACACTGGTTCTGGGGACTTGGGTGGCCTCAAGGGATTCCTTTAAACACTTGCCTACCGGGCCCTTTTACCCCCTTCCCGACCAGGCCAATTTTCAGCTTTCAGTGCTCTTACACTTTGACAATTTCTCGGTCATGCAACACTGTACCCTTATGAAATTTGTATCAATTTATAGACAAAGCTTTCTTCCGCTGGTATTTAATCACCATTTTTTTTTTGCTAAACAAATGAAAAGACCAAAAATTTGGGGGAAAAAAGAGTTTTAGTGATTTTTTTTCTTCACTGACGTGCATTGATGAGTCCTGCACTGATTGGAATTGGTAGGTGGCACTGATGGTCATTGATAGGTGGAACTGATAGGCTTCACTGATGAGAAGGATGTCCTGACAGGCTTGCCAGTTAAGGGCTCTCCTTTCCTCCCACAGACACTGCATGAGAGGAAAGGAATGCTCATAACTTGCAATCTTTTTATATGTGATCAGCTAAGATTGGACATCACATGGTAAAGGGCCAGTGACACCCACTGTGATTGGCCCTTTACCCCAATCTGTGATCAGCTGTGTCCAAAAGACACAATGATAAAAGAGCGTGCCCAATGTGTGCCGCAGGAGGCTCACGCATGGCGGGGTTCTGGGAGGAAGTCTATTAACACCTTTCCAGAACTTTCGGCTATAGCGCAGTCGGCAAGTGGTTAATTTAAAGTATTACTAAACGAAAAAACTTTAAGTAATTACAAAATATCTTTATAAATGTCAAATATTGAATGAAAATAGTGTTAAAAAAATCATACACATATATAAATATATATATACCCTTCTTCCACCAAAAAAAAAGACAACAATGTAGAAGAAGAGTATAATTATACACAGTATGTGTGTGATTTTTGATACTATTTTCATTCAATATTTGACATTTATAAAGATATTTTGTATTTACTTAATTTAACTTATTGTTTTTGATATACCATGTGTGTCCTATGAAAGCAGCTTCCTTTTTGACTGGTATTCCAGTCACCTTTTTCTTTTGCATTATTACATATGGTCCCCACTGACTTAATGAGTTGGCATATTTCTACTGTTTAAACAATTTTAACTCTTTATTAGCAATAAAAACTGACAGGGGTTCAATCCCTCACCACTGTATCCATCCCACTGGATATTGCTTGAGACAAAATACTGCATGGTTTCATGAGATAAATACAGCACATTTCAGAAAAATACTGCATGCAGTATTTTAGAAGCTTTTTTTTAAGTGAATGCCAAAAAAAATTTGAAAAATGCTAAGTGGTGTTTTACGGTAATTTCGTAAAGCAGTACATACTGCTTCCTGTATGGAGCCCGGTATGTTAAAAAAAAAAAAAAACAGTCTGGATGAACAAATTTTATTTAATTTCTTAATTTTTCACATTTTTTGTGGGTTATATGCCACCTATACGTAAATAAACACTTCTTTCTTTGATGGTAATCACCACCGGGTTTTTTATTTTTGTGGCATATAAATGAAAAAATACTGAATATTTTGAAAGAAATTGGATTTTTTTTTTCTACATAGTTACCTTTAAAATCCATTTTTTGGAGTACATCACGGGACACAGAGCAGACTATTCATGACTATGTGGGTTATATGCCACCTATAGGAGAGTGGACACTGACAGATATATCAAACAGGAAGTCCTCCCCTATTTAACCCGTCCTACACAGAAAGTACAGTCTTTTCACCAGTGTAAAGTGGATGTTCACTGATGTGCTGCATGTGCTCTTGGAGCATACTTGGAGGTCCGAAACTGTACTGTGGGCTGAAGGATCAGGGAGGCTACTGAGAGATAGCAGGGACATGGAGCAATTTATGGCTGGATGATGATATGTGAGTATTACCTGTGGGGGACATGATTATACATTGCATTAGTCTGTATAATCCCGGGGGACTGTTTTTTGATACACCCCTGCATAGGTATCAGTAAACTTAAAGGAGATGGATCTCCAGAGTAGCTTGCATTTGACCTGCAGGAGCTTACATTTAGGCTGCACTGAAGTGGCATAGAGGCTGCATTCAGGCTGAGTCTGATGCATATGAGCTTGATTGGTTCTGCGAAACTAGTAAAGAGCCAAGTGCTGTTAAGTTTGACACAATTCTTTGATGAAACAATATGCTTCTAGAAAATGGAGCGTGGCAGATGCAGCATAGTATTACATTGCATGCATACCTGTAGAGCTGCAAACTATCATGCATACTTATATAACTACATACATGCATACTTATGTAGCTGCATGCATCCATATTTATGTGATTGCCTACATGCATACTTGCGTAGCTGCATAAATGCATACTTGTATACCTTGGCTATTGAAACTCGGGTCTGGAAGAATTAGGGGGTCCTGCTTTCTCTGCACTGAGCACCAGGAAGCTGGCTTCTAGGAGCTTCCATTACAGGATGTGGAAATCCTATTTGCTTTGTGTGAAGTGACACCCACGGAAATGTGTGATTTCAGCTCTGTTTTATCCTCAGTGACTGTTGTTTCTCACTCCTTGATTCGTACTTCATGGGTGTAATGCGTCCCATCTGTCAGTCCACCCTTGTGTCCTTAGAACTTGAACATGGTCTTGCGTGTCCTTGCAGAAGCCACCTTTTAAGCCAATTCGAGAGATACCGTTAGTCCTTTGACAAGGAGGGTGGCTTCTTTGGTTACTATCACTTTGACACTTTGGTGTCAGCTGCCAGCTCTTTCATGTGAGGAGCCATTCTTGGTCTTGTTTCATGATAAGGTGTTGTTGTGTCATTCATCTTTCTTGCCTAGAGTAGTTTCTATAGTTTCTAGTTTTCACTTGAAACAGGACAGTGCCGTGCCTTTATTTTTTCCTAGTCCACAGACAGCAGGGGAAAGATCGTTGCATACTCTGGATGCAGTTCAGGTGGTCAGGATTTACTTGAGTTTGGCACAGGTCAGGAATCCTGGTTTGTGCTGCCAGAAGAGCCCTGGAAGGGCAGGCAGCATCCAGGTCAACTATTTCTGATTGGATCCACCAGTTGATCATTCAAACCTTTCGGGTAAGAGGGCACTCCACCGGGAGTGTGAGGGCATCTTGGGTTATCTGCCATCAGATGTCAATGGCACAGGTTTGCAAGGGTTGCTACATGGTCTTCGGTTCATACATTTACAAGGTTTTGCCAGGTGGATGGCAGAACTGCACAGAATTCTGTCTTTGGCATCAGCGTGTCACATACAGCTGAGTAGGACCTTTGGGATTGATGGTGATGGTTTTTATGGTGTCACGCACCCCTCAGATTTTTTTTTTTGCTTTAGGACATCCCACATAGTCATGAATAGCCTCCTCTGTCTCCCGTGATGTACAATGAAGAAAAATAGTTTTTTTTTTCTACATACTTACCTGTAAAATCCATTTCTTGGAGTCCCCTCTTTCTGGAATTTCATTGCTTGCTACAAAAACTGAAGTACTTACTGTCTAGGAGGTGTTTTATATAGAGGAGTACTTTATGTTTGATTGACCTGCCAGTGTCCATTCACCTATAGGTGGCATATAACCCACATAGTCATGAATAGCCTGCTCTGTGTTTCCCGTGATATACTCCAAAAAATAGATTTTACAGGTGAGTATGTGCAAACAAATCCATTTTTTTCAAAAATGTCAGTATTTTTTTGTTTATATGCCACAACAATAAAAAAAATCCAGTGGTGATTACCACCAAAGGAAAGTCTCCAAAAAGTGATAAAAATAAAATTTGGGCACAGTGTTGCATGACCAAGTAATTGTCATTCAGATTGTGTGACAGCGTTGAAAGCTGAAAAATGGCCTGGGCAGGAAGGGGGTGAAAGTGTCCAGTATTGAAGTGGTCAAATAAATATATACAAGACCTCTTTCACCTGCACAGAGGTTTTCTCATTCTGTGAAGCCAGTTTCGTGATCAGAAAATTCCAACAAAACAGGTTTTCCCAGCACACTTACCAGCTAGTCTGCAAAACAACAAACAAAAACAAATTTCGCTATCTAACAATTTGTATTAAAACAGAAGTTTTAGCTGCACAACATTCAAAAATATACATTTGTGTTAAAATAATAGCAGTGTGTTTAAAAAAGTGAGTGAAGTTTAAAATCAACAGCTTTTTATTTCCGTACACGCAATTGCATTGGGAACACTGCACAGTCTATTTCAAATCAAAACATGAAAAAAAATGTTTCAAATTTGTTATTACTTTACAGAATATAAGAAAAACTAATATTAGGCAGTTCAAAATAAATAGCGTCTGCATTTTTCTTTACAAATGCAAACATTTGCTGTATAAACTGAAAAATGCTGGAAGATTTACTTTCCCTGTGAATTACTGAACTAATATTTAGTTGTATACCCACTGTTTGAGAACTGCTACACATCTATGTTGCATGAAGTTGACCAACTCCTGGCACATGCAAACAGGTTTTCCAGCTCAGGATGGTTGCACATTCCACAATTCCTCTGCATTTCTTGGGTTTACTCAGAAACTGCATTTTTTTATGTCACCCCCCCAGGTTTTCTATTGGATTAAGGTCCGGGGATTGGGCTGGCCACTCCATAATGTTAATCTTGTTGGGCTGGAACCAAGATGTTGCTCGCTTATTGGTTTGTTTGGTATCGTTGTCTTGTTGAAACACCCATTTCAAGGGCATTTACTCTTCAGCATAAGACAACATGACCTCTTCAAGTTTTTTCATGTATGCAAACTGATCCATGATATCTAGTAAAAATAAGCCCAACACCATAGTATGAGAAACATCCCCATATCATTATGCTTGCGCCACCATGCTTCACTCTCTTCACAGTGCACTGTGACTTTGGGGATCGTCTGACAAACTATCTGTGGCCCCCAGATCCAAAAAGAACAATCTTGCTTTCATCAGTCCTCAAAATGTTACACCATTTCTCTTTAGGCCAGTGAATGTCTTCTTTGACGTATTGTAATTTCTTCAGTTCCTTTTTCAACAGTGGGACTTTGGGGGGGGGGGGGGGGCTTCTTGGCGATAGCATACTGTAGGTATCTTCTAATTTTTAGAATACTTACAGGTAACTTTAGACCTTCTTTGATCCCCCTGGAGCTGATCATTGGCTGAGTCTTTGCCATATTCTTCGATCCATTTGAAGGGTAGTTTTCCATTTTCTTCCACATCTTTCTGGTTTTGCTTGCTATTTTAAAGCATTTTGAGATAATTTTAGCTGAGCAATTTCTGCACTTCTTTATATGTTTTCCCCTCTCCAATCAACTTTCTAATCAAAGTATGCTGTTCTTCTGAACAATGTCTGGAAAGGCCCATTGTACTCTTGATTTTCAAAGAGAATTGCACTATACCCGGCATGTACAACATTTGCTGCCTTTGTCCTTAACCATTTCCATACCGGGCACTTTTACCCCCTTCCCTCCCAGGCCGTTTTTCAGATTTCAGCGCTCTCACACTTTGAATGACAATTGCGCGGTCATACAACATTGTACCCAAGCTAAAATTTTATCATTTTCTTCACACAACTAGAGCTTTCTTTTGGTGGCATTTAATCACTTCCGGGGTTTTTATTTTTTGCTAAATTAACAAAAAAAAACTGAACATTTTGAAAAAAAACCCACGTTTTTCTTTGTTTCTGTTATAAAAGTTTGCAAATAAATAATTGTTCTTCATAAATTTAGGCCAAGATGTATTCTACTACATGTCTTTGGTGAAAATAACCCAAATTAGGATGTATTTTTTAGTTTGTAGGAAAGTTATAGAGTTCACAAACTATGGTATATATCTGAATATTGATCAGTCCTGAAGTACTGACAGCCAAACTAATTTCTTGAGGTCCAAGAATGTCAGAACAATACAGATATCCCCCAAATGACCCCTTTTTGCAAAGTAGACAGTCCGACGTACTTCATAAGAGGCATGGCGAGTTTTTGAAGTTGTATTTTTTTGTTATAATTTTTCGGAAAATGAAAAAAGTAAAAAAAATTATTTTCACTATTTTTTTTTTACATACTGTCACCAGTGTAGTACAGCGTCATCATATAACTGGCATGGCGGTGATCAGGGGCACTGACTAGTGACAGTATGAAAAAAAAAAAAATATATATATTTTTTTATTATTTTTAATTTTTTATTAAATTTTTTTTCTTTTAAGATTTTTTTTTCATATTTCACTATGTCCAAAGTAGTACAATGTTACCATAGTATTTTTTTTTTTTGTGGTTTACTACCACTTTAAAGGCACAGGGACACACTAGAAGCCTGGCAGAGCACAATGACAGCTGGCCAAAGTGTCCCCACACCAATTCCAGCAAGCTAACTAAACATGCAATTGCACCCAAAGCAATTTATATCTAGCCTTTAACCATTTCACTGCCAGGTCTGTACATCATATGGACCTGACAGTGGGGGGTTTTACACACAATCCTGTGGCTGCAGCCACCTGGATTGTGTATAAAACTGACAAGCAGACTCCTGCCAGTCAGGTGGAAGCATTTGAAGCTGCGCTGCTACCCTATTGCTTCCACTCACCCCTAGTAGCAACGCCCCCCATATGCACACCCTCGCCATGTATTCCAGGCTTTGCTTGCCCATCTGCGACTGGGAGAGACATGACAGGTGCCAGCGGAGGGAGGAGAGCGGACACATGTCCACTCTCCTCCCCTTCTTACTGGGACCCAGAAAGCGGTGTGTATAACGTCACTTCCTGGTCACCCTGACCCAGCTATCACCCTGCTAGACCCTGCATGAGGACCTGTCACCAAACAATCATCACATAGGGGATTCTCTGTCCCCTATGTGATTGGAAAAAAAAAAGTTAAGCAAAAATAATTTAATTGCAAAGAAATAAAGTTACACCCAAACACATAACATTCCCCCCAAAAATTTTGAGGCCCCCCACCCCCACCTATATGCACATACGAACATAAATGCACACGTTGGGGTGTCTATGCGTGAAAATGACGATTGCGATACAAATGTTATATATCGATGCACCACCAGAGTGAGAGCAGTAATTCTAGCACAAGACCTCCTCCGGAACACTAAACTGTTGACCTATAGGAGCTTTTTAAGAGTTGCCTATAGAAAAGGTCTAGGAAACGCACAATTACAGTAAAAAAAATGTAAAAGCTGATGTATTACCGAGTAAACAGATGACCAACATGTCAAACTTTAAATTTGTTTGCACCCATAAAATGGCAACAAACTTCAAACATGCGAATCTATGTTTTTCTGAACGTACCTGATCCGCATAGAATTTGCGGCAGTGTGACGGCACTCAAGGTTAGTTATAAATTGAGGCGGTTGTCATTGTTGTTTAATTCAGAACATAAGGCACTATACTTCAGGCATCTCCATTTGCAAGCACAGAATGATGTAACTCCTGTGCATTTGCGAGAGTTATCCATTTCGGCACACAGGGACCGTGCCGTTGGTGTAATCTGAATGGCGCATATGCAGCTTAGCTTACTTACCGAAAAAGACTGCAAGCAGGTAAGTAGGTGTATTTTATTGCCGAAGAGACACTGCATCTTCTGCAATAATAGCCTGCCTGCTCGCAGTCTGTTGTAAAACGCATTCAGTTCGGCATTCATTCTGACAGCAGTGCCAGGTTTATTGCAGCACCACAGCCTGATCACAAACATGGGTCAAAAAACACTCCCATATTGCTAATTTGACAGTGAAGTACAGTTGTGTCCAAAATTATTCAACCCCCAATGCTGTAAAGGGGTTTAGGGACTATAGTGTACATTTGGAATTGTATTCAGAATCAAATCCTACAAGGACGTTGTAACTACCCAAATGCAACTAAAATGACATCAATTGTTTATGTAATACAGTAGTAAATGGTTCTTATGTGGTTTCTTCATTGCCACAATTATTCAACCCCTTAAAGACTACCACTCTGAAGAACAGAGGTTCATACAGGTGCTTTCCATCAGGTATTGAAAACACCTGTGGATGTCACCGAGCAGCAATCAAGCATAATAAGCACCAATTAGGCAGCTTTAAAATGACTGTGATACTCAGCTCCTTCTAGACATTTACTGGTGTGGTTACAAACATGGTGAAGGCAAGAGAATGGTCCAGGAAGACAAGAGAAGAGGTGATTTCTCTTCACAGGAAGGGCAATGGCTATAAGAAGATTGCAAAGATGTTAAACATACCAAGAGACACCTTAGGAAGCATCATTCGCAAATTCAAGGCAAAGGGCACTGTTGAAACGCTACCTGGTCGTGGCAGAAAGAAGATGCTGACTTCGACTGCTGTGCGCTACCTGAAGCGTAGAGTGGAGAGAAGTCCCCGTGTGACTGCTGAGGAACTGAGAAAAGATTTGTCAGATGTGGGTACAGAAGTTTCAGCCCAGACAATAAGACGCACACTGCGTAATGAAGGCCTCCGTGCCAGAACTCCCAGGCGTACCCCCTTGCTGTCTCCAAAGAATAAGAAGAGTCGACTGCAGTATGCCAAAAGCCATGTGGACAAACCACAAAAGTTGTGGGATAGTGTTCTGTGGACTGATGAAACAAAATTAGAACTGTTTGGGCCCATGGATCAACGCTATGTTTGGAGGAGGAAGAACAAGGCCTATGATGAAAAGAACACCTTGCCTACTGTGAAGCATGGTGGAGGGTCAATCATGCTTTGGGGCTGTTTTGCTTCTGCAGGTACAGGGAAGCTTCAGCGTGTGCAAGGTACCATGAATTCTCTTCAGTACCAGGAGATATTGGATGGAAACGTGATGCAGTCCGTCACACACCTGAGGCTTGGGAGACGTTGGACCTTTCAACAGGACAATGATCCCAAGCATACCTCCAAGTCCACTAGAGCATGGTTGCAGAGGAAAGGCTGGAACATTTTGGAGTGGCCATCGCAGTCACCAGACTTAAATCCGATTGAGAACCTCTGGTGGGACTTAAAGAAAGCAGTTGCAGTGCGCAAGCCTAAGAATGTGACTGAACTGGAGGCCTTTGCCCATGAAGAATGGGCGAAGATACCCGTAGATCGCTGCAAGACACTTGTGTCAAGCTATGCTTCACGTTTAAAAGCTGTTATAACTGTAAAAGGATGCTGTACTAAGTACTAAGATTGAATGTCACTTGGGGGTTGAATAAAACTGATAATGCTGTGAGCACAGAAAAGACATTTGTGGTTATTTCATTATAACTGTTATGTTATATTTGTCTGACCTACAAGTGCCTCTTTAATGTAAATGTAAGCAAGATGACTGAATGATCAAAAGCAATGTCAAACTGGCCAAAACACTCAATTTCAGTGGGGGTTGAATAATTTTGGACACAACTGTAGCTGCTACACTTTGATCCCATCTCTCTCCTCTTCACTCTCCTCCTGCCAGCATGTTGTTTCTTAGCACATGTACACAGTGGTGTATTTAGGTTTTGTGCTGCTGTAGGCAACACAAAAAATCTGAGAGAAAAAGAGAGACTCACCATCACAGCTCTCCTGAATTCCGGCTCCCTTCCCAGAGTCTCACAGCCACTCCCCTTGCTCCCCTCACTCCGCTCTTCCACCTGCCGCCCAGCCCCGGTGTCCCTTGGAGACCGGCACAACATTGTAGAGCACAGAGCGCGCAGGACAACCAGCGTCCCTTCTCCAGGGGGTGACTCTGCTCCCCTGAAAAATGCCATCCAAGGCAAATGCTTTGTTTGCCCCGCAGTAAATATGCCCCTGCATGTACATACAGCATTGCCTGATTGGCTCTTATTGTATGATCTCCCTCTCTCAGTATTACCCCTGGTTCACATATCCGCGTTCCTGCGGGCCGCGTTTTGCACGGGCACGAGAGCCCATTCATTTGCATGGACTCCCGTGCCCTGGGACACGCAGGGAAGAAGTCCCTGCACTTCTTCTGAAAACGCAGCCCGCACGGGAACCTTGGTTCCCAGTACGGTTGCGATTTCCAATGCGGGCGGCGTGACATTAGAATTAATGGCACCTGCCCATTGGTCCGCATTCTTCTGTGTGGGTGGTGTGGCTACACGGATCCGCAGCTGCACCAGCCGCACAGATGTGAACCTAACCTTAGTGCTTCTTCAAATTGTTACGCTGTATGCAAAGCACTGTGAGAATCGTTGGCATTATATATAGATATGCCTGTACCAAATAAATTAACCACTTGACCTCTGGAAGGTTTTACCCCCTGATTATTTTCACATAAATAGAGCTTTCATTTTGGTGGTATTTGATCACCACTGGGTTTTTTATTATTTTTTGCTATATAAATAAAAAAAAGATGAAAATGTTTGAAAAAAAAACTATTTTCTTATACTTTCTGTTATAAAACATATCCAATAAAATCAAATTTCTTCAGAAATTTAGGACAAAATGTATTCTGCTGCATGTCTTTGGTTAAAAAAAAAAAATCCTAATAAGTGTATATTGGTTTTTGTAAAAGTTATAGAATCTTCAATCATAACAGCTTTGTTGACATTGTGATTATGTGATCGCCTAGGGATTGGGGTACCGGGAGCCACATTCCGCTGTGTCTGGTGGACACAGCCGTCGCGGGGGCGGCATGCTGTGTACCCCTTGGCTGGATCACGTACATGTACGTGATCCAGCCTGTCAATGCTGCCTGCCTGCAGTAAATGTACTGTGAGCGGGTGTCAGCTGGTCAAATTGGTTGTAAACCTCAGATATGAAATCTGAACAAAACACATATTTCTATAGTGTTTACTTGCCTCTTTCCAAAGCACAAAGTGTCATTTCTCTCTGCTGTCTCATTCATCTGCTATCATCATAAGTCACTTCTGACAAGTTTGCCTGAGATCAAGATATAAAATGGTGACGGGATTGATCTCCAGCACACAGCCTGTGATTGACAACTTCAACTCTGTTCCTGTGTGCAGTCTGAAGGGGGTGTGTTCCTTCTCTCCTGTCAGCTCTCAGAGCTCTTGTACAGTGTGTAACTGCAGCTCCCCACCCCATTTTGTGAGTCTGTAAAAAGTCCTTCATCTTTGAGTTTTACAGGGCAAATGGCTGCAAATATACAGGCACAACTTATGTAGGAGGACTTGTTTCACCTATGTGTATCACCTGAGGCCAGTTGTTTCACTAGGTATAGGTAAGAACTTACAACAACTTTAACTAGTTCAGAGTTTGATCTAGTGTAGTGAGTGTTATTGTCGGTGTAAGTGTCCGTGACAGTGTGTCTGTCAGTGTCCGTATATCATTTAGTGGCAGTGTTAGTGTTAATGTGTTTTAGGTCAGAAAAAAAAGGTCTTATAGTTAGTGTCAGCTTGAGTATCAGTGTGTTTAGGTAAAAATTAGTGCTTTTGTTTCTTGATCTTAGTATGAGTACAAAGAACAAAAACCACAGGCATATGTGGTCATCATGATCGACAGGAGCAGGAGAATATATTCTGTAGTGTCTTTGGTGGTGGTAGCCATGGTAATGTCCTAAAAATAATTTTCTTTTTACTACTATAGGCCAGTTTTCCTTTCATAATAAAACCAAATCAGGGGAGATCCATTACCATTTACCACCAAATGGCCAATCTGTCCTGAAAAAAAATGCAGTATAATCCAACTGGAGTTGTGATATGTACAGTTTCACTAACGCATGTCAAAGTTTGTCAAGGTTTGTTTTGACCCTGGTCATTAAGGGGTTAAGGCCTGATGTGTTTCATTATAGTAGGGCTCTACAAATCTCTGGCTTCAAGTCGCCATGGTGACTAGAAATTGCTCCCTGGCACCTGGGCTTTTGTCAGCCCATTTACTACAGGGATACTCAATTTGTACTGCCCGACATCCGGGACACGCAGTTCCAGGTGCCAGGCAGGTAGATTTTTTTCTACACTTAGCCTTGCTGCGGTCAAGCAGCAGGGCTCACTTGTCAGAAGCATTTGGGCGGCTTTGCTGCCGGCTGATTGCTTACACACACACGGGAATGAGGAGAGGACAGCGGAGAGCCGGCGTCTGACCACAGAACAGGGAACACCCCCCCCCCTCCCCCCTATCTCTACCACCTCCTCTCTCCCTCTTCTCCCTCCTCTCTTCTCTTTCACCCCTTCTTCTTTCACCCCCCCCCCACCCTCTCAGCACCTCCTCCTTCCCCCACTTCTTTCTCTCCATAAGGATCTGGATGCTATGTAGCCTGGGCTCTGCTTGCCCATCTGTGGGTCCAAGAATGACATACCAGGCGCCGCAGGGTAGAGGACAGGGAGGAGAACGGACACTTGTCTGCTCTCCCCTTCTTGTTTTTGACCTGGAAGCAACATGTATGATGTCATTTCCGGGTTCCGTTGATTGTTTCCCTGACCAGCATGGCAGGGAAAGAATGTAATACAGTGCAATCTGTACTGAATTACACTCAATGGAGAACAGGGGAGACATGCAGGGTCTTTTACACCCTGCACGTCTCATTATAGGAGGGGACTCAAAAAAATTGAGCCCCTCCATATACGCACATACAAGTGTAAACACACGCACCTATGCATGAAAATGTTGATTGAGATACACGTTACATAGTGCCACGTATTCCGGAAGGGAGCAATAATTCTATCATTAGACCTTCTCTGTAATGCTAAACTGATGACCTATGGGGGGCTTTTAATAAGTTGCCTATAGAAAATATAGGGTACTGAAGTTTGGCTCCTAAATTTTTCAGCTGGCTCCCAGATTCAAAGCAAACTTGTCAAGCCCTGCATTACAACACTAGTATGATTTTAATTTTTACATAACTAGGTTAATTCATTTTTTTTCTAGCTGCCTGGCAATTGAGTTATCAACGGTATTTTCATGAAGTATTGGAACAATATTATATTATTATATATCTAGTGATATGTATCTACACTTTTTTTTTTTTTTAACTTGACAGGTAAACTCATGCTCCACTCTTTTTAAAGTATTAACATGTGCATGTTTGGTTAGAATGTCCTCAGGCTTATTCAGCAATAGACTGAAGATCACCTTTCATGTTTTTTTAATGGAAGTACATACTATTAATTATAAATATTAGAGGTTTGTGAACCTTTTAACAGCTGTGGCCTTTTAGTGGTGATGAAGTGTAAATCAAATGTTGAGCATTGCGGGTGGATGACACAGCATGCCAGTATGCACCTTGTGGTTTGAATGTAGCAATGTGTAGACTAAATCCTTTGTTTGACTGTGCTTTTTTTTTTGTTTATTGCACACAAATCATTTTTTACATAATTTCTTTAGAAATATTGATCATTTTGTATTAATTTTTTTTTTTTACATGTTTATTTGTCCCATTCAAATTTATATTTTTGGTGGAAATACTGTAAATGTCTCCAATGACTGGCACAAATGTTTCATTTTAATTAATGACTCAGTAATTTTCCATTCATTGCAGTCATTTCAAGAATGTAAAGATGATTTATTGTTTCTATTAAAATATATGCACCATCACTGTTCGCCCTCTGGTAATACTTATACAGTTTCTTCAGGAAACCTACAGCTACAGTTGCAAGAAAAAGTATGTGAACCCCTTGGGATTATGTGGAGTTTTGCATGAATTGGTCATAAAATGTGCTCTGAATGTCATCTAAGTCACAACAATAGAAGAACACAGTCTGCTGAACATAATACTACACAAACATTAGATGTTGCCATGGTTTAATTGCACATAACATGTAAACATTCACAGTGCAGGGAGGAAAAATTATGTGAGGCCCTAGCTTAATGACTTCTCCCAGAGATAATTGGAGCCAGGAGTGAGCCAACCTTGACTCCAATCAGTGTGATGATATTGGATGTGTTGCTGACAGCTGTCCTGCCCTTAAAAAACACACACCTGTTTTGGGTTTACTGGTTTCAGCTAAAGACCTACAGAAATCTCTGGCACATGCCAACATTTTTGTTGACACATCTACAATAAGGAAAACATTAAACAAGAATGGAGTACATGGGAGGACACCACGGAGGAAGCCATTGCTGTCCAAAAAGAATATTGCAGCACGTTTGAAGTTTGCAAAAGAGCACCTGGATGTTCCACAGCACTACTGGCAAAATATACTGTGGACAGATGAAACCAAGATTGAGTTGTTTGGGAAGAACACACAACACTATGTGTGGAGAAAAAAAGGCACAGCACACCAACATCAAAACCTCATCTCCACTGTAAAACATGGCGGAGGGAGCATCATGTTTTGGGGCTGCTTTGCTGCCTCAGGGCCTGAACGGATTGTTGTCATTGATGGGAAAATGAATTCCAGAGTTTATCAAGACATTTTGCAGGAAAACGTGCGACCATCTGTCCGCCAACTGAAGCTCCGCAGAGGATGGGTGATGCAACAGGACAATGACCCAAAACATACAAGTAATTCAACAAAACAATGGCTGCAACAGCACAGAATACGCCTTCTGGAGTGGCCCAGTCAGAGTCCTGACCTCAACCCGATTGAAATGCTGTGGCATGACCTTAAGAGAGCGATTCACACCAGACATCCCAAGAATATTGCTACACTGAAACAGTTTTGTGAAGAGGAGTGGTCCAAAATTACTCCAGATCGTTGTGCAGGTCTGATCTGCAACTACAGGAAACGTTTGGTTGAGGTTATTGCTGCCAAAGGAGGGTCAACCAGTTATTAAGTCCAAAGGTTCACATACTTTTTCCTCTCTGCACTGTGAATGTTTACATGTTATGTGCAATTAAACCATGGCAACATCTAATGTTTGTGTAGTATTATGTTCAGCAGACTGTGTTCTTCTATTGTTGTGACTTAGATGACGTTCAGAGCACATTTTATGCCCAATTCATGCAAAACTCCACGTAATCCCAAGGGGTTCACATACTTTTTTTGCAACTATGTTTGCCTTGCCTCCAAGATTGATAGAATGTATCTATATATTTTTTGCTTTGTTTCCATTATTTCAGGTTGAAGGATATAATAGAAATACTCTCGGTTCACACAAATGCGATGCAATTTTCTTGTGACTATATAGTGTGACTTGCTTGCGACTTTGATCTGACTTCAATGCAACTTTACTCACAGAAGTTACATCAGCATAAATAAGAAGTAATTCCTATGAAACTTTGATGAGTCACCTCTCCTCCCAGGTCATCCTTGCTGCCTAAAAACTTTTTTCCCAAGCAAATTCCATTGACACCTGAGTGTAGCAGAAACGCATTCCTGTTCACCTTTTTTGCACGTTTTTCAAATATCACGCATAGGGCAGCCAACTTACATGAATGAGCTGCCCTATGTGCGACAAATGCCCCAAAGTAGCTCAAGAACCTTTGCAGTCCTCCTATGTTTTTTCAGCGTGCATTTTAACGTGTTTGTAGCACAACAAACATGTGGCAAAATATGCATCTGTTAACTGTAATTGGGCATTATTAACAATTAGGCTGCATTCACATTTGCATGTTTACGAACACATAGCAACCTGCACAGAAATTGTGAGTTATGTCATGCATTTCAGAAACAAAAGCAGACATGGTTCTTGAGCTGCTTTGGGGCAATTGTCACTTGTAGGGCCGACCCCGTTTACGCACAAAAAATTGCAAGCGGGAATGCACATTTTCTTCTGTGCTCAGGTGTGAATGCAATGTGTTTGGGAGGGGAGTTTTTAGGCACAAAGGATGACCTGGGAGGAGAGGTGAGGGTTAAAAAAAAACAAACAAAAAACTAGCTTATCAAAGTCTCAAAGGAATGCTTCTTATCTAATGCTGATGCAACTTCTGTGAAATAACACAGAGGTATATGGGGCTGAAATGGCACTGGAGTGCTGAATCGCATTGATTAGGATGGGTTCCTTTGAAAACAATGTGTTTTCCCTTGTCATGCGATTCTCAGTGACTCAAGTCACATTAGAAGTTGCACTAGTGTGAACTAGGACTTTTTATTTATAGCCATTCTTTAAATTGTGACATTTTCTCCCAGTATGTGTTAGGATATACCGCCTTACATCTTCTAATTATAACTTGGGACATTAACCCCTTAGTGAATGCATTACTCAATTCTTCTTGATTCATTAAGGGACACAGGGTTGATGATAATTCTGAGACAGTCAAGTTATACTGCTGCCTTTAGGAAGAAATGGACACACTCAAAAAAAGAAGCCAGCCAAAAATAACCCATCTCACCCTCAAATGCTTTGCTAGAGTCCATTCACCTGAAGGTACAACCATGGTGTATGAATATTGTGTCCTGTTGCTGTACTCCAGGATATGTACAGGTAAAAATTGCTCTTTTTTTGTTGCTTATAAAGCTCTACTGTCTCCTGTTATTGCCATGTCAATAAATATGCACACATCAGATCCTAGTGCTGTTGTGCAGTGGATGACAGGGGTGAATTTTAAGACATATTTAAATTTAGTTCATTCCATGAATTACAGTAAAGAATGTTTAGGTAGCAGTATCTCCCCCTCATCCCCACCCTCCTTATACTTACGGGATTGAGCCCGATGGTGTGCCTTAATAGGAAGCTGCTTTCTATGGTAGCTTACCGAGAAGAGGAGGAGGGCTGATGGGTGACCTGAGAAGAGAAGGATCAGAGCCGCTCTGTGCAATTCTTATGCACAGAGCAGGTAAGTATATCATGTATGTTATTTAAAAATAAAAAAATAATGTAAAAAAAAAAAAAATATATCACTTTCAGGTAGGTATGCAAACTATGTATAACTACATTTATTCTTAAATGGGTATACAACTCCAATAAATGGTGCCTGATATCTGCCTAGAGTTCGGGTTTAACCATTATTCAACAATCTGATTACCAGACTCATTCAAATTAATATCTGCTTCATCAATTTTTTTTCTGTAGAAATGTGTGCAATGCAATTATTTATCCGGTTAGTTTAGCAACTCCTGGTCATAATTCAGTTTTTACATTTGCGTTTTGTCTTTTTAGTAGAAATTTTAATAAGGAATAACAAAGATCACCTATCTATGCAGTTAAGAGAAGTACACAAAGCTCTTTTTATTTTTAAATAACATTGTAAACTCTATAGCCTGTATCAATTTGCCTTTGTCATTAGCACAATTGCAAAATGATACTGTTACTTGTATCTGATCTCTCAAGGACTCTAGATGGCAATATAGGCAGTGTGTATGGCAGTGTGTGTGGTGTGTCTTGCAATTAGAATAAATGCTCTAGTACAACATGACACAGCGTTTTGATGGATTGTTTTAAACTTAGAAGAGCTGAAGATATTTCACACATACACACACTCCCCCCCCCACCTTGTTGTCAATAGGAATATGCTTTATCATCATAAATTTCTATTGTACTAAAGGCAAATGCTAAGAACATTGAATATATTTAGCCAAATTAAATTTGGTGTCTTACAACTGACATTAAAATGGGCAGTAATTCATGTTGTCAGTTATTCAATTTTTCTATTTTCAGGTCTCTCAAGGATTTTGAAAAGTAGATTGGAAATGACAAGAAATCGGCAGGTAGACTGGGCATTGGCTGAGTACATGGCATTCGGGTCATTGTTAAAAGAAGGGATACATGTCAGACTAAGTGGCCAGGATGTTGAGAGGGGGACCTTTAGGTATGTTTCCTTTCAAATGTCACACACCTAGAAGAACACAAAGCATGTAATTACACTATGAAGGCACATTACAGCAATTATTTATAAAGGTGTATGTCTGTTCTCACTAATGCATTGGTAGTATTGTACACTTAATATTATATTCTTGTTAATGGTATATTCAGTAAGTAGGGGTTGAAAACAGTTTTAGACTATTTTGGGCTGGAGGAAGAAGTGTTCATTAATTTTTACCATCACATCTGTATAATTGATTAAGGAGAATGTTTATAAAGAGGGCCTATGCTCTGACACCTGTCATATTAGTCCACACCCATTCAGCAGAGCATCAGGCCCTGTTACAACAAACCTTTTTTTAAGACAATAATCTGGACTAAAAAGACTGGGGCTTGAGCCTGCAGCACCCTTTATTTTTTACAGTAGGTGTTCTTTTTAACATGCAAATAGCTTCCAAGTAGGATGCCTTTAATTCATTATTTTTAAACATTGAATTTCTATTGGAAAATGTTAATATTTGCAAAAAAAATAAAATGTTGCTTCTATTTATGTGGGGGTGGGAGAATACAAAAATGCCCCTAGTAATTTCCCCTTCATCTGACTGAATCATTGCTTTTCCCAGTAGCTTTTCCTCACATTACCACACAATACTGGAAATAATCGCACAATTATAGCAGACAGACCCTCTCTTTTAGCACACTGGAAGAAGAACTTGACTGGAAATGCACAAAGTAAATCACAAACCCATCTAGCGCACTACAGGTCCCAGCTTTCCAAATCCAATGTCCAATTAACTGCGGGTATGGGGGAATCGAATCTCAGGGTGGACACAGCCAAAGGATCCTCCAGCTACCAATAGACCCCGGGAGGCTCCAAAATAGCTTGAAGAAACAAACGAACAGCAGCGCATGATCTCTGTCAGTAATATATGTGATTTTATTAAACAAATAAAGTTTGCATGTTCTCCCTGTGCCTGCATGGGTTTCCTCCTGGTACTCCAGTTTCCTCCCACCCTAGAAAGACATGCTGGTAGCTCAATTGGCTCCTGTCTAAATTATCCCTAGTATGTGTATGTATGAATGTGAGTTAGGGACCTTAGATTGTACACCCCTTGAGGGTTAGGGAATGATGTGAATGTACAATATATGTGTAAAGTGCTGTGTAAATTGATGGCACAATATAAGTACCTGAAATAAATAAATAATAATAAATAACATCAAGTGTGTATGGTAAAGGACCATTTGGAATCCCTCAGCCAGCATATTGAGCAACTGAATTTCACAACTGTCAAAACCTGCTAATGGCCAACACTGCCTCGTGGATCTCTGTACACTGTAGGGAGGGCAAGGAGTGGGCAATAACACGTTTCAAAGGACACACCTTCTTTGTCATAACTTTTTTTTTTTTCTTTGTCAGTAACCTCAGAACAGAAACAGGTTGGAGTCTAAAGTTAACATTATGCATTTTGTAATGTATGTACAGTAACTGACCTAAAGAGCAGTGGCGTCCTGAGGCAGGTGCAGGGGGTGCGATCCGCACAGGGTGACACCGACCGCACGGGGTGACACCGGACCCGCTCCACAAAAAGGTAAGTTGTATAGAAAGCCGCCGATCCTCGCAGAATGGATCGGATCTGCGGATTGAGCATAATGGATCGGAGTCCGATCCATTCTGCAGGGATCGTTGGAGGGGTGTCACCAAGTGTTACCGCACTGGGTGACACCAACCCTAGGGGCGCCTCTGCTAAAGAGTATTTCATTTTTCTAAACAAAACAGTAGATAGCTCTATAAAGTTGGGCTAACAGTTTTGCTAGAGTAGATGAACAAAGAACTGAAATGCCTGTCCTAGAGAAAATGCTGCTCATTGTGACTTGAGTCACAGACTCAAAGTTTAGGCCTTTGATTGCATTATCCCTTTTAACCCTTTCGATATCACTGATGCAAGGCATATGATGGATCAGAACTGCTTGCATCTGGCCAGGTCAGTATCTTTTACTTTGGTTGCATTCCTGCATTTGTTTACAGACTCCTACATTTGTAATACAACCCCTGGCAAAAAATATGGAATCGCCACTCTTGGAAAATGTTCATTCAATTGTTTGTGTAGAAAAAAAAACTAATCACAGACATGCCTCAAAACTATTTTCATTAAACATTCCAACCTTCTGGCTTTAAGAAACAATTAAAAAAATAAAAAAGAAAGATAACTGTAATCAGTTGCAACAGGTTTTGCCGATCAAGCAGAGGAAAAAAATATGGAATCACTCAATTCTGAGGAAAATATGATGGAATCATGAGCAAAAAACACTACAGTACACCACTAGTACTTTGTTGCACCACCTCTGGCTTTTATAACAGCTTGAATTCTCTGAGATATGGATTTAACTATCGACAAACCGTATTCATCAATCCGGCCCAATTTTATCTCATTACACTTGCTGCCAGATCAGCTTTACAGGTTGGAGCCTTGTCATAGACCATTTTCTTTCATTTCCACCATAGATTTTCAATTGGATTGAGGTCCGGACTATTTGCAGGCCACGCCATTGACATTATATATCTTTCTTGAAAGAAAGTTTTCACAGCTTTTGCCCTATGGCAAGATGCGTTATCATCCTGAAAAAGTATGTCATCATCACCAAATATCCTTTCAATTGATGGAATAAGAAAAGCGGCCAAAATCTCAATATAAACTTGTGCATTTATTGAAGATTTAATGACTGTCCTCTCCCCCGTACCTTTACCTGACATACAACCCTATATCATCAGAGATTGTGGAAATTTGCATGTTTTCTTGAGGCAGTCCTCTATATACATTTCATTGGAATGGCACCAAACAAATGTTTCAGCATCATCACCCTGCCCAATGCAGATTTGTTATTCATCAATGAATATCACTTTCATCCAGTCATCCACAGTCCATGATTGCTTTTCTTTAGTCCACTGTAACCTGTTTTTTTTTCTGTTTAGGTGTTAATGATGGTTTTCCTTTGGCTTTTCTGTATGTAAATCCCATTTCCTTTAGGCAATGTCTTACAGTTCAGTCACAGACATTGACTCCACTTTCTGCCCATTTGTTCCTTATTTCTTTTGTTGTGCATTTTCTTTTTAAAGGCATATTGCGTTAAGTTTTCTATCTTGATGCTTTGATGTCTTCCTTGATCTACAGTACATTTCCCTTTTACAACATTCCGATTTGATTTGTACTTGGTCCAGATTTTAGACACAGCTTACTGTGAACAACACACGTCTTTTTCAACATTCTGTGATGATTTACCTTCTTGAAAAAGGTTTATAATCCTCTCCTTTGTTTCAGCTGACATCTCTCATGTTGGAGCCATGATTCATGTCAATCAGCTTGGTGCAACAGCTCACCAAGATGTGCAAGTACTCTTTTTAACTGAAGACTAATTAGCAGATTTAATCTTGTGCACATGTTTGTTTTAGAATTGCAAAGCACATGGTGATTCCATAATATTTTCCTCAGAATTGAGTGATTCATATTTTTTTTTATCTGCCTGATTTGCAAAAACAGTTGCAATTGACTACAGTTTTCTTTCTTTTTTATTTTTTAAGTGTTTATTAAGGCCAAAAGGTTGGAATGTCAAATGAAAATAGTTTTAAGGCATGTCTGTGATTTGTTTTTTTTTTCCTACACAATTAAACACTGAAATTACCATTCTCCAAGAGTGGTGAATCCATACTTTTTTGTCAGTGGTTATAGAAAAAGTATGAACTAAGGCAGTCCATAGATTACTTTATTTTCTTTCCTTTCATCATGGGTGGAAGTAAAGAAAATAGCTCAATTCTCCCTTCAACACAGTCAGATTGCTTCTCGCAGCGCTACTGAGTTTTGCCGGTAGGCGAGCACGTGGCGCCTTCCCGGCTGGCAGAACACAATGGTTACTGTTAGTGGCTATAGCTGCTGGCAGTAATTGAATGTCAAAAACATCTAACAGACTGGTTGTACCAAAGTCGATAGATGGATTGACTTGAGTACAATCAGCCTGCTCATACACATTAATATTCTTTTCATTCACGTGGGCTGCATAAATGAATCTCCTGCTGTATGCTATAGTATTCTGACAGCGCTGCTGGCTCTCAGAATATCTGAACAATGCCTGCATTTGATTGGATGCTAGGGCTGTTCACTGACAGTTTTCCCCTTGGCTCCTTTAATCCAGTGTAGACGACAGCACCACCCACAGAGCGAATTTAGTCTTATTTTGCGTGAATTGGATAAAATTTGATGCATGTATGGCAAACTTTACTGTCAAGTATTACATGCCTTGGTCAAGCTGCCTTTTGATTAGTGTGGACAGTTTTGTGGAATATAAACATCAACCTGAGTAAACATTAATTTTGTAGTATGACAGGAAAATGTGTCATATTCAGTACATTTTGATTTCAACTTGGACTATACCTGTCTATAAGTATTTCATACTTGACCTGCAGCCCTATGTGTTTGTATTACCTATTTGGTGAATCCTAATGTCCTTATAATAGGCATTACATTCACCTATAAAAAAAAATATATTAACGATGAACTCTAGGCTACCTGCAATATATACCTATGTAATACATACTGTATAGGAGCACTATTTTAACTGCTAAATACTGTAATTTGTATTTGTTTGGCAGTGAACCAGACCCCTATTTTTCTCTGCTGCAGTTAAGCAACACTGACAGGTCTTTTCCCTCCCCCAGCCTCTGACTGGGCAGTAAAAGGAGAAGCAGCAGACTAATAAGATCATTTCACTGTCACTCTGTTGTCTCCTCCTGACAGCAGGTTCCTTTTTGGCACATAAGCACTGCAGCATACCGAATTGTGTTCTTGTGTTGCCTCTTCCTCTCCCTCGATCTCTGCTATACACTGGACTGCAAGAGGCTAATACAAACTTAAAATACTTACACTGCTTTTGTAAAAAAAATACATTGCATTATGTATTAATAAAAACAGAGTTGCATTAATTGTTATATTTGCATGAATTTCAGCTTTAGAGTCTCCATTAAATCTTTCTGTATAGGTCTAACTGTATGCCTGTGTTTCAAAGCAAACCCAAACACTAATGGCATGGCACATCAAAGCAGAGCATAGCCTTATTTTCCCTGTGTTGCCTACATGCATATGTTATGCATTACAAAACCATTTCTGTTTATGGGCGAGAATTGTCTGATATGCAGAATCCTGCCTATAATTTACTTAACCTGTACCATGCCACCTGGTTTTAATTACACTATTAATCGGCACATATTTGAGCGGGCAATTTGTCCCTGACATACATTACAGCAAAGGAGGGTGCATGGAGACCATCACTTTCACTTTGTTTGACACTGGCAGCTCTGGAGCAAGTAATCCACATAATAGGTATTATCAGTGTAATAGTCCATGGGCGCTCGCAGAGCTGAACATATTGGTGTGATTCAGTCAGTTAGCCTCACTCATTACTCAGAGAGTTAATGGATTACAGTAATTGCTTCAGTCATCTCTGTTTTCATAATGTGCCTCGGTGTCCCATTCTAATGCTGATTAATGAACCTTCTGGGCTCTGGCGGGAGGAGGTGTGCTGGAAATATCCTCAGCTTTCATATATCCATAACAAGCCTTGTAAAGGGCCATGCAATATGCTTGCAATATGGCACCATCTCTGCTGGTTAATGAACTATAAGTATCGGTGCAGTGTGTTACAGGGTGGCTAGGATTAGCTTTATTTTTATTAGAGTAGACCTGTTACAAAAATAGATACTACACACAAGCAAATATGGTACATGCCAACACTAACAAAAGACATTATTTTGTGTTAAAAAAAAAATACAAAAAATAAAATGTACATTTTTCTTGTGTTGACTAAGATAATGGTGTTTCCCAGCTCCCTTGTGTCCCTGCATGGATCACATTGTTTCAGGGTTTCAGGCTACTAAGAACTTTTTTTTTTGCGTTGGAGACTGAAGAAGGTTTATTGTTTAGTAAAAACAATAAAAAGGTGTATCACTGTATCATAATAAAAATGTATTATCTCCTTATTTAAGTAGGATTATCTGCTGAAACATATTATATTAAATATTAGAATGTAGTATATATTCAAGCTTTACATTGAATAACCTGATTACTTGTGCCATTCATACTCTGAATTTGTTGTCGTGCATGTTTTTATTCATAATGGGTTTGCTATATCATATTAAAACCTTCAGTGTGGTGGGGATTATAAAGGTCATGGAAACATTTTTCAAATAAATTTATGAAAGAGCTAATAAATTAACATTGGCCACAGAATTGATGATGGAAACCACTGGTCCTGGTATCTACAGACCGAATTAAAAAAACAAATCTTTGTTTTTAGAAATTCTCTGCACACTAAATTATGGTTACTATTCTGTAAATACTTAACAAGTTTGTTGCACATAAATGAATTTCAGTGTTATAATCATTTGTGGCCATTTCTAGTATATCAAAAGAAAGAAAGGCGAGTGCGTACACAAGCAATATACCGTATATTTTAGTCTTTACAAATATTTGAAACAAATGGACTTTTGATGGTGCCCCAGGATCTAGTAGAACACAATGTTAAAATTATTCAGATTGTATTTAAAGCACTATACAATTAAAAACCTTTCTGTGAATCAAATTTTTTGTTTACAGGAATACATATATACATTATGTTGCCAAAAATATTGAGATACCTTTCCAAATAATTGTGTTCCAATCACCTCCGTGGCTACAGGTGTATAAAATCAAACACATAGGCATGCAGACTGCTTCTACAAACATTTGTGAAAGAATGGGTTGCACTCAGGACCATTCAAGCGTGGTATCGCAATAGGTTGCCACCTGTGCAGTAAGTCCATCCGTGAAATTGCCTTGCTAATAAATATTCCACGGTCAACTGTTGGTGGTATTACAAGAAAGTGGAAGCAACTGGGAACAACAGCAACTTAGCCATGAAGTGGTAGCATACCAAGACATTTTGGACAATTTCATGCTCCCAACTTTGTGGGAACAGTTTGGGGATGGCCCCTTCCTGTTCCAACATGACTGCGCACCAGTGCACAAAACAAGATCCACAAAGAAATGGATGAGTGAGTTTGGGGTGGAGGAACTTGACTGGCTGGCATAGAGTCCTGACCTCAACCCGATAGAACACCTTTGGGATGAATTAGAGCAGAGACTGCAAGTCAGGCCTTCTCATCCGACCTCAGTGCCTGACCTCACAAATGCGCTTCTAGAAGAACGGTCAAACATTCCCATAGACACACTCCTAAACCTTGTGGACAGCCTTCCCAGAAGAATTGAAGCTGTTATAACTGCAAAGGATGGGCCAGCTCAATATTGAACCCTACTGACTGGGATGCCATTAAAGTTCATGTTTATGCAAAGGCAGGCATCCCAATACTTTTGGCAATATCATGTATATATTATTATTTATATTATTATTATTATTAATAATAATAATAATAATAATAATATATATTTTTTTTTATTCAATTAAGATAATACTCTCAATATCCAACTTAAACCGTTCTTAGTTGAGGGTATGTATCAACTATGGAATATCCAAGGGGAAATTCTGTTATTCTCTACATGTTTCCTGAAAAATCGCTTCTTCAGGAGAGACGGAGGCACTATATAGCTACAAATAAATATAAAATCTTAAATGGTACATTATATTTACAATTATGTAAAAATGAAAAAAGAACACTTTATTTATTTAAATGAGATCGGAATACTCACTGCAGTCAAATGTGGAACTCTGCTGACATATAATAGCCTGTGTCACTGGAATGGCTATTTTATGGCCACTGGGAGTAAATGGGAAATAGGCTAAATAGGTCAGTTTAGACTGACCTTGCCCAGCTATGGAGTCCAGCTCTGTGTGTAGCTTTGTGTAGGATGTAGTTTTCTGGAAGTGATCACAATGTACATAATGGGTCTAATAGTAATGACTATCATATTTATGTATTTGTATGTATTGTTGCAACACGAGAAGAAATCTTCGTCCTTGCATTGACTGTACTTTTATTTTTTATAAGCCATCGCCATCATGTTTTACATGATCAGGATGTAGATCGCCGGACTTGTGTCCCAATGAATCACCTCTGGCCAGACCAAGCTCCCTACACTGTGTGTAACAGCTCCCTGTCTGAGTATGGAGTCCTGGGTAAGTTATACCATCCAGCTATACTCCTTGCCATGGCCATAATCCACTTTACTTAGTGCTGTAATGACAGATGTGTAATTTGTAGGTTCTGCAAGAACTGCTAGAGACTATCAAGTTTGTTACTTTGTCAGTAGCTTCTGAAAAACTCTTGTGGTTCTTTTTTTTTTTACCAGTTGGAATATTTTAAGCAGCAGTAAATTAACAAATTAATTTTCCAAACCTATACATAGCCATGAAAACAAATGTTTTTTTCCTTTAAATTCAGCCCAACTTCTACTTTTGAACCTCTGCCAGAATATAGCCCTAAAATCTCTCAAAGTTTGGCCATACACTTGTAGACTTTCAAAACGAATTGCATTTGCTTTTAACATCCGATTTTGGAACAAATGGACTTTCCCGAACCAAAACTAAGCATTAGAAGTAATTTGAGAAAAAGTTTTCATTCTTCTCCAAGTTTTTATTATCATTCTGGTAGAAAACCAACATCAATTCAAACACATTTTCGAGTAGAAAATCGAACTAATGTTCTTAAAATAAAAAAATTAGGACAAAATTCTACCAGTGTATCCAGCTTTACTCTAACTTTCCTCAGTGCTACCTCTAACCCTAAACATCACACTGAACCCTAAACCCAAGCCTAAACCACCGGTTTAACCACAATCTTATTGTTGACCTATCTTAAACGTCACAAACAGAATAGTAGGCTATAGTGCAGAAAAAGGTATGCAAAAAAATTGTGCCATGCTATATAAATAGAAAACAATGTTGCTACTAATATGCAGTGTGCTAATTCCTCCTCACTGAATAACTTCTACCATGTACAAGTAATAGGAGCATACATACTATGAAATCATGCACTGCCTTTACACATGGCTTATTATTATTATTATACAGTATTTATATAGCGCCAATAGTTCGCTCAGCGCTGTACATTACAATAGGGGACAATACATGAGACAGTACAATAACAATACAGTGCGATACACGAGCGGTTCGAGGGCCCTGCTCCTTGGAGCTTACAATCTAGAAGGGAGGGGATAGTGGTACGGGAGGAAAAGCTGTGGGGGATGGAGTGGTAGGAAGAGTGGAGGAGATTGGCCGTCAGCAGGAGGTGGGGTAGGCTTCCCTGAAGAGGTGGGTTTTTAGAGTGCGCCTAAAGGAGAGTAGATGATAGTCTGATGGATTGGGGTAGGGAGTTCCAGAGGATGGGTGATGCCCTGGAGAAGTCCTGGAGGCGGGCATGGGAGGAGGAGATCAGGGAACTAGAGAGAAGGAGGTCTTGTGAAGAGCAGAGAGTGCGTTTTGGGTGGTATTTGGATATTAGGTCGGTGCTGTAGTTTGGGGCAGAATTATGGACAGCTTTGTACGTCAGTGTTAGCAGTTTGAATTTGATCCGTTGGGCAATCGGAAGCCAGTAGAGGGATTGGCAGAGGGGGGTGGCCGAAACGGAGCGGTTGGTAAGGTGGAAGAGTCTGGCTGCCGTATTAAGGATCGACTGAAGTGGGGATAGCCTGTTGTGAGGCAGGCCAGTGAGGAGGGAGTTGCAGTAATTGAGTTGTGATATGATGAGGGAGTGGATGAGCTGCTTAGTAGTTTCTTGGGTTAGGAATGGGCGTATTTTGGTGATGTTGCGGAGGTGGAGTCTGCATGAGTTTGTTAGCGATTGGACTTGGGGCTGGAAGGATAGATTGGAGTCTAGTATGACACCAAGTACTTTGGCTTGCGGGGTGGGCTTGATGGTGGCATGGTTGGACGTGATGGAGAAGTCAGTGGGGAGGGGGGGGGGGGTGCGCGGGCTTGGGGGAAGACTAGGAGCTCGGTTTTGGAGAGGTTCAGTTTAAGGAAGTGGAGCGACATCCAATCTGATATGTCGTTCAGTAGGCTGGGGATTCGGGCAGAGACTGAAGGGGTGAGGCGAGGGGTCGAGAGAGAGATTTGCGCGTCATCGGCATACAGGTGGTAGTTGAAGCCGTGTGAGTGTATCAGTTGGCCAAAGGAGGAGGTGTAGATGCAGAAGAGAAGGGGCCCGAAGACAGAGCCTTGAGGGACCCTAACAGAGAGGGAGAGTGGGGGGGAGGTGGCAGTGTTGAAGGAGTGTTGCGATGGGTAGGATGAGTGCCAGGAGAGAGCGGAGTCTCTGAGGCCAAGGGAGTGTAGTTTCTTGAGGAGGAGGGGGTGGTCGACTGTGTCGAACGCCGCAGAGAGGTCGAGGAGTAGTATCACTGAGTAGTGGCTATTAGCTTTGGCAGTTAGCAGGTCATTTGTGAGTTTCAGTAAGGTGGTTTCGGTGGAGTGTAGGGGACGTAAGCCGGACTGTAGGGGGTCGAGGATGTTGTTGTCGTTGAGGTGGGAGCTTAGGCGAGTATAGACTAAGCGCTGAAGGAGTTTGGATGTAAATGGCAGCAGAGAGATGGGTCTAAGGTTGTTCGGGTCGGTGGGGTCCAGGGAGGGCTTTTTAAGTATGGGAGTGATGTGTGCGTGCTTCACAGGGAAGGAGAATGCACCAGAAGAGAGGAAGAGATTAAAGATGTGGGTGAGGGAGCGTAGGATGAAGGAGGAGGGAGATCGTAGGAGTTATGAGGGGACAGGGTCGAGGGGGCAGGTGGTGAGGTGGGCTTCAGAGAAGACCTTGGTGACCTCTTCGGTGGTGGGGTCGAAGGAGTGGAGTGTTGAGGGGGCTGCTGTGTGAGGGATGTTCGATGGGGTTAGATGGATGTTAGATGGGGTGGTGGTCTGAACAGTGGTGAGGCCAAGGGGGAGGGGTGTTGAGGAGGTTGCTGTGTGAGAGGAGGTAGGTGGAGTGGAGGTCTGAGCAGCGATGTCCCTGCGAATAGTCTCAATCTTCTTTTTGAAGTGATTGGCAATCTCGAGGGCGGTGAGTGAGGTACTTGGTGGAGGTGGGGGCAGAGAGAGTAGAGAGTTGAAAGTGGAGAAGTAGCCGGGGAGGATTGGAAGAGAGGGTATTGATGAGGGTCAGAAAGTAGGCTTGTTTGGCAGCGTGGAGGGAGGAGGTGTAGGTGTGGAAGGCAGATTTGTAGCAGGTGAATGCTATTTGGGACCTGGTTTTGCGCCATAGTCGCTCCAGCGCACGACTGAGTCGTTTGAGAGTTTTGGTATGATCAGTCTGCCAGGGCTGGAGCGGGCGGGGTCTGATGCTTCATGTGGTTAAAGGCGCTAGCGAATCTAGAGCTGATGACAGTGAGTTGTTATAGGCAGTCGTGGCCAGGTCGGGGCAGGACAGGGGAAGGATGCTGTCGTAAAGTTGATCAGCCGTGGAGAGGAAGGGGGCAGGGTTCAGGTTGCGGAGGTTCTGGCTGGTAATAGTTTGACATTTGGGGGGGTAGGCATTTGAGGACAAGGAGACAGAGAAGGTGATGAGGTTGTGGTCAGAGAGAGGGAAGGGGGTGTGTGTGAGGTTCTGGGGGGGGCAGAGGTGGGACAAGAGGAGGTCCAGGATGTTCGCGTTGGAGTGGGTGGTGGATTGTATGCACTGAGTGAGAGCAAAAGAAGAGGTTAAGTGGAGGAATTGAGATGTAGCCAGGTATTGATGTTGACAGGGATGTTGAAGTTTTCAAGGATGATGGTGGGTAGCTCGGAAGAGAGAAAGAAGGGTAACCAGGAGGAAAAGGCATCAAGGAAGCGGGATACGGGTCCAGGAGGCCGGTAGATCACAGCAATCCTCAGGGGGGTTGGAGAGAAAAGTCGGATGCAGTGGGCCTCAAAGGAGAAGGATAGAGAGGGGGGGTTTGGGAGGACTCGGAAGGTGCTCAGTGGTGACAGGAGCAGACCAACCCCACCACCTTTTCGACCGTTGGGTCTGGGTGAGTTGGTCCAGATGAGACCTCCATAGGAGAGTGCTGCAGGGGAGGTGGAGTCAGTGGCTTGGATCCAGGTTTCCGTGATCGCTAGGAGGTTGAGGAAGCGGGAAACAAAGAGGTCGTGGATGGCGGTGAGCTTGTTGCAAACTGACCGGGCGTTCAGAAGTGCACAGGAAAACAGGGGGGGGGGTGGTTTTGGGGAGCAGAGGGACAAGTACTAGGTTGAGGGGGTTGCGGCTTACTTTTTTATATGGTAAAATATGTCTTCTGCTTGTATTTAAACTGATGGTTGTGTGGGGAGGCGATTAATTTATACAGTTCAGCTTAAAAATGGTGCTTTTTTTATGTCAGCTTTATCAGATCTTGTATTTATGGCAATGTCTTTTTTAAACTGATTGCCTAATTTAATATTCTTCACGGAAAATAAAGACATTTTAAGATCACCAATAATTAAAAAAATGTCTCTAGAATATCATTTGACATAATACACAAGGATATTATGGGCTTCATGATCTAAAGTTAAAGGATTATTATTTATTTACTTTTTATTATTGTAAATTTTTATTAAGGGCCAGTGCCCCTTTTTTTCAGAGCATAGCTACAACAACAATAATTTGGTTGTAAACATTGCAATAAAAGAAAACCACCATCAGTATAAAAGAAAACAAAAAATATGAACATAAATAGACAGCATGGTAATCTGCACAGTACAAATATATCGACATAAACCTGCACATCGTTGGATTACATTATTTGTCAAAGGCAGGTTATCTGGAAAGGTGTCTAGATTATATAAGGGCGGGGGGAGAGGGAGAGAGGAAGGAAGTCTACCAAAGGGAGAATTATCCCATAGCTCCCAAATAGAGCGAAAGTGAGCTGAGTGTTCACCCACTAGAGCTGTAAGATATTCAATTTCCCTGATTTCAGAGATCGCTCTTAAGAGGTGATTTAGCATGGGAACATCAACTGATTTCCAGAGTCGTGGTATCACCCTTCTAGCGGCCGTCAGTATATGCATTCCCAACCTCTTAGATTGCTTAGGGATACCCCTAAAGGGTAGCCCCAAAAGAAAATGTAACGGGTCCAGGGAAGGGTAACATTGAGTACTTGCTCCAAGACGTTTCTAACCATAGCCCAATAACCCGTAATCTGTGGACAAAACCAAAAGATGTGTGCCAAGGTGCCTTACTCCTCTCTTGCCCCTCCAGCACTTGTCAGACAGACTCTGGTTAATCGCATGAAGCACTACAGGGGTCTTGTACCAATGCATCAATATTTTGTATACATTTTCTTTATACACAACACAATGAGAGGTCTTAGCAACAGAATCCCATATCACCTGCCAACATTTCAAAGAGATTGGGCATTGGAGTTCATCCTCCCATCTCTTCATATAACGATGAGGACTTGCAATAGGAGAATCTTTATTGAGAAGTAGTTTATATAAAGAGGTGATAAGATGTTGTTGGGAGGGACCTTTAATAGCTATCCTCTAGAAATCTGTGGGGCCATCTAGCGTTAAAGAGGACTTCAAGGAATGGAAGAAATGACGGAACTGTAAATAGGTGTATCTGGCTGATACAGGTATTGTGGATTTCCACGCCCTAATCTCCTCAAATGACTAAATCCTGAGCAAGACTGGATTGGTTAGATGACGAAGTTGAAATATCCCATTAATTGCCCAAGAGCTCATTTGTGGGTAGGACATACTATCTGGGAGCTCCGGATTATATAAAATTTTTAATAATGGAGAGCATACGGACAGTAACTGCTGAGATTTCACACAAGTTGACCAAACTTTCAGGGTAAACTTTATAGATTCAAGCAAAGGAGGGGGAGGAGATAGAGGTAACGTATAATGAAAGGGGCGTAGCAATGAACATGTGTGGATCGGATAAATATAGCCTAATTCAATCTCTGCCCATCTATTCTGAGGTTTTTGGGTGAACCATGATAGTGTTTGTCTCAGATGAGTGGCTAAATAGTAATTGGTAATATCTGGTACCCCTAAGACTCCATTATCTCTAGATGATAAAAGAATCGTTCTTGCTATTCTGGGCTTTTTGGCATGCCAAATAAATCTAAGAATTGCTCATTGTAGAGTTTGCAGTTGAGCATGAGGAATCGCGATTGGTAGAATCTCAAAAGTGAGAATTTATATTCCTTCCCCTTCACAGTCACTTCCGCTATGTCAGGGTGTGCTCTGATCACTACTGCTAATGGTTCAAGACACAACACAAATAGGAGCGGGGACAGAGGGCATCCCTGTCTAGTTCCGCTGAACATGGGAAAAGTATCGGATGTGGCATAGGGAAACTTAACCTGAGCGGTAGGCCATGAATACAACGCCGTAATAGCATTAAAAAATGGCCCTTGTATTCCCACATGTCGCAGTAATTCAAACATAAGGCCATCCCAACTGGTCAAATGCCTTCTGGGCATCTAAACTTAGCAGTAGTGCCGGTGTTCGTGAGCCGTTGAGTATGTCTACTAAGTTGATCGTATGTCTAGTGTTGTCCCCTACCTGTCTCACCAAGACAAATCCCACCTGATATTTACAAATATGTTGGTTGTTGTGAGGAAGCCTGGCCTTTTATACCTACATATACAGATAGGTCCATACAGTGGGGATCGAATGTTTGGGCACCCCAGCTAAAAATTTGTATTAATGTGCATAAAGAAGCCAAGGAAAGAAGGAAAAATCTCCAAAAGGCATCAAATTACTGATTAGACATTCTTATAATATGTCAACAAAAGTTAGATTTTATTTCCATCATTTACACTTTCAAAATAACAGAAAACAAAAAAATGGCGTCTGCAAAAGTTTGGGCACCCTGCAGAATTTATAGGATGCACTGCCCCCTTTGCAAAGCTGAGACCTGCCAGTGTCATGGATTGTTCTCAATCATCGTCTGGGAAGACCAGGTGATGTCAATCTCCAAGGTTTTAAATGCCCAGACTCATCTGACCTTGCCCCAACAATCAGCACCATGGTTTCTTCTAAGCAGTTGTCTAGAAAACTGAAACTGAAAATAGTTGACGCTCACAAAGCTGGAGAAGGCTATAAGAAGATAGCAAAGCGTTTTCAGATGTCAATATCCTCTGTTCGGAATGTAATTAAGAAATGGCAGTCATCAGGAACAGTGGAAGTTAAAGCAAGATCTGGAAGACCAAGAAAAATATCAGACAGAACAGCTCGCAGGATTGTGAGAAAAACAATTCAAAACCCACGTTTGACTGCACGATCCCTCCAGAAAGATCTGGCAGACACTGGAGTTGTGGTACACTATTCCACTATAAAGAGATACTTGTACAAATATGGTCTTCATGGAAGAGTCATCAGAAGAAAACCTCTTCTACGTCCTCACCACAAAAATCATTGTTTGAACTTTGCAAATGAACATATAGACAAGCCTGATGCATTTTGGAAACAAGTTCTGTGGACCGATGAGGTTAAAATTGAACTTTTTGGCCGGAATGAGCAAAGTTACGTTTGGAGAAGAAGGGGCACAGAATTTAATGAAAAGAACCTCTGTCCAACTGTTAAGCATGGGGTTGGATCAATCATGCTTTGGGGTTGTGTTGCAGCCAGTGGCACAGGGAACATCTCACGAGTAGAAGGAAAAATGGATTCAATAAAATTTCAGCAAATTTTGGATGGTAACTTGATGCCATCTGTGAAAAAGCTGACGTTAAAGAGAGGGTGGCTTCTACAAATGGATAATGATCCTAAACACACCTCGAAATCCATGGGGGATTACATCAAGAGGCGTAAACTGAAGGTTTTGCCATGGCTTTCACAATCTCCTGACCTCAACATAATTGAAAATCTATGGATAGACCTTAAAAGAGCAGTGCGTGACAGACAGCCCAGAAATCTCAAAGAACTGGAAGACTTTTGTAAGGAAGAATGGGCAAAGATACCTCAAACAAGAATTGAAAGACTCTTGGCTGGCTACAAAAAGCGTTTACAAGCTGTGATACTTGCCAAAGGGAGCAGTACAAGATATTAACTCTGCAGGGTGCCCAAACTTTTGCAGATGCCATTTTTTTGTTTTCTGTTATTTTGAAAGTGTAAATGATGGAAATAAAATCTAACTTTTGTTGACATATAAGAATGTCTAATCTGTAATTTGATGCCTTTTGGAGATTTTTCCATCTTTCCTTGGCTTCTTTATGCACATTAATACAAATTTTTAGCTGGGGTGCCCAAACTTTCGATCCCCACTATATATATTTGGACACAGGCACAATTTTAGTTTTTTCAGGTATTTACCAAAACATATGCAAGCTATACTTAGATAATTGTTATGGGCTGAAAGTGCACACACTCAGGTTTAATTTGAGGGTATGTACGTCCAAATTGGAGGAAGGGTTTCGGAATTACAGCTCTTAAGAGTAGCCATCCTCCCTTTTTCAAGGGACCAAATGTAATTGGACAATTGAATCAAAAGCTATTTCATGGCCAGATGTGGACTACTCCTTCATTATTTCTTCATCAATTAAGCAGGTAAAAGGTCTGGAGTTGATTCTAAGTATGGTATTTTCATTTGGAATCTATTGCTGTGAACCTACATCATGCGTTCAAATGAGCTGTCCATGCAAGTAAAACAGGCCATTGTAAGGCTTCAAAAATGAAACAAATCCATCTGAGAGCTAGCAGCAACATTAAGAAAAAAGGCATGGACATGGTAGATGATTGCAGGATCTTCTCTATGGTAAAGAAAAACCCATTCACAACATCCAGACAAGTGAAGGACACTCTCCAGGAGGTGGGTGTATCAATGTCAAAGTCTACAATCAAGAGAAGACTTCACAAGAGCAAATACAGAGGGTTCACCACAAGGTACAAACCATTCATAAGTCTGAACAATAGAAAAGCCAGATTAGACTTTGCCAAAAAACATCTAAAAAAAGCCAGACCAGTTCTGGAAAAGCATTCTTTGAGTGGATGAAACTAAGAATAATCCTATACCAGAATGATGAGAAAAAAAATGTTTGGAGAAGGCTTGGAACAGCTCATGATCCAAAGCGCACAATGTAATCTGTAAAACATGGAGGCAGTGTGATGGCATGGGCATGCATGGCTTCCAGTTGCACTGGGTCATTGGTGTTCATTGATGATGTGACAGAAGACAGAAGCAGCTGGATGAATTCTGCAGTGTTTAGAGATATACTGTAAGCCCAGATTCATCCAGTACAGATGGACAATGATCCAAAACACACTGCAAAAGCAACCTAGGAACTTTTGAAGGAAAAGAAGTGGAATATTCTGCAATGGCCGAGTCAATCACCTGATCTCAACTCAATTGAGCATGCATTTCACTTGCTGAAGGCACTAAAGACCCACAAACAAAGAACAACTGAAGACAGCTGCAGTTAGAGCCTGGCAAAGCATCAGAAAGGAGGAAACCCAGTCTTTGGTAATGTTCATGGGTTCCAGACTTCAAGCAGTCATTGCCAGTAATATTATAATGAACATTGTATTTATGATTATATTCAATTGTCTAGTTACTGTTGGTTCCTTGAAAAAGGGGGGATGGCTACTCTTAAGAGCTGTAATTCCTAAACCATTCCTCCGATTTGGATGTACATACCCTCAAATTAAACCTGAGAGTGTGCACTTTCAGCCCACATCCATTATAGAACTATAGCTTGCATATGTTTTGGTAAATACCTGAAAAAAACTAAAATTGTGCCTGTGTCCAAATATATATGGACCTAACTGTACATTAAAATGTTGCTAAACCCTCCGTGAAAAATAAAAAAGAATAAAGGTAGCAGCATACCTCACATCACCGTTGTCTTCTGTCCCCTTTATTGTGTAGGTTTTCACAGGAAAAATAGCTTTTCTGCCTATAGTGGCTCTTGCAGGTTCTCCATGGAGTCATCTTGGCGTATGTACTCCTGGTTGGGACTGAATATACACAGGTTACTTAGTACCATGCTTGGGTGATTCATGTGCAGTAGAGGCAGAGCTCTGGTACTGTTTTTGACTGACTCGTGTGCTATGGACTGTTAGCACTCTATTACTGTGTTCCACTGATGGATGCGCAGTACAGGCCTCTGACTGTACTGTGCTTTGGTGTTATGTTTGGCTGATGGGAGCTACCCGTACTGCACATGCATCCATCACATTAGAGCTCAGTATAGGCAGCAGTCTGTGCGGTGCATGCACTGGCCTAACACCGCAAAAGAGCCCTAGCAGGCTCATAGTGCACATGCGTCAAGCGAACGCAGCATGCATGGAATCAAGGGACATGCAGACCTGAACATTTAGATTTCTAATCTGCTCAGGGCATACGCTATTATTATACTGATAGTTTAATACCAGTTTAAAGCAAACCTCCAAGCAAGTCAGTAAATACACATATGTGAACTGTCTTACCTGCCAAATTATTTGTTATTCTGTCCAGTCACTTTTGCAATGCATATACCTTTGCCAGATTGCTCAGCAAGGACAGCGACACTATTTTCTCAGAGTAAAAGAATACAGTGGTGTCACCAGGCTACATGAATCCTTCGGACAATGAAGGAGCAACAAAATACTGATACATTCAGTCAGCAAACTTGCAGAACCTGGTTCGTTCATAGTGCAGTCCCTTTCTCTGAAAGTTTGTGTCCTGTTGTGGACACGGTGAGAGCAGTCTAAATTAGAGACATATTTAGGTGCATATACTATAGCTGTAAGTAAAACTATATTCAAAAAATACATGCCGGATTTAAGAAGTGTTTTTGCATAAAGTTTAGCTTTAAGTCATACTTATTTATTAAGGCAGTGTAATAAGTCACAATGTATTAAATATAGACACTGTTTAGATATAATATCAGAACTGATCTGGTTGTAATAAACTAAAATCTGGTTGCACGGGTGGTAATGCAGTTTAATAATTTTGCAATTTGTATTGTACGTATCGAATAAGAAGCCTTGTGTGTTTTGCTGTAGTAGAAAAGAAAACTTACCTCATCATTTTACATTTATCACTATGCCTGAATAAAGAGCAACATATGTGCAGATAAACCTTCAACAGATTAGTCATATTGCAAGTTTCTCAGCCATGTCTCAGTGTTCACAAATGGGCTCATAATGCTGAAGATAAAATTACACTTGGATTAAATGCTGCCAGGGGAAATTTCACTTTGTATACTCTTTGAAATTAGGATATATTATGTGCTACAGATATACATATAGGAAAATAGAGGACAAATTATTGTAGTCCATGCATGTGCTTTTAATGGAAATATAGGTCAGAGAAGCAATGGATGTTTTAAAGCCTAACTGAACTTTCAGTTTAAATTTGGTAAATATATGCCAAGTGCATCAAAACAAAAGGTGTGCAAAGTCTTACATTTCTTTCTTCAGCTACGTCCTGAGTAGAAAAGCCTGTCCCCTGCACACATGCTGCAGAGTGGGACCCTTACTCTTTGTGAAAAAGCTGTACTGTCCAACTTTGCCCAAACTAGAACTCTCAAATCAGCAGGGAACACGGCCATAGGTCTGGTTCTGCAGGGGGCATGTTGGACTGTTACAGTGAGACCACTGATTCCACACAGAGAGTAAAGGTCCCACTCTGTTGCTTGCTAGCAGAAGACAGGCTTTTCTACACAAGCTGTAGCTGCTTTAGATAGAAAATTAACTTTAAGACATTTTGTTTTGATAAGCCTGGGATTTATTTAGCCGATGTAAATGAAGGGTTGTGGTCATGTGAGGCCCTGCCACTGCGAATACATAGGAGAAAGTGATGCAGTGTTTGCACATATGCACACTGCAGGGCTCCAGAATGTCAGTTCAGGGGAGATTGATGAAAGTCCAGCCAATCATACATGGATGAAAAAATGTGCAACAAATATTTTAACAAAAATAGAAACCAAGAGACGACCAAACGGGTGGAGCTGTCAGTCTACATATATTTCCTGGGCCTGTGGGCCTGGATGGATGCTTCATTTAGTTTTTTTTTTGGTTTTTTTTTTAAGTTAAGAGTGGAAGAAAAAGAGGGTGAACCAACAGATGGTCCTAGGAAAAAAGGAAGTAGAAAAGTGGAGAAGAGGGTGGAAACGGTAGAGAGGGTGTGGGGGTGAGTCCTGCAGGCTAGGGTAAGGATATCAACTGCTGTAAGATGCCCAGGCTTGTAGGGTGCAGTGTAGGGAGAGCATACAACCATCAGGGGATCCATGTTCTCATTAATTATCAAGGTAGTCAGAATGTTCTGAACAGCTACAAGGGACACAGAGGGTGATTGCCAAGCCCGAGCTATGGCCCTCTTCGTGACAATGAATAGGTAAGTGGCAAGTTTCTGTTGATATGAAAATAGGCCTGGCACAGGGCAATGTAACAGTGCCAGTCTTTTGTCTTTGTGGATTGGAATATGGAATAGTGTGTGAAGGTGGACAAAAACCTGAGACCAGAACCTAGTTAACTGTGGGCATAACCACCAGGTATGAAGCATATCCCCCCGTTGGTCACAGCCTCTGAAACACCTATCATCATAAGAAGGGTTTGAACCTACAGTGCGAGCCGGAACCCAGTAGGAGGACCTTATAGGTGGTCATATTGAAGGAGCATTTTTCTATGGACGACCTTGTTCCAGTCCTCAGGGTCAGTGGAGGACCCCAAATCTCGCTCCCATTTGGCTTTATAAGAGGTAGAAGGGGAATGGTTAACAGCATTCAAAGAAGAATAGATCAAAGAAATAGTGCCCGAGGCCCCAGGGGAGTGTTGACAGATATGTTCAAAGGCTGTAGTGCGATATGGGACGGTAGACTTATGTCTCAGAAAGGTCACCCGATGTTGAAGCTGTACATAGTGAAAAAAGTCCGCAGGTGGGGCATCATAAGTCTCCTGAATAGAGGGCCACAAAGAAAAAGCCCGGGAGGTGAGGAAGTTGCGGACCAGTGTGAAACCATGAGAGGACCACCACGTAAATGCTCTTGGCTGCTCTAGGCCTGGAGGGAAAAGGGGGTTGTTGAGAAGAGGGAGGAGAGGCAGAAATGGGAACATGAGATTACCTGAGTAATGAACGGAGTCCCAGATGCGCAGGCTACGAATCATTAATGGGCTAAGTCAGGGATAGGCAACCTGCGGCTCTCCAGCTGTTGTGGAACTACATTTCCCATGAGGCATTGCAACATCACAAAACTGACAGTTACAGCTATGACGTGCAGAGGCATGATGGAACTTGTAGTCCTGCAACAGCTGGAGAGCCGCAGGTTTCCCACCCCTGGGCTAAGTGAAGAGGGATGGAGCCTATGAGGGAGTCAAAGAAACACCACCATAGGGATCGGGGCGAAATTGGGGAGTTCCAGAAATACCCAAAAGGGGGACATTTGTGGTGGCACGAAAGAGGGAGAGCTGAGAAATGCCGTGTAATATTTGGCGACATTAGGGACTCCCAATCCATCGCACGATCTGTGGGCATACAAGAGAAGGCGTGACATTCTGGGGAGAATGTCAGTTCTGAGTGGAGAAAGGTAGTTTTTCATCTTTCTCCAGGTTTTGTAATTCCTGAATCGTTGACTGGAGCTTATTTTATTGTATTTGTATTGTATTTTTGGATGAAACTTGTACTAATTAAACGAAAATCACAAAAGAAACTAAAATAAAGATTTTCGTGCTTGTTCCTTCAAATAATTTTGCACAAAAGAAGCTGTGTACTAAAGATCAGATTGTTGTACGATCGCTTCAAAAGCAGTATTTTTTGTATGATTTTCTGATCTTGTGTACTAGGCTTTAATATGATGAAAATGATACGAAACTGAGGGCAGGGGGATCTTCAGGGGTGAGAATGGAAGGAGGCTTTGTGGGGGGTTTTTTGAGTTGGGCTTTATGGCAGTCATTATAGAGAGATGAGTTCAATAAGAAGTAAAGACTCACACTCTTCATGTTAGTCTCATAGAACTAGTAGGTACTAGATAGGCTAGAACAGTAATATAACAAACTTGCATTACCTGTTTCTTCATGTAGGAAGTGCTTGTTTGTTAGGCTACTTTCACACGAATGTCTACATTTCATAGTTCAGATGCGTATGAAAGCAGTATATAGTATCTAAAAGCAGCTGGACTCAGAGAATGCAAAGTAATCATGGTATTCGTGCAAAACGAGTAGCAACATTTATTTGCAGACCTTTTCGCTGCGTTTAGGGAAAGAAGGAAAGCGCTCCATCCAGGGTTAGCTATCTGCAGCTAAATGTACATTGATTATAGCTGCAGTGCGTTAAACAGCAAAAATAAACACACTTCCCCCTTTGTGAAATGTTGGTGTTCCATCTTACATTGGTTCTCATACAATGTCATGTTGGTATTCATTCTTTGTAGACGTGGTCTAACAATAGTTAAGAAGCTGTAAAATTTATTGTGATAGGTTCTGATTTCCTCATACATCAGGACAAAATATCCCGTAGTTAGATGCTGGGGTGTTAGGAGATGTACCCAGTTTTTCATCATTTTCCTCTCTATCTGCCTGAGGGTCGGTTCACAGGAGTACATGGTGTGGGAAAGGCGTGTTCCATGTGCATTTCCCGCACTGCAGGTGGGGGATGAGAAATGGGGTATTGAGAAAAAAAATACCTGAAATGCACCTGAATGCAGCTGAACACATTTACAAACTGCAACTATCTGCAAGAAATATTTAAACTTTTCCAAGTGCAGATTACTAGTGTTTAGCTTCTGTCAGACATCCCTGTGAATGTAGGTGTACACAGTCATTCTGGTGATTCTTGCAAAGTGACACCCTGCAGCAGTGAAGATTCAGTTGTGTCAAAAAGATGTCTGCCAGTCATTTCTTTGACATGTCACCTTAACATTCTCTCTCCACTCTGTTTTTGTGGTCATTGCAAGTAGGGCCGTGGATTAGGGGGTACCACCAGTCCTCCTGTACGAGGCCCAGACAGCTGGGTGAATCAGATTTGGGCAGGGAGGGTGACCGGGCAGTAATTACTGGAACCAATCCCCTGTATAGCTCACTCTGCAGCAGCTGAAAGCTGATTTTTTTCTCTTCGCCCTCCCACTGGCTTTTAGCTGCTGCAGAGAGAGAGCCATACAGGGGATCGATTCCAGTAATTGCCCTTCTGCCACACCCATCACCCTCCCTGTGTGCCCCCACCCCCGCAGTGCTGCCAGCTTCCCTCCTCTTCTTCCCACTGGCAGCTGCAAGCACACAATAGGGACCTTCATGATGGAGATGGGTCCAGAAAATGTCACATTTACCAGCCCCTTTCTTTCCTGAATGAACACAATGAGTGATCAGTACTGATCACTCACTGTGTTCATTCATGGCTGTAGCATAATAAACTGTTTTTGGGGGGGAGGGGGGCCCTGTCAGGTTGGCTATATGGGGCCCCATGATTTCTAACAGCAGCCCTGATTACAAGGACCCATGAAGCTTATAACAACACTGCATTTCATATGTGTAACACTCTATATGTGTAAGTTGTACTCTACTATGATGCTATATTACTACTAACATGTAGTATTACCACTAACTACAGTGGGGCAAAAAAGTATTTAGTCAGCCATCAATTGTGCAAGTTCTCCCACTTAAAAAGATGAGAGAGGCCTGTAATTGGCATCATAGGTAGACCTCAACTATGAGAGACAAAATGAGAAAAAAAATCCAGACAATCACATTGGCTGATTTGGAAAGACTTTATTTGCAAATTATGGTGGAAAATAAGTATTTGGTCACCTACAAACAAGCAAGATTTCTGGCTCTCACAGGCCTGTACCTTCTTCTTTAAGAGGCTCCTCTGTCCTGCACTCATTACCTGCATCAGTGGCACCTGTTTGAACTTGTTATCAGTATAAAAGACACCTGTCCACAACCTCAAACAGTCACACTCCAAACTCCACTATGGTGAAGACCAAAGAGCTGTTGAAGGACAGCAGAAACAAAATTGTAGACCTGCACCAGGCTGGGAAGACTAAATCTGCAATAGGTAACCAGCTTGGTGTGAACAAATCAACTGTGGGAGCAATAATTAGAAAATGGAAGACATGCAAGACCACTGATAATCTCCCTCGATCTGGGGCTCCACGCAAGATCTCACCCCGTGGGGTCAAAATGATCACAAGAACGGTGAGCAAAAATCCCAGGACCACACGGGGCTACCTAGTGAATGACCTGCAGAGAGCTGGGAGCAATGTAACAAAGGCTACCATCAGTAACACACTACGCCGCCAGGGACTCAGATCCTGCAGTGCCAGACGTGTCCCCCTGCTAAAGCCAGTACATGTCCGGGCCTGTCTGAAGTTTGCTAGAGAGCATTTGGATGATCCAGAAGAGGATTGGGAGAATGTCATATGGTCAGATGAAACCAAAATAGAACTGTTTGGTAGAAACACAACTCGTCGTGTTTGGAGGAGAGAGAATGCTGAGTTGCATCCAAAGAACACCATACCTACTGTGAAGCATGGGGGTGGCAACATCATGCTTTGGGGCTGTTTCTCCGCAAAGGGACCAGGACGACTGATCCATGTACAGGACAGAATGAATGGGACCATGTATTGTGAGATTTTGAGCGCAAACCTCTTCCATCAGCAAGGGCATTGAAGACGAAACGTGGCTGGGTCTTACAACATGACAATGATCCCAAACATACCGCCTGGGCAACGAAGGAGTGGCTTCGTAAGAAGCATTTCAAGGTCCTGGAATGACCTAGCCAGTCTCCAGATCTCAACCCCATAGAAAACCTTTGGAGGGAGTTGAAAGTCTGTGTTGCCCAGCAACAGCCCCAAAACATCACTGCTCTAGAGGAGATCTGCATGGAGGAATGGGCCAACATACCAGCAACAGTGTGTGCCAACCTTGTGAAGACTTACATGAAACGTTTGACCTCTGTCATTGCCAACAAAGGATATATAACAAAGTATTTTGATATATATTTGATATGGACCAAATACTTATTTTCCACCATAATTTGCAAATAAATTCTTTCCAAATCAGCGAAAGTGATTGTCTGGATTTTTTTTTCTCATTTTGTCTCTCATAGTTGAGGTCTACCTATGATGCCAATTACAGGCTTCTCTCGTCTTTTTAAGTGGGAGAACTTGCACAATTGGTGGCTGACTAAATACTTTTTTGCCCCACTGTATATCATGTATTACTACTAACCTGTTCTTAGACAAGTTAGAAGTTTGGTACAGTGTAATCACTGTGCTTCTAGTCACGTCAAAAATGGCACTGCAGGCATTGACCTGACATCCCCCATTGTTTTCAGACTTTCAGATTTTCTATCCCAATATCTAAACTGATGGAGACCATATCAGAAATACAATATGTGCACTGCCAGCACATACTATATATGAACTCCTAACTAGTCCTTATGGCTCCCTTTGATGGTACACTGTTTGCCAATCACTGAAAATGGGTTTAATTGCTTTAGGTTAGCTGTTGAAGTTTTGGAACACACTTGTAAGGCACATTCATTTTCAGCACCATAGATTGCATTGTTTGGCACTAACCATTTTATTCTACATTTGATATTTTGGTGCTCGTTTAGTACACTGAAATAGTAGAGCAAATGACATGTTTCCTACTCTTAACCTCAACCCTAAACCTAAAACTTAACCATAACCTAACTTCTAACCCTATTCTAATCCCTAAACATAACACTTATTTTCAACCCAACCCTTAATGTTGGGTACACAGGGACCGAATATCAGCCAAAACTTACACTGCACATACGGCCAACTTTCGGCTCGTATGTGCAGTGCCCTGTCTCATGACCAGGTTCTGTCGAATGAGCATGCTGGAAAAGCAGCATCTGATCTGTGCTGGCAGCCAATGGCTGCCAGCACTAACCAGTGTGTACTGGCTGGGGGAGGGGTGTCTTTCCCCCCCCCCCCCCCGTCAGAACACAATAACACAGCAGGGAGTTTGCTGCAATTTCATTTTGTTAGTACAGTGATCTGTCAGTTTTTTTTTAGTTCAGTCTGCTGGGTTGAACAAAAAAATGTATTGTGTGTACCAGGCGTTAGTCTATCCTTAGTCTTGACAATAATCTTTAAACAATTTGTACTATTTTAGCAAAAATTAGACTGTGGGGCCAATGCTAGCGCAAAATAATGCTATCAACCTTAAAATCCTATGTGACAAAAAATGTATGTGCTACATTTTTGTCACTAAATATACAACTGAATTATCCACTCAGAATGTAATGGATTCTGGCAGTGAACTTTGTGTTAGCAATATGATCTGTACAGTGTGGCTGTAAATGTAGTCTTCAGAGTGTTATTGACGCTATTGCTAGAATAATCCCGTGCAAACCTTTAGTAGGTTCAGTTGGTTGTCATATACAGGTATGAATCTGCCACTGTGGGGCTAAATTATGGGAAGTGAAATGCATAAAACTTTATTTTCCAGATTAAAGATGTTAGGACAATGTCTTAACATCTTCAAAAAACAATTTTAACATCTTTACCCTGGCGTTTTGACAAAACACATTTTAGCCATGCAACTTAAGCAATTAACACATGTCCCAGACTACATGGCACCAACGTAATTGAATTTTCTTAATCAGTACAGAGTGCTTTGCACAATTCTAGTCATTCTCTTGGAGAGTCAACATCTGCCTTTCACATTTCAGGACACCATGATGATTTATTAAGGTGATTAAGTTGTCCACGCTGGATAAAAATAATGAGGTATATTAAAGATATTCAATGGAGGGAGCCACTTGTATGACTGGTGAAATGTCTTCAGTATTACTAAACAAGTCTAAATGAATGTGACTAAGTATTATTTCTCCTTGCATATTCTTCAGGTGCATCACAAAATCTTTCAGTGAAAACATGTAGCATTCATAGAAGGAGCAATGACTTTGTCATTACTTAATATAAATTAATTCATATTTTTTCAGGTCAAACAGGGCTTACTTTTAGTGGCGTACTATTCTTTTATTTTTTTTATGCAATCAATAGACAAAAAAGTAGCAAAACTAACAAAAGCATTGTTTTTTTTTATTTGATCAGTATTTAAAAAAAATTAATGGCACATTTATTTCTTCCTGTGAGATTGTTTTTTCTAGGGCTAATAAACTTTCCTCCTCTAACCTGGGCAATCTTTTAGATAGTGCTGCCTTTTTCTTTCTCCCTCTGGTTCTTTCGGGTTACTAGATTTTATATCATATAGCTTACTGTAATACTTTTTGGCAATATCAGTGTTGAGCAAACCATTTCCCCATTTTCATCTTTAATTTTCTCTCTATAATTCCTTGATTTCCTTTCTCTTGATTTCCTTCTCATTAAATATTTTCCTGGTTTATTCCCCCACTGATATCTTTCTTTATCCATCCTATTAAAAACTCTTCTAGTTTCCTGTTCCATAATGTCCTTCAATTTCTCTCGTTTCAAAATTATCATCTGTTGTATCTCCAGATCTATTTTCCTTTTATGTAGTTGTTCTCCAGATCTATTTTCCTTTTATGTAGTTGTTCTAAGTCATATAATTCCTTAGTTAACAGTTTTATTTTCTTCTCCCTTTCTTTCTTTTTTTCGGCATCGAGATCAGAATGCCCCTTATATAAACCTTGTGTGCTTCCCATATTGTCACCACAGATAACTTTTCGGGTCTTGTTAAGCATAAAGTATTGCTCTATCTCTTATCTTATCTCCATCTCTGGGTCCTGTATTGTTTCATTTAACCTCCACATACAGCTTCTATTTTCTTCCTTTCCCCATTTTAGTTTTGTTATTACAGGTACATGATCTGATAATGACATTACTTTGATAGGGTTGTTTGGGGGTTTATGTTGGATGCATTGGGAGTATTAGGAATTTGGTACAGGATGATGCAGTGGATAAGAAAACTGTATAGTTTTCCATCAGCAGCGGTGAAGGTCAATGGTTCATTATTGCAATTCTTTAGGATGTTTAATAGGACTAGGCAAGGTTGCCCATTATCTCCACTGCTTTTTGTTATCTCCCTGGAACCACTTCTAGCGACTTTTTGAAAGTGTACAGATATAAAAGGAATCTCGATAGGCATGCTATTTTATGTTAGAGTAACGTTACTTAATTTAATGTAATTTTTTAAATATTATGGTGAATTATCAAATCTGAAAATAAATTCCTCAAAATCCGAGATATTAAATATCACAGTTCCAAAGTTAGAAAAACAGAGCTTGCAGGAAGCCTTCCCCTTTGCATGGAAAGAAAGGGAATTAAGTTATTTAGGAGTAAAGCTTACCCCTTCCTTGAAAAATCTCTACCAAATAAATTCTATTTCGTTAATAAATTAAGTAAAGGAAGAATTGAGGAAATTATCTGTAGGATCACTCTCGTGGATGGGTAGTATAAATATTATAAAAATGGTTATAGTTCAGAAGATCCTGCATAGGTACTACATGCTTCCAATATATTTGCTGGAGTTCCTCTTTAATTCCTTCATGCCTAAGGGTAAAACAAATCTTAAAGCCCAAGCACAATTTTGCAACGTTGACATGTGTTAGTAAAACCATACATATCATCACAACTACTTTGTACATCCAGGTGAATTATACCTTGTTTTTTTTTCAGGAAAAATTGGGCTTTCATTTGGTGGTAAATGGTAATGGACATCTCCTGATTTTTGTTTTTTATCCTCAAAGGAAAACTGGCCCAAAATAGTAAATCTTTTTTTTATTTAGCGGTGTGTCTCTTGTTACTACCATAACCTACCCCCAAAGAACAATGCAAAATAAATTTTCCAGCTCTTGACGATCACAGCGATACCATATATGTGTATGTTATTTGTTGTTTGTACCCATAGTACAGCCCAGAGACAATAGTGCACATTTTGTTTTGGGTTCTTTTTTGTTTTTGTTTTTTTTTTACCTAAAACACACTGACACTAAATGACATTGATAGCAATTTAAAACAAACAAACAAAAAAAATCCTGACCTATTGACCTTGACCTTTGACCCAAACGCCTACCCTGGCACTGAACTAGATCAAGTCTTGATCTAGGTATTTTTTCTTTTATTTTTGAATATTTATCTTTTTTTTTTTAAACAAAATTTTTTTCCCCTCTATGCCAGGAGTTGGAGAAATACAATGCATCTCTCCTCCATTCATAGAGAGAGAAAAAAAAACAAGGGGGCCAGGCTGTACAGTGACTGATCACTGTCAAAGCCAATCAGAGGCTGTCACAGCGATCATACAACCCGGAATCAGGAGTCCCTGGTCCCGATCGTTAGAACGGGACCTGGGGCTCTCAGTGGCACCCCGGTTTTTGTGCTGGGAGTGCGCTCTCAGCACAAACACAGGTACGCAAATATGCGGCCCCATGGAAAAAAGCCCAGTTCTGCAAGGCCGCATATTTATGCAATGTCGGCGTCAAGGGGTTAAGTTCATAAGAGGAATGATAAGTAAATTTGTTCGGGTAACTAAAAAAACAAGGGTAAGCTATGAAGTGTTATGTAGCGATAGAGCTAATGGGGGTTTAGGTATGCCGGACTTTAGGAGATACTACCGCTCTGTGCTGATTTCAGGAATAGTAGAGTGGACTCACAATACACAAGGGAAAATATGGGTAAAAATGTAATATACACTAAGTGGGTCACAGTTAGATAAAATAATCTGGATTCCACAGCAATATTGAATTTTTTCGGAAAATAGAAGTATTTTAACACAGAATGTTATAAGGGAATGGAATAAATTACACAAAAAATGGGATGGGAATATAATTCACTATTAATTCCATTAGAAGGAACAGATTTTTTTCTCCAGGGAAAGAGGGTATTGGAGGTAAATGGATAAAAGACAAAAATGCACATTTGAAGGATATCACTGAAAAGGGAGAATTGCTTTCTTTTTTAGTATTAAAAAATAGGAAAGATTTGTTTTTCAGGCTAAATGAATGGTGGTACCACCAACTGAGGCATTTCGTAACAACTCTTCCGCAACCATTAAGGGTGGCGGAGAATATGTACCCATTGGAACGATTTGTCAGACAAAAGATAATACCTAAACATGTAACTTCTTGTATTTACAAGACTTTTACCAATATAGCAGGATCTGAACATCCATTGTATCTCGAGAAGTGGGAAAAAGAGTTGGGAACAAAATTAGACAAGCAAGATAAAAAGAAAGTATTTAGACTGGCACATTGTGCTGTAAATCTGAACAGTAGAAATGAACTATACAAGTCTAGTTAGATGGTAGTGTACACCCAGTGTAGCACAGAAACAACGACCACAGAACAGCGCTGATCAAGAAGAAATTTTTCAGCACGGCAGTTGTACAGAAGTCCATCGGTAGATTGACTTTTGTACAACCACATTGCCCTTACATGGATCAAAATTCGGCTGGTCCCTGCTCAACTGGCTATATTTTGATCCATCTATGGAAAGCTGTGTTATCTGTGGATGATTCAGGTAAAGTGCTTTGCAAAGTTGTATACAATTAAAGTTAGGGGCTTTAATTTTATTTGTGAGGCTCCATGCACACTAGCAGTTTTTTTACGCTCCTAGAAGCTGTTATCAGCATTTTGTTCTGCTCCAGGAAGCTAAATAGTGTTATCCTATGCGTCCATGCACACTATTTTAGGCTGGTAGCAATTTTCAAGCTTAAGTGTTTAGGAGCAGAAAAAACATTTTTTGTAGAGTTTTTGGCGGCGTTTTTGTGGCAGAAAAAAAAAATACTAAACGCTATTAAAATGCTCTTAACAACTTATTCTATGTAACGTATTCTAGCTTTTTTTTCTGTACTGTAAAAATGCTAATAAAGCACTAATGCTCCTAAACACTACTGCAACGCCGGTACAAAAATGCTGCTATTTCATCCTGCTCTTTTTTCTAGCGATTTTTTTTTTTTTGAGCTTACAAAAAGCTCTAGTGTGCATGGAGCCTAAGTGGCACTAAAACAAAAAAAAAACAAATAAAACCAGAATAATTTTTAAATAATTCTTAAAACAGAAATATAAAATTTCAGCAGGAAAATAATATCTTGAAAGGGACAAGGGAAAGCAGGAGTTGAAGTTGATACTAAATTATATCCTCTTTCTCCAAAATAATCCAACACATTTACTACTCAATGGTCCTATAATCTAAGCTTCATGAAACTGCTTCTTACTGTGTTTTTCTGCCTCCTTGTAATGCCCTTTGTGACTTCCTGAATCTCCTCTTTCCCCCCTCACTTCTGTTTGTTTAGAACAAGCAGTACACATTAGTTGTGGTCATGTGCACTGCTCTATGCACACTACAAATTCTGTTGTCTATAGTGCATTTTGTGTGTGTGTGTCAGTTTGTCAGGCTAAGTAGGATAAACTAAAGGTCAAGAAAGGGTTAAATAGGAATGTATTCGATTTTTAAATCTGTCTTTAAATTCTGCATCTGAACAATGTGCTAAACACCTCCATTTTCATTGTTTCGCCTACAGTCTTTGTGCAGGTCGGCTTAAAGTGGAACTAAACCCTCCTTGCATTTACAGCCAAGGAAGCTTCCATTTAGCCTCTGTTAATCTGCAGTTGCCTCGGTGCTGTACACATGAGCCGTTATGACCCCAGCCATTTGATGGCTTGACCGTACAGTTGAGAGCACAAGAAACTGTTGCATTTATCATTCACGACATGCATTAAAGGTAACTGTTTGTAAAACCATTGAATAGATGGGTTTAGTTCCGCTTTAATAAGCTTGTGCAGTCTAATATCCGTTACCAGCACTCTAAACAGATTTGTCCAGACACACCCAGTCTCTTCCTCTGCAAACAGACTTTTGTGCTTGTTACTCAGCTCTGCAAGCTTAAAGCACTGTAGTGTGAGAGAGAAACTTGGAGAATCTGCTAAAGAACGATAAAGAGATAAAAAGGTGCAATACGTTTTCATAATGTATATATTTATATATCTATAAACCATGCATCTGAACAGTGTGCTAACAACCTCCGACTTCATAGTCTCATTTTCAGTTTTCTTTTAGTCTTTGTGCAGGTTGGCTTAAAGTGGAATTAAACCCTCCTATCCTTTACAGCCAAGGAAGCTGTCATCTTTAGTCTCTGTTTGAACTGCAGTTGCCATGGTGCTGCACATGTGATCGGCTATTACACCAGCCATTTGACAGTTAAAGTGTTACTAAACCCACAACCGTAAAATCAGTCTGTATATGCAGTAAAGCATGCTTGTTATACTCACGGTGGAACCTAAGGGGTTAGTCCTCTGCATTGTGTAAGCCGGCTGTTTGATTCTTTCTTCTTTGTCCCTCCTCTTGTTGAAATGACTACCTGATACAGACTGAACCTGTGGTCATATGCACATGCTCAGTTTGTTGTGTATTGCTAGAGAGGTTTTTTTTTTCTTGGGAGGATGCATGTGATCAGCACAGGGTCAATCAGCACTGTCTAGAGAGAGGGTCAGAGGTTTTACATCCTCCTAGAGCAGAAAGAAAACTCCTCCTACATGCTTTAACCAGTGCTCTGCTGAAGTCACAAGACTGCTATAACTGCTGATGAGAAAAGGTATTTAGCAGTTTATATTTACAAAAATAATTGCATTTCCATGTTCTGTGTAATGTGGGAGACCAGATATCGTGAATGCAGGGTCCTGGGTTTAGTAACACTGTAAATTGATAAATTTAGATACATCTACTTCAAGCAACAGCTGCCGACATTTCCTGATTTTCAGTTATAGTCCCAGGATTTGGTGAATTGGCCATGTTTTTGAATAATCACAAATCTGATGCTCTGCTGGACCTGGTAATCTCAAACCATGCAGAGCTTATTACGAATGTCCATATAAAAGAACATCTGGGTAGCAGTGACCATAACATGATTTAATTTATTGTTAGCTGTAAACAGCAAGCACATACGGGAAAAATAAAAACGCTCAATTTCAAGAGAGCTAATTTTCCAAGGCTGAGAGCTGCTCTCCAAGACTTAGACTGGGAGGGAATATTGGCATTGATGAACACAACACAGAAATGGGAGTTCTTCAAAAAGACTGTATGTGTACACACTGCAAAATATATTCCCATGGGCAACAAGTTTAAAAGGCTAAAAATCAAACCTATGTGGCTTACGGCCAAAGTTAAAAAGGCTATAGATAATAAGAGAGCTTTTATTCAGTATAAAAGTGAAGGAACGCTATCATCGTTTAAACGTTACAAAGAATATAACAGAATATGCAAAAAGGAAATAAAGGCCCCAAAAGTTGAAAAAGAACGACAGATTGCAAAAGATAGCAGGACCAACCCCAAAAAATTCTTCAAATATATTAACAGTAAAAAGGTTCAGTCCAAGCATGTAGACCCCTTACATAATAATCTGGAGTGGGTGACTGGGGACAAAGAGAAGGCAAATTTATTTAATACCTTCTTCAGCTCTGTGTATACAAAGGAGCATGGGGGAGCTCTTGTCCATAATGGGTATGGTATTGACACAGCTCTAGATGATCCACATTGGCTCACAATTGATATGATCCAAAAATATTTTGACAGTATAAATCTGAATAAAGCCCCTGGACTGGATGGCATAAACCCAAGGGTCCTTAAAGAATTGAGCTCTGTCATTTCAAGCCATTGTTTCTAATTTTTAGGGACTCTTTAATGACTGGCATAGTACCATTGGATTGGCGTAAGGCCAATGTGATGCCAATATTTAAAAAGGGGTCAAAATCTTTACCAAGTAATTATAGACCTGTTAGTTTAACTTCTATAGTTGGGAAGATACTGGAGAGTTTAATAAAAGACCACATAGATGAGTTCTTGCTGGAAAAAAATATTTTAAGCAACAGGCAGCATGGATTCATGAAAGACAGAAGTTGTCAAACAAATCTGATTTCTTTTTATGAGGGGGTGAGCAAAACCTTGGACAGAGGGGTGGCGGTGGACGTGGTATACTTGGATTTTGCAAAAGCGTTTGACACAGTTCCCCACACACGGCTAATGTGTAAGGTAAAGTCTACGGGCTTAGAACAATCTGTATGTAAATGGATAGAAAACTGGCTAAAAGATCGTATTCAGAGAGTAGTGGTTAATGAGTCATACTTTGAATGGTCTAGTGTTGTCAGTGGTGTACCCCAAGTTTCAGTGTTGGGACCCTTACTTTTTAATATATTTATAAACAATATAAGGTTTGGGATTAAAAATCCCATTTCAGTCTTTGCAGATGACACCAAGCTGTGCAGTGGAATAACGTCCTTACAGGATGTCTCCAACTTACAAAGCTGACTTCAATGCTCTGTTTAATTGGGCAACTATTATTATTATTATTATTATTATACAGTATTTATATAGCGCCAAAGGGTTTCCTCAGCGCTGTACAATAGCAAGGGGGACAGAACATGAGACAAAACAGTAACAGTACAATACACGAGGGGTTCGAGGGCCCTGCTCTTTCAAGCTCACAATCTAGGAGGGAGGGGAAGTGGTACAGGAGGAAGTGGCTGTGGGAGATGGAGTGGTGGGAGAAGTGGAGATCGGTGGTTAGGTAAGGGTGGGGTAGGCTTCCCTGAAGAGATGGGTTTTCAGGGTGCGCCTGAAGTTGAGGAGGGTAGGTGACAGTCTGATGGATTGGGGTAGGGAGTTCCAGAGCATGGGGGAAGTCCTGGAGAAGTGCTGCAGTTGGGAGTGGGATGAGGAGACCAGGGAGCTAGAAAGTAGAAGGTCCTGTGAGGAGCGAAGGGCACGGGTAGGGTGGTATTTGGGTATCAGGTCAGTTAGGTAGTTTGGGACGGCGTTGTGAGTGGCTTTGTAGGTCAGAGTTAGTCATTTGAATTTGATGCGCTGGGCAATCGGGAGCCAGAGAAGGGATTGGCAGAGCGGGGTGGCAGATGTGGTGAGGTGGATGAGTATAGCCACTGAATTCAGGATAGACTGGAGTGGGGATAGCATTTGTTTGGGTAGGCCAGTGAGAAGGGAGTTGCAGTAGTCCAGGCGTGAGATGATGAGGGAGTGTACGAGTTGTTTAGTAGTGTCTTGGGTGAGGAATGTATGTATCTTGGAGATGTTGCTGAGGTGGAGCCTGCATGACTTTGATAGTGATTGGACATGAGGTTGGAAGGAAAGGTTTGAGTCCAGGGTGACACCCAGGACTTTGGCGTGTGGGGTGGGATTGATGGTGTCGTTGCTAGTAGTGATGGAGAGGATGGGGGGGGGGGGTGCGGGCTGGGGGGAAAACCAGGAGCTCGGTTTTGGACAGGTTTAACTTGAGGAAATGGAGTGACATCCAGTCTGATATGTGATTCAGGAGGTGGGCGATGCGGGCGGATAGTGAGGGGGTGAGGTGGGGGGTGGAGAGGTAAATTTGTGTGTCGTCGGCATAGAGGTGATAGTTGAAGCCATGGGAGTGTATCAGTTTGCCAAGGGAGGAGGTGTAGATGGAGAAGAGGAGGGGTTCGAGGACAGAGCCTTAGGGGACTCCAACAGAGAGGGGGAGAGACTGAACTGCATATTCCAGATAAGGTATTACTAATGATTTGTACAGTTGTAATATGATATCTCTCTCTCTGGAGTCTATACCTCTTTTAATACAAGAGAGAATGTTGTGGCAAATGAGGTTTAATGTTGATAAATGTAAGGTTATGCACTTGGGGGCTAAGAATATGCATCCATCATACATACTAGGGGGAGTACAACTGGGGGAATCAGTGGTGGAGAAGGATCTGGGAGTTCTGATAGATCACAAGCTTAATAATGGCATGCAATGCCAGGATGCAATTTCTAAAGCAAGCAACATTCTCTCTTTTATTAAAAGAGGTATAGACTCCAGAGAGAGAGATATCATATTACCCCTGTACAAATCATTAGTAATACCTCATCTGGAATATGCAGTTCAGTTTTGGCCACCAATTCAGAAAAAGAACATTGGGGAACTGGAAAAAGTACAGAGAAGGGCAACTAAACTGATAAGAGACATGGAGGAGAGCAGCTTAGAACTGAATTTATTCTCTCTTGAGAAGAGGAGATTAAGGGGGGATATGATCAACATGTATAAATACACCAGTGGTTCATATAGTGAACTCGGTGTACAGCTATTCACCCTGAGATAATCACAGAGGACAAGGGGGCACTCTTTACGTCTGGAAGAAAATAAATTTAATATCCAAACACGGAAAGGTTTCTTCACAGTGAGAGCTGTGAAAATGTGGAATAGACTCCCTCAAGAGTTGGTTCTGGTCAGCTCAGTGGATTGCTTCAAGAAAGGCCTGGATTGTTTCTTAGATACACAGAATATAACTGAATACTAACATTTATAGGTAAAGTTGATCCAGGGAATATCCGATTGCCTCTCAGGGGATCAGAAAGGAATTTTTTTCCCAGCAGGAGCAAAATGGATCGTGCTTTGCTGTTTTTTTTTTCCTTCGTCTGGTTCAACTGTGGGTATAGGAGTATAACTTTTTTTTTTTTATTTTATGGTTGAACTGGATGGACATTTGTCTTTTTTCAGCCAAACTAACTATGTAATATGTTTTTATTGGGCAGCAGGTTCCACGTTTTGCATGGGTATATTACATATTTACATAAATGCTCCAGTCCAGGTCTGTCAGCAACTGGTCTTTATGCTGCCCCTTGGTGTGATGTTACAATGCCACGGCTATAGTCTTTGGGACCTGTAAGGACCCCATTGATTGAAAGGATTCAAGACCCAGCATGTCCTGTGGCTATGAATTTAGGTAAGTATTTACTTTTTGTATGTACATCAGTTAGCTTCGGTGGGGGGGGGAATATTATGTGTGGAGGGGTTCTAATTCAAACCTTTAAATGTAAAACTACTTTATGCAGAAATATTTATATTAATCTAGAGTTCTTTTTTTTTTTTTTTTTTGACATTCTACTTACTTTTGTTTATGCCTAGCTTTATAGTACAGGTAAATGGAACTTCATAATTCTGCCCCATAGCCATCTTTTTGTGGCATTTCAATGGTAAGATAAACACTTGCAGGTCTCTTTTCCCAGAAGGAATTTGACCGGTAATAGTAGAAATGACAGGTACATGACATCTGTCATTGAAAGCTTAGTGATGGCTTCTAGCGGTGTCTGGCTGTGTGTGTGGAATAACAAGGAGCACAGACCCTGCCTGTCATCCTAGCATGCATTGCTCACTTTGTAAAATGACACTAATTACAAAGATATTGCTAAATTCTTAGCAAGAAACCACAGTTTAAAATGATGAGTTTATCTAATATGTATGTAATTCAAATAAAGCTAATTCACAGGGCATGCCATTATAAATAGCTGTTGTTATCTTTAATATATTGTCATCTGTTACACAGCATATTATTCTTTTTGGTAATACTGAGAGTTTCTTGATTTAACGTTGAGGCAGAAATGAGAACACTAATGAAAGCTGAAGATTTGTTATATATTTTAAGGTTAAAATAGTCTGAACGTAAGTGAAATCAGACTGGTATTTCAGTATTTGAACACAACACATTATTCAATTTACTTGTATGAAAATGTAATGTCACTGCTGAGTCTTTTTACACTTAATGTAAACTTGTCCATATTGCTGGATCTACCAGTCCTTTGGCATGAGATCTTTACTGAAAATAACACCTATTTAAGCATTTTTCATCATATGCCTAGGTTTGAGACAAGGCTGCATAAAGTTTTAACCCCTAAGTGCAGTAAACTATAGCAATCAGAATTTACAGAGCTGAAATGAGACTAGTGAAAAGTGGCTTTTATATGCTTTTTCTAGGTTGTGCACATAAAGTAATTTTCCATACTTGGCAAAGTAACAGGTTCTCTTACCTTCCTTGTACTCTGATATGCTGCTGGATTCCCAGAAATATGTGGCACTTTCCCCAGCCTTCCCACAACCACAATTCATAATAAGTATGTAGTCACAGGAACGAGCTTGCTCAGTTCCTTGCATCTTTTGACAAGTAGAAAGTTATAGGTCTGCTGTGCACAATACTCTGATTTTTCCTAGTATGGACAGAATACAAACTCACTTATGCTTTATTGGGGGGGGGGGGGCGGGTTTGCCTTTCTCTGGATCAGTTGTGGGCAAATGATTGTGTATGTGGAGGTTTTCTATTTGTCTCGTGTTTTTTTCTGTTCGTTAAACTAGATGGACTTGTGCCTTTTTTCAACCAGACCAACTGTAATTTAAAGAGGAGCTTCAGTCAGATGTGCGAAAATTAAAAGTAAGCAGCTAAACAAAAACTGTAGCTTCTGACTTTTAATAAACAGACACTCACCTGTCCAAGGATCCAGCGCTGTCCTCACCCGAACTAGTTTCTTCACTGGTCTTTGGTCCCCGGCACCAGCAAGTTAACTCTGGGCAGCCGTCTGTGACTCCTTGCAGTTTTATAGCCAGCTGCCCACTGCGCATACGCGAGCTGTGCTGCACTGTGTGAATGGTCTGGGATGTGTCTCAGAAGGTTGCAGGTGGGTGTGGGGGGGAATAGAAATTCAGCCCGATTTGCTCAGGTGATCTGAGTGGAAGTGAGTACTTGTCGAAACTAGGTCCCCCCCCCAAAAAAAATACAACCCAAATGTGACAGGGGGTGGGGAGGTGGAAAGGAGGAGGAAGAGTGGAACTTCACTTTTCGTTGAGAATAGTGATTAAGTATTGAAATAGGACCAGATATCACCTATGTGCTTATGTTCCTAATAATGTAGATTTAGTTTTCATGCTGCTTACAAGCTTGTAGCATACATTTTAAGCTGTATATCTCATCTATTCTGTCATCATAGCACATCCATCTTTGTTATGCCCAGTGTGGTCACTTTTCACCAGCTCATTAGGTTCTAGTGCAGGTCCAAAAACCGGCATCATGTTAATAAATCCCAGCCTCCATTCCATACCAAAATGTCTTCAGCAGGCATGTTCCCACATAGCAATGTCAATGATTCTGACCATTAACATCACAGCATTATATGAACATCTTTGTGTTTAGAGTCTTTCGAAGAGCTGCCAAAAAGGCTACATGCCAGGTACATTCTGGTTATTAGTGAGGAGGCCAGAGGTAAACCTTACCAATAATGGATACAGGTCTAGCATCAAAGCTCCCTTGGGCTGATCTCCGTTACAGTGTTTGTGTCATCAATTAAATGGGTCAATGACCTAAAGAGTTGCCACCATTTCTGGGAGAAGAAAAGAAATACTTTACATATGTTTCCCAGTATAAAAGGGAGATTAATTACATAGTACATAGTAATCATATCTACAGTTGATCCAGAGGAAGGCAAAAAAAAAATCCAAAGCATGATCCAATTTGCTCCTGCAGGAAAAAAAATTCCTTCCTGATCCCCCAGAGGCAATCCGATATTCCCTGGATCAACTTTACCTATAAATGTTAGTATCCAGTTATATTCTGTGTATCTAAGAAAGAATCCAGGCCTTTTTTAAAGCAATCCACTGAGCTGGCCAGAACCAACTCTTGAGGGAGTCTATTCCACATTTTCACAGCTCTCACTGTGAAGAAACCTTTCCGTGTTTGGAGATTACATTTCTTTTCCTCCAGACGTAAAGAGTGCCCTCTTGTCCTCTGTGATGACCTCAGGGTGAATAACTCTACACCGAGTTCACTATATGAACCATTGATGTATTTATACATGTTGATCATATCCCCCCTTAATCTCCTCTTCTGAAGAGAGAATAAATTCAGTTCCTCTAATCTTCCCTCATAGCTGATCTCCTCCATGCCTCTTATCAGTTTGGTTGCCCTTCTCTGTACTTTCTTCAGTTCCCTAATGTTCTTTTGTGAATTGGTGCCCAAAATTTAACTGCATATTCCAGATGAGGTATTACTAATGATTTGTACAGGAGTAAAATTATATTTCTCTGGAGTCTGTACCTCATTTAATACAAGAGATAATTTTGCTTGTGATCTACCAGAACTCCCAATCATCATGGAGCCAAATACTTTGTGTGAAAATCTCAGAAGCTACTTTTCTCTGCCTTAAGGGCTGAATATTAGTTCCATCCTCACTCTCTTTAAAGCTAAATATGTTCAGCTTTGAACCCAGAATGTTGGTGTAACCTAGAAGTCAAAGGGGCAGCTTCCACATTAGGTTTATCACATTGGTAACTTGCTTTATGATGTATCCTATATAACTGGCCAGGTGACTCTGGTTTTAGCTGACAAGTTGACTCAAACACTGTTTTTTGTAACTCTGTTGGGCTACAGCAATGAAGTATTTTTTTTTATTTGGATGTTTTTCTAAACTGTATGTGATCTGACCATTTACTGTCTTATTGATAGCATTGAAAATAATACAGTACTTAGGTTTTCTAGCTTCATGTAGGCTTCCTAGTTGTTTCCACAGGCCACTGTTTTACACCCATGAAGAGTTATTCCAGAGAATGAATGTGTCATTACTTGGTTTCTATTTTTTTCAGGTTTCGAGCTTGGTTTTGCCATGGCAAGTCCTAATGCCTTGGTGTTGTGGGAAGCTCAGTTTGGTGATTTTCATAATACAGCACAATGCATCATTGACCAGTTTATCAGCTCAGGACAAGCCAAGTGGGTACGGCACAATGGAATTGTTTTGCTTCTACCACATGGCATGGAAGGAATGGTGAGTGCTGCTAACACATCTGTTAATCATACTAACTGACTGATTTATAGAAGCAAGGTAAACTAATGTTTCCTGCTCCCCAGGAGTGTAAACTCATGAATACTTAATCAGTTTAAACTTACTGTTTATCGAGGCTTGGAATTTTTTTGTCTTGCTATAAGGTTGTTACCTTACTTAATTCTGGTGATCACATACTACATTTATGTTCATATGATCAACAGTGAACAATGTACTTAATGCATTATTATACTAAATACATGATTTTATTTTCATACATGTTACAAATATACCACATATCATCATTCATGTTCTTCATGTAAATGTTAATACCAGCTCATCACTTACTTCATTATTTATGGTTTCCCCTGTTCCCACACAGCCAGCTTTCTTTTTATCTGCAATGAGCTGGTTGCATGAAGCAACTTTAACTGTATTGTTGCCAAGATAGCCCTGTGCTAAAATCTGCCTTTTAAACTTATTGTGGTAGACAAATGCTAGGACTAGTGCAGTCAGAAAGGCTTCTCAAGCGAGTGGCTAAAGAACTGGCTCTGGTGTAATAGCATCTTGCTCTACAAATGAGACACATGGTGTGTTTTCATGGTTCACATGCACTCACTGGCCACTTTATTAGGTACACCTGTTCAATTGCTTGGTAACACAAATTGCTAATCAGCCAATGTTAGCAACTCAATGCATTTAGGCATGTAGACGTGGTGAAGACGACTTGCTGAAGTTCAAACTGAGCATCAGAATGGGTAAGAAAGGAGATTTAAGTGACTTTGAATGTGGCATGGTTGTTGGTGCCAGACAGGCTGGTCTGAGTAGTTCAAAAACTACTCACACAAAACTATCTCTAGGATATACAGAGAATGGTCCAAAAAAGAGAAAATACCCAGTGAGCTGCAATTGAGTGGACGGAAATGCCTTGTCAGAGGAGAATGGGCAGACTGGTTCGAGATGCTAGAAAGGCAAAAATAAATCAAATAACAACTCATTACAACCAAGGTATGCAGAATACCATCTCTGAACGCGCAACACGTCGAACCTTGAATCAGCAGTTGTGTCGCTGAAAATGCCTTGTTGATGTCAGAGGAGAATAATCAGACTGGTTGCTGCGACGTAAACAACATGAAAGCAATCCATCCTGCCTTGTGTCAGTGGTTCAGGCAGGTGGTGGTGGTGTAATGGTGTGGTATAATGGATATTTTCTTGGAACTAGCAAGGTGTACCTAATAAAGTGGCTGGTGAGTGTAATTCTTATGTCTAGACTGTGTTTTGTTTCACAGGAAGATGGCTCCCTTCCCCTCTGCAGGTACACATCTGGGAATTTTCTTCTCATTCAGCAAATGCCACCACTTTATTTCTGTGGGAAAAAACACGATAGCCAAAGCAGGCAGACATCTCCAATTCCTCATTCTCCCCTTCTACTCCTTTTAAATCTGCTTTTGACTTGCCTGGCTTTTTCCTCAGTGTTAATTTAGCTATGTACATTAAAAATCACAGTGGACCGCTCCCCTCGGCTAGTCTGGGGATGTAATGGCGTTCGGTTTTGGCACTTTTGGACCCCTGCTCTGTTGTTTTGTTTTTTTTTCGTTTTTTTCCTTTCTCACTTTCTCTGTTTGTTTCTGGTGTGACAGTGGACAGCTGCCTTTAGTTGTTATAGTCAGATTTACATTAATGTTATTGTAACTTATGTGCTGTTGATAGCCCCTGCGTGGGCGTACCTTTTGCCTTGTTGGCGTTAGAGCACTGTTTTCTATATTTTGCTTTTTTTATCGGTGCAATTGATAGCCCCTGTGTGGGCTTGTTTTGTTGCCTCTGTTTTCTACTGTTTAAAATTAATAAAAACCATTGAATATAAAAAAAAATCACAGTGGACAACCCATGCTCCACTACTGCAAAAAATTAAAAAAGAAAACTACTTATTTCATTGCTGTCGTAGCTGAATTGTGTCGATCCATTTATCTACTTATTTTTAGAACTTCTAGTTACCTAACTATAAATTAGAACTAAAATCAACCCATTCTTTACTCTTTTGTTTTGTCTGCATCTCTCTGCCCATTCATTCCATATATTAATTAATAAGATATGTTTTTATTATCAGGACTTTTTTTTTCTCAGATAAAAGGTGAAGGTTCTCACAGCCCCCACCCCCCTGCTTCAATCACTATGAATTACAAGCGAAAGTCTAAAACCTATAGCACAAGAAGAAAAAAAATGAAACTCTTCCATTACATATGCTTTTTAAACTATCCTAAAGAAGAACTTCATAAAATAGTAGGTGACCCCACCCAGCAAATGTTAAGACAATGGTCAGAAATATGTCATGTAAAATATAGCATAAAATTCAATGGTCAGGAAGTTGTCATATATAGTTCAGCTACATAGAGCAGCGGTCAGGAGTGTGTTTTTCACAGGGTGCAGGGCTCAGGATGATGCCTGCATGCTAGTGGAGTAGGAGTCTTGTGACCTGTTTCACCAAGCTCTACACACTTTCTCCTTCAGTTCTGATGCCAAAATTTCCATGTTTGTCCAATAATTTCTGCTACAATGCAAAATAATAAAAAACCAAAGTAAATGCTGAAAACACATCTGGGTATGGTTCAGATCTGCTTTGATTTAATTGTAAAGTGAACTAAACAGACTCTGTAGGGAACATGCAGATGGTTGGTAGTGGGTGCAGTGACGCCTCTCCCATGGCCAGAAGCAGGGGTCACATAGGAAACACTAGTCTGCACTTCAGGCTCACATAGAAAACATTTGCTGACTCTGCATCAACCCACAGCAGCTAACCTGTGCTGCTGAGACTTGTGACATGATAGCACTGCTCTATTCAATATCTTTACAGCTTACTTGTCTGTATGGAGTTAAAGGGTACAGTCTCTGTATCTTGGTAGTTTGTCAGTCTCACATGAAAATGCAGCAGCTCCCCGCACACTGCTGTAACTTCACTGCTGTAAGCAGAGCTGGCAGTCATAGAGGAGGTCTTTCACAACTTGATACCTCTGCTGGGATCTGCATTAGATAATGTCATCTGTCAGAGCCAGGCAGAGGAAATGAATAGTGAAAGATCTCCTCTGTGACTGCTGGCTCTGTTCACAGCAGCTAAAATTGAGCTGCTGTACAATGCTTGGGTTTGTGTCCATGCTGACAGAGGTCTGCAAGTGCATTGAGGGTGCTTGTCCAGCACTTCAAAGACACCCCAGAACCCCTAATAATGCACCTCCCTCCCCCATAAAAATATGGCACTCAGGGCAGCTGCCGTACCCTAACCCTAGCACTGCCAGAGGTGCCACTCCAGGTGAAATAAAGAGCTTTGATTGTTGTTATTTATACAACACTTTTCCCCCTTGGGACTTAAATCACTTTATCTTTTGATGGGGCATGTGGTTAGGCAGCCATCTTGGGTGCGCTCAGTGCAATATCATACTAGGACCCATTTTAGATAGGAGACAATTAACCTACTAGCATGTTTTGGAGTGTGTAAGGAAACCAGAGTACCCAGAGGAAACTCACGGAAACACAGGGAGCATGTACAATTCCATGCAGCCCTTGTCCAGACTTGAACCAAGATTCCCAGTGCTCCAAGGCAGAATTGCCAGTCTGCTTTCCCCTTTGTTCAATGTATCAGTTTGAAAAAAACTCTGTTTTAATGAGGAATCTTGGGGAAAAAAATGTTTTCTTTTTTAATAGACTTGACCACCCTTTAACTTTTGTTCATATTTTTGGGGGGTGCATTTCCAACTACACCAGAAACAATTGTTTCTTAAAAGCCTTTAATGCTACTTCTGTCCTCTACCATCAGTAATGTAATTCAGAGACAAGCTTTTCTAAACTCCTCTGCTTAATATTATTACCAGGGACCTGAGCATTCTTCAGCCAGACCTGAAAGGTTCCTGCAGATGAGCAATGATGACTGCGATGCTTATCCTGTAAGTTGATTTGTCTAGCACTATGTCTTGCTTTATCTTGACCTCATACTCTGACTGTAAATGTTCAAAAATGAAGAAGCTTTATTCTATGTAGACTTGGAAACAGTCTGTCTGTTATTTCCTTGCTCTTCTACCTCTTCTTCATTTAAATAAAGGTTTTGATTTTTGACCAGATGAGTTATATGGAGACAGGAATACATGCTATTATACAATGCAAACTTATTGCATAGAGGAATAGATATGTCTGGTAAATTGAGCCCTGTTGTGTCTTTAAAGTTGCCAGCACATTTTTCCATGTCCAATGAATTTATTTTTAGGAAGTGATGTGTAAACAGTTTAATGGTTGTATTAAGCTCAAGCCTTGCCATGTATAGTATGTTTCTTTAGTAAAATGAAGAGCTGTGTGTGTGCAAACTGGAGAAAATGAGATGTGGAAGTATTGCCTATGATATCTTTTAGGTGATTTCACGTTTTTTTTTTTATTAGACTCTCCCCTGACATTCAGTGGTCTAGTTATAAAAAATTGCTTTGTGTATGTGTCAACATCTGTGAAAGAATAACAATAATACCTGTAATGTTTGTAATATGTGTAATAGTTTCCTTGTTGCCTTTTGCCAGGTGAAATGTAACATTCGGTCCTAAGAGAAAAATATATATAAGAACTTTTGACAATGCGAGGTAACATTCAGCAAAAGAGAAGATGGCTTAACAATCTAGGCTAAAAACATTCGCTGCAGCGTGATGTGAAACATTCAGCAGTGGTGTTACTACCACTGATAAATGTGACCATTTCCTCCTGGTTGTTAGGGACCCAGCACGTGCCGGCATCCTAAAAAACGGTGATTAATCCCCACCTGGTACATTCAGCTGTTACCCAGAGAATCCAGAAGATACTCTTGTTCTCAACATGGAGACAGGCTGCTTTGCCAGGGAGTTCCCCCCCTGGTGAGGTAACCCCCTCTCTCACATTCCCCATGTTGGGGATATGTGGCCTGGTATAATTCAAGATGGGGGGAGGTAGTGCACACTTGCCCAGGCTGCATGCTCGGATAAGGGTCTGGTATGGATTTAGAGCGGGGACCTCATACTTTTTTATTTTGCGTGAGGTCCCCTTTCAAAATCCTTTGAAGACTCAGAGTCCGGTATGGAATATTGGGGGACCCCAAGCCGCTTTTATTTTTTGGGGGGTCTTCCTTATCATTCATACCAGACCTAAAGGGCCTAGTATGAATTTTAGGGGGACCCCACACAGTTTTTTTTTTAACACCATTTTCACTGTTTTTGTTTATTCACCTGTCAGTTGGGAATCCCTGGCTTACAGCTGAAGGTGTCGGGCAAGGATGAGTCACTAGTTGTTAGGATACTGGCAGGTGCCATCTCCCTAACAACCAGGAGGAGGTGACTGATGCATTTAGCAGTGATAATAATACCACTGCTAAATGTTTTGCTCCACACTGCAGCTGGAGGTTTGTGTGGCTGAGCACCCATTCGTCCAGATGTTCGCACAAAATTCTCTATAGACTTACACAATGCTGATGTCTCCCTCATTTCTCTTGCTGGTTGAATGTTCTTAACCTATAGTGTTAGGCTAATTTCTTTGCTGGTGAATATTAACTTTCATGGTCGAATGTTACAGCTTTTTTTTTCACTTAAGACTGTGATTAACACTGCTAAAATTTGTGCATTACTACTGCTAGGACCTTGAAGAAGAGGCTACACCCTGAAAATTTGTCCTGAAAAATTGGATGTTAGTGCAAATAAAAAAAATATCATGGACATAACTCAGTGTTTCTGTTGCAAATGCACTAATGTGACTGTAATCACCTTAAGACTGAATGTTAAGGAATGTTACATTCACCAGACAAAAGTCAACAAGGGGACTAGTCCACCCATATTACAAACATTACAGATACTATTGGTTGTGCTTGTACAGGTGTTGAGACATTCATAAAGCACATTGTTTTTTTTTTATAAATAGACCCCTCAGTACTAACAGGATTTTGTGGTGATCTATGATCATTTGACACATTTAACTTTCAAATCTTTTATCTTTAGGAATATAACCAAGATTATGAAGTTACTCAACTGTATGACTGCAACTGGATCGTAGTAAACTGTTCAACACCTGCTAATTACTTTCATGTCCTCAGGCGGCAAATTTTATTGCCCTTCCGCAAACCGGTAAACTTTATACAATGATTAAAGAAAAGCGTCTGCTTGATTATTTTTACAATTTAATGCATGTGTCTTATCATATTTCAGCTCATTATTTTTACCCCCAAATCATTGTTGAGGCATCCAGAAGCCAAATCTAGCTTTGAAGAAATGAAAACAGGTTGGTAAAGAGGTGTTTAGTGTGCTAGTCACCCATTTACTGCAATAAAATGCATGCCATATGTGAATCGTTGAAAAGAAAAAAAAACCAATTTTGTGTATGTGTATTTAAGAACTAAATCCATCTACATCTTTTGACTTAAATTACTGTATTTTTCGCTCCATAAGATGCACCTGACCATAAGATGTGCCTAGGTTTTAGAGGAGAAAAACAAGAAAAAAAATTATCTGAACCAATGGACTGCAGACATAGTACAGGAGATGACCAGAGACTGCGGACACAGTACAGGAGATGACCAGAGACTGCGGACACAGTACAGGAGATGACCAGAGACTGCGGACACAGTACAGGAGATGACCAGAGACTACAGACAGTGCAGGGGATGACCAGAGAATGCAGACAGTAAAGGAGATTACCAGAGACTGTGGACCTTTGGGGAGGGAGGGGGAACGGGTACCTGAATTTGACAGGTACCCGCTCCCACTTCCGCGGAGCGTCCTTCCTTCTTCCCTCGGCGGCTTCTGTGACAGCCGGGTCCCATTGCGCATGCGCAAGAAGCGCTGCGCTTTGTGAATGGCCCGGAGCCTTCTGGGACCTGTCATGTGTACAGAAGACACTGGACCATTCACAAAGCGCAGTGCTTCTCGCTAGAGATGAGCGAATCGAAGTATCCGAAGTGGAATTCGAGTCGAATATCGGAAAAATTTTTCCGAAAATGGCGGCTGACATGTGCGGCGACGGAGCGGGGATGTTGGGGAAGGCGCGCAGACAAGGCGCGCTGCCCCATAATGCATTCCTCAACGACATGTGATCGCATCAGCCAATCAGCAGCCAGCCAGCCAGCACTGTGTAATGGTCGAGGTATATATAGCGGCCATTTTGGAAATCTTCATTTGCCTGCAGTCATTGAACAGAGGCAGACCGCTCTGTACTAGGGACAGGGACAGAGTTAGGGCCACAGAAACGAGAATTGGGGACAGAGAGAAGTTACTTAGGGACAGAGAACCATTACTCAGGGACACAGACTTGTTAATGAGGGCCACAGAATCGTTATTTAGGGACAAAGAAACGCTAGTTAGGGCCACAGAATTCATACTCAGGGACAGACAGAATTTTCACTCAGTGCCAGAGAATTGTTACTTAGGGCCACAGAAACGTTATTAGGGCCACAGAATTTTTACTCAGGGACAGACAGAATTGTTACTGAGTGCCAGAGAATTGTTACTCAGGGACAGACAGAATTGTTACTGAGTGCCAGAGAATTCTTACTCAGGGCCACAGAATTCATACTCAGGGACAGACAGAATTGTTACTCAGGGACAGACAGAATTGTTACTGAGTGCCAGAGAATTGTTACTCAGGGACAGACAGAATTGTTACTGAGTGCCAGAGAATTGTTACTCAGGGACAGACAGAATTGTTACTGAGTGCCAGAGAATTGTTACTCAGGGACAGACAGAATTGTTACTGAGTGCCAGAGAATTGTTACTCGCACAGACACAAAATTGTTACTTGCACAGACACAGAATTGTTACTCGCACAGACAGAATTGTTACTCAGGGCCACAGAATTCATACTCAGGGACAGACAGAATTGTTACTGAGTGCCAGAGAATTGTTACTCAGGGACAGACAGAATTGTTACTGAGTGCCAGAGAATTGTTACTCAGGGACAGACAGAATTGTTACTGAGTGCCAGAGAATTGTTACTCAGGGACAGACAGAATTGTTACTGAGTGCCAGAGAATTGTTACTCGCACAGACACAAAATTGTTACTTGCACAGACACAGAATTGTTACTCGCACAGACACAGAATTGTTACTCAGGGCCACAGAATTCATACTCAGGGACAGACAGAATTGTTACTGAGTGCCAGAGAATTGTTACTCAGGGACAGACAGAATTGTTACTGAGTGCCAGAGAATTGTTACTCGCACAGACACAAAATTGTTACTCAGGGCCACAGAATTCATACTCAGGGACAGACAGAATTGTTACTGAGTGCCAGAGAATTGTTACTCAGGGACACCTAATCGTTGAATTAAATAGTATGTCAGACAACATGCAGAGGAGTGGCAGAGGAGGCAATGTTTTAGGAGCGAGCAGACGTGGCAGCAGAGGAAGGGGTCGAGGCAGCAGTATTCGCAGCCAGAGGCCAGTGCTCCCGGTGTCATCCAGCGGTCGTGTCTCCACCGACAACCCTGCCGTCATTGATTGGTTGGCTCGGTCGTCTTCCTCTTCCCAGGTCACCTCTGACACCTACAGCCAACGGTCGGTGGGTACGTCAGACACAACCGTTAGTTGGCATGGCCCGGGAGCAAGCCCACTGAAATCACGTGTCCTCTACCTGCCCCTGTCCTTTGCTGTTCCCTCACCAAGCGAAGTATCGCATGCTGTGGGCTCAGCCCCACTGTACAGTGAGGAAGAGCTAACAGAGGGCGGTCAGGAACGGGGGGAGACATCGGCCTTTTCAGCAGCCAAGCGAACAAGTACTGGCGAGGAGAGTGGCTCGGTAGCCGGTCTAGAGACAGGTCTGTCTCCTGACCCAGACGCAGCCGAGGGGGCTAGTAGTGAGGCGGAGACCCTACTTGATGATGAGGAGGTTGATCGCACTTGGCAGCCTCGTCGTCATCAGGCAATTTCTTCCGCATCATCAGGAGAAGAGGGTGGCAGCTTGGCAGCGAGCAAAACAGTCGGTGGGTTGCCCAGGAGACAGCAGCAGGGTCGCATCAGTGTCAGTGGAGCCAAACGTCCACGGAGTAGAGCACCAGCTCCACTGCAGCCTACCACCACGGCCAGTAGTGGTGCCGGTGCGCACGGAGGAAGTAGCAGTCAGCCAGTGAAGAGTAGCGGGGGCAAAGTTTCCTACTCGGTGGTGTGGCAATTTTTCCTCAAGCCGCCCGAGGAAGTAAACGTAGCCGTATGTCGACTATGTGGCCAGAAATGCAAGCGTGGCCAGGGGGCCCATGTTGGGACTACAGCGTTGCGTCAGCATATGCAGCGTCACCATTCGGTGGCCTGGGAAAACCGTGATAAACATACGGCGGTTCTGCCTGCCCCAGCCCCCGCTCCATCACCCGCTCCGTTACTTGCTCCGTCACCCGACGTCGTCAATCGCCCTCTATCAGCCAGTCAAGGCTCCAACACCTCTGCTGAGGGGAGTTGTCGCTCGTTGGCATCTTCCGCTCGTTCAGATGCTCCTTCTCCTGCTACTCCTCTTCTCGGATTCCGTCAACAGTCTTTCTTGGAATCCGTATCGCAACGGTGTCACGCTGTGCTGCACCTGGTATGCCTTGGCGAACGTAGTCACACAGGGGAGGAACTGCTGAGTGTAATGAACAGAGAAATCGACAGATGGCTGTCTCCGCGCAAACTAAAAATCGGAACCATGTTGACTGACAACGGAAAGAACATGGTGTCTGCTCTGCGTCAAGGAAGGTTGTGCCATGCGCCATGCATGGCTCACGTGTTCAATCTGGTTGTCAAGCGGTTCCTAAAATCCACCATCCCACTGCAAGACATCCTTAAAATGTCACGTAAACTGTGCATGCATTTCAGCCATTCCTACACCGCAAAGAACACCCTCATTGAGCTGCAGCGGCAGAACGGAATTCCACAGCATCGCCTGATCTGCGACGTTGCAACAAGGTGGAATTCAACCCTACACATGTTAGACCGCCTTTACGAGCAGCGAAAGGCCATCACCGATTTCCTGATGTTACAAGCGGATAAAGGTACTCCCCTGTGTAACTTAGATGTCAGCCATTGGCAGCTCATGCGTGACACCTGCCGCTTGCTCAGGCCCTTTGAGGAGGCCACGCTATTCGTGAGTCGGCAGGACTATGGGATGAACGACGTCATTCCTCTGTTGCACGTCCTGGAACAAATGCTGTTAACAATGGCTGGTCAGGGTGCGGTAGACGTGGCGCACAGATCTCAACGCCACATGACCCCTGTGGGGGCAGGACAGGAAGAAGAGGAGGAGGTAGAGGAGGACATTTGTGCTCAGGAATTATTGAGTGAAATGGGTGGTTTTTCCACTCAGCGGACAGGAGTGGAGGAGCAGGAGCATCTGGTAGAGGAGGAGGAGGAGGAGACAGAGGACCCAGACGCACCGTGGCAGTATGCTGTGGAGATGGAGGCAGGGAGTCCCTCGCATTCCTTGGCACAAATGGCCCATAGCATGCTCGGTTGCTTGCGTAGCGACAGCCGAATAATAACCATCAGACAGAGGGATGACTTTTGGCTGTCCACCTTGTTGGACCCTCGCTACCGGTCCAAAATGGTGGCCTTTTTCACACCTGCTGAGAGGAAGGCCAAAATTACGTACTATAAAAACCACCTATGTAGTCAGTTGGTCTCTGCCTTTGTGCGCCAACGTCCATCCTCAGACACTGTGGGCCCTGTGCGCTCGCGTTCCGCTGGCATGGCAGCAGGGGAGGGGTGGGGTGGTAGGAGCAGTGGCAGCTCCACCAGCAGCGGCTGCCTCAGTCTGCAGTCGATGATGAGTAGCTTTCTTCACCAGCGCAGTGAGGAAACTACTAACCAGCCGCAGCAGCAGCATCAGGTGGACCTGGAGCAGGAGCTCAAACAACAGGCTTGGGCCTACTTGGACAGCACCCTGCCAACCGAGGTAGACAATCCCCTTGACTACTGGGCAACGAAACTTGACCTTTGGCCCCAACTAGCTGAATTTGCCCTTGAAAGGCTGTCATGCCCGGCCAGTAGCGTGGCATCGGAGCGCGTGTTTAGTGCGGCAGGAGGTATTGTAACTCCGCGGAGGACACGACTGTCCACCCAAAGTGTGGAGAGACTCACGTTTGTGAAAATGAATCAGGCGTGGATTAGTCTGGATTTCAAACCACCAGTTCCTGACACAACTGACTAAATCCGCCATGAATCATGCCTCAAACATGTGCCACTTTCAGGTCTCCTCACACTGCTGGTGTGTTTAATTTTTTGACATAGGGTGCTGGCAGATTACGGGCCTCCTATAGCTGCTGCCAGGCCCCTAATCTGCCATAGGCCCCTATATACCGCCTCCTCATGCTGCTGCTAGGTCCAGAGTCTCTCATGGGTCCCTGTACGGCCTCCCATTGCTGCTGTCTCCATCGCCACACTCTGCTGCCATGTGCCACTTTCAGGTCTCTTCACACTGCTGGTGTGTTTAATTTTTTGACATAGGGTGCAGGCAGATTACGGGCCTCACATAGCTGCTGCCAGGCCCCTAATCTGCCATGGGCCCCTATATACCGCCTCCTCATGCTGCTGCCAAGTCCAGAGTCTCTCATGGGTCCCTGTACGGCCTCCCATTGCTGCTGTCTCCATCGCCACACTCTGCTGCCATGTGCCACTTTCAGGTTTCTTCACACTGCTGGTGTGTTAAATTTTTTGACATAGGGTGCAGGCAGATTACGGGCCTCACATAGCTGCTGCCAGGCCCCTAATCTGCCATGGGCCCCTATATACCGCCTCCTCATGCTGCTGCCAAGTCTAGAGTCTCTCATGGGTCCCTGTACGGCCTCCCATTGCTGCTGTCTCCATCGCCACACTCTGCTGCCATGTGCCACTTTCAGGTCTCTTCACACTGCTGGTGTGTTTAATTTTTTGACATAGGGTGCTGCAAGATAACGGGCCTCACATAGCTGCTGCCAGGCCCCTAATCTGCCATGGGCCCCTATATACCGCCTCCTCATGCTGCTGCCAAGTCCAGAGTCTCTCATGGGTCCCTGTACGGCCTCCCATTGCTGCTGTCTCCATCGCCACACTCTGCTGCCATGTGCCACTTTCAGGTCTCTTCACACTGCTGGTGTGTTAAATTTTTTGACATAGGGTGCAGGCAGATTACGGGCCTCACATAGCTGCTGCCAGGCCCCTAATCTGCCATGGGCCCCTATATACCGCCTCCTCATGCTGCTGCCAAGTCTAGAGTCTGTCATGGGTCTTTGTACGGCCTCCCATTGCTGCTGTCTCCATCGCCACACTCTGCCATGTGCCACTTTCAGGTCTCTTCACACTGCTGGTGTGTTTAATTTTTTGACATAGGGTGCAGGCAGATTACGGGCCTCACATAGCTGCTGCCAGGCCCCTAATCTGCCATGGGCCCCTATATACCGCCTCCTCATGCTGCTGCCAAGTCCAGAGTCTCTCATGGGTCCCTGTACGGCCTCCCATTGCTGCTGTCTCCATCGCCACACTCTGCTGCCATGTGCCACTTTCAGGTCTCTTCACACTGCTGGTGTGTTTAATTTTTTGACATAGGGTGCAGGCAGATTACGGGCCTCACATAGCTGCTGCCAGGCCCCTAATCTGCCATGGGCCCCTATATACCGCCTCCTCATGCTGCTGCCAAGTCTAGAGTCTCTCATGGGTCCCTGTACGGCCTCCCATTGCTGCTGTCTCCATCGCCACACTCTGCTGCCATGTGCCACTTTCAGGTCTCTTCACACTGCTGGTGTGTTTAATTTTTTGACATAGGGTGCAGGCAGATTACGGGCCTCACATAGCTGCTGCCAGGCCCCTAATCTGCCATGGGCCCCTATATACCGCCTCCTCATGCTGCTGCCAAGTCCAGAGTCTCTCATGGGTCCCTGTACGGCCTCCCATTGCTGCTGTCTCCATCGCCACACTCTGCTGCCATGTGCCACTTTCAGGTCTCTTCACACTGCTGGTGTGTTAAATTTTTTGACATAGGGTGCAGGCAGATTACGGGCCTCACATAGCTGCTGCCAGGCCCCTAATCTGCCATGGGCCCCTATATACCGCCTCCTCATGCTGCTGCCAAGTCTAGAGTCTCTCATGGGTCCCTGTACGGCCTCCCATTGCTGCTGTCTCCATCGCCACACTCTGCTGCCATGTGCCACTTTCAGGTCTCTTCACACTGCTGGTGTGTTTAATTTTTTGACATAGGGTGCAGGCAGATTACGGGCCTCACATAGCTGCTGCCAGGCCCCTAATCTGCCATGGGCCCCTATATACCGCCTCCTCATGCTGCTGCCAAGTCCAGAGTCTCTCATGGGTCCCTGTACGGCCTCCCATTGCTGCTGTCTCCATCGCCACACTCTGCTGCCATGTGCCACTTTCAGGTCTCTTCACACTGCTGGTGTGTTTAATTTTTTGACATAGGGTGCAGGCAGATTACGGGCCTCACATAGCTGCTGCCAGGCCCCTAATCTGCCATGGGCCCCTATATACCGCCTCCTCATGCTGCTGCCAAGTCTAGAGTCTCTCATGGGTCCCTGTACGGCCTCCCATTGCTGCTGTCTCCATCGCCACACTCTGCTGCCATGTGCCACTTTCAGGTCTCTTCACACTGCTGGTGTGTTTAATTTTTTGACATAGGGTGCAGGCAGATTACGGGCCTCACATAGCTGCTGCCAGGCCCCTAATCTGCCATGGGCCCCTATATACCGCCTCCTCATGCTGCTGCCAAGTCCAGAGTCTCTCATGGGTCCCTGTACGGCCTCCCATTGCTGCTGTCTCCATCGCCACACTCTGCTGCCATGTGCCACTTTCAGGTCTCTTCACACTGCTGGTGTGTTTAATTTTTTGACATAGGGTGCAGGCAGATTACGGGCCTCACATAGCTGCTGCCAGGCCCCTAATCTGCCATGGGCCCCTATATACCGCCTCCTCATGCTGCTGCCAAGTCTAGAGTCTCTCATGGGTCCCTGTACGGCCTCCCATTGCTGCTGTCTCCATCGCCACACTCTGCTGCCATGTGCCACTTTCAGGTCTCTTCACACTGCTGGTGTGTTTAATTTTTTGACATAGGGTGCTGCAAGATAACGGGCCTCACATAGCTGCTGCCAGGCCCCTAATCTGCCATGGGCCCCTATATACCGCCTCCTCATGCTGCTGCCAAGTCCAGAGTCTCTCATGGGTCCCTGTACGGCCTCCCATTGCTGCTGTCTCCATCGCCACACTCTGCTGCCATGTGCCACTTTCAGGTCTCTTCACACTGCTGGTGTGTTAAATTTTTTGACATAGGGTGCAGGCAGATTACGGGCCTCACATAGCTGCTGCCAGGCCCCTAATCTGCCATGGGCCCCTATATACCGCCTCCTCATGCTGCTGCCAAGTCTAGAGTCTGTCATGGGTCCCTGTACGGCCTCCCATTGCTGCTGTCTCCATCGCCACACTCTGCCATGTGCCACTTTCAGGTCTCTTCACACTGCTGGTGTGTTAAATTTTTTGACATAGGGTGCAGGCAGATTACGGGCCTCACATAGCTGCTGCCAGGCCCCTAATCTGCCATGGGCCCCTATATACCGCCTCCTCATGCTGCTGCCAAGTCTAGAGTCTCTCATGGGTCCCTGTACGGCCTCCCATTGCTGCTGTCTCCATCGCCACACTCTGCTGCCATGTGCCACTTTCAGGTCTCTTCACACTGCTGGTGTGTTTAATTTTTTGACATAGGGTGCTGCAAGATAACGGGCCTCACATAGCTGCTGCCAGGCCCCTAATCTGCCATGGGCCCCTATATACCGCCTCCTCATGCTGCTGACAAGTCCAGAGTCTCTCATGGGTCCCTGTATGGCCTCCCATTGCTGCTGTCTCCATCGCCACACTCTGCTGCCATGTGCCACTTTCAGGTCTCTTCACACTGCTGGTGTGTTAAATTTTTTGACATAGGGTGCAGGCAGATTACGGGCCTCACATAGCTGCTGCCAGGCCCCTAATCTGCCATGGGCCCCTATATACCGCCTCCTCATGCTGCTGCCAAGTCTAGAGTCTCTCATGGGTCCCTGTACGGCCTCCCATTGCTGCTGTCTCCATCGCCACACTCTGCTGCCATGTGCCACTTTCAGGTCTCTTCACACTGCTGGTGTGTTTAATTTTTTGACATAGGGTGCAGGCAGATTACGGGCCTCACATAGCTGCTGCCAGGCCCCTAATCTGCCATGGGCCCCTATATACCGCCTCCTCATGCTGCTGCCAAGTCCAGAGTCTCTCATGGGTCCCTGTACGGCCTCCCATTGCTGCTGTCTCCATCGCCACACTCTGCTGCCATGTGCCACTTTCAGGTCTCTTCACACTGCTGGTGTGTTAAATTTTTTGACATAGGGTGCTGGCAGATTACGGGCCTCCCATTGCTGCTGCCAGACATGTAATCTGCCATGGGCCCCCGTACCGACTCCTCATGCTGTGACGTTGCAACAAGGTGTAATTCAACCCTACATATGTTAGACCGCCTTTACGAACAGCTAAAGGCCATCACAGATTTCCTGATGTTAAAAGCGGATAAAGGTACTCCCTGTGTAACTTAGATGTCAGCCATTGTCAGCTCATGTGTGACACCTGCGCTTGCTCAGGCCCTTTGAGGAGGCCACGCTATTCGTGAGTCGGCAGGACTATGGGATGAATGAGGTCAAATCGGCCATGGGCCCCCGTACCGCCTGTTCACGCTGATGCTGGTCCCACAGTGTGACCTGGGTCCCTGTACGGCCTCCCATTGCTTCCACTCTGCCATGTACCTCTTTGAAATCTCCTCACACTCCTGCGGTTGTCCATTTTGTCATAGGTTGCTGGCAGATTAGCGGCCTTCCATAGGTGCCGCCAGGCCCCATATCGACCATGGGCCCCCGTACCTCCTGGTCACGCTGCTGCTGAGCCCACAGTGTGACCTGGGTCCCTGTACGGCCTCCCATTGCTTCCACTCTGCCATGTGCCACTTTGAAATCTCCTCACACTCCTGCGGTTGTCCATTTTGTCATAGGTTGCTGGCAGATTACAGGCCTTCCATAGGTGCCACCAAGCCCCATATCGGCCATGGGCCCCCGTACCGCCTGGTCACGCTGCTGCTGGGCCCACAGTGTGACCTGGGTCCCTGTACCGCCTCCCATTGCTCCCACTCTGCCATGTGCCACTTTCAGGTCTCCTCACGCTCCTGCTGGTTTCCATTTTGTCATAGGTTGCTGTATGGCCTCCCATTGCTGCTGCCTCCACCGCCACACTGTGGCTCCAAACACTGGTTTTGGCCCCGTGACTGGCCAAAGGAGTGAAGTGTGCAGTGATTCTAAGATCGACGGCACTCATCTGCATGTCATACTGACAGACAGTATTATTTCTCTTCCCCAGCAGACTCCAAGGGCATTTAAATTAAAGGTACAGTGTTCTGCACTAATATTAAGTCTCTCTGAAGCCTAGAAACACCCTTTTTTAAGTTAAATTCACAGCGAATTTATTCGACTCGAATCGAATATTGTCCACGAATTCGCCGAATCAGTCGAATCGAATTTTTCATTTCTTCGCTCATCTCTACTTCTCGCGCATGCGCAGTGGGCACCCGGCTGTCACATAAGCCACCGCGGGAAGACTGCAGCGCTGGAGCGAGGAACAGGTAGAAGAGCTGAGCGGCTGGCCCGATATTCTGACATGGTGGCGGTGGAAATATCGGACCGGCTGCTTTACATTCGCTCCTTAAGACGCACTGACATTTTCCCCCCTTTTTTTGGGGGAAAAAAAGTGCGTCTTATGGAGCGAAAAGTACGGTAGGTAAGAAGCAATACACAATGCAATGTCCCATAGCAATCAGTCAGATGTTTTTTTTTTGTTTTCTGATTTCTCTAAACTCACATTGCCCTTTACTTAAAGGCAAAAATCTGATTTGTTACTGTGACAGACCCAACCAAGACAGGGGCTGCTGGAAGGGACTAGGGGCTAGCCTTCTACTCACTGATTATGGCCCATGGAGAAAGCAGATAATTTTCTAATGATGGACAATAACGTGATGAATGCTGAGAGCAAGGCTTTGATTAATTCTCTGCATCAGACAATAAATCTTCTCTTTTGGAGTAGATGGAAAGGTTTAATATTAATCTTGTACAGGTTAATGGTCAGAGCAAATGTGGCCCTCATGTGGACTGGGTTGGAGAAGCTCCTCTATTTGGGATAGAAATATTTACCAATAATCTCCCTCAAGTAATCCATGAAGATACATTAATTCCACTTTCTCAGACTGTTGGAATATTGTGTGAGTTTTGTCTCACGATGGAATGATTGCACAAGTGGGGGCCAGACCTCAAAAACCGCATGTATAATGTGCTTTGTATATTCCTATGTAGGCTCTGAACTGTCTGGTTGGGCTCCCTGATTAACCAGCTCAAAGCAATTGGATGCTGTATTCTGTTTATTAAGGTGGGATGTGATTACTCCCCTTGTCCCATTGTAAATTGAGTTAATTGAGTCACCTAATGTTTCTGTCTGTCAGCTAGTGCCTGGAGATCCCTACATGATGGAATTAGTCTTATGTCAACTTGACCTTGTTATCTAATCAATATGGGATGTTTTTCCCAATGTGTAATATTTGTTTTATTGTTCATGTGGGGATTACCCCTATTTCTGAAGTGTATAAAAACAATTATTTTTGTTCAATAAAGTTGTTTCAGTTTGTATCTAAGCTAGTGTCGCCAAGTCTTGAGTGTGATGCCCAGCTAAAAATACCTTGGTCTTGTGTCCCAACGGCAAGGAAGCAGTTCTCTGACAGAATCGCCCAATCGGGTTGACAGGTGGTCCATCACATTTCACAGAGAATTAATACAAGCATCTCTCTCAGCGTTCATCATATTGTTGTCCATTATTAGAGAATGATCTGCTCTCTCCATGGGCCGTAATCAGTGGGTATAAGGCTAGCCCTTTGACCTCTCCAAAAGCCCCTGTCCCCGGGTTGAGTCTGTCACGGTTACAATGGGATATTTTACTTCTCTAGTAATTCGATAAGTAGGTTCTATGGTATTGTGGTCTGGCTGTTGCAATTTCAGATAAGCACAGGCTGCAAAGCTGGGCAATTCAAACTAAGCATATTAAAAATGCTTAAAGAGATCACCTTCAGTAAAACTGCAATGAAAAATTAAAGTACTCAGTAGATTAAAATATAGATGAGGCTGAAGCTATAAGTGGATCTCAACTTTTCCTGCAAAAGCTGAACCTGTCCCCTCCTTCCTCCTAGGCCTCATGCCCCGTTCACTAACCTGTTATGTTCTAACAATGGTGCGGCATCAAGATGGTGAAAGTCCAACTCTATTCAAACTTTTTTTTTTGGAGGGGGGGGGGCTGGGGATAGTAAATACTTTTGTTAAATTTAGTTTGTATTGCTGTATGAGACCCTGTCCAGGAGATTTCACCTTTTCTGTTATAGCAGGAAAAGAAATTAGGGGAGTCACCTTGGATGCATTCAGTTGAGCCAATTAACCTTACAGTATGTCTTTGCAGTGTGGGAGGAAACCACACAAGCACAGGGAAAACATGCAAACTCCATGCAGGTAGAGTCCTGGTCCAGATGTGAACTGAGGACCCTAGTGCTGCAAACATAATTTGCGAAGGTTACAGTACATAACTTGGAGATTCTGCCAGTAATAGCGCTTTTTTTTGCAGACTGACAATTGTAAACCACTGCCTCTAAATAAGCAACGGCGTTGTCAACCTGTTGTATGCACTCGTTTGGTTGGTTGTTGGGCTGTCTATCAAGTCTATCAGGCCCTCTATCAACTAAAGGGTACCATCATACTTATAGTATATGGCATTATCTCTGGTAAGAAACTTTGCAGTGGATAAACAAAAAAAAAAAAAGAAAGATGTGATCAAGAAAACTAGAGCGAGACACAATGGCAAACATACTAAAAAATAGATTTTGGATTTACATGCACTTTTTTTGTGGTTTAAGGTCAATTATTTACTTCTTGTTCTTTGGCGTGAAAGCTAGCTTTCTTTCTGAATAATAGTAGTTCAGTTTTGCTTGGGAGTCTAGATTTACAAAAGTACATTTTTCATCCTTATAAAAAATGAATTTATTTGAGCAAATTTATGCAAACCAGGATGCATCATAAAGATCAAAACAGCCACAGTGCTTTTGCTAAACCATTAACCATTAGGATTTCTTTGTGACATAAGGTACAGTCTTCCAGCGTGTGATTCCTGAGAGTGGAGCAGCTTGTCACAATCCTCAGGATGTGAGACGGGTCATTTTCTGCACTGGGAAGGTTTATTATGAGCTTGTCAAGGAAAGGCATCAAAAACAGCTGGAAAGCCAAATAGCAATCACACGGCTGGAGCAGGTAACATGTTCCTCAGTATTAATCTATTAGGCAGAGAATATTTTTGACAACCAGTTTTGTTATAAAGCAAATGATCAGGATAATTGAGGCACAAAGTTAAATATCCCTTCTGTCGCATCAGTGAAAGATGTGCAGAAAATGTTACTGATTAGCAACAACATGAGAGTTTGATGAACACTTTGTCTTTAAGTGGGTTTATTACCGCCTCACTCAGAAATTCAGAAAGACTGCAGGCTGGTATTAGTTGTGCTTGTCCTGCACATGTGTGACAAATGGAGTTAATTGCATGAATGAATACTCATTCCCACAAAAATAAATAAAAAAAAAGTTTCAACGTGAATAAACACACATACATTGTAGTGAAAAACCTTTGCAAAAAAAATGTATAGTTGAGGCACTCCACTCCTGACACATGCCAAGCTACAACTGACAGATCTCCAGGCCACAGCTTGATTGTAAACAAGGGGGCAAGGATGCTGGCTTTCATCTTTGACCCAATATGGCCATACTTGTTCAGTAAAGTGAACTAGCATCCCCATCCCTTTATTTAAATTTCGCAGTGGGTCGGTGGATCTCGCAATAACATGGAAAAATATAAGATATGACAAGATTGAAAGATGTGCACAAAAATACCAACTCCAGGCTAGTCTTATTCAAAGAATAAGTTCACTTTAAAAAAAAAAAAAAAATAATGCACTTTTTTTGCAGTTAGGAATGTGCATTTACTATTTTTTTTTTGTAGGAGCCTGGAAAGAATTGCACCCGCAATCACCAGATTGCAGGTGCAATGCAGGACTCTACAGGCTGTCAGTGTAATCTTTCTGCTTGTACATCGCTGTTTTCAAATAGTGACAGCAGACACAGGAAGAAGATCCCCCGCCTGCTGTTACAGAGTGGGCTTGGATTGGGGAGCTGCTGCAGCAGTGGGAACATGTTACATGTTCCACCCTATAAATGAGTGGAACATGTAACATGTTCCCAAAGGTGAACTTATCCTTTGAATCCAAGATTTTTGGTAAGAAAAGGGTTGTCTATAAGTTCATTCTCAAGCCTATACTAATACTAAGAAATAAAATGACTAAGAACTTTGTGAATATGTTGCATCTGTTACTAAGTTTGGCGCAGTTGTAGGAACACACATCTTCTGCCAGAAAAATGGAGTAACTGGCTTTTTTTTTTGTAGGAAACTGGAAAGAATTGCACTCATTCTCAAAACTATACTAAAACTAAGAAATAAAATAGCTAAGAACTTTGTGAATATTGGGTTGGTAGGATTGTTACCCAATTCTTGGAGAGATTAACCTATTTAGAGTATCTGCATGTTTGTATTTGAAACACATAGACAAAGACAACTAATAAGTACCCCCATTTATTAAATACATACAATATTTATACATTATATTTTAAAGTTTTTTAACCAGTAGCAGTATGACTTAGTGAACTTTTTGCATTTGACACTGCAAATTTATGATGCTACGGGATGGGTTCATGCAGGAAGCCCATTATTGAAAAAACTCCCTCCTCCGTGCAAGTAGCTGTTATCCCAGGACACTAGAGCTGCTACTAGGAGACAGTTCATCAGGTCGTAGAAGGACTGTTTGAACTTGGCGGATGTTGGAAAGGAAGTGAAGTGGGGTTATAGGAAAAGGGTAATAGGGGAGAATATTTATATGGCAAACAAAGATGACTTAAACATTTAGATGATTAAATGCTTCATAGAACAGTTCTTACCTAATTTATACAATGTTTAATTAATGTTTAACAAGTTTCATTCAAGTTAGGAGTGCAACTTGTATCAAGAAGAGAACCTACTTCAGGGAATTCATTATCCTTGAGGTTATTCAAAGAAGGAATTATATGCAATAATGAAACCTGGTTACATACTAGGGGTGTGCTTGCATTTGAAAAGACCCTATATTCTAATTGAAAACATGTAGGTGATTTAAAACAAGTGATGCAATGTAAGTACCTTGTATTAAAGCTGAAGTCTAGGTATGATGTTTATTGCATAGTTGTAAGTATATCATATCTGATGGATCACTGTGAAGGCACAACTACAGTGATCACTGTGCTGAACTGCTTTCCTTCTGCATAGTGAGCGCAGGGGGTGTGCACACAGCACTGCCACCATTAACAAAAAACACCTTGTATTTTTTTTTTTCATGAATACAAGATTCTCTTTGATTGGACAAGGTAGAGGGCAGGGCAGCAACATCATGATCGTTACTCTTTCACTAAGAGAACACCTTTACATTTATTGAAAAAATTACAAGGCAACCTGTGAACGTCAGCAGTGTCTAGCATGCAACCCCCTGTGGTCACTGTGCTGAAGGTAAGCCACTCAACTCATGGCCCGGAAGATTGCAGTGATGGACAGCTTCCCCAGCAGTCCCTTGGTGGGACTTGCAAGAAAGATCATACCTAGACTTCATCTTTGGTTGGTATAACAGTTGGTAACTATTATACTGGATATGTTGTGTATAGTATTAAGATGTGAGTTATTTCACATCCTGTATACAAGAGAAGCCATGTGTAGGATGTGTGATGCATTAAGTGACCTGTACGTTATTAAATATAACCAAAGCGGACAACAGTGTGTACTCTCCAGCGCTCCAGGAATCAATTGCCAAAGGAAGGCCAGGGGACAAGAGCAAATGGTAGCCTATGGATAACGTGTGGGGGATGCAGCCCTCCTCAGATGGGGAAATAAACAACTGGAAAAGAGCAAACAGGTGGCGCATGTGTATAACGCTTAGTATGACAATGGAGATGGCCACAACAATGGGCAGGGTGTGCGACTGTCAGTGCGGTTGGGTTACTGCCACGTTTTGGTGACGAATTCCTTTCCTCAGAGATTTAAGGAAAGGGATTCATCCCTTAAACGCGTCAGTAACCCGACCGCACTGACAGTTGGATACCCTGCCCATTGTTGTGGCCATCTCTGTTGTCATACTAAGCGTTATACACATGCTACGTTTGTGAGTATGTTTTTGTCTTTTATGCATTTTGAATAAACCATGGATAGTGGACTAGGTGTTTGCGCCACCTGTTTAACAGTTATTAAATGTAATACTAATATATAAAATACTAATGTGGATTAACAATTAAAGAATAGGTTTCTTGTGTGGGTTCTCTTCGGGCACAAGTGGTAGAGTAAAAAAATTTTGTTCCACTGACAGAGGAGACTGTTTCTTTTTTCACTTTTGAGAGTTTCCTGGATATTTATTTTAAATTCCAGACAGCTGTTTTTGTTTGAATTTTCAATGGGATATTTATAGTACAAATAAAGAAGTATTGGCATAATATCCATCCTGTTTTTGCTCTTTCCATTTCCCTCTTTTCCCCATTTAACTCCATATGTCTGTGTCTCACATAAGAATTGTCTTTATAGCAACCAGTCATATTCAAATGGTAATTTCTGACCTTGTTTTTTTTTATGGTATGTTTGAGCCTAATTGGTTGACAATTGTTGTATGAGCCCAGTTGATATATAAGTAGCTATATCATGAATATATTGTAGTCATTTAGAAATTTCCCCTAAAACTTACTTTGCAGATATCACCATTCCCATTTGACTTGGTTAGAGAAGAGGTTGAGAAATATGGCAATGCAGAAATGGTGTGGTGCCAGGAGGAACATAAAAATATGGGATACTATGACTACATCAAGCCACGTTTCCTCACCATTCTGAATCACGCAAGACCGATTTGGTAATTCTTTACTATCATTATTACTTTTATGTAGTTTACATTCAGACACCTTTGTAATTATGATGTGAATTTCAAGATTTTGTCCATCTGGGTTTCCATGCTTAGCAAGATGCAGGCCCTTTTCAAACTCACAATGAAAAGCTCCCATGCCCCATTTTAGGGTAAGACACCCACACTGCCACCCACCACAAACATTATTGAGCTGCTTTATTGCAAACCTTAGCAAATGAAGATATGCAGCTTAAGGTATTTGTGAAAATGCTCCAGAATACTGTATGTGCAATATAATACTGCAAGTACTTTGAGAACATCATTAGTTAAAAAAAAAAAAAAAAATCACAGCACATCCTCCATTCCACCCCTCTTCTTTATTTTGGCAGGCGTGTCTCAAGCCCAGCAGTTGGGATTTCAAATAGCAAGAAGCTGCTGTCATTAACCACTTGCCTACAGGGCACTTATACCCCCCCCCTGCCCAGGCCAATTTTCAACTTTCAGCACTGTTGCACTTTGATGACAATTGTGCGGTCATGCAACACTATACCCATATGAAATTTTTATAATTTTTTTGAGACAGAGCTTTCTTTTGGTGGTATTTAATCACCCCTGGGTTTTTTATTTTTTTCTTTCCAAGGAACACAGCGCACCACCGATCGCTGTGCGCTCCCAGAGCCATGCACACGCGGTTAGAGTTGGAGGACATCCGATGATGTCATCCCAGAATGAGAGAACCGCCTTACGCCCATCATTTCCTTATATGGCGGGCGGGAGGTGGTTAAGCATCAGGACTAGGTAGAGAAGAGGAATATTTTGAAAGAAGGTTGATGATTTTTTTTTTTTTATGTAGCATGGTAAATGAAGCTGCTTTAACTAAAGCCAAAAAGATTTAAAGCAAAAGGTGCAGTGAGTTACTTATGAAGACTGGTGAAAGGAAATGTCTGGTTATCTCCATTCTCCACACAATCTACACTTCAGTCAGTGCTTTCCAGCACATGTTTTCGGGGCAAAGATTTGTGTCTTAGGAATGATGCACAGTATGAAATTTACTTAAGGGAATGTTTGTTTTAACAGTGTATGTGTACCTTTAAGAATTTGTTGATTTTAATTACATCAATAAGAATTTAAGTGAATGCATTGATCATCTTCTCTTACTCTCAGGTATGCTGGCCGAGAGCCTGCAGCAGCTACAGCTACAGGTAATAAAAACACTCACCTTGTGGAACTAAAGAGGTTTTTGGAGACCGCTTTCAATCTGCGCTCTTTTGAAGGAAAGACTTTTTGATGGTATATATACATAGAAACTAAATTCCACTACCATTTTAACATAGATTTGTATTAATATACTGAATACCTCTAAATAAATCTGTATTAAAGCTTTGTTTTTCTGGTAGATTACTGAATATGATTTGGTTCTTGAATTGGGTTGTGTTTCAAAAAGAGAGTTAATCTGAATTGCTGTTATTGTTCAGAATCCATATAATTAGAATAAACTAGAAAACTCCTGGCCCTATGGCTTCTTCCTTCAGAAACCATCAATGCCATTTATTACCAAGGAGTAGGAAAATTGGGAACCCTGTCGGAGCTATTGCTCATGGTGACAAGGCAGATTTTTTTTTTTTATTTTCACAGAGAATAATAAAACTCAATTGGTGACAAATAGAGCTCAGCTTTTGTTACCAATTTCTCTTCTCCAGTTTTTATAAATGGTAAAAAACCAGGATAACCAGTCAATAAACATTTAATTGACGTAACCTGTTCACATTTAAGCCTTGTTCTGATTACTTTTCTATTGAGTTTGTACTGCTTGGGGCAGTTTTTTAAATTTTTCACGTTAAAATCAGCATTTTGTGCTAGACAATTATTTACAACCATGAAACAGTTGTATATTTCTGAGAGAAAAAGATCTGTAGAATAAATTTGTGGCACGATATTTGCGTAGCTGTTTATCAAGCGCATACTTGCAGTAAAAAGTACACTAAAACTAATTTTAGTAAACACAATATAATACTTAGTTGTTTAGTAAAATATAAAATATGGGGTTTTGCTGAGTAAATAGATATCAAACATGTCAGGATGCCAAAATTATTTATTTCAGGTACTTATATAGCGCCGTCAATTTATGCAGCGCTTTACATATATATTGTACATTCACATCGGCCCCTAACCCTCAAGGGGCGTACAATGTAAGGTCCCTAACTCACATTCATACATACACATACTAGGGCCAATTTAGACAGGATCCAATTCACCTACCAGCATGTCTTTGGAGTGTGGGAGGAAACAGGAGTACCCGGAGGAAACCCACGCAGGCACAGGGAGAACATGCAAACTCCAGGCAGGTGGTGCCGTGGTTGCGTTTCGAACCGACGACCCTAGTACTGCCAGGCGGAAGTGCTAACCATTTAGCCACTGTGCTGCCCACCAAAATCACTTGTGTCCTCCAAATAGTGAAAAACAGTACCTGAAACCTTTCATGGGTATAGCGTTACAGGTCATCAGTTTTAATGTTAATTATGAAGTATGGCCCAAAAATGAATACTCTCACTCCAAAGTTCACAACAATGCCTCACGTGTGGCACAAATGCTGTTTACATACACATACGTGCCCGAATTGTTTTTACTTTTTTTTTCATTTAACTTTATTGCGGCCGCAAAGGGGCTAACATTCACCTATGTGATCGCATGTGCAGGTTACAGGTGCTCTTTATGGTGACACTTGAGTTTTAGACCATAATGTCTCCCTTGCCATCTACTGCAGCTAATCAAGCACAGAGCAGGCTTCATCAGCTGCTTACCCAGCTACAGTAGCCAGAGAATGAATAAACTGAAACTGGAAGTGAATTTCTTCTGGCTTCATTACTTGCAGAGGAGATGTGGGGGCTGCGCACCTCAGCCTGGCCCTTCTCTTCTCACTGACGTAAAAGTGACATGGCTTGCCAGCAAAAAAAGTATATCAAGCACATGGCTGCAGTCATGAGCCTGCTGTAACCACTGGAGGTCCAGGCTAAGGACAACAAGTGGTTAAAGAAAATCAAAAGTAGTAGCACATCCATTTCCGTGTGCTGCAAATCAGGGGATTGCAAAAGTCTAATGATTTTTTTTAGTTTTTGACAAATGAGTTATGGTTTATTTCTGGAGAAGAGAAGGATGGGGAGTTATGGGGTTCCAGCATCCCCAGTATCTTTATTTTCATATTTTTGCTGTAGAGATTTACATCTCTAGAGAAACAAGGAATGCAAAATTTTATCTTTATAACTCTGGGCTGCCTACAGTCTCATGCAAAGATGGGAGGGGGGCCACACAAACATGCTGCATGTTAGAATGTGTCTATATCTCAGGGACTGTGGACTCTAAAACACTTATCACACGTATAGGGTTAGCTCTCTGAAACTTAAGTGGGATTTTGCTACAGGTAGATCAAAATACTGCTTCCTGGACATCATCTTTAAGCTGGCCTTAGACACTAGGTGGTAGTACGATGACCTGTGAAGTCTTTACCAATTACTTTTTTTAAATCAGTACATAAGTATGCAAGAACATAACACAGGTGGCACCATACTTGAGCAAACATAGTGATTGGGAAAAATCCAACCAAGTTGACAGACTTGAGTTGTACATTTTACTAACAACCTTCTTATTCATAGTTTTAATGCCTCCATTTCCCTTTTATAGCCGCTTGTGTCTGAGTGTGTGCAATGTAAAATCCAGAGTATTAGGTCTCCTTCACATGGCTGTTTAGTCATGTATACCTTAGTTTAGCAGAAAGAATCAGCAGGTGCAAAGTCTTGACAGGCTGACAGCAGCCATCGCTGTTCACATGTAGCTGCACACCGGACATGTGCGGTTAATTGATCAATCAAGTGGATTGATCAAGAAACACAATGCTTACCTCTCCTGTTGCCCATGTCACTGCTCTGATCCTGAGAAATCCCCCGAATTCCCAGAAAAACTGACATTTCAGATCTCTTCCAGGATATGAACTGTGTTTGTTTGCATAGGCAGCAGGAGAGGTAAGCTATTCCTTTTTACAGGTATATGCCAGCTTGAGAGTTTTTAACCATGTCTTCATATTTACCAAATGTCTAAGATACTATTTGCAAATCTACTCCTGGCATTACTTGTATAGTCTGTAACAGCCCCATTATATTTTATGACATCCGGTTCCAGTTTACAGAGTTCTCAGGCTGGTGATAGACTGAAGTGTCTGCAGTTAAAATAAATAAATAATTCTTTACAAAGAAAAATGCATCAGCTGCCTTGGATTGCCTCCTTAAAATGGCTGTCATGATGATCATAGCTACTTTCTCTGTATCTTTACTTGTTGCATACTTTTTCCAGGACAGCGTTTTTGAAAGCGTGAGGCAAAAGATAACTAAACAGCAATCCTGACCTACATAGATCCACACAGGATGTCTTTAATTAAAAGTCTGTAGATGGTATTACCCTTGTCAGTACAACTCTTGCAGACAAACTCGGGAACTAGAGAAAATATATAGTGGATGCATGCACCAAGTTAAACCAAGAAAAGTTCAGAAACTGTAAATTGTTCATGGATGTGGAATTGTGCTTTAATCAGTCCAAAGTATAAATGTTCATTTTGCATTATTTGGCACTATGTTTGAAAAAAGCCTCATAATCGAGCATACTGTCCATTTGTACAGAAACAAATAAAGATTATCCACTCATTTTACAGCTGTGATGATAGCCATCAGTATGGCTCTTTGGAATCTTAACTTTAGAGATTCTGAAGTGGGCTATTAGTGATGACTCAAATTGAATTATTTGTGCAGGCAGTGAGATAGAGAAATGGCATGGATAGAATTTACAGCATTAATTAGTGGAATTGCTTTGTTTTTCACAAGCTTGTTATACTTATTTGCTAAGAGGAATTATATACTGTAATGCATTACCTAAAGTGTACCTGTCAGCTTCTACTGCTGCCCAAGGTAAGCCAGCAATTAACATCCACTTTCCAAACACAGGAGGGGTGCTAGCCCAGTGTGCCACTGTCTATACACAAGTGAACATTCCAGATGGCCACACTATTTTTCTTCATAGCAACACTTTATTTATTCAAAAACAATCCATAAAATCAACTCAGTGGTACAAAAGTACACATGGGGGACAAAGAGACAGATAGCAAACCTTTCACACTTGCTGTGCTTCTTTCAGACCTTCAAGACCATTGAACTGCTTTTATGGACTGTTTTTGAATAAAGTTTTGCTCTGAAGAACAAGGGAATGCAGCCATCAGGATTTTTGTAATTTATGTCACGTGTACCTGTCTTTATATAAATATGGAAGCTGTCACAAACCTGGTATCAATATGCATAAAACAAAGAAGAATGTAGCAAACGAATGCATGTACTCCTGCGCTGAACTGTGGACTCCCTGCTATTGGTATCCCCACATGGATGAGAGAAATGCAGGCCTTGCTGCCCTCAACGGACCAGGGAAATCCAAAAGAAACTGTGTGTAAAAGACAAAAAGAGGGCGCGCAGGCCTAGTGCACTACCTTAAAAATAGGTTTTATTAATAAAAAGTAAAATACTCACAAAGTGTAAAGTGTACCTGTCTTGATATAAATATAGAAGCTGTCACAAACCTGGTATCAACATGCATAAAACAAAGATAAGGGAAAAGTAAACATTTCCTATCACTATACTTGTTGCAGGTCATTGAGTCAGAAAATGTATAAATGTATGCTTTGTAGCTGCCATTCTGAACACAAGTGATATAAGTGGAGGATTCAACACACGAGGTGTATACTTCCTAAAACAGGTTTTCTTTAATGAGTTAAATAGTGTGTGATTCTATTTCCAAATTCAGTTCTGTCCAAAATTGGGGTTAATCACATTTTTTAGTACTGGAGGAATTGCAAATCTGATTTTCAATAGCTAACCTCTTGACGTTGGCCTATATGCAGCCACTCGGTGGGTTGGCCTTAACACTGAGCAGCCACATATATGCGGCCCTATTAAAACCACCAGCATGGTAGCCGCCGATGAATGGTAAGCTCCTGATGCATACTTGTAATCGCTAGCTTTCCTGTCATGTGACCACTGTGACAGCCAATCACAGCAGTCATATGACCCCAAAGCCCACCTCCCAGCGTTTAGAACCTTTTTAGGGCTGGGAGATAATTAGTGCCAAAGGATTAAACTAATCAAAACATCAAGAGCTCCAGGGGTATTTGAGATTTAAAAAAAAAGAAAAAAGAAAAAAGGTTTTTGCCGTCAATGGTCAGCGTCAATGACTAGAGTCAATATGCAGCTAGAAAATACACTTAGCATGTAAGAATGTTGAACCAGCTTCATGTTTAAATATTCCAAAGTTGCAGTACTATAGTAATTTGCCTAAAATCCTAGAAATATGAGGAGATAAAATACAAAAACCTAACAAATCATATTTGTGTTACAATAGAGTTATCAATGCCGACTTCCATATAGTGCTGCTATTTACTCCTGTGTATACCCAATTACTGATGGCTACAATTGGCATGATATAGTGATTGTATTTGGAGTCTTGCTAACCCATACTGTGACACCATGTTTTACTGCACCAGGTGACACCAACCCTAGTGATGTCACTGGCAAATACATAAGCAGTGATAATTAGTGAAAACTATTGTCAAAGTGATTAGTAGATCCGGAAATGCATATGGTTGAACTGGATGGACTTTTGTCTTTTTTCAGCCGGACTAACTATATAAATAAGAGAAACTAAAAATATATGCAAATCTTGACTTACTTCCCACTACTGCCCAATAACGAGCTGGGAAATCAAGGGCCAAGCTCAACTTTCACAAGTCAAAATTTGCATGTAACTTTAGTTGCCTATAACTCTTTATCTACTGATGCCTTTCATGGGAGGTAGTCCTTGCATCTTGCTGCAATTGAAGTGACCAGGAATGTTGCATAAAACAGGGAATGATTAGCACTTCTGTCAATTTTAAAGGTCAAGTGCAGCTCCTGCCTCCTCTCCCCCAATTTTCCTTCCCTGTGACAGCGGGTGTGGAATCTTCTCCCTGCACGCTCTGTCACAATATTAAAAACAGCGCAGCCTTTCAGGGCTCCTCCCACAATGCAGCGTCATTCACAGTTTCCTGTAAATGTATACCTACAAGTACCATCAGCCATTGCAGCTGGCGGCTTTTAGTTCTCAGTGAGTTACGAGGGCACTTGTGAGTGCTCTTGTAGTCCATTGATTCTTCACTGCCATTCAGGAACTGCCTGCACGTATGAGGTATGGGTAGACATCTTACTGAGTGTCAGCAGGATCAAGGTATTGCACCTGCAATCTGCTGATCACGGGTGCAAAACCTTACAGACTGCAATGTAAAAAAATAATAAATGCACATTTTTTTTACTTGCACAAAAATGTGCATTTTATTATTTTTTTTGGAAAAGGTGAACTTTTCATTTAAATGCCTGTTGTGTCCTTATTGTGGTGGTTTCTCCATCACTTTCTTTGAAGACAGGAAGTAGTGGGAAAGCTCTCCAATTTAAGTAAAAAACAAGACCCAATTCAGTAAAGCGAAGAAGGGTTGAAAATTGACAATGGGTCAAATATAATTATGCACACATGCTGGTGAATCAAGTAAATTGTATCCCGCAGTATTTACTATGTGCTTAAATAGCACAAGTTCCAGCAGTCAGATGCCTAAAAAAAAAAAGTGATGTTCTGTAATGTTTATGGGTGAAGTAAACTTAAAGGATTTTTCATAAACCTCTAATTTCAGGAAAAGGGGTATCGCAGTGCACATACGCACCAGAGTTAATGTAATTTCCTCTTACTAGAAAAGATAAACCCCCTCAGTTTGCATCCAGTCTATGAGTACCTAGTGGGGAAAATCCTCACTTAGCAATGGCGGATTACAGCGCTTGGGAGCAGGCGCCTCTCAGGTTGATAATTGCTACCCTTTTCTATTGCAAGGTCTTACACTGACACTGCTCCATCCTCCTGACTCAGACCCCCTCACAGACACACAACATGCAGCTTGTCTGACTAAACCAGAATTCTCTGCCACCATGTCTGATCTAAGTCCAAAATCTTTCGCTACTTATGAAAAGCACCGGAGGGACAGTCAGCACTCAGAGGAACAGTCAGTAATGTCAAACGGCAATATTCTTTATTAATATTAAAATGACATGAAACGGCTGTAAAACAGCCAACGATTTTTGACTATCAGACCTTAATCATGGCTGATACCACCGTCTTTTTCATAGGTTGCGAGGCCATAACTTTATCTTTTTGCGTTGTTTTCTAAACCATTTTTTTTTTTTTTGCCAGGTGGCTGCTTGGGCCTCTGCTGATGTGTTCTTTGGCCTTAAGGTGCTTCTGCTATTAACTGTCTGTTTGGGTCTGTTGACCTTTGTTTTTCCTGCGGACCTGTTGCTGTTGTTTTGGTTATTTTTGCACACTCAATTTATCGCTTGGGGACATCTCATAGTCTAAGAATCAATTCCTGTGTCCCATCTTGTACTTCATAGATAATAAGAATTTTTACCTCATTGTAAATTTCCATATATTGGAGTACAGTACAGGACACAGATCCCTCACCTCTTTCCTCTGTGATCTTGTTACTGCTTGCTTGTTAACAAACTGGAGACTCATGGAGTCGGCAGGTTTATATGGATACACTATTGAGCAGTTCCAGCAAAACTTTTTCAGGTGACCAGTCACCTGAAGGTAGCAGCATATAACCAATGTTCTAAGAAGCCATCCCTCTGTTCTGCACTGTACTCAATACGTATATGGGATTTACAGGTGAGTCAAAATTCCTCTTTTTGACTTTTATGGAAAGAGTCAGTACTGCAGGATTAGAAAAAAATGTTGTAAGGAAGATCACATTGCACAGAGTAAAGTGTCAAGATGTTTCTGCATTCTACTGGTACCGATCACTCGTTGTGTTCTTTCTGGAAAGGAAGGGGCTGGTAAATGTAATGTACCCGGACTCTTTCCCCACTCTCCATCCAGAAAGATCTTACTGTGTGCTTGTAGCTGCTGAAAGGAGAGGAGGGAAGCTGGCAGCACCGTGGGGGTGAGCACACAAAGGGGGCCTGGGCAGCAGGGGGGGCAATTACTGGAACCGATCTCCTGTATGGCTCTGCAGCAGCTGAAAGCCAGTGGGAGGGAGAGGAGAAGAAGCCAATTTTCAGCTGCTGCAAAGAGAGTCATACTACAGGGGATCAGTTCCAGTAATTACCCCCTCCCACCATACCAATCACCCTCCCAGCCTACATCCAATTCACCCAGCTGCCTGGGCCTCCCTGCTGGCCTGGGCCCCATACATGAGGACTGTTGGTATCCCCTTATCCACGGCCCTGATTGCTGGTGTAATTCTGGATTCTAGATGAAACTCAGGATTACATATACATTCCAAAAATCCTGATTCCGGAACCCTAGAGCTGGATGGAAAATGTGGTAATCGCCTACTGGGCAAACATGATAGATGTTTGCCCAGTTGAATAAAAATAATACCTGCAGAGCCATGAAATCTAACTGTCTTGAAATCAAGAGTATAGAGGACATACTTTCTATTGTGTTCTGTGATTTGACTGAGTAAATTTACCCTCACTTCTTGTACCTGTGACACCAGTGCAAGAAACATGAAGTGGAATGTTACCAGGACACGAAAACATGGACAGCTACAAAAAAATGTCAGAAGGTTTAACCGTTCCCCATTCTCCTAAAACTTAGTTTTTGCTTTGTCTGCATACCTGTTGAAAGTATACAGAACCACTCTCCCCCCCCCCCCCCTTCTCTTGGCACAAGCAGCCAATAAAATAAATAAGTCACAATGTTGCCAGGTAGATTACACTGCAGCCCTCAGTGTGGGGACTCCATTTGAGAAACTGAGAAAAATCTTAGGTTAATTTTTTCCAAAGACAGTCTACTAAAAATGAGGGCTGTCCCCAGAAACTGGGGACATCTCAACACCTTAATCCAGAGAATGTACAGGAAAAAGGGGGAAGCCTTTATGAGGCCCCTCTTTATTTCATGGGACTGTGGCGGTGGCATTTTAACACCTAGGTCATTGATTTTAATGCGGGTTAATTTGATAGGTCAATTATAAGTATATTTCTTCAGAAATAATTGAAAGTACACACCAACATTTTTAAAACCTCCACTTGTTTTGTTAGTTTTTTGTTACAGAATGATTGAACAAGTTATAAAGTGAAACACCTTGCTTCAAAACTCTTAAGTTAGGCCCAGTACTTCTGTATGGACCTAAAATTATATGCAAAAATATCAATTGAGTACTAACGTGATACTTTTTTTATTTGCACTAACATACAATTTTGAGGACAAGCTTTCGGGGAATGTCCCCTTCTTCAGGTCTAAGCAGTGCTGAAACAAAGATTTGTTTCAGTACTGCTTAGACCTGAAGAAGGGGACATTCCCCGAAAGCTTGTCCTCAAAATTGTATGTTAGTGCAAATAAAAAAAGTATCACGTCAGTACTCGTTCCTGTCGCAAATGCACTAATACGGCTACAATCAACTCATGCAAAAAAATCCAAAGATTAAAAATTAAATTGCAACCAGTAAGTTACTGATGGCTAAACTGAGCAATCAAAGTGATCATCTTGTCGCATTTAAAAATGTAGGGAATTAAATGTTTATTATGTCACTTTATTAAAGTGATTCTAAAGGTTGTAATGTTAAAACAAAACAATCATGTTATACTTACCCTGTACAATGGTTTTGCACAGAAGAGCCCGATTCTCTTCTTTGTGGGTTTCCCACCAGTGGTCCTGGCTCCTCTCCTCTGCCAAGTGACCTCAATAGCAAGCCTTTTGCTACTGGGGCACTCGAGGGGGCTAGGTTCTGAGCAGCGCTCCTGTGAATGGATATTGTCCATTTACGCACAAAGTGCAGCTCAGCCCCTCCCTTCTCCACATTGGCTCACTGCCGTGGCTTTCATGCACATTGCTGGATCGAGATCAGGCTCAGGTAAGTATAAGGGGGGAGCTGCACATAGAATGCATTAAGATAAAACACCTGTGGCATTTAGAACCACTTTAAACATGGTCAAGAAAGCTTTATTGATAGTAACGGACAGATTTACTCAATTAGATAATTTTTCAATTGTTCAAGTGATCATGTTGCTTACAGGTTTCCTTGTGAACTACTATAAATTGACCTCATGAAGAGACCTTTACATATCAGGATTGGAGACTATTGGAAGAATATAGGACCAGAGCATTTCACACCATTTTTCCCATAAAGGGTAGCTATGATGAAATTAAATCATATATTCATGTCCAAATTGAATTAAAATTACTACCTGCCTCAATTAACATGAACAATTGATGTTTAAAAACATACTTTTTAAAGAATCTCATACATTTACATCCTTCCATGCAGGATAGTACACATCTTCACTATATCTGTGAATATGCACTGTCTTGTCACACATTTCACAGATGCAATTGCAGAAGGAATAAAACAAGAGCGCATCGGCCTACCACATTATCCCAGGTAACTGTTTATTACCACATAGATGAAATATATTCACAAACAAGTGGTGACAGATCGCGTATAGATAGACAGTCACAAGATGCATTAATCCACAATGAGCCAAAGACTCTGATGTCAATGAAGTGCCATCTAGGGGGCAAATCCGGCTGACGCATTTCGATTTTGAGGGTAACTCTTGCTCAGAGCCACAGGGGTTACCCTTGAAACTCGTCAGCTGGATTTGGGCTATAGATGGCACTTCATTGCCATCAGTGTCTTTGGCTCGTTGTGGATTAATGCATCTTGTGACTGTCTAAATGCGATCTGTCCCCACTTGTCCCAACTTGTTTGTGACTATAATATTTTATCCATGATTTAAGAAACAGGTATCTGGGATAATGCTCTAGGCAGTGCACTCTTGTTTATTCCTTCTGCAGTTGCATCTGGACTCAACCTTTCTTATACGAGTGCTGCAAGGCTTGGCCTACCCGTTGGAGTTTCGCACATCTGAGTTCCACCGAATATTTCTGTTCCTAGCTTTCCACACCCATGTGCAGGAGCTCCTGACATTCAGGGATGTTGTGAAAGGGAGAAGTTTCAGGAAGCAGTCAGTGCAGGAACACACCACATGTGACATCATTGCTGCTTGCAATCAGCAAAGTACCATGGCATATATAGTCCTTAAAAATCTAAAGTAAACCAAAGGAATGAGCAGGGGAGATGCCACAAAGCATACTGAGTTTCCAGAAAGTTGTTGAAAAAGGTGGCCAATAGACAGGAAGCGCTCACAACGCGAAGGATGAAGTTTCAAGTAAGCTTATATTGGATTGTTAAAAATAACTATTGTATTGCTATTAAAATGCTGCTGTTATAAAATGAAAGTGTTTGCTGTGACTTTAGATCTTTAAACACAATGTAAGAAAAGGGGGGGGGGGGGTGATTATACAAATAATACAGACCTTATTAAATAATGTCAATTTTATTAATCAACATCCACTTCGTATTGTTTGAATGGGGTAGGTCAGCAATTAAACACATCACAAATTGTAGGTGAAAAAGATTATATTGTATAAAGAATTAACATGAACAGCTTAATTATTGATAAGGGAATATTACATAAAATTATACTCTAGTAGTGGTTTCCCAACTGCAGCCCTCAGACCAGATGTGGCCTTTTACTTGCTTTGGTCCGGCCCTTGGGGCACTATTATCCCCACTGTTTGAAGGCACTGATGGAGCATACTTCCTCCCACTGACACCTACAATGGGGCATATTTTCCTCCAATATCACCAAGGATGGGACACTATTCCTCCCATTAATAAAAATGATGGAGTGCTATTTCTCCTCTCACTGACTGCAGGCGCTATGAATTTTTTAATGCCACTGCCCACCAATTCTAAGGTGTTAACTTGCAGTGATGCCAGGGCATTTTTTTTTACTTCCACTGGCAAAATCTGGTCCTCTAAAGTCTAAAGGACAGTAAACTGGCCCTCTGTGTAGAAATTTTGGAGAGCCCTGCTCTAGAGGCATAAGGCTCTGTTCACACTAGTGCGATTTCAGATGCATCTTGAGTTGCAGAGAATTGCATTACAATGGAAATCAAATTGTTCTCAATGGTGTCTGTTCATATCCATGTAATTCAGTACAGTGCAATATTTGAAAAGGTTCCTATACTACTTTGGTGCAATACCAGCATGACGCAAACCACTTCAAAGTATCATCTACAGTACGTTGCACAACATAATTGTACTGAGAGTTGGATCAAAATGGAGTTGCAGCAGTGTGAACCTATCCTAAAACCACAAAGATTTACAGTGATACCCAATACTAGCAAATAATGAAAACTCTGCACCATAGAAGACAAACAACAAATTCAAAATCCAGGGCAAGAAGTTCAAACACTCACAAACTGGTTAACTAGTCAAAAGTATATCAAACATTACAGATCCCGGCTGATGAGATAATGGCTGAAGTCTTGGCCTACAAGTGTATCAGGTCTTTCTGTCCAGGTCCACTCCTCCAGACAGGCCTTTCCTAAGTGTCCCCTCTTCTGCTATTCTTATACAAGTTCCTTGCATTTGCTACCATTGAGGAATCTATGACTGGTCCAAACTGCACAATTATAGCTTTCTCATGAAAGCGATTGGATGGAATTTAAGTCTGCTCTGCTATAATGCCTATCCCATAATAATTAAGATCTCTCCTTACTATTTGGTGATATGACATCTAGAGCATGTATATAGTTAAATTTGTCTGTCATCATATCTAGATATTTTAATAAACAGCCAACTTAGCGTACCAAAGCCACATGACCAAACGGAGAAGCAACATCTGTTAAACTGCCTCCACCCTGTTCACTAGCCCTCTTAAGACAAAGAGGCAATCTTAATTACAATGCATAACAGGAAAGACTATTTCTTTTGACAAGCATGTGACAATCTTGTAAATACATACATGGCCCATCATGTCTCACAATAATCTCTTGGAATTAATTGCATATATATTTTATTGGGCAATATTTCTTACACCAATAATTGTATTGAATGTTTAGAGCCTTTCTCAACCTTTTTGACACAGAAGAACCCTTGAAATAACTTCTCAAGGAACCCCTTCTAAAAAAAATCAATATATCTACAATTCATGATATGTTGGTGTGATGGTTAGTAGGAAGAATGCTCCTTACACTTGTGGTCATTGGGAAGAAATACCCCCTTACAGATAGCTAAAAAGATCAATGGTGTCAGGGGGAACCTATCTGAGAGGCAGAAATCGCTCTTTGCTTAAAGCGGAGTTCCACCCAAAAGGGGAAGTTCCGCTTTAAAGACTGGTCCCCCACTCCCCATTAAGGATTGGCACCTTTGGGGAGCGGGGGGGGGAATGGGTACTCGAATTTAACAGGTACCTGCTCCCACTTCTGCTGTGATTGCCTAGGCTATTGGAAACAGAAGTTGTCCTCCTACCCTCCCTCCCCGAAGTCTTGTGGGACACGTGACAGGTCCCAGAAGATGATGGGGCCATTCAGGAAGCGCAGCACTACTCGCACATGCGCAGTGGGAACCCGGCTGTGAAGCCACAAGCTGTCACAGCTGGGTGCCCACACTGAAGATGCTGGCTCCTGAAATACAGGACGGCCGGTGAAACGGGTTGTGGCAGGGGTGACACGGGATCGTGGGACAGGGGAGTGGCTGTTTTTTAAAACTCAGCAGCTACAGTTTTCATAGCTACTGACTTTTATTTTTTTTACAGAGTGAGTGGAACTCCATTTTAAGGAACCCTAGTCGATAAACCCTGTAGATGTATTTGCTATTGAAACTATTTGTTCTAATTTGCCATCTACAGTACAGTATATCTTCTATATAAAGCATATTAGACTGTTAGAGGTGTGTGTCCTATAGTCTACGCTCTGAAAATTAAATAAAACCCACCTATTTTGCCATGTCCTAGTTATGTGATGATATCCTACATCACACACAGAATAGAAAAGGGTAGGTTTTTTTTTTTAAATTCCCATCATATTCTAAGGATAGGTCAGCTCTCTTATTTTAATTTACAAATGTGTGCATCTGCCCCTTTGTCTGAAAATAACCCAGGAAGCAGTCCTCTGGTTTTCTGGTGGATCATGGGCTTCTTTTGACCTTTTCGTCAATGTGACCCTGACAATACTTCAGAATAAATTGTGGTATTCGTTACAAAATGTAATGTCTCCAGTAATGTAACATTTTCCACTGTGCATGACTTTTTTAGCAATATATTGACACATGTAATCTATATAAATGTAGATAACATTAAAAAGAAAGTAATGTATATTTTAATTAATTTGTGACAAAAAGTGTTTCTCTTTGCACTGGATTTAAGACCAATGTTCCCTAGAAGGTTTATATACTATCTGAGGATAGAAGTGTATGCCTCTAGTGGGTGGATAAGTGGCTGCTTATTATATTGTCCACTTTAGCCATTTTTGTGACCATTTCAAATTGTAAAGGACTATGTGATATGAAATGTGTGCATCTTATTGCAGTTCACTGCTCGTTTTTCCATATGGAGGAGTAAGCATAGCCCCAATTCAGACACACTCACCAGCCACTTTATTACACCTGTTCAATTGCTTGATAACACAAATTGCTAATCAGTCAGTCACATGACAGCAGCTCAATGCATTTAGTCATGTAGACATGGTGAAGACAACTTGCTGAAGTTCAAACTGAGCATCAGAATGGGGATTAAGTAACTTTGACATGGTTGTTCGTGCCAGACGGCCTGGTCTGAGTATTTCAAAAACTGCGGATCTACTGGGATTTTCACACACAACAATGTCTAGGGTTTACAGAGAATGGTCCAAAAAAGAGAAAATATCCAGTGAGCGGCAGTTGTGTGGACGAAAAGGCCTTGTTGAGGTCAGAGGAGAATGGACAGACTGGTTTGAGACGATAGAAAGGCAACTCATGTCAATATGGACCAAAACCTTTGAGGAATGTTTCTAACACCTTGTTAAATCTATGCCATGAGGAATTAAGGCAGTTCTGAAGGTAAAAGGGGGTCCAACCCGATACTAGCAAGATGTACCTAATAAAGTGGCCAGTGAGTGCATAAGTGTACTATATTCTTTTGAGTTTAGGATGCCAAAAAATGAGGTCTAGCATTTTTGTAATCAATATCGCATATTTGTTTCTATGATTTCCAGTGCAAGAATCTATGCTAGCAGCGAGTGACCAGAACTGCCATTTGGTAAGAAGCAAAACTCTTTTGGTAGGAGTAATAAAGGAGGAATTCCCATCAAAACTGCAATTTACATATACAGAAAATATGAGCTAGTAAAAGTAGTTTTGCCTAGTTCTTCAAGTGACACTAAACAATATCTTTATTCTCCAAACATCATTCTTATACAATGACTATCTAATGGCCCTGTTATTTGTCTTTCATGAAATTACTTTTTACTGTGAGTTTCCGCCTCCTTGAGGGTGGCTATCTTCCTACATACAGTGGGACAATGGAGAACAAATGTAGCCACCCACCAACAGTTAAAGATAATTGGAACAGAGCAGTTTAAAAAAAAAAGTAATTTAGGGAATTGGAGATGGCTCAGCAATTGAAGATACTTTTTGAGTATACTGTATGTGTACTTTTTGAATATATATTATATACTCGAATATCATTTTCTTTTTTTAACCTGCAAAAATACAAATGCACAGTTCCGCCTGATCTATGTATAGTTTATTACTTCAGAAAACCAGTGATGATCAGCATGTAATATAAACTGTCCATCTTTATTTATTATCCACTAAAATGAGTGTCAGCCAGAAAGGATTAAACATCAATCTGAATAAAATAGGGGTATGGTACACACAGGTAATTCATTTGTTTCTCAGTTTGAATGCTCATCAGATACATAGTAATCCTTGCAAGCAAATGAATTCTGGAATCCAAATTATGCACATAAAATGGTGGTGTAGCAACACTGAACATGAATATAGTATACAATACTTAGCAGGATGGATGTACTGTACAGTATATCTCCAGCACTAGATATTCCACTACCAACAAACAGCAAAATCTCTGCTACTGCTTGACAGCAACAATGTGTTTCTACATGCTCAGAGTCTTTTTTCACGATTGTAGCAAATTAATCAAAACTAGATTTGCTGGTAGAGAGCTGAGGACAAAGTCCAGCAACAAAGAACTTGGTTACAGTACACAACTGCAAGTAAACAGTAAGAATATACAGTATGAATAAAAACACAACAAAGTCCTTAATGCACAGCGTGACAAATTTTTTTACCTTTCTGGCCCTATAACTGCACTTGAAATGGCTAGTCACTACATTAATTCTAACAGCTCTTGATATGAGAACATTTGTAATAGCACATTTAATTCCAGGCTTTCAGTAAAAGGTAATATTTGCAGGAACACCGCTCCTCATGATCTTAGTTTCCAATCTGTAATCTCACTTTGCATACGGTATATTTGACAATGTTGCCATCAGTACAGTCTGACACTTATTTTACCTGCATTACAAAGGACACTTGGTATAGAGAGCAGGAAGATTCAAATTAGTGCAGCAAAATTAAAATAAAATTTAGAGCCAAAAGCAGAAGTCTAAGTCCTCATGCATACTTGATGTTTTAGCTGCTGTTTTGCCTTTTGATATTTTTTTTCTACAGCCAGTAAACTACCCAGCATGTTATCCTATGTGTCCATGCACACATAGACTATAATCAACGTTTTTTTGGCTTGAAAAACCCCCCCAGGACTAGTGGATTTCTAGAGGGTTTTTTTTAGCTGTAAAAAGCTCTAACGCTGAAAAACGCAGTAAATCATGGCAAACTGACGTTTTTGGACTTTTTTTTTTGCAAAAAATACATTTTTGTTGAAAAAACCCACTAAAAAATGCAAACACAGCTAAACGCTAATACAAAAACGCTGAAAAAAGCACATTTTTAACATGACTTTACACAGCTAACGTTATCAGCGTTATTAAAACACCCAGTGTGCATGGATTGAAGCTAATAAGTCCTCATGTACAGCCGGACATTTTAAAAACCTTGGTAGTGTTAGCTGTATAAAGTCATGTGAAAACTGTGAGTTTTTCAGGATTTTTTAGAGTTTTTTCATTAGCATTTAGCCACGTTTTTCTGCTTTTTTTTTAGCATTTTTTACACAAAAATGTTTAAAAAAATGTTGCTAAAAAAACACCCAAAAACTCTGGTCTTGCTGCGTTTTTCCACGTTTACCAGCATTAGAGCTTTTTTAAAGTAAAAAAACTCCTCTAGAATCCCACTAGTTTTGTTTTGTTTTGTTTTTTTTAGCCAGAAAGCACCTCTGCCAAAAAAATGCTGATTAAAGCCTATGTGTGCATGCTGACCTAGGAGAACATAACTAGTGCAGCCTGTCAACATGCTGAAAATATTGGCAACAATAAAACTGCAATAATTAAATGCATTATCAGGTTTAAACAATATCTCTGCATATACTGTATACTGCTATTCAACACTTTGCTGTTACATTCCTAATATATAAATCTCCGATTAAGAAAGTCAGGGTGCAGTCAGAGCTTTTTACCTATATAATGGTTTCATGTTATTAATGCAGAAAGTGCTGAAGGTATTGGACCAGTATTACAGCCAGTGAGCGGTCATCAATGGCAGCCTCCATGCCCACTTAGTACAAGATTCCTGTAAACAAGGTTTAATACTTCTGTACTATTTTAACTAGAGATGAGCGAATTATTCAAAAATTCGATTCGGCTGATTCGCCGAATTTGCGGAATAAATTCGATTCGATGCGAATTTATTCGCTGCGAATTTAACTTATTAAAAGGGTTTCTAGGCTTCAGAGAGCCTTTATATTAGTGCAGAACACTGTACCTTTAATTTAAATGCCCTTGGAGTCTGCTGGGGAAGAGAAATAATACTGTCAGTCAGTATGACATGCAGATGAGTGCCGTCGATCTTAGAATCACCGCACACTTCACTCATTTGGGCAGTCACGGGGCCAAAACCAGAGTGTGGAGCCACAGTGTGGCGGTGGAGGCAGCAGCAATGGGAGGCCATACAGCACCCTATGACAAAATGGAAACCAGCAGCAGTGTGAGGAGACCTGAAAGTGGCACATGGCAGAGTGTGGCGATGGAGACAGCAGCAATGGGAGGCCGTACAGGGACCCATGACACACTCTGGACCTGGCAGCAGCATGAGGAGGCGGTACAGGGGCCCATGACAGATTACGGGCCTGGCAGCAGCATGAGGAGGCGGTACGGGGGCCCATGGCAGATTACGGGCCTGGCAGCAGCATGAGGAGGCGGTACAGGGGCCCATGACAGATTACGGGCCTGGCAGCAGCATGAGGAGGCGGTACAGGGGCCCATGACAGATTACGGGCCTGGCAGCAGCATGAGGAGTCGGTACAGGGGCCCATGACAGATTACGGGCCTGGCAGCAGCATGAGGAGGCGGTACAGGGGCCCATGGCAGAGTGGCGAAGCGTAAGCAGCTTAAATTGAAGGCCATACAGAGGCCTATGTTAAAAAGTCCCCCCAGCAGCAGTGTGGGGAGACGACTATCAAGAGTCCAATGGCAGAGTGGCGGAGCAGAAGCAGCTTCAATTGAAGAAGAAGAGGATGAGGATGAAGAAGATGAGGATGAAGAAGAGGATGAGGAGGATGAGGATGAAGAAGAGGATGAGGATGATGAAGAAGAAGATGAGGATGAAGAAGAGGATGAGGATGAAGAAGAGGATGAGGAAGAAGAAGATGAGGATGAAGAAGAAGAAGAGGATGAGGATGAAGAAGATGAGGATGAAGAAGAGGATGAGGATGATGAAGAAGAAGAGGATGAGGATGAAGAAGAAGAAGATGAGGATGAAGAAGAAGATGAGGATGAAGAAGAAGATGAGGATGAAGAAGAAGAAGAGGATGAGGATGAAGAAGACGAAGAGGATGAGGAAGAAGAAGAAGAGGATGAGGATGAAGAAGAAGAAGAGGATGAAGAAGAAGAAGAAGAAGAAGAGGATGAGGATGAAGAAGGAGAAGAAGAAGAGGATGAGGAAGAAGAAGAAGAAGAGGATGAGGATGAAGAAGAAGAGGATGAGGAAGAAGAAGAAGAAGAAGATGAGGATGAAGAAGAAGAAGATGAGGATGATGAAGAAGAAGAGGATGAGGATGAAGAAGAAGAAGAAGAAGAAGAGGATGAGGATGATGAAGAAGAAGAGGATGAGGAAGAAGAAGAAGAGGATGAGGAAGAAGAAGAAGAGGATGATGATGATGAAGAAGAAGAAGAAGAAGAAGAGGATGAGGATGATGAAGAAGAAGAAGAGGATGAGGATGAAGAAGAAGAAGAAGAAGAGGATGAGGATGAAGAAGAAGAAGAAGAAGAGGAAGAAGAAGAAGAAGAAGAGGATGAGGATGAAGAAGAAGAAGAAGAAGAGGATGAGGAAGAAGAAGAGGATGAGGATGATGAAGAAGAAGAGGATGAAGAAGAAGATGAGGATGAAGAAGAAGAAGAGGATGAGGATGATGAAGAAGAAGAGGATGAGGAAGAAGAAGAAGAAGAGGATGAAGAAGAAGAAGAAGAAGAAGAGGATGAGGATGAAGAAGAAGATGAGGATGAAGAAGAAGAAGAAGAGGATGAGGATGAAGAAGAAGAGGATGAGGAAGAAGAAGAGGATGAGGATGAGGAAGAAGAAGAAGAGGATGAGGAAGAAGAAGAGGATGAGGATGAAGAAGAAGAAGATGAGGATGAAGAAGAAGATGAGGATGAAGAAGAAGAAGAGGATGAGGAAGAAGAAGAAGAAGAGGAGGATGAGGAGGAAGAAGAAGAAGAAGAGGATGAGGATGAAGAAGAAGAGGATGAGGACGAAGAAGAAGAAGAAGAAGATGAGGATGAAGAAGAAGAAGAAGATGAGGATGAAGAAGAAGAGGATGAGGAAGAAGAAGATGAAGAAGAAGAAGAGGATGAGGATGATGATGAAGAAGAAGAAAAGGATGAGGATGATGAAGAAGAAGAGGATGATGGTGAGGAAGAAGAAGAAGAAGAAGAAGAAGAAGAAGAATAAGAGGAGGATGAGGATGATGATGAAGAAGAAGAGGATGAGGATGATGAAGAAGAAGAGGATGCGGATGAAGAAGAGGATGAGGATGAAGAAGAGGATGAGGATGAAGAAGAAGAAGAGGATGAGGATGAAGAAGAAGAAGAAGAGGAGGATGAGGATGAAGAAGAAGAAGTAGGATGAAAATAAGAAGAATTCCAGTACAGCAAAAAGTGTATCTGCAGAGAGCTCCGCTATTTCTGACAGTTCTCTGACAGTTCCTTCACATTTACAGCGGTTGAAACATTGTATCTATTTGTTTCCGAATAAAAACATCTGTATCCTAAATGGAAACAAATAGATACAATGTTTCAACCGCTGTAAATGTGAAGGAACTGTCAGAGAACTGTCAGAAATAGCGGAGCTCTCTGCAGGGACACTTTTTGCCGGCTGTAGAAGGGATGAAAATCGGCCGATCGGGGAAAATTCGATTCGTGCATCCGAAGTTTGCTAATTTTCGGATTCGGCGCGAATCGAATTTTTCCTAATATTCGAAACGAATTCCACTTCGCCAAGTTCGATTCGCTCATCTCTAATTTTAACATTTACCTTTTTTTTTTTTACAATTTTCTTGAGATTTGTCACATGGGAGCAGTTTCACTAATGGTTCATATTTTTTTACTACAAGGAAGAGAATTCAATCTTTTCATTAGCTGACTCCATCCTAAAATAAACCCATGCTGTTTTTGTATCATGTGGCTCTGACTTACCCCCCTCATTCCCTTGCCTTCCTATTCCTAGTGAAGAATGAATCTTTATAGGCCAATAGAAAGAGTAGAGGTGGCAGGAGGTGGGCCAGTACTCAACCATGCTGCACCCTGGTTACAGTTTAGATGGTATAGTGTCTTTGGTTTTGGTGGTCCCTGGTCATTCTGGACAGCTACAGATGCATGCATGCAGGCAGTTTGAGGGATAGGGTAGTTAAAAAGGATAACCCATAGTGTTTTTTAAATTACAAATACTGGTATTAGTAAAAGATCCATCGAAGAGAGTCTAAAGGATTATAATCTGAGGAATATTGCCAATTCCTGCATTTTGGTGGTCATACATCATAACATCCCACTGCCAGAACATTATACACTATTTTGGGACATAAGCAGTAACTGTCATTTCTCCTCTGTAGAACTGCAATGATGACCCTGAGGCCACTTCGGTGTTCTTATGACAAGCTTGTGTAGTGTTTACCCTAAGCTTCTGATTGCCCATTGCAAGCTGTTGGGAAATGTCAAGAAATTTTGGAAATATGTTAAAGAAATATAATTTTGAGTTTTGATTGCATAACAATTACATCTCACTCACATGTAAAAACATAGACGTTGTGAGTAACAAGAATGAAGCAACAATCCGGAGGACTGCATAATTTTAATCATAAAATCCTAAAAAAAACTCTGCCTTGGCCAGGCCGGCCATGTATTGGGATTAAGTAGTAATAGTTAAAAATTGCACTGATGTACTGTATATAGAAAATTTGCTCAGATGTCACAACAAAGCAGAAAAAGGATGTTTACAGCAGTGCAAGCTATCAGACCTGTATGATCCTCCACTATCCTATTAACAGTGGAAAGCTTTCAAGTGGTGTTTGCACAGAACTATTGCCTATAGCAACCGAAGGATTTTTTGCGATATGCAGTACAAAAGTGTTGTCAATAGTGACAACCAGGTTTCATCTTTTACATACACCGGGAATTCGTAATTATAATAAATAGCTTCACTATTGAACCAATTTCTTTGTCTTTTGAAAATTGGTTTACACATTTTATTAGCACTAGGGAACAAAACCCATTCATTTTCATGTTTGCATAGTTATTCCATTCCAAGTGTCTTATTTGCACTTTAGATTGGCTACTGCCATTTTTGATTGACTAGTTGCCATTTACAGCAGTATGGGGTTTTTTTTCTACAGCTAATTAAGCAGTGTCCTACATGGACAAGAAGGTAAGTCAGGTGACTTGGATACAGTGAGGTCATCGCAATGCAACTAAAAAGGACATTCAGGTCCACTTGGAAAGCAATAAAGTGAGACAGACGTTGGTGAAGGTAATTTTTTCACAGTAACAAGCTAGATGGGAAGTGGTTTTTAAGATGTATGATCTGCGCTTACACATCCAGATATTCTTTCTGTGTGTTTCTTTGCTTGGGTGCTCTTCTGAATCCATGTGAACAAGCCCAGCAGGAGGCAGTCACCTCTAATGTAATGATTCCAGTCATCTGTAGCCATGGTATTCCCCACCCTGCAGCCAGATGTACACATTCCTCTTGTAGAAGTGTGGCTGCCTAAGCTCATTTTTATTTCTAAACAACACACAGGCACAATCCCTTTTCCTAAAACTGGGTTTTTGTATTTACTACAAAATTCTTTTCCTGGAGTTCAGGAAAACCAAAACATCAGTGTACAAGTAGGGTAGCTGGCAGATTAAAGAGCTGCCTTAAGACCTTTACGTAAAAAGCTGGCATCGGGAGAGGCCTGAACGTCCACCTGGTAGAATTTAGCAGCCTTGCAGATTTGAGTAACAGATGCCTGATGCCAAAAGGCTCTTGAAGCTCTCACTGATTTAGTAGAGTGCACCTTGACAGGAAAGGGTGGAATCTTGTTCTTAAACCCATAAGCTTGAGGGAAGCTGCCTGAACCACCTAACAATAGTGGGGGCAGAGAGCTAGGATGTTTACTCCGTGTACCCTAAGGAATGACAAAAAAGGAGTGAGTCACTCTGAGGAAGCTAAGGCTGACAGAAAACTTGAGCAGCTGGCATCACATCCAAAAAAAAGGGATATCTCCTTAGGATGTACAGAGCAGGACAGAGAGATGGATGCACAATGTCCTGGTTAAAGTGAAAGTGAGAAATCATCCCTGGGTAGAAGGGGACCTTAGGCTTTAAGACAGCCTTGTCCCTGTGTAGCCCCAGAAAAGGTGCCTTACCTGACAAGGTTGCTAACTAAGAAACTCACCTTGCAGAGGTAACAGCAACAAGTAAAGCTACCATGTGAATGGGAATAAACAGAGAAATCTCTCTGATAGGTTTAAAGGATGGTTTTTGAAGAGCTGACAGAACTTTGTTGAGGTCCCATGGAGTCACAGCTTGATGTGGAACTTTGTGAGCAACACTCTGTGAAAAGCTCTTAACAGGCAGAGTTTTTGGAAAATAATAGTAAGATCAGAGATTTGACCTTTGATGGTACTCAAAGCCAAATGTCCAATCTGGACTGGGCGAGGCTAGGATGTGTTCCATGGAGTATCTCCTGGGGTGAAAATTCTTTGCCCTGCACCAAAAACACTTTCCAGATAGGCCAGGTGAGCTAGGGAGAGGTGCTTTTAGGAGCTTAGGAATAACAAAATCAGATAGACTCCTGTCATTAATCCTGACTTCAACAGTCATGCTGGTAAAATCAGTGGCTGTGACATAGGATGGTAATCAGGTACCACATCCACCTGGGTCAGCTCAGTGCAATGAATATCACTAGAATTCCCTTAGTTTCAATTCTTTGAAGCAGTCAAGGAACAAGCTTCAGAGGTTTCACTAATCCCACAGAGACACTGGGGAATCCTCTGACATGGTTAGAGGGTCCCAGGACCTGGATACAAAGCTGCTCAAGTTTTTGTTGAATCTGGAAGCCAGGATGTCCATGTCCTACATTCCCCACCTGCAACAGAGGCCTTAAAACATTTCCAGGTGCAGAGGCCACTCTCCGGACTCCAGATGACAACTGAGGAAGCCTGCTGATAATTCTCAATGTCTGGAATGTGAACGGCAAACAGGGCCGATCCCTCTGCACCTATGATCCATCATACCTCCAATTTCTATAATAATGCAGAACCCACAAGGGCACTCACAGACCAACTGCAGGAACAGTGGAGGATTTCTGGCCTTTGTGATCTCATCACTGTAAAGCAGCAGGGAAGGTGTGGATGATCATTCTGCAAAGTGTGTGGAGGTGGTGCAGCTTAGGAGAGGGCAGGAAGGCAGAGTAGGTTGGGGAAAAGTGTGTATATAGGATGCGGCGTTTGCATGCAAAATATGTGGTGACACAAGGGAGGCCTCTACAAATTCAGCAGAGCAGATGCTGGGTGTCAAATTGTTCTGCACGGAGTCAAAACAGTGGACACCAAAATAAAAAAAATTGACTTGTAAAGTGCTATTTGGCTGACTTTCACAGTACAGCAGGTGCCTTTAAGAGTGTCCACAACAGAGCTTAGTGTCTTAGGGTGACATTATAGGTGGGTCTCAGCATCTATGGCATGACAGGGTCCTACTACATGCCAAGGCTGATCTTCAGCATAGCCTCCAAAGCTATGTTGAAGATCAGCTGATTTGGAACAAGATGTTAATATAAGTAGAAGACAGGTTTTGCTTCTCTCAGCAAGAGAAGGCGTCCATTCTCCTAAAACACTACTAAAAAAACTTTGGAGGATGAAAGTGGGAGGGGTTATATCTGGCCAATTAATAGCTTTGTTTGCTAGTCTCTAATCTGTAGGCAGAAGAATAACCCTCTTGTATCAAAATTAACTCTGTGCCCCCCTACTGAATGATAAAGAAAAAATGTTTGCTGCCATAATCTGAATTATACCTTGCACTATTCCTCACATCCCTTTCACATCAGCATGGCAGCACTCATATTTCTCCTAGGAAAGGTTAACTTTAAGCAATGGTACAGGAATAATAAATCTTTTATTATCTGAGTACCAATTTGCTTTATTCAAGCACATGGTTCAGTCAGCCTGCACCAGCAGGGCAAAACTGGCTACTTGCGTACTTGCACCCCGCCACCCCAAATAAAAAAAATAAAACCTCAAAATTAGTTCAATCATTCTGGCACCAGCACTGCCGCATTAGACTAAACTGATGACCTGTACGGGCTTTGTGAATTGTGTCCATGAAACAACAAAAAACTAAAGTACCCTATACTTTTCATAGGCAACATTTTAAAAGCCCCCCCCCCCCAAGTCATCAGTTTGGTGCTATGTGGGGGTTCTGATGCTAGAATTATTGCTCTCACTCCAGTGTGCTCGATGATACATAACATGTCTCTTTGCATGTTTCAAACTTAAAATATTTTTCACTATTTTTATTTTTTCTATTTATTTTTTTTACATAACTTTTATTGCTATCATGTAGGAGACCAATAGCCTCCTATGTGATGGTATATAGGTGACAGGTACTGCTGCATCATCCTTAAAAATCCAAAGCATGTGGCTGGGGATTTGGATTTTATCACCTCCCCCCCTCCCCCCCCCATCCCGGCACCCTAAGACAGCTGCATGGGCTGCTTTGTGCTGGTGCTGGCCCTGTGTGACAGGCAGACCTGGGCTGCTATTTTTTTTTTTTATTGTTAAAAAATATACTTTATGTTCTACATAAGTATAAGAAAAACAAGATATTTAGTTGGGGTACATTCCACTCTGTACTGCAACGCAGTGCATAAATACACCATATAACAATACAGTTCCAATCGTACAATAGATACATTCACTCAGCAGTATGATGCCTGACGTGGTGTGCGGAGAAAAACGTTCCCCCAGCGATCACGTCATGCATGATGCCACTTACCCCGATACTGTTTGTGGTCCCCTAAGGTTCCACCAAAGTAACCTGGTGGCACAATGTCAGATGTGCAGTGCCTCAGTTAAACCCCTGTTCCACACATCCTACATGGCGCCACAACGTAAACCGTAGCATGCAAAACATTACCGACTGTACAAAAACAAGTCAAATCAGCATCGAGTGTGATGGAGGGGGGGTAGGAAGGAGGGCATAGGGGGGGGGAAACAGAATTCACATGCCCGAAGCTTTATTGAAAGGACACAGACACTCAAGGGAGAGTAGGGGGAAGGGGAGATCTTCAGACATCCTCTTCCTCCTTAAAGTCCATCAAGTTATAGTCTCTGAGCAGACTGTGGACCAGTGTGCGACAGTCCTCAATGGACATCCTCTCCCACTGGTGGATAAGGTGCTTTCTGGAGCACCATAAAGCATCCTTAAAACAACACAGCATCCGCCAGGCACCGTCAATGTCCTCCAGGGTTAAAGTCCCACAGAAAAGTTAGTTCAACACACCGAAGCGTGTGATGGCTGCCTGTGGCACAAAGTCCTTCAGTTCTGGTTTCAAGGCCCTCAACAGGTCCTGAGCAAAAGAGCACTCCCAGAAAACGTGCTGAGCAATTTCCTCCTAGATGATGCAAAAAGGGCAGTGCCTGTGTCTGCTCAGGTTCCTGGCATGCATAAATGCCCTGAGTGGCAGCCCCCCTTGGATCGCCATCCATACCAGGTCCTTCTGCCTGTTGGTGAATCTGTTTGAAGAAACATTCCTCCAGACCACCTTGCAAGTGGCTGAAGGCAGGCCTGGAACCAATTCCAAAATGACCTTTGCGCTAATCAGCTTGTAGATAGTCTTTGGTTTCCACAAGTCGGGCTTGACTCCATGTAGCCCCTGCTCCTCGATAAACTTAAAAGTGTCTAAGTAATACCAAGGAGTGTCCCAGTTGTAGGGGTGGAACTGTTCCATTTATCCCATCCGAGGAACCTCCAGAGGGGCAAAAGGAAAAAATGTGACATGGAGTTCCCACCAGAGTTCATAGTCCGGTTGAGCTAAGTCCTGCAGATGCAGTTGCAGGCAAAGAACACCCACAGTTGAGTGGTGATGTCAGGCATGCCCTTACCACCCTTGAGGGGCTCCTTGAACATGACTGCCCGCTTCACTCTGTCCATCTTGGAGCCCCAGATTAAGTAAAACACTGCCCTGGTGATGGCCTTGCAGGTGTTGACCCGTGGGGGCCAGACCTGGGCAAGGTACTGCAACACAGGGAGAATCTTGCTGCGGAGTACCAGTGTCTTCCATTTGATGGTGAGTTCTCTGAGGCTCCAAAGTCCAAACTTTTGCTTCATCTTCAACAGTCTTTCCTCCCCAGACTTCAGGGCTGTGCCCTCAGCACCAAACCAGACTCCCAAAATTTTGATGAAGTCCGTCTTGATGCTGAAAGGGATGGATGCAGAAGAAGGAACCACTTTACAAAAAGCATGACTTCTGACTTCCCGCAGTTGGCTTTTGCCCCTGAAGCTTGGCTGAAGTCCTCGCAGGTCTGGACGAGCAGGTCTATGGAGTGCTGATCAGCGCAGAACACAGTCACACTGTCGATGTAGAGTGAGCACTTCACTTCCCTTCTGTCTGGTCCTGGTGTGGTGATCCCTCAGATCTCTGGATTCTGTCTGATGCATTCAGCAAAGAGCTCTATACAACAAACAAAAAGCAGAGGTGTGAGAGGGCAGCCTTGTCGGACCCCGGAGAGGACCGGGAAGGGGTCAGTTTTCCCGTCATTTACCAACAACGTACTACAAATATCAGTGTATATAAGGTTAACATACAAACAAAACATTTCCCCAAGACCAAACGTGCGCAGGTTTCTGCACATAAACCCATGAGAGAAATGGTCAAAGGCCTTTTCCTCATCAAGGCTGACCAGGGCCGCATGCACACGGTGGTCTTTGATGAACTGGACCATGTCCCATACAAGCACAAGGCGGTCCGCAATCCTGTGACCAGGAATGCCACAAGTCCAATCCGGGTGGATGATCTGTCCGATGACAGCCTTCCTTTAGCCTGTTGGCCAGAACCTTAGTGAGGATCTTGTATCCACGTTCAAGAGAGATGGGATGCCAATTTTTCAAATCACATCTCTCCCCCTTACGCTTATACAAGATCGTGATCATCCCTTGCCTCAACGAAGGAAGCATTCTGCCCTCCACCACCATCTCCTCGTACAGCTCGAGCAGGTCTGGACCCATGAGATCCCACAGCGCTACCTAGAGCTCCACTGAGAGACCGTCGCAATCCTGCGTCCTGCCCCGCCTAAAGGATCTGGTGGCAGAGTGCAGCTCCTCCAACATCAAGGGAGCGATGGTAGCCAACGAACCTGCAGGATCAATAACGTTAGTGATACCTGAAAAGAATCCATCAGCTGCTGATGTGCTTGTTTCTTTAGGGGAATAGCTGTATTGGTCGCTGACCACCTGCATCATGGCTTCCTTCCCTTTCTGGAGTATTCTGGTGGGGAGTTTCCTGAAAAAGAAAGAGTTACACTTCTCACTTTTCTCCAGATTCTCCACCTTGGCAAATACAATGTGCCTGGATTCTTCTTCGAAGTGTCCTTTCAAGCACTTCTTGGTGTCCTCCAGGTCCTGCCTCACATCCCATCCACAGTGCCTTCAGGGACTGCAACTGACGCTGCAGTCTCCTGAGTTCCCTCCTCCTGGCACACATTTGCTGGCATCCCCTTGCTTGAAAGAAGCTGTGCAGCTTAACTTTCACAAACCCCCACCAATCACTTACCTTTGTGAAGAGGCTCTTCTCCCCTGCCAGGTACTCCTTCCCCTTGCCTTCTACTATTTGGGATATCTGGCTTTAATCCTCCTCTCATAATTACATTCCCTTCAGCAAAACATTTTGTCTCTCGCTGACCCTGCAGATAGAAAGAAGGTCTTTTTCCTTTTCCTTGGGGGCTCAGTCAGGTACCAATGGTCACACCTGGACACAGCTACAAGATCTTGGAAAGTGAATGCACTCAAGTCACCTCAGTTGCGATTGCAAACACTTCAGCTTTATTGGCATAACATCAGGGTTTTTATACTGTAGTCTTTGGGCAGACACACCTTCAGACCATCCAATCAAATACATGTACATTATTTTTACCTTAACTCAACAATTAGTTCTATGAGGTCTGCATTTACACTCAAGTTTCTGCCTTATCTGTCACACCATATCTGGCCTATAATCTGACCCAACGCCCAAGCTGTGGTTACAACTTTTCAGAAATGAGAGTAAAGATTATCTGCTATTTTGTAAAGCTTTCAAAAACACTCATTTCTACATGAAGCTGGCGTAGACAGTTTTGTTAGTGTGTACAAACTTCATATATATGTGTATGTTAAACAAGCATCTTGTATTAGTGTATACAAAATGGATTTGGTTATATTCCAATAAACCTTTCAGACCCCATGTTTGTGAACATGCTGCCATTGGCACCCTTTGGTTGCACTCCATGAGGATTTCCCTCAGGTTCTATTGGCAAACTTTGGGAAGTCTTCATTTCTATTTGAGGTTGCTCTAATCCTCATTGCACAAGGAGGTTAGGTCCATTACATGGATCCCCTTATCCACACAAGCCTACCTGGGCTACAATCCTCAGACTCCGCCCTGAATTTTAAAATGCCCTCCCTCCCTGTATCAGGGTCAGGGATCACCAGGCTACATGTTTTGCAAGCTGAGGAGTCCTTCTCTCACCGCCTCAAAATGAGCTGGCCTTGGCACCAGTCAACTTCTTTCACTAACTTAGTACTGGTAAAGGCCACAGGCCCTTCTTTTTTTTTTTTTTTTATGTCTTTATGTATAACAAAATACAATAGAGAAATTGGTTATAACTGCAGGGTCCAAAAAGACTGCCGGGCTGCATGCTCAGATAAGGGTCGGGTATGGATTTTGGGAAGGACCACCACACCATTTTTGAAATAAGTTTTGGGGGGGACCCCATGCAGTTTTTTCTTTTTTTTAAATTGTCTGGCAATGCGGACAACTCTTTTTGTCATTCAGCTGTCAATGGGGAACCCCGCTGCCAGCTGAAACATGAATGAATGTTTCGCTACTAAAACACCTATAGGGAGAAAACAGGCACATGAAACTTAAATGATAAATGTAATTGGACCTGACTGTAAATGTCCAACATGGTAATAAACAAGTCCATCCACTTGGCAAGCTCTGTGCAGATCAGAAGCCGGCTCCAGGATCATGTACAGTAAGAAGAAAAACACAGTGCTCCTAAGTGTGCACTAGCGGATTTAATAGATCTAACCATTATATCTATTAAATCCACTAGACTACACTTTACATGACATAATAATATAACTCATGTAGTATTTTATTAACTGAGCGGTATCTTACCACATTCTAAGATACCGCTCAGTAAATTGTCCCTGTTTGAAGTTCGCGGTCGAACTTTCAGTAGGCTCGAATGTGTGACTGCGAACAAAACAGGGGGTGTTCAGCCCATCACTAGTGAACAATAACTACACGCCTTTTAGGAAATCATTTTTACATAAAACTTAAAGGAGAAGTACAGCCAAAGCTCTTTTAGCTGTACTTCTGTGGAACACAGGACTGCAGTTTGTGCACTCCTGTGAACCATTTTCAGCCGACAGTGGGAAGAAGCACGCTGTCAGCTGACATCACTCAGCTGGTGCAGGCTGGGGATAGATCCCGACTTCAAAGTCGGGATCCATGCCAGAGTCTGGAGCGGCATTGAGCTGCTAAGAGTCTGAGCCAGCCGCTCCGTCCCCCTCCACAACCCAGGGCTCCAGGGAGTGCTGAGCAGACTGACAGTCACCGCTCTCTGCTCACAGCAGCTGTGAGAACTCAGTGATCACTGAGTTCTCACACTTAGAGCCGGAGAGGAACAGATGCAGTATCGGACCAATGCTGTATCCACCTAGGTATGTATAAATGGGGAAAAGAAAGTCCAACACTTCTCTTTTAAATATTAAATATTTACTGTACATTAAAGTTCATATGTGCAGAACTATGTTGGTAAAAGTTCTTTTCAAACTTTTCCAGCTTGCACAGCAATGTAAATCTATCAACAGACTTGGAAAGAGATCCTCTGTCACACCAACAACTTTTTTATAGGGTAATTACTTTTTGGAGGCTTTAAATAATTACTAACAAGAAAAATTGCATGGGCTACAGTTACATTTTCCTTCTGGAAAAAGAAACTTGAAAAATATGTTTAATAATACTTTTTGTTGCTTGCTGACAAGTTGTAAATTACACTGAAGAAAATGTGCTTCATATTGTGTTGTGCTGTCGAGACAATGTTAATTATGCTTTTATACAGAGATTGGGACAATCTATGTTTGAGACACAAAACACGTAGCAAATCTTGCTTTGCTGAGATACATTTGCTACCACTGGCTCATTATTAAAATCAATTGCTAGCTAGAATGTTTTACTTATGTCTGTGTATGTTGTAATGAAATCCTATATCCTTTCTTTGTGTGTGAATAATGTTATGCTAAAGAAGCTGCAGGGAGGCGCAAACTATGTTGTCACTAGAATGTTTGAAACACAGCTTGGACTAAATTAGGGAAGTAAAATGTAGGCAGCATCTTTACATATACACATATTTGAATGCATTCACATTTGGATATGGCATTTCAAAAAAAAAAATGAATGCAGAACTACACTGCATCTGAGTACTGAATACCGAAAACACTATGTAATTCATTTTTTAATATTCAAAGTAAGCTCACCTATCCATTCATGTCTACATGCTTTATTTTGTTGAGAAATTAGTTTTTTAAAACATCCCCTATCATTTCTGGCCATGGCCATCTTGAGTAAGCTGCATTTTCTTTATATATATATTTTTGGGACTTTTATGTGTTTTCCTTGAATGTTCAGCTGCTGACCATTGGAGCGCTCACTGTATTTTTTATACTCTCATGCATCTTGAGTAAGGGCAGACTATTCATGTAGTATTTACTTCCTGGAATCCATCTATCCTTGGCTCAGGTATACAAGGGAGAGTGTGTGTTTGGCTGCGAAAAAACCCTCCTCCCCTCCTGAAAACTCCTGGGATGTATGATAATGATAATTTGCCTAGGTGAGAAACCTGGAAGTAACTGAAGAAATATTAAAAAAAAAATAAAACAAGTAAATTTAATATACTTTCTTATCTATTTACTAATGCTAGAAGCATAAGAATAAAAAAGAGTCAATGTTGCTTGAGAGAGTGAAGTTCCACTTTTAGTTTTCCATCATAATACAATGAAATTGTACAAGGATCGGAGCCAAAAATCTCCCCTCCATCAGAACAGTAATATCAGAGGTAGCCAAAAAAGGTAATGCACAAGTTTACAATTTACTATAAATTTAGTTGCAAGGACATTGCAATGGTGAGGAGACAAGGTCCTTTGTTCACAGCATTTTAGATTTTTCTCTGTAGGCCCACTAGTAGCTGGTGTGAAAGCTACAGACAAGAGCAAACATGCAGACAAGGGTGCCAGCTTCTAGTGTAGAGGGTGATAGGAATGCAGATAAGGAAGGGATTAAAATACACTCACAGAATAGAGTGGGTTAAGCAGCATGTGTTCCAATGCGAGTGGAGCCCTTTTGGAAGCCATGTGATGTTGCAGAGATCATCAGGGATCTTGCTGGAGGGATGCAGAGCTGCGGCAGGAAGTTGCCAGCATGTGGACACTGTTGTCCACCTTGGAAAGCAAGTGGATAGTCAGAGGAGACATCCCAGAAGGCCTGCATCTCACCGCAGCCCATTTGTATTCCAAGGTGGACAACAGTGACCACATGCCTACAGCTTTACCCCCTCCATCCCATGACTGCATTTTCATCCCTTTCTTATCTGCATTCCTATCAACCTCTACACTTTAGATGCTGGCACCCTTGTCAGCTTGTTTGTTCTTATATGTGCCACAGGTTTCTCAAGACCTTGGCTTGGGAGCTGCATACATCTACAGTGCCCTCAAAGAGACTCCTAAATAGACCTCTATCCCAACTTTCCATCTTTACCCTAATTTCACCTGTATTTCAACATGACGCCATAGCTTTTACCTTAGTGAAACCTACAAACGCCTATACACAACATGTAGCACTGACTGTGTGCAGACACTCCATGTTGTGTGGGTGCAGGACTTTGTGTAAATTGCATGCTTTTACACACCAAAAACTTGCTGTTATTGGTAGATGTGTGGGGGAGCCATTAATTATTTACCACTTTACTACAACGCTATAGCCAAATGGTGGCTCCAGCTCAGTAGTCCAGTTCTGGGAGGGCGTCATATGACATTCTCCCAGAACACACCCGGCGCTGTCTATGATCGCTGTGTCCTTTGAACACAGCTGGTCACATGACATGGTAAAAGGCCAATCACAGCGGCCTTTTGCCATGTGATCAGCTGTGTCCAATCACAGCTGTCCACAATGTAAATACACTTGCTGGTTATCGCCAGTACTTTCCTCGTGCTGTGAGGAACCGGCAACTATCAAAGCAGACATCTGCACTAATAATCAGTGCACTGTTTATCAATGTAGCCCCAAAAGTGCCCATCAGTAATGCCATTCTGTGCTCGTCAGTGCTGCCAGTCAGTGCCCTTCAGTACAACCTATTAGTGCCTTTCAGTGCCCATTATTGCCACCTATCAGTGCCACCTATCAGTGCAGCATCATCAGTGCAGCCTGTCAGTGCCCATCAGTGCTGCCTATCAGTGCAGCCTCATCAACGCACATCAGTGAAGGAGAAAATTTACCTGTTTGCTAAATTTTATAATAGAAACAAAGAAAACTTTTTTTTTTTCAAAATGTTTGCTCTTGTTTAGTTTATAGTGCAAAACGTAGAACACCCAGTGGTGATTAAATACCACCAAAAGAAAGCTCTATTTGTGTGAAAAATGATAAAATGTTATATGGGTACAGTGTTGCATGACCGTGCAATTGTTATTCAAAGTGTGACAGCGCTGAAAGCTGAATATTGGCCTGGGCGGGAAGGGGGTAAAAGTGCCCAGTAGGGAAGTGGTTAATTATACCCTCATGCACTGGAAACCACTGCGCATTTTCCCTTGCGGCATAACGCATAGCCCCCTGCAGGTTCCCTGTGGCTCCAATTTTAGAAAAGACGCAGGGACCTTTTCATGAGTTTCCTGGAGGTACATCAGCCTATTCAAGTGAATAGGCTGCTGTGCCCCATGCAAACACTGCCACAGGGAAACTGGTGAAGTGCCTATGGGAACATCTTCCTGCAGTTACTCCAGTTCCTCCTGATTATGTCCATGCAATTTTTTAGCACAGGTCTATACATGAGTGAAATAGGACAAACACTGCATCAGCGGATGAAATCCTATCGCTTCACCATTAATAACAGTGAAACATTAGACCCCGACCACTTCAACCCTGGCAGAATGACCATACCAAAAATCTCAAGTGACGCAGTCGTGCGCTAGAGGGACTATGGCGCAAAACCAGATCCCAACAAGCGTTCACCCATTATAAATCTGCCTTCCTCACCTACACTTCCTCCCTCCACGCTGCCAAGCAAGCCTACATTGTAACCCTCATCAATACCCTCTCCTCCAGTCCTCTCCGGCTCTTCTCCACTTTCAACTCTCTGCTCTCTCTGCCCCCACCTCCACCCAGTACCTCACTCACCACCCACGAGATTGCTAACCACTTCCAAAGCAAGATCAATGCAATTTGCAGGGACTTCACCACTGCTCAGACTTCTGCCCCACCTAGCATCCCTCACACGAAAACCCCCTCAACACTCCTCTCCTTCGACCTCGCCACTGTCCAGACCTCCATCCCGCCCAACATTCCTCACACTAAAACCCCCTCAACACTCCACTCCTTCGACCCTGCTACCACTGAACAGGTTACTAAGGTCTTCTCTGAAGCTCGCCTCACCACATACCCCCTTGACCCTATCCCCACACAACTCCTACGATCACCCTCCTCCATCCTACGCTCCCTCACTCACATCTTTAATCTCTCCCTCTCTACTGGCTCATTCCCCTCCCCTCTGAAGCATGTGCACATCACTCCCATACTTAAAAAACCCTCCCTGGATCCCACCGACCTAAACAACCTTAGACCCATCTCCCTACTATCATTTACATCCAAACTCCTTGAGCGCTTAGCCTAAGCTCCCACCTCACCGACAACAACCTCCTTGATCCCCTACAATCTGGCTTCTGTCCCCTACACTCCACCGAAACCGCCCTACTCAAACTCACCAACGACCTGCTAACCGCCAAAGCCAACGACCACTACTCAGTGCTACTACCCCTCGACCTCTCTGCGGCTTTTGACACGGTCAACCACCCCCTCCACCTCAAAGCTATACTCTTTTGGCCTCAGGGCATTCTAGACTCCAATCTGTCTTTCCAGCCCCAGGTCCAATCTCTGACAAATTCATGCAGACTCCACCTCCGCAACATCTCCAAAATGCGCACGTTCCTAACTCCATAAACTACAAAGCAACTCATTCACTCCCTTATTATATCACAACTTGACTACTGTAACTCCCTCCTTGCCGGCCTACCTCAACACAGGCTATCCCCGCTTCAGACTCTCCTGAATTCTGCAGCCAGACTCATCCACCTTACTAACTGCTCCGTATCCGCCACCCCCCTCTGTCAATCCCTCCACTGGCTTCCGATTGCCCAACACATAAAATTCAAATTACTAACATTGACGTACAAAGCTGTTCATAACACTGCCCCAAACTACATCACCGACCTGATATCCATCTACCACCCAAAATGCATTCTCCGCTCCTCACAAGACCTCCTACTCTCTAGTTCCCTGGTCTCCTCCTCCCATGCCCGTCTCCAGGATTTCTCCAGGGCTTCCCCCATCCTCTGGAACTCACTACCCCAATCCATCAGACTGTCACCTACCCTCCTCACCTTTAGGCGCACCCTGAAAACCCATCTCTTCAGAGAAGCCTACCCCGCCCTCACCTAATTGCCGATCTCCTCCGCTCTTCCCACCACTTCATCCCCTACAGCTATTTCCTCCTGTACCACTCTCCCCTCCCTCTTCGATTGTAAGCTCCAAGGAGCAGGGCCCTCGAACCCCTCATGTATTGTATTGTTACTGTGCTGTGCTGTCTTGTGTATTGTCTCCCATTATAATGTACAGCGCTGAGCAAACTGTTAGCGCTATATAAATACTGTATAATAATAATAATAATAATAATAATAATAATAACAGAAGATCACTCTTTCTATTATTTCTGACCATTACTGTTCTGATGAGAAATTTAAGGTGCAGAAGGGAAAGTATATAATATACACTCACAGGCCACTTTATTAGGTACACTTTTTCAATTGCTTGCTAGCACAAATTGCTAATCAGCCAATCACATGGCAGCAACTCAATGCATTTAAGCATGTAGAAGTGGTGAAGACAACTTGCTGAAGTTCAAACTGAGCCTCAGAATGGGGAAGAAATGAGATTTAAGTGACTTTGAACATGGCATGGTAGTTGGTGCCAGATGGGGTGGTCTGAATATTTAAAAAACTGCTGATCTACTGGGATTTCCACACACAATCATCTCTAGTTTTTACAGAGAATGGTCTGAAAAAGAGAAAATATCCAGTGAGCAATATTTGTGTAGATGAAAATGCCTTGTTGATGTCAGAGTTCAGAGGAGAATGGGCAGACTGGTTTAAGATGATAGAAAGACAACAGTAACTCATGTCAATTTAAACTAAAATCTCTGAGGAATATTTCCAAAACCTTGTTGAATTTTTCCACGAAGAATTAACCTTTGTTGCCAGGCTCGTTTTTGCATTTTTTGCACATGTTTAAAGAAAAATTTAGGCCTAAAGATTACACAAGCACCCCAAACATTATATATTTTCTGAAAGCAGACACCATAGAGCAGGGGTCGGCAACCCGTTAAATGTGGTCTGTATGTGGACCATGGGCAGGTGACAGGTAGACCGCAAAAAGGGTCCTCCCCCCCACTCCTTTCCCTCAGCCTCCTCCTCTGCTGCTGTCATCCTCCGTGCACAGCGGAGAGCGGAGAACAGCATGGCTTAGGACGGAAGGCGGGAGGAGGAGCTGGCCAAATGAACTTTTCATATTAACCCACAGGTGATTGTTTGCTAGGTCGGTCCTATGAGCAGCAATCCAATCACCTGCAGGTTTATATGAAAATTTGGCCAGCTCCTCCTCCCACCGTCCGTCCTGAGCCGTGCTGTCCTCCACTCTCTGCTGTGCAGGGAGGATGACAGCAGCAGTGGAGGAGGCTGGGAGCAAGGGGGGCAGAGGACATTGCTGGTGGGGTGGGGGGAGGGGATAAGAGGTCACTGCTATGGGGGAAAGAGGGGTCAGAGAACATTACTGTGTGTGTGGGGGGGTGTGATGTGCAGAGGGCACTGCTATGGGCAGGGCCATTCTCATAGCTGTGTCTTCTACTGCCCTTCACATTACCCCCCGCCTCCACACAGTAGTGTCCTCTACCCCCCTTTCCCCCATAGCAGTGACTTATGCCCCCCTCCCCCCCAGCAATGTCTTCTACCCCCCCCTTTTCCCCATAGCAGTGACCTCTAACCCCTTTCTCCGCCATAGGAGTGACCTCTGAACCCCTCCCCCCAGCAATGTCCTCTGCCCCCCTTTCCCCCAAAGCAGTGACCTCTTACCCACTCCCCCCTCAAGCAATGTCCTCTGTGCCCCTTTCCCCCATAGCAGTGACTTCTAGCCCTCTCTTCCCCCCACCAGCAGGTTTTTTTTTTTTTTAACCCAAATTTTTATTGTCAAGATAATAAAAATGGAACAGAACTTACAGAATCTACAATGACATTACTGCAACAGCAGGATTACACATAAATAGAGCAATGTGGATACGCAGATCCCGTAATAAACAGAATAACAGAAATGGTAATCAAACAAAACAGAGACCACAAGGATCCAAAACATTCTTGACAATATCTTGCTTTTTCCTTTTTATGTGTTATTCCTTCCCCACCAATGTAAACAGAAATGGGGGGAAAGGAACAAAGCCTAAAACATCTCACCTAAAAGAATGGGAGATGCACATGAACTCCCCCAGGGAGAGGAGTGGAGCCACGCACCTGATATAAAATATCGGACCTGCACAAGTTGGTCCACTATCAATTGAGGAGGGGCAAGCCCAGGTGTATCCAGCCAACCCTGCCATACCTGCTGGGACTTATGATAAGCATTGTTGGTGCATGAGTTTCTCCCTTGGGAGTAAATAACTAACATAATCTATCCATTGCTTACTAGTGGGAGGAGCTGATGACAGGTATTTTAAAAATCTGAACTCCCAGCAAGTGGCTGGAGATCGGTATTTTTGTACCCCCACCCTGGTGCTCTACAGCAGCTGCCTAAGCAGCCTTATGCTGGTGCCCAGCATTACGGCTACTTAGGCAGCCGCCTTAGGGCACTAGGATAGCAGAGAAATACTGATCCCCAGCTACTTGCTGGAACTTCAGATTTTTAAAATACCTGTCTTCCGACAATCCCTTTTATTGTCCTCCTGGAGCAGCTGAAAGCTAGCATCTCCCCCTTGCCCTCCCACCAGCGTACAGCTGCTGCAGGAGGTAAATCCAGGGGATCCGTTCTAGTAAAAGCCTCCCCCTGCCCCTCCCACCGTTGTTCCTCCTTTTTTCTGCTGCCTGGCCCTTCCCCCAAGTGCTCCCCTTTCAACAGGGCTCCTAAAGAAATTGTAAAGAATATTAAAAAATAAAAATGTAAAAATAAAAACTACTGACACAATCCACTGCCCTACTGACACCAACCTCCACCCCACTGACACTGTCCACTTCTCTACTGACTGACTCCAACCTCTGCCCTACTGACCCCATCTACTGCCCTGCTGACTGACACTATCCATTGCTCTACTGACACCATCCACTGCTCACTGACTGACAACAACATCTGCTCTACTGACTGACACCATCCACTACTTTTACTGCCACTGTCCACTGCCTTACTGACTGACACCATCCATTTTTAAGATAGGCTAAGTTTGTATTTTTACAGTGACATTTGTTTTATCATTTTTTTCTAAATTTTCCTTGCTATTTAGTTAGGCCTTGCTAGTTAATTTTTTTTTAAATTGTGCTGAAACCTGATGATCTTTGATCTCTTTCATGTTGTTCAGGTAGATCTCCACCTCTCAAAAGTTGCCTACCCTTGCCTTAGAGAATAAAATAGTGGTAGTTCCAATTTTTTATGTCACATGATATTATTACAAAGGTCTAGAAAATGCAAAATTTCAGTTAAAATTACACTAAAGTGAATTTTAGGGCAAATAAACACAATAAATTACCCAAATTTTGGTAAAATATAAAGACGAGGTTGTGCTGAAAAAATAGACACAAAGTCCCCTATGTGATGATTTTTTGGTGACAGGTTCTCTTTATTGAGACATGCAATGACCCTACAAAAAGACCCTACATGTCTCCTCTGTGATCCATTAGATGTATTGCAAACAGCATTGCAATACATCTTTCCTTGGCTATTCAAGCCCTTGAAAGTGACAGCCATGACCCAGAAATGATATCATGGACTTCACCTTCCAGGTCGCACAAAGAAAAGAGTGAATGTTCGTCCACTCTCCTCTCTCCCCTTCACCCCTTCACTTGCCGACACCCACAGATGGGCAAGCGAAGCCTAGTTACATGGTGGGAGCACCTGCGGGGGTGGGGGTGTGTGCTCCGGAACAACCGGGGCTGTGAAAGCAATCACCAGGAGTCTACCTGTCAGTTTTATACACAATCCGGGGAATGCAGACACTGGATTGTTTATAAAACCCCTGCTGTCAGGTACATACAGACCTGGCAAGTGAAAGTGTTAAGGCAGTTCTGAAGCCAAAAAGGGATCCAACCCATTTCTAGCAAGGTGTACCTAATAAATTGGCCGGTGAGTGTAAATGTATGCAGATAGTCAACTCTCTATGTCCTCTGTGTGCAGCTCACAATTCGGCCTACCATTATTGCCAGGGCTCATTTGTAAATTCCTTACCTAACCAATCTGTACCTTTGTCTCTGCCACTAGATTTCCCTGTGTGTTGTGGGTTTAATCAGCTTGTATCCTTTATTGCCCACCAACCTCATACATACACTGTATTGCAAAAAGTATTGGGACATCTGCCTCTGCATGCGCATTAAATTTAATTGCATCCCAGTCTTATTCCGTAGGGTTCAGTATTGAGTTGGTCAACCCTTTGCAGCTATAGCAGCTTCAACTCTTTCTGAGAATGCTGTCCACAAGGTTTAGGAGTGTGTCTATGGGAATGTTTGACCGTTCTTCCAGAAGCGCATTTGTGAGGTCGGGCACTGATGTCGGATGAGAATGCCTGGCTGGCAGTCTCCGCTCGAATTCATCCCAAAGGTGTTCTATGGGGTTGAGGTCAGTGCTCTGTGCAGGCCAGTCAAGTTCCCCCACCCCAAACTCGCTCATTCATGTCTTTATGGACCTTGCTTTGTGCACTGGTGAGCAGTCATGTTGGATCAGGAAGGGGCTATCCCCAAACCATCCCCAAACTGTTCCCACAAAGTTGGGAGCATGAAATTGTCCAAAATGTCTTGGTATGCTGACATCTTAAAAGTTCCCCCTCACTGGAACTAAGGGGCCAAGCCCAACCCCCGACAAACAACCCCTCACCATAATCCCCTCTCCACCAAACTTTACACTTGGCACAATACAGTCAGGCAAGTACCATTCTCCTCGCAACTGCCAAACCCAGACACATCCATTGGATCGCCAGACAGAGAAGCATGATTGGTCACTCCGGAGAACACATCCCCACTGCTCTAGTGTCCAGTGGCAGCGTGCTTTACACCACTGAATCCGACGCTTTGTATTGCACTTGGTGATGTAAGGCTTGGATGCAGTTGCTCGGCCACGGAAATCCATTCCATGGAGCTCTCTACACACTGTTGTTGTGCTAATCTGAAGTCTTTAGCTAGGAAGGAAATTTCACGAATGGACTTATTGCACAGGTAGCAACCTGTCACAGTACCACGCTTGAATTCACTGAGCTCCTGGAGCTACCCATTCTTTCACAAATGTTTGAAGCAGTCTGCATGCCTAGGTCAGGGGTGGCCTGACCATTTGGAAACTCGGGCACAGCCCAGGTTCAGTAGGGGGCCCCATGAGATGCCCCTGGTACCTTTTTCATAGGCTTTTTTGAGTTTGGGCAAGGACACAGGGGCCCCATGATCCCCTATTGCCTGGGGGCCCCATGAGTTGTCAGTCCGCCCCTGGCCTAGGTGCATGATTTTATACACCTGTGGCCATGGAGGTGATTGGAACACCTGAATCCAATGATTTGGAGGGGTGTCCCAATACTTTTGGCAATATAGTGTAATTTATAACTGCTATGTATATATGAAGATATAGATAATTGTGGTTAATGGCGTTACCCTTGTTTTGTTTTGTTCATATGTGTATATATTTTCACAATTTTTCTTCGTGTTTTTTAAATGGCTATTTATGCTGTGCTGGTCCTCTTCCCCAAAATGTTTTCACCTAGGATGCAAGATCAGCTTCCCTGCTCTGCTGTTTATTTTATATGTTAAGGTGTAACTGATGGAGTGTGTCCATTTAAGACAGCAAGAGAAGCCTCCCCGCCCCTGGTTGGCTACTTCCTCCAGGGATTGGCAGGCTGCATCCGAGTGGTTGTGTACTGGAAGTGATACTTCCTGCCTTAGGTTTGACATCACCCAACTTTGGGAGAGTAAGGGGCGGATATAGTGAGTTTTGGAGCCATTTTATATTTTTAAATTGTTTGTCTGCATCATGCAGACAGGTGAATTTCACTTGAGAAAGGGGTTTTTACTCTGAAACATTGTAATTCCTACCTCCATCTGATTCTGAGTGTCCACATGCCAGCTGAAGGCTTTTTCTGGTATCTATCCATGTATATTGATGTTTGTTAATTGCTGCACTTTTAGCCTGGATCTCCTCCTTGTTCTAATGAAAATGTATATGAAGCTTGTAGCTGAGAGTTTGACTTTGTCTTGATAGAGCAGGATTCCTCCAGAGGTTGCTAGGGGTTCCTTGAGCAATTTTTGCATCATTTTAGCCTATCTGTAAGGGGGTAATTCTTCTCAGTGCCAGTGATCATTGTAAGGAGCATTCTTTCCACTGACCATCACACTAATGTATCATATGTTAAAGATATTGTAATTTTTAGCAGGGATTCCCTGAGACTGGAAAGTTATTTCAAGGGTTCCTCTGCACTGAAAAGATTGAGACAGGCTGAGATAGAGGAACAGTGGGGAGATCTTGTGCATGCACTCTAATGTATCACTGTCTCTATATGATGCTTTCTTTCATAAATATATGAAGTTCAAAAAGTTAGCTGTTTGGAGAGCTGCCTATAATTTATAGTGTATTATTCCTGGGTTATTCTTTAGGAAACCCAATCTATGGTTTCAGCACCTTCATATAATTAACCCTTTATGCACTAATGTTGTGATTTGGGTGCACATTAGCTTACCTTTTGTTTTTCTCACCTCTCTTCCAGTCCTACCTTGTTTCTAGGAAGCAGACAGATTTGTGAGAGACAGCTTTGGTCTCTGACAGTAGGGGCCACTCTGGAGACCAGCGTTGCCATTCACAAAAGGTCACACAGCCTGCTGCACTGTGCGGCTATCTGCTGAATCTAAATATACACAGCCCCAGCCAATGGATCACATAGTACTGCACAATGCTTTCAGTGTTATGAATGAGTGATCGGTGCTGCTGGGCTGTATCACCAGTTGTATATTGCTGATTGCTCATCCATAAAAGTGAAAGTTCACTTAGCACTTCGGGGTTGTGCATGTGTAAAATCAGAAGAGCCAGCACAGCTCTGCTTGTTAATTCATAATACTAAAAGATCACTCAACACTGCAGCTCTGTTTGATCTAGCTGCAGCTGCTTTTAAACATACTAGGCACTGTCTGATATATTACATAGAGCTGTAGTTCAGAGATATTTTTTACTACGAAGAATGAACAAGCAGAACAGAGAAGGGGCAGGGGCTCTGCGCAGGCTGTGCATTCCCCCACAGGAATGCCCATAATATGGGCTTCAAACAGGGGTGAAGCTAGAGCATAGAAGTGCATTTGGATGACAACAGGGCCACCAATCTAAATGGGACCAGGTGAATATAGCACTAGGTCCCCTGGGGAATTAAATACAATTTCTAACATTTTTTAAGTGTTCTTTATTTCTTGCCATTCCTGTTAGGCTTGTGGGCTGTGGCAGAAAAGTGTATGTTTCATATCAGGGGCATAACTGCAGACTATAGGGTCCCACAGCAAAATTGTGTGTTCCCCACAGGGACCTTGATCTGTTGCACCTGACCACTAACAAGGGAATGAAAGTGTGTAAAAACAATACATTTTTCACTTTTGTACAAAGCATGGAAGGATTAGATTCTGATTTGTTTAATTGCTAAGTTCCCATTGTGAGATGCACCATTTCTATTTGTACTAATAGTAGTAATATCAATAATAATAATAGTTGAGTAGAACCTTTTGGATTTCTTTTTCAGCCTTAGGTTGATTGTGTTAGGTATACAGGGTTCGTTTCATACTGCTGGATACTACCAAATGGGAAGGAGATCTGTGCTGCACTGCTTAGACACAGTAGATTTTACAGCAGCTGCTTTCTGTAAAGAGAAAGCTAGGGAGGGCCGTGACCAGCTATACTATTATTTCAAAGTTTTCTCATATGTGTCTGAAAAGGAAAAAACTGTTTGCTGTAACTGCTTATAATGTAATAACTGCCGTTTGATTTCAATTTATTAGTGTATTTAAATCTGCTTGTCCATCTGACACTCCACTCATTTCAGACTGACTATGGTGCCTTCATCGAAATTGGGGGTATTGTAATACAGGAGGTGTGTTACTGGCCAGATCACTAAGTAAAAACAGAGGTAAAAAGCCAAAAAAAAAAAGGAAACATAATACAGCCATCACGCTAATGATTGGTAAGCTGCAATATATAAAATTTTGGTTTGGGGTTTAATACCACGTTAAAGAGCTGCAAGGCTGAACTGGATTCTTCTTTATGGATTTAAGACATCCTAATGGTTATTCTTGGTGGTGATTTCCTATGAATATGTGAAAGATTATATTGAGTGTAATTGTTTAAAGATATAGTAGAAAGATTATATTAAGTATCGGCCCCATAAGCATACCAAAATTAGTTTATTAACGTTGTTAGAAATGTCTGAAATAATACCATTAGGTTTGGTTGGCCTTACTGTTTGAGAGACTCCCACCACTAGCATTTTACTCCTTTTGTTGTGCCACTGGTTATTTACTTTTGTTATCAAATCTTATTTATTGCACTGTCATTTTATTTTAAGGTTGGTTGAACTTGGTAACCTTAGCTTGGGGGGGGGGGGGTGTGTGTGTGTGTGTATTATATATATATATGTGTGTGTATATATATATGTATGTGTGTAATATGCATTTATATATACACACACAAAATTATTATATATTCATTTTATCCACTAATTTTGTGTGTTTTGTACCATTGGTTATGTCATTTGACTGATCTGTGTAATAATACCATAGAAGGCCAGTTTTATGGATATATCACTTCTGTACATTAATTTTATGGGCTAGGAGTGCATCATATTTGTATAGATTTATTTTTTAAATTTTATTATACCACATGCATATACTTTTTTTTTTTTTTTGCTGTTGAGGGGTTTGGGTGGTATGCTTTTCATTTTGTGTTAATTATTTTTATAGAGTAGTATTAGAAACATTTTATTAAAAAGCTATTATTTCATTTACAACAAATTGTAAAGTTCAGGGGTATACTGTAGCTCCTTGGGACCATGTTATAAAGGTATTTATTTTTCTTTCGAAGCACACAAAATATAGCTTCCAGCAGCAAATAAAAACTTCAGAAAACACAGCTCGATAGTCTTTTATCTTTATCTTCAGTACAAATAAAACTATCAACCATGTAAAGTTCATATAAGGGCTTTAATCAAGGGTTAGCAGCATCCAGCACCAGATGTTTTGTCAGTTTTTTTTTCCAGTACAAGTAGAGCACAAAGTCAAGTCTCCTCAAAACTCCTACTCCATCTCCAGGACTAGGTGCTTCCTGTCTTTTGTGCTGCTTCCTGGAGATTGCTTAACCCTGTATGAACCAGAGTTCCTTTAGTCAGGAGTGGAGGTCCTTTTCCCACACGAATATCACTCCAGACCTCCAAAAATTCTGGGTCCCGTTATGGTGGGAGTATGCAGTGCTGGATTCCCTGTTATTGCTAGGAACCTGGATGGGTGAGCTGTTTCAACATGAATAGTTCTACAGGAAGCTTTCTATGGTACGGATGGCTTTGCAAGGTTCTGGTAAAGATTAATGGTGCAGATTAATTTGTCCTATTAAGGAAACCAATGTGTTTAGGGGTTCCAAGAGATCACCTTCAACAGGGCTTAGAGAGTGCAAATATGGGCCTGATTCTAGACAATTAGTGGTAATATGTGCCTTGCATTACTTGTATTCTGTGTGTGACTTTTCGTATACTGATCCCAGCTTTCTCTATAATTTTTACTTGCCTGCTGCCTGTCATGACCTTGCCTTGCTTCCTGGGTCCTCTTCTGTCTCTTGCCATCTGTAGTCTGCATACGTAAGTGATCTGATGCTACAGGTCCATTCCCACCATCAGGGGCCCTCATGAAGAAGCAGGCTGGGGCTTAGGCTTCACACACTGGGGAACTCCAAAGTGGCGTTCTACAAGGGCTCACTACCACAGAAACCTAGCAATATAGGTGATTTCCTGATGGCACAAATGTTGATGTTATGTGTATGGTAAAGGGTTTTTTTTGTTTAGTTTTTTTGCGCATACCTTTTTGAATATTTAGACTAAAAAAATGTTATTAAAAGCTTACTTTTATTCCACATTGTAATTCAGGACAAAAATTTCTGTAAATATGAATTATAGGGCTAGACGGGAAATATAAGGTTGCAGGCAGATACTACATATTTATTAGTAAGCCCTCAGCACTGCTTGTCTTGCATCTTCACAAAGTGGGTCCAGTAGTCCATCACCTCCTACAAAAGAAAAATTGCAGCATAGAGAAACTTGTCACTGATTGCTTGTTTCTATTTGTTTTGTGTAATTTTAATTTAATCTGTACACAAACTGGTTAGGCACACTTTCACATTATTATTGAAGTACAAAAAGTACCTTTGTCTTGCCATTAAATAAATACATAAATCTCCTGTGCCCCCTTACGGAATCTAAAGCCTAAAACTGGCCATACAATGTTAGTTTGTTGTTGTTGTTCAGCCAGCGGCCTAAAACAGAAAAAAACTAACAGGTTTATCCATCCATACAACGAATGTGGATGGAGGAATCACCCCTGCTAGGACATTGCATTCTGACAGCAGCCACTAGACTACTAAAAGGCCCATTTATAAAGTAGGGGTATGGCTTTACCACAGCAATAACAATGCTTTAAAAAAAAAAAAGGCAAAATATAAAAAAAGTACGTTTATAAAGCCCGCTCTGCTCTATGGGTGTAAACAGACTTTACAACAGACAAACAGACAGCCCTCCTATCCAATCTGTCTAGATGGAGGGAAACGGACTCCCTTCCATTTTTTTTTTTTTGAGGTAGGCAGGTGTTAAGGGATACCCACCAGTCTATAGAGGTGAATAGAGGGTCAGATCCGTTCTGCCTGACAAACTGACGGGTGGACCTGGTTTGACCTGTCTTGTGAAAGGGGCCTTATTTGTTCTACTTCCTGATTGTAACTGAAACTTTTTTTCTTATAGAGCTAAGGCGTGTTAAACAAATCTGCTCTGGGTGTCAAATATGCTAGATACACTACATACATTTTTTTTTCTTTTATATCATTTATTATTTATTTATTATATTTACAACTTACTGATCACGCAAATGTGCTAGAGATTTAGCGGGGTTCCCTGAGACATAAAAACTATTTGCAGGGTTCTTCTATATTAAAATGGTTGACAAAGGCTATATTAGGACAAATGCACATATTCGGCCTTATTCAGTGAAGTAGCTATCAAAAAAGTGGTGCATATTAATATTCAAAGTTCATCAAACATGAGATTTCTTATAGAAGATACTTTATTAAATATGGCATTTTTCTTACCAAAATCAAGCTCTTTGATGTTGCACTGAAATACAGTTTCTCCATTTACTACAAGCTCCACAACATTTCGATCTGGTATTTCTTCTAGAAGGACACTATGTCCATCTAAGGCCAGCACAGCTGTCAATAAAATAGACATGGACGCTGTCAGTGTTACAATACATTAATAGTTGGACTGCTGATTAGGCTGAAACTATGGTAAAATGTTGTTTGTGTTAGCCATTGTCATAAGCAGGAAAATATGGTGAGAAATGATACCTACAGAGTTTAATGATGATCTACTCTATTCGATAAAGTGTATAATTTAAATTAAGGGACTGAACTATTTGTTCTGATATTACTGCTACTTTCTAGGGACAGGGGTGACATTTACTTTTAATGAACAAACTGTGTAAGGATTGCAGTCATTTCTTAAGGGAAAATTAAACAATCCATCCTCAGGAAATTTTTTCAATGTCAAAAAAACTCTAAAAGAAATAAAAGGCTTCTTGGGTTCATGCATTCTCATTATCGCTAGTGTGTCAACAGCTACACTGCTGATTATAATAAGTAATACTATTACAGGTTGTTGTACTTGCAAATTCCAGGTTTTGCACAGCTAGGATGTCCATACAGCTAGATTTTCTTGGGAATAGGCACTCCATATCACCAGAGATCAGAGAGGATGACACTGCATACTATCTAATACAATACCATGGACTTTGGCAGTATACATGAAGTAAATTAGGGAACACTAAGAATTAGAACAGAACACATTTTTTTAAGCCTAGGTTCACACTTAGGGGCTGGTTGCAGGAATCACACTTGTTCCTACACCCGCAGCCAAAAAGCTCTGCTCTTGCCAGATGCGCAGGGCTTTCTCTGCGGCTGCATTTTTAAAAAGGTGCATGCACCTTTTTTCCATGGGAAATGCAGCACAGCAGCCCATTCAAATGAATGGGCTGCCATGCCTGAGAAGATGCGGACCACACAACCCGCAATAGTGTGAACTGAGCCTTAAACAATGATTGCTTTGAGAAAAATTATAAAATGACAGCTACAGTATAACTATATTACAATAATTGAAAGCAGACAATACATTTAGTAAAATATAACAGTGTCAATGGTTACTGTTTATTCATCTTACACTGTCATAGTTTGTTCCATCTCCTGTCACCATTATCTTTGCTGGACAGCTTGATGTGCATGCAAATGTGACAAAATATAAAGAAGCAATTTATGCACTAAATACGATCCACAAATACTGTATACCAAAGAGTATGTATAGCCAAACCTTTTTCCTTTTTTACGTTTTTTTTTTTTTAGGTAAAATAGGGCAGGATTAGAAATCTTGACAAGTTTGTATTGCTTCCTTTGACCTGGTTAGGGAGCTTCACTCACTCTTTTTAACTAGAGATGTGCACGCTGAGACAATGTCTTTCGTTTTGGATTCATTCGTTATATCAATCATTTCATGTTATCATATTTGTTATGTTAGAATGATTTGTTTTTGTAATTCATTTAGTATATTCAGATTCAATTTGTATATTTGTTCCAAATCAATTCGTATTTTCGAAGTTCTTTGGGAAGATTTGGATTAGTTATGTCCTTACGTTATTTCGGTGACTTGCTTACAACTTGCTTTGCTACTTTTGGCTTTGGCCAATCATAACAATACAGAGTCTGGCACGTATTATTGAACTTACAAAACCCTCAAGTCACAAACGAATGAATACAGATTGACACTATATTGCCAAAAGTATTGGGACGCCTGACTTTACAAGCACATGAGCTTTAATGGCATCTCAGTCTTCGTCCGTAGGGTTCAATATTCAGTTGGTCCACCCTTTTGCAGCTATAACCGTTTGAACTCTTCTGGGAAGGCTGTCCACAAGGTTTAGGAGTGTGTCTATGGGAATGTTTGACCATTCTTCCAGAAGTGCATTTTTTAGGTCAGCACTGATGTCGGACAAGAAGGCCTGGCTCGCAGTCTCCACTCTAATTCATCCCAAATGTGTTCTGTCAGGTTGAGGTCAGGACACTGTGCAGGCTAGTCAATTCCTCCACCCCAAACTTGCTCATCCATGTATTTATGGACCTTGCTTTGTGCATTGGTGTGCAGTCATGTTGGAACAGGAAGGGGCCATCCCCAAACTGTTCCAACAAAGTTGGGAGCATGAAATTGTCCAAAATGTCTTGGTATGCTGACACCTTAACAGTTCCCCCTCACTGGAACTAAGGAGCCAAGCCCAAACCCTGAAAAACAACCCCTCACCATAAACCCCTCTCCACCAAACTTTACACTTGGCACAATGCAGTCAGGCAAGTACCGTTCTCCTGGCAACTGCCAAACCCAGACACATCCATCAGATTGCCAGACAGAAGCGTGATTTGTCACTCCAGAAAGCACTCTAGAGTCCAGTGGCGGTGTGCTTTACACCGCTGCATCTGATGCTTTGCATGGCATTGGTGATGTAAGGCTTGGATGCAGTTGTTCGGCCATGGAAACCCATTCCTTGAAGGTCTCTATGCACTGTTGTGCTAATCTGAAGGCCACAAAAAGTTTGGAGGTCTTTAGCTATTGACTCTGCAGACAGTTGGTGACTTCTGTGCGCTTCAGCATTTTACGTGGCCTATCATTTCGTGGCTGAGTTGCTGTTGTTCCCAGTTGCTTCCACTTTAATCCCACTAACAGTTGACTGTGGAATATTTAGTAGCAAGGAAATTTCAAGGACGGACTTATTGCACAGATGGCAATCTATCACGATACCACGCTTGAATGCACTGAGCTCCTGAGAGCTACCCATTCTTTCACAAATGTTTGTTGAAGCAGTCTGCATGCCTAGGTGCTTTATTTTATACACCTGTGGCCATAGAGGTGATTGGAATACCTGAATTCAATGGTTTGGAGGGCTGTCCCAATACATTTGGCAATATAGTTTATTTGTTGTTTCGTTACTATTTATTTTGGATTCATTGAAACTCCTTACTATTGTGATTCAGAGATTCGGATACATCCAAATCTCCGAATAATAATTTAATTTCATAACGAAACGAATCGCACATGCCTTTTTTTTTTTTTTTTAACTGATGACCTTTGCTACCAAGACAGAAAGTTAGGAGAAATCCAAAATTTTACAGGTTTCACCAGAACAACTCTGTACATAAACTCTAACCACATACTGTACTGTACAGTACATTTTTTAGAATACAATATTTTTCACAATAGGCGTCCCTTAACTTGTTATCCACTAAGGATTTGACAATCTCTTCAAGATTTTGATTGTTGTTTACTAAGAAGTTTCAATAGTACCAGTATTTGATTCTTTTAGTACTAAGATATAATAATAAGTTATAATTGAGTAGTGCATGCCCAAGTCTTGTGAACATCCTGGACTATATTTAAACTGCTGGCCTATTGCTACAACATTGGGATTGGGACCCTTATTAGACTGAATAAGTCCTGTATTTCCATATCCACAGCAATAAACTTTTTTTTCCACTTTAAATGGAACAAATATATTTTGGTAAATCAACAAAAAAAATGTCATCACCCCACAAATAAAAAACATTAAACAATTTCAAGAAGTGACCACTGTGCTGAAAACAAAGGGTTCTTGTTTAGTAAAAATGTAACTTACAAATCAAGATTTTTGCATTAGGCAAGTGAGTCAATTGGGTAGTAAGCAATTTAAAATCCATTTGTTTAAATTGTATCTTGGAATCAGATCAGGATAACCGTTTTAAAAGGAATCTTTTTAGCCCATACAGCATAAAACATGTAGTGTACATCACAGCTAGTGTTCAGATTAAATCATTGCCTCCACTGCTATTATACTATATTACTTATACATAATTTACACAATCTATAAACCACATATACTCAAGGAAAGGTTGAATGTATAGGGATGATTTGGTGATTTTGACAAACTTGATTTTGTGGTGAAACTGATGATTTTGCATATACTTTCTATGAAACTTCAGTAACGTCTCATTTCACCAAGTGGCACTGCATGGTGAAACTAGCTTTTTAAAAGCTTCCCCTTTAATGCTAAGAGCACACAGTACTCATAGTTGTGAGACCCTGGCATATTTCTGTGAAATTTACCAACATAGCAATGATATACCAAAATGCCACTGATATAAAGGTCAATTCACAAAGCTTTAACACAAGGATAATGATTTTAATTTCAGCAATGTGACTGTAATTTTTTAATCTCACTGGACTTAGATGAAAAAGTTAATCTTTTGAAAATAAGCATGCCTATCCTGGTGAATTAAAGCTGGCCACAGATAAATTTAAATTCGACCAGTTCAGAAGGGACTGGCTGAACTTCGATCCATGTATAGGCATTCCCATTCAACAGCAATCAATCTAATGACTAAGTGCTGTGACTATCATGGCGTCAGACCCCAGCCCTTCTCACCAAACTCGTGACCGAAGGACTAGCCAATCTAAAACCGCACTGTCACGTGCGTAACAATGCCACGCCCAGCTGCACCCTGCACAAAGATTTTCCAGCTAATGGACCACAATCTGTGTACTGGCAGCCTGGGAGCGATTGTTACTGGGTCAGGTTAGTTACGCAATTAACCCTTCACACTGCCACCACCTCCTTTTTGTACAGAGAAAGAGGAAACTCGGCAATAGCAGCAATAACACTGATGTTTGAATAATCATTTGCATACACAATGTCACCGCAGGCAAAGGTATGCAGACGTTTAAAAACACACAGTAGCGCTCTTCAGAGACAGGGGTTCTTAGTTTGCATTAAAGAGCTTTTGAAACAGTTCAACACTTTCAGATAATAGGATTTATTACTAAAAGGTCAAAAGGGTGCAATAAAAATATATTTACAGAAAAAGATGTAGCGCATATATATATATATATATATATATATATATATATATATATATATATATATATAGATATATATAGATATATATACAGAGAGCAATAACACAGCAAAGCGATAACAGAAGTTTAGAGAGATAAAGTACTTGCCTAAAGTCCTGCATTAAGCAGCTTTCAAGTGTCAGAGCAAAAGAGCCTTATCTCCCAAAGTTAGTTCCAATGTTAAAAGGGAGCTTCTTCAACTCAGCTTAGCTTCGCTCCAAGCATAAAAGCTTTTCTAGGAACTCAGCAGGGTGTCTCCTTGAAGCAGAGAACCAATCGCCTCATTTGGGGAGGATGTTGGGAAGAGACCCCAGCTAGAACCAAAATCCCTCACAATCCCTCGGTGCATTTAGCAGCCTTGCCACTAGTAGATTAATATGCAGACGCACCTTCTGAATGTCCAGGTATGAAATATGACATACCTGCTGAGACGGTTAAGGAGATATCATTTTCTGCTCTCCTGTAGATGTCAGCTAGGGGGTGCAATATATCAGGTGACTTGTATTTGAGTGACCGATCTGAATTTATGCCTGGTTTTTATGCAAGTCTTTCATATTCCAAGATATGAAATCATAGGGGAAATTGATTTTGAATGGGATGTCTAGTTTTACGACTACCTGGAATGTCTTTGAAGATCAGCGAAGGACTGGTTTATGGTTTTACGATCCTTTTCCAAGCAAGAGTCTCGCAGACATACGGGGGCCAGGCTAATTGGGGTTTATAACCATGAGCTCTCCCACTGGGCCTTTTTGAATTCAGCATCCAGGGACCACGTGTCACTTAACAGAGAGGGAGGGGGGATATGGAGGAGTGAGAGAGAGATACAAGATGGAGGATCCTTAGCAACATGGGTGACCGCGTCCATCTCTGTATGCACAATTGCTACAAGTGCCCTCAAATGGGCTTGTTGGAAAATTTTGCTTCGATCAGTGCATGCAGCAAAGTGGCTGCAGCGTTGACCAGTGAAGTTTGCTGTCAGAATTCAATAATGCAATGGGGAGGATTGCCGCATCCACTTCTAATGTGTGTATGGGGGAATCTGTTCAGTTTTTTTTTGATCAGCCCACTGACATGTATTACCAGCCGTAGACTATGTGATCAGGAGCTAATGTGATCACTTGGATTTGACAAGTATATGGAGAGTCCCCTAAAAATGCTCCTTGTCAATGAAACGTGTTGGGGTAGCTTAAGCACATCATCACGCAATCTTGGTGCGGTGTTGCAAGTTTTGCATTTCTCTATTGTGTTTGGTTGTAAGTATATGCAATTGCTTAAGAACAAAGTCATTAGGCTTTATGTCACTACTGACATGACAGGATTTGTTGATAAAGGCATGTAATGATTATGTGGCTTTGTTGATAATCAGTCATGTATTCAATTTAACAGAACATGCATTTGGCACTCACATTTGTTATGGTTACTGTTAGAGAAATTTATTTTGAGACACAAAAAAAGTACCAGGATAGTTAAAAAGGACCCTCAGGTGCTATAAATCTTACTTCACCTTAAATACCACCAGAAACCAGCTTGATTTTGCTTTCCCCATTGACTCCAATACATTTTGCCCAGTGGCAAAATTACACCAAAGTTTTCTCCATGTGGCCAACATTTTGACAACAAGAAAACTCCCAATTTTGCCCATTGCTATCACGTACCTGGTGATGGAGGCCAATGGAGAGAGGCCTTCCCTTGCGGCTAATTTCCGGACTCCCCTGAGAGTGGGACAGCGGGAGTCAAATGCCAGATCTTCCAGAACTTCTGCCATGGACAGTACCCTGACAGTGCCCCCCCCCCCAAAGGGCAGCCTCTGGATGCCCACCTAGGCCATCTTTTCAGGATACTTGGAACAAAATTCTTGGAGAAGCCTGGGGGCATGTACATTACCTTTTGGTTCCCAGGAACTTTCTTCAGGTGGGTACCCCTTCCATCTGACCAGGTACTGGATTTGTCTTCCCTGCCTTCTGCAGTCCAGAATTGCTTCAACCTTGTATTCCGTCTCCTCCCAAACTGTTATCGGCGGAGTAGGTGGTTCTACTCTCCCTGGAATGGATCAGGAACAGCTGGCTAGAGTAAGGAGACGTGGAAAACTGGGTGGATCTTGTATGATTACGGAAGGAACAGCTCAAACGCCACTGGATTGATTTCCCTCTTGATCCAGAAAGGGCCAATGTACCTTGGACCCAACTTACGTGACGGGCACGAGAGTTTTAGATTGGCAGTTGATAGCCAAACTTTGTCTCCAATCTTCAGAGCAGGGTTTCCTCTCTGTTTCCTGTCGTAGTATTTCTTATAATCCGCCTGGGATTTCAGTATAGACTCTCGGAGGACTTTACAGTTGTTCTGTGGCATGGAGAGTCTGTCCTGTACTGTGGGTACCGAAGCTTCAGGAATGGTGTCGGGTATGGAGGAAGGGTGGAATCCATAATTGACCCAAAATGGTGACTGGTTTGTAGCAGAATGGACTAAATTGAAGGCAAATTCTGCCAATGGGAGTAGGGATGCCCAATCATCCTGAGAAAAAGCAGAGCAGCACCGTAAATCTTGCTTTAAAGTCTGATTTGTTCACTCCGTTTGCCCGTTACTCTGGGGATGGTAGGCGGACGATAAGCAGAGTTCCACCTTCAGGGCCTTGCAGAGGGCTCTCCAGAACCTGAACGTAAACTGCACCCCTCGGTCTGAGACGATATTACTGAGCAGATCATGCAACCTGACAATCTCTTTGATGAAGGTTAGTGCAGTCTCTGCTGCGGGTGGAGTACTCATCATTGGTAAAAAGTGGGCCATCTTGGATAGCCGATCCACTACTACCAGAATGGTAGTAAACCCCTCAGAGGGCGGAAAATCCACAATGAAATCCATTGCGACCATCTCCCAGGGACGATCAGGAATGGGCAGGGGCATCAGCTACCCCCAGGCTTTGGCTTTGTCTCCCTTGTTCCACAGACACACTGTGCAAAACTTCACATAAGCTCTACAGTCATGATTCAAGTTGGGTCACCAGAAGGATCGCTGGATTAGTTCCATTGTCTTACGGGCTCCAAAGTGTCCAGCCAGTTGATGGTCATGGAAAGCCCTGAAAACTTGAGACCTCACTTCTTGGGGTACAAAGATTTTATCCTTGTGCCACAGAAGACCACCCTGCCTTCTTAATGAATCTTGTTCGGGTTCAGGACATAGTGCAGAGGCTTGCTTGATCAAAGACTTTAGGCTGGGTTGGATCAGCAAAAAATTTTGGGCCGACAAAATGGTGTTGGGGGGAGAAGGCTCCTCTGGGTCCGGGAACATGCTGGAAAGGGCATCTGCCTTCCCGTTCTTGGATCCTGGGCGGTAGGTTATGTGGAAGTTAAACCTGGAGAAATATAAAGCCCATCTAACTTGTCAAGGTCTTAGGTGCTTGGTGGATCTTAGATACTCCAGATTTTTATGATCTGTGAAAATCATAATTGGGTGGCTGGCTCCTTCCAAGAGATCTCCATTCTTCGAAGGCTATTGTAATCGCTAAAAGTTCCCTATCGCCCACATCGTAGTTCCTTTCGGCTTGGCTCAGTTTTCTAGAACAAAAGGCTATTGGGTGAAGCAGAGCCTTTGGGCCCTGGCGCTGGGAGAGTATGGCTCCTGTAGCATCTTCAGATGCATCCACCTCCAGGATGAAGGGGAGTGTTGGCTCTGGATGCTGTAACACAGGAGTGGAGGTGAATTGATCTTTTCATTGCTCAAATGCTTTTTGAGCTTCCTGGCTCCAGTAAAATCGTGTATGCTGGCAGGTGAATTGAGCAAAAGGGGCAATGATTGTGGAAAAGCAATAGTAAATTTCCAATAAAAGTTGGCGAAATCCACAAATCTTCGGACCCCTTTCCTGCCTGAAGGTGCAGGCCAATCCAGGATAGCAGACACTTTCTGAGGGTCCATGGAGATTCCCTCGGTGGAAATTATGAGCCCCAGGAACTGGATGGACTGCTTCTCAAACTCACACTTCTCCGCCTTGGCGTACAAGCCATGCATCCTTAAAGTGTTTAGCACTTTCCTAACGTGATCACAATGGAGTTCCAGGGAGGTAGAGAAAATTAGGATATCGTCCAGGTAGACAATCAAAAAAGGTCAAGGTACTCTCTAAAGATGTCGTTCACAAAATGTTGAAACATAGCAGGGGAATTACATAGCCCAAACAGCATCACTAGGTACTCAAAATGTCCGAAGCGTGTTCTGAAGGCGGTCTTCCACTCGGCAGGGTAATGAGTATACAACTTATACGGACTAAATTGTAGGCCCTCCGTAAGTCCAGTTTAGTGAACACTCGGGCTGTTCGAAATCTCTGAAACAACTCGGGCACCAGAGGAAGAGGATACCGGTTTTTAATGGTAATTTTATTAAGTTCCCTGTAGTCAATGCAAGGTCTGAGAGACCGAACCTTTTTTTTCTACAAAGAAAATACCGGCCTCGGCAGGAGAGGAAGAGGGGCGGATGAATCCTTTAGCGACTTTCTTGTCTAGATAGTGCCGGAGGGTCTCCAGTTCAAGTTCGGACAATGGGAAAATTTGCCCAAATGGTATTTCTGCCCCTGAGAGTAACTCAATTGGGCAATCGTAAGACCGATGAGAAGGCAATGTGTCGGCCTTCTTCTTATCAAACACATCAAGGAAGTTGAGATAGGGAGAGAGAACTGATTGACTGGCCTCTGGTGGAGGTTGGACTGAGATATACAGAAGAATTGGTGAGAGCAGGGGCACCACAGTGTTGTAGACAATATTTCCTTCTTGGGCCAATTGATCTGTGGGTTGTGGGCTTGCAACCATTGTATTCTTAGGATGGATGTAAACATGGGGGATCTGATCACGTCAAAACGAATAAACTCCTGATGGCCGGAGTCAGTGGTTGTGATTTAGTTGAGGACTAAATGGTCCAGTGCTTATCTGCTCCTGTCCAAATTAATCATTCTAGCTTTGGAATGTGCGCACACTGGAAGAGACTCACGCTGACACACAAGTTCAGTCTATGAACACTTCTAGTTTATTATAATGAGAAAGTGAGCTTATATATGCAAAATGATGCAAGAGTCATGTGAGAACAGCATAAGCATTATATTAGTCTTTGATCGGTCATTTCCACACGAAAACAATCTCCATCATGGTATAGGTGTGATCTTCTTCCAAGTCTTATCTATAGAAAGAGAAATATTCCTTTGTCTCAAGTTGGCACGATGGGAGGGGGTCATGAATATGAGCAGACACCTCCCAAGCAAGGATTTCTTAAAGTACCACAAAGCCCAGCAGGCAGAAAATATTCACACAACATATATATTAAAGTATAAAAGTAAATATTTATAAAATTTATAGAAATATGTATATATTCAATAGGAAATGAAATAGGCATTTTACCATATCCATCACAGTTGCAAGAATAGGAATGGTTTCCTGGGTAACAGGTCCAGAACTCGGAGTAGTGCCATCCGCAAGTAAGACATCAAGTCTGTTTCTTAGGCAGAAGAGGGATGTGTAATTCCTTGGACAATTGGATGTCTAAGAAACCGCTACAAGCTCCCGAGTCAACGACTGCCTGCAACTTGATGTTCCTTCCAGCCACCTGCAAAGACATGGGGAGAATGACATGGGTGGTCAAAGTCCCGGATAGCTGAAGGTACGAAGGATGGGCCTGGCAGGACTTACTTGGTCGTATTGGGCAGTTACACAGGAAGTGGCCGGGGGCCCCACAGTAAAGCCAAAGGTTGCCTTGCTGTCTGCGTAGCCTTTCACTTGGAGTTAGGGCAGGTTGGAGAAGGCCGATTTGCATAGGTTCTACCTCCAAAGTGTTGATGGGTTGTGGAGCAAGGGCAGGAGCCGTTGGTCCTGGAACTTTTGGCAGAACCCAAGTGGGCCGAAAGGTCTGAGTACGCTCCGTGCGTCTTTCCCATAGACGATCCAACTGAGCAGCGAGCAGGATAAGGTTTTCCAAGAAGGAAGGAGCTTCCACCCTAGCTAACTCGTACTTGAGGGACTTGGACAGGTGTAGACAGAACTGGTACTTCAATGCTGCATTGTTCCAACCGGTGTCTGCAGACCATTTACGGAACTCCACTATGTAGTTCTCCACAGGCCGCTGACCCTGTAGTAGAGCATGGAGGGTGGACTTAGCAGTGGAGGTCCTCTGGGGATCATCGTAGAGGGCAGCCATGGCTTCAAAGAATTCACTCACTGAATTAAGTGCTGGGCTCTTTCGCTCCAGAAGACCATGTGCCCAAGACTGTGGTTCTTCAGACAAGAGGGAGATGATGAACCCGAACTTGACCTCTTCCAGAAAAAATGTCCTGGGTTGCAGAGAAAAATATAATTCACAGGCATTCTTGAAAGCTCTGAACTTACGTTAATCCCCGTGAAAACGTTCAGGAGTAGGAACTCTGGGTTCCGGAAGTGGTAACACTATAGCAGGAGTGGTGGCAGGAGACTTACTGGCAGGTGCAGGTGCAGCTACTGGGTTGGAACTGGCGGAGGGATCCTGGTCAGCGGAGGTAGAGAGGGAGTGAAGACGCCCTTCTAGCTAGAAGTGTCCTTGCTGTAGATCCTTCACTGCTTGGGTAAGTGCCGTCATCTGTTGGCACAGGGCCTCTAGTGCGGAAGCACCTCTCTCGGCCTTTGACATACTAGCTGGATGATACTATCACATACCTGGTGATGGAGGCCAATGGAGAGCGGGCTTCCCTTGCGGCTAATTTCCGGACTCCCCTGAGAGTGGGACAGCGGGAGTCTGGCCCAAAGTTACACAGGTCGCCTGTAGGAGTGCTGGTTGGTGGTCCACTCAGAAGCACAGCTGGTGCACGGAGATAGGTCTGCAGACAGGAGGTGCCTGTGCGTGGTGTGTAAGCCCTTCAAGGATTTAGATGTTTACTGGGTAGTCGGTTCAAGCCAAGGTCAGGTACCAGGTGGGAATCAGAGCAGACGTAGTCAGATGGGATAGCTGAGGTCATACACAGAGGAGCGAGCGAGAGCGTATCTGTAAGCCTAGCCAAGCTGAGGTCAGATCAGGGGTAAAGCCAAGTAGACAGGTCCAGGAGCAAGCCGAGTCGGTAACAGGAAATCACAGGTCAGAATCACAGGAACAGGGCACGGGGAGCTACAGATCATCCAGCAACTTGAGAAAGTGATGAGCCTCCTTATAAAGGCCGTCTGGCACCAAACTGAGGCTGATGCGTACTTCTGCGGCCATGCAGAGTACTGGCAGAAATGCCAGATCTTCCAGAACTTCTGCTGTGGACAGGACCCTGACAATTGCCCTGTTCACAAAATAATTTTTGCTGCCTAGAAAATCTGATCTATTTTTGCAATTGTTCCACAGGTTTACATAGATAAATATGAATTAAAGGATGGCTGCACTATTATTCATTTTTCAGGTTTTCTGACTTTTGTTTACCTAGTAACCCTGTGAATAACACACTTCCTTGGATGTTTTCCCCCACTGTATCTATGGGGACAGCCAAAGTTGTCACATGGACTGGACTTCAAACTTGATCATCTCCATTACATGGGGCTAGTAGCTTAGGCAATGAAGAAAAAGATTGTTAGTGCTGTGTTTAAGCTCATAGGAAGTGACAAGGACTGCATTTCTGATAAAATGAACAGATTTTTTTCTGTACATGTCAAAAATAATCTTAGTCTGAAATGTGAAAACCAGTGCACCCACCGCCTCACACGCCACAAGGCTGCTCAGCTGCACATATTAAGTTTTTGTTTTGGGGTTCAGATGTGTATTAAGGTTTTATATGTAAAATATCTATTCTAACATTTCCAAAATGTTTTCAAAACTTGCCCTAACATAGCCAGATCTATTTCAGCTTGGCAAAATTGGGCTTAAACAATTTCACTTGGCATAGTCAAAAGAATGTTTTATTTAATAAGAAAATCATACAAATTGGTCCGATGCTGCATCTGTTCCCCACCGACTCTAAGGGTGAGGACTCAGCAATCACATGACCGCTGATTGCTGAGTTTCCACAGCCGCTCTGAGCAGACAGCAATACTGTCAGTCACTGCCATCTGTTCTGCCCCCCCCTTAATCAATGGAGCTCTGGGCTGTGGAGGGAGAGGGAGCGGCTGGCTAAGGCTCTCAGAGGCTTGTTGAGAGGCTGAGCCAGGTGCCGCTCCAGCCTCTGGGGAGGATCCCGACTTTGAAGTCAGGATCTATCCCCAGCCTGGACCAGCTGAGTGACTTCAGCCGAAAGTGAGCTTCGGTCCACTGTCGGCTGAAAACGTGATCCACAGAAGTACAGCCAAAAGAGCTTAGGCTTCCTTCAACTTTTACCCTTTTGCCTACTGGAATAATTTTGTATCTATGTAATGCTCAAAGGACAAAAGTTATTTAGAATAGGAGATTTAAATAAATAGTTACAATTTTATGAATGAATCCAATATTGAGAGAATAGTGAAAAACACTTGTTTATTATTGATGACAAAATAATGAAAAGAAAAAAACACATAAATATGTTTCTCTAATTAGCCTAATCACTTTGTGTCCTCTGTAACATTGGCATGTGTCCACTCCTCGTCATTTAATTAGCTCTTCAGAATGAAATCAAACTGTGAAAATATGATTACAAAACTAACACAACATCTGAGGTAAATTGTGCAGACCAAATCTCAGCAAGCCATCTCATTACCAAGACATTTTCCATAGGCTTCTGACACAAGTTTAACATAAGTTTTTTTTATCGTATTAAAAGATGCAAACTACGTCAAGTAGCCTTTAGGAACAATCTGCCTTTGAGACGCTCTGGTAGTCTTAGGCAGTGCAAAGAACAATGATAACCCATAACAAACAGTTTGGTTTTAATTTTTTTTAGGTTTCATTATACCTATTATACCCTGCTTTATAACACCCTGAGTTAATCCATGTACCAGTTGTTACATATATGATCATTTCTAAATGTCTCTGTGGATTTGATGTTTCTGTGATATTTTTTTTTTTTTTTATATAGCCTGCAAACATAATGGCTCACATAGATGAATGTGAGATTAGGTCTACTGTGTGTCTGGATTTGCCATGAGGTGACTTCAGACCAATTTGACAAAGCTAAAATATTTTTTTTTTTGCTACCTAGGCAAATCTCCAAAGCACATAGGCTCCATTACAAGGAGTCTCCTAGAGTCAGGTCCCCTAGGCCTATAATGTTCACTCCCAACACATTTGTAATTTTCCACCCTGCTCTAGTCATCTTCAAGTTGTTATGGACTAGGTCATGTAGGCAGGGTTATTGCAAGGCATAAATGAACAATATCCCAATACAATAAGCTGCCCTATAGCCACCAACCAAATAGAACAGTGTTTCTCAACCTTTTTTCAGTCAAGGCACCCTTTAAAATTCTGCAAAATCTCGAGGCACCCCAATCTAAATGTATTATTATTATACAGTATTTATATAGCGCCAAAAGGTTTGATCAGCGCTGTACATTATAGTGGGGGACAGTACATGGGACAATACAGTAACAAAACCATACACGAGGGGTTCGAGGGCCCTGCTCTTTTGAGCTTACGATCTAGGAGGGAGGAAGGGGAAATGTAGAAAACAAAATTTAAAGGTTTTACAGAATGCAGCAACATATGCACATGTGGAACACCCAACATTAGAGGTGATTTATTTTTCCAGAGCAAACGCACCTTTGCACACTGGTAATGGCTAGTATTCCATTGTTTCTCTTCTCCCTCAGTCTCTCTCTCTCACTCAGCTAATATGACTCTAGTGCTGAAGGAGAGAGGCAGAGGAGGGGCAAGCAAGGATTTTGTGCAGGTACCCAATGTCCTTCTTATCAACTGATGACATCATTGTTTGTTTTTTTTTGTTGTCGGTGGCTAGAAAGTTGTAATGGTGCACAATGAAAACCTGTGGCTTTGTGTAACTAAAAGGCAGGTTTGATCCACCTGCTGGTTTGTATACAATTTGTATACAACACCCCTAAAGAAACCAGAAGGCACCCTGGTTGAAAAAGGCTAAACTAGAAAGGACCAGAGTAAGGCCATACAGGTCAGTCTTAAATTTAGGCTTAATGTTAGGCCAGTGTTTCTCAACTCCAGTCCTCATGGACCCCCAACAGGTCATGTTTTCAGGATTTCCCTCAGATGAAACAGCTGTGGTAATTACTAAGGCAGTGAAACTGATCAAATCACCTGTGCAAAATAATGGAAATCCTGAAAACATGACCTGTTGGGGGTCCATGAGGACTGGAGTTGAGAAACACTGTGTTAGGCTAATCATTTGTAATATTTATGTTTTACTCTTTACAGTATGCACTTTTTTCCATAGACCTAAGATAGCTATACGCACATATATTTCTCTCATTCAGCCATGAAAGACCATTAATAGATTCCTCCATCCACACAAAACACCATGGATAGGAGTCTCTCTCACTGGCTATTGTGTTCAAGATCTGTAGTTAGTTCTCCAAGATGCTTTAAACAACCTACCTGCTGAGTTCCTTTAAAAACTGTGCAAGTGTACCTAGAAGAACCAATGCTATTTTGAAGGCAAGGGGTGGTCACACCAAATATTGATTTAATTTGGATTTCTCTTCTGTGCATTTACTTTCCATTTTGTTAATTGATAAACAATGAACATTTCCATTTCTGAAAGCATGTGCTTTTTAGTGGGTTTTTTCTACCAAAAAATTTTTTTTCTTCTCAAAAAAACTGGCCATAATATTGGTTTGCTGCATTTCTCAGCATTAGAGCATTTTTACAGCTAAAAAGCTCCTCTAGAAACCCACTAGTTCTGGGTTTTTTTTCCAGCCAAACACCTCTGCCAAATAACGTTGATTACAGTCTGTGTGCATGGGCACATATGATAACATGCTGGGGAGTTTACTGGCTGTAGAAAAAACTGGCAAAAGCCAAAAACAGCAGCTGTAAAAATGCCCAGTGTGCATGAGGACTGATAAAAAATTTCCTGGGAATTGGAAATGTTCAGTTCATCACTGGGCTGTGATGTTACAACTTTAAATTTCACTTGTAGTAAAACTATTACTGTGGTACAACTATATCAACTTTACCCCCTTCATGATAATTTTTTTAGAGCTTTCTCTTGGTGGTATTTCAACAAATACCACCAAATGAAACAAGAAAAAGACCACAGATTTTGAAAAAAAACCCAAAATGATATTTTCCATTTTCTGTTATAAAACATGCGATAAAAAAAAAATGTATTCATAAATTTAGGCCAAAATGTATTGTGCTACATGTCTTCGGTAAAAAAACCCAACATGTGTATATTAATTGGTTTGTGTGAAAGTTATATTGTCTATAAACTATCGTATATACTGTATATTTGAAAATTGATCATTCCTGATGTACTGATGGCCTATCTCATTTCTTGAGGCCCTAAAATGCCAGGACAATACAACTATAACCCCAAATGACCCCCTTTTTGGAAAGTAGACAGTCAGAGGTATTTAGTAAGAGGCATGAAAAGTTTTAAAAAGTTGTAATTTTTTGTCAAATGTTTTTGGAAAATGAAGAAATTAATTTTTTTTTTGTTCACAGTTTTGTTTTTACATACTGTCACAGTACAGTCATCAAATGATTGGTGTGGCGGTGATCAGGGACAGTATGTTAAAAAAAAATAAAATGTTAAAGTAATTTTTTATTAAATTTTTTCAAAATATTTATAATTTTTTTTTTTTTAACATCTTTAAATATTTTTACTATTTTTTTGTTTTACATACTAGTAGTTCAGTGTCCCCATACTAAAACAGTACTACTGTACTACCCTGGGGAGGTGATTGGATTTTTTTACATTTTGATTGCTGATACAATGAAGATCATGTACGTGATTGTGCCTGTACGTACTGTGGGTATTTGGCAAATGGATAAAATTAATTATTTACGAGTCTGAAATTTAAATTCGGGTATTTATAGTCAGTAATTTGTTGCATATATCAGTCCATAGATGTGGTGGCTGCATTCCTTTTTTTTTTTTTTCTTTTTCAAATTTTTTTTTTTACCTGATAATAGTTCACTTCCTATCGTGCTTGCCATTTTGGACTTCAATTATGTTTTACTTTTGTTCATGTCTGTTACATGGGGCGAGGGACAAGGGGGATGATGGGAGTAGTACTATACATAAATAAGATTACATTGTTTTTATGCTTCCAGGTCAATTCCTATACAGTTGACACTACATTTCTGGCAAGATCAACAGGTAATTTTATGTGCCTAAATGTTCTTAGTCTGAAAAAATAAAACTAATGCAGGCCATAGACGGGTCGTTTATTTTCGTCCGAAAGAATAATCGGCCGATATTCGCACCATTAGTGGGCAATTTTTTTTTTGCAGTTCCTTCTCGTTTCTTTTATCGGTCATGCTGGCAAATCCACGAAAAACTGCCAATTTTCGGAAGCATTGGTGGCAACAGAACGACCGATTTTTCGTTTTACGACCGACAATTCAGCTGATAAACGATCCGTCTATGGCCTGCATAATGCAACCACCATGTCTAAGGACTGGCAAGATGCAATATATTACATTTTTGTTCTTGAGTTTAGTTATGCTTTAACCACTGCCAGTGATATAAGGCTTATGTCAGCAGCAGTGCTGTACAGCAGCCATGAATGCATGTAAATTTCATAAGCCGACTGTCAACTTTCAGATTAAAGTGATCCAGTGGCTGTACAGCTGCCCAACTGTTTCCATGGAACCCTGGAATAGGCACTCCCGTCCCACCAGTGGGCCCGGAATGACAGGTGTTGCCGGGTAGAGAAGAGGGAGACCAGTGAATGTTCGTTCAGTGATCTCCCCTAACTAATAAAAACTCAGAAGCACTGAAGAATTCATCACTTCTAGTTTTAGCTGTCACTTTCCTTGGCTGTTGTGTCTGAGGAGGAAGAGATTACAGCACAATTTATGCTCCATTAGTTTCCATACAGAGCAGGGAAGACATCAGGGATCTAGTGTTCCACTTATGTCTCAGGAAAGACAACCTGTAACACAGAGGCGTAACTAGAACCTTCAGACCCCAGTGCAAGAAACTTTGAAGGGCTCCCTTGACTCCCAGCCAGAGCCCTTCAATCTGTGCCCTGTGGCAGAACGCCAGGGCCCAGTCACAAGTGCAACCTTTGCGACTCTGGTAGTTCCGCCACTGGTGTCTGTTTTTATTTTCGTTATTTTATTTTTTACCATTTTATATATTTTTTACAATTTTAGGAGTCCTATTGGGGGGTATTGGTGAAATAGTAGGGGTCTAAACAGACCTCTGATGTTCCACCTGTGAGACAGAGGAGATTGAGGACACAGTCCTCAATCTCCATCTCTGCAGACTCAGCTGCACAGAATAAATGGGCAGGAATAGCTCTGTACAGAGCTTCCCATTCATTCACAAACTGAAGAATAGTAAACACAGTTTATTATGCCTTAGTTATGAATGGACAGAGTCAGTGAATGGTACCTTTCTCCAATGTGACGAGTCAGCACCCCTCTTTCACAGCTCACCTCTACATCTCCTGTCCACACCTCATCTCATCCCCATGCCCAGCACCCTTATCCACAGCTCTCCTTCCTGTGCCCAACAACCACCTATCCACAGCTCTCCCTCCTGTGCCCAGCACCCTTATCCACAGCTCTCCCTCCTGTGCCTAGCACCTCCTTATCCACAGCTCTGCCTCCTGTGCCCAGCACGACCTTATTCACAGCTCTCTCTCTCCTGTGCCCAGCACCCCCTTATTAAAAGCTCTCCCTCCTGTGCACAGCACTCCCTTATCCACAGCTTCCCCCCTTTTACATATATTTGTACTCAAAGGTTTGCATACCTTGACAGAAATTGTGAAATTTTGGCACTGATATTGAAGTCATTGATTATCGCATAGCTGTTTGGCTCCTTTTTAAATCATAATAACAGAAATCACCCAAATGGCCATGATTAAAAGTTTACATGCCCTGGAATGTTTGGCCTTGGTACAGACACACAAGGTGACACACACACACGTTAAAATGGCAATTAAAGGTTAATTTCCCAAATCTATGGCTAGAAATAGTCAAGTATGTTAGCTCTCATGTAGATGCACTGAGCAGACTAGATACTGAGCTATGGGGCACAGAAAAGGACTGTGAAAAGACCTGGTAACTGAACTTTATAAACATGGAAAAGGGTATAAAAATATATCCAAAGCCTTGAATAAGCCAGTCTGTACTGTAATTTGGCTATAGCACGGTAGTAAAGTGGTTAAATGAGTACAATATGATGATACTATGATGATACAAAAATTAAGTGCATGGTCGAATTGCCAGAAAGAAGCCTTTACTGTGCCAATGCCACAAAACACCAAGTTATAATATGTCCAACAACATCTTGAAATACCTTACCTTTTTTTTTTCTTGTGGCACTGGCACAGTAAAGGCTTCTTTCTGGCAACTCAACCATGCAGCTAATTTTTATACAACTATTATCATATTGTCCTCCTTTTAAAACAACTACACTGTCCTCTGTATTTCTCTTGAGGTTACCTGTGAGTTCTTTTCTTTGTATCCTGTAGCTATGCAGTTAGGTGATCAGCAGGATAGAGTAGCGGCATTTAGACCAGTGCAGCATCTGAAGCAGCCTGAGGGTGTGCCACAGCGCAGTGCAGCCCACCCCAGCACCCCACTAGATCTGGCCTTGAAGACGGGTGGCCAGGGGAGCACAAAGGGGGCCCAGGGGCAGCAAAAATAAGAGGAAGTTGGAAAGGAGGGGTGGCATACAGGACCAATTCCCTCCATGTTCCTCCTGCAGTTTCTAAATGCTGACAGAAGGGAGAGGAGGAGAAGCGGGCTTTCATGGGCTAAAGGAGCAAAATGGAGGGGATCGGTTCGTCTATATGCTGTCCCTCCTATTCATGTGTACAGGGGGGGGGGGGCGCGCACAGCATGGGGCAGGGTTGCATTTGTAGTTGTGCCCCTGCTGTAACAGTAATAATGCAATAAAGTTAAGTGAGTTTACATACAAAAACGTCTATTGCACTACACATATTGAGTATCACCGTACATGCTGCAGTGCAAGCAATATTTGTAGTGCCATCATTTATGGTTAACTCTAAACTGATGACCTGTAAGCGTATTTAACCACTTGCCCTCCAGAGGATTTACCCCCCTTAATGACCAGGCCTCTTTTTACCTCTCGGCGCTACGCTAATTCAACTGATAATTGCGCGTGCATGCAATGCTGTACCAAAATGAAATTTTACATTTTTTTCACACAAATAGAGCTTTCTTTCGGTGGTATTTCATAACCTGTGCGCTTTTTATTTTTCACGCTATAAATAAAAAAAGACCACAAATTTTGAAGAAAAATTATATTTTTTACTTTCGGCTATAAAAAATATATAGTAAACTCAAAGTTAGTTATAAATTTAGGCCAAAATGTATTCTGATACATGTTTTTGGTAAAAAAAAAAATGTAACAGAACTATGTTCTTCATTTTTTTTTTTTTTTTTGTATGCAGCCTGTGGGCTGAATAAAAAGAGAAGATATCTCTGCCAGAAAAAGTGTGTGGTATTCCCACCATTAGAATATACTGCCCTGCATCCACCCACTTCTAATGGTGGGCACACATTAGGTCACACGGTGCCACATGTGCCAATTCCAAGATTGTACAAATGTCTAAATAGTGGCACGCTTGAATAAAAATTGTCCACGTATAAGTGGTACCCCATATGGAAAAAGCATGAAACCAAGTTCCAAACTATCTTGCCACTGCTCCCCATGTAGTCTGGGCATCTGGGGGGCTCCACATGACAATCTTTTCCCTTGTAAATCCAAAACTTTTATATGTATAGCCTGTTGCCCTCTAACAGGTCTTGTACACCTTGCCCCCCATATCTGGCACGCTTGCTGGAGAGAAATTGTTTGAATGCCAGAAAAATTAATGAGGGACTCATGAACGCAGATTTTTTGCTGGGGAGTATAGACATCTGCAAATTTTTGGTTAAGGTGATTTATGAGGGACTGAATTTTGTGGAGCTGGTCAAATCGAGGATGACAGAGTGTATTTTCGTTGAAATGCATAAAACACATTATACTCTCATATCTACGCCTGGCCATGGCAGCAGAGAACACGGCATATGATGAATCAGGTCTGTGGACCAATACAACCCCAATTATTTTTTTTTAGTAATGCCCATGTTGAGGGTTAGGTCCAAAAAATTTTTTAAAATCGGAAACTGTAATGGGTTTCCATGCGCATAGTCTGGCAAGGTTTGAATTTGGGTTGGCAACGATAAATTGTTGTGCATATAAATTGTTTTGATCCACAATCAATGCATACAGATATTCCGTGAAAAACCGCTCCAAAAAAATCAAGGGTAGTAGTTAAATTTGCTGTTTCCACCTGAATTCCGGGTTGGGCAGTGAATGGGGGAAGTACAGGTGCTGCAGAATTTGGGGGTAAACGTAGGGGCTAAACACGGGTGCTGGCAGGTGCCGAGGCTGATACCGCTAATGCTGCATTTTTGTGGACGGTATACTAATCTGAACGCTAATATAGTGCTGATCTGATCAAAGATATTGATCCATTCAGACACTATACTAGCAATGGAGGTTTATTGTGTATGAGCATGTTCCTGGCAATCAAGGGGTTAAATGTGATTACTGGTGTACTGAGGGGCAATCTGACTGTATCTGGGAGGGACGTGAAAACCATGGGAGCGCAAATCACATATGTGTGTGTGTGTTTTTGTACACCCGTGCCGCCCTCTAGCAGTATTTCTGATATAGGGCGGTCAGGAAGTGGTTACAGAAGCAGTTTGTGTTAAGGTGCAGTGTTACTTTAACTGACAATTGAGCGGTCATGCAACGCTGCACCAAAATGAAATAAAATGAACTTTATGTCCTTTTTTTCCCCATTAATTCATCTTTTTTTGGGTGATATTTGATTGCCTGTGAATTTTTTTTCTTTTTTGCGCTATAAAGAAAAAAAGACCGACAATTTTGAGAAAAAAAAACAATATTTTGGACTTTTTGCTATAAAACATGTCCAGTAAAAAAAATTAAAAAATAAAATTTTCGTCATAAATTTAGGCCAAAATGTATTCTGCAACATGTCATTCCTGAAAAAAATCCCAATATATGTAAATTAATAGGTTTACGTGAAAGTTATAGCGTTTACAAATGGCGGTATAGATACTGGATTTTTTTTTATACTAATAGCGGCGATCAGCGATTTATGGCGGTAATCAGCAACTTATGGTGGGACTGCGGCGGACATTCTGACACTGGGGGGGAACTGACTTGGGGTCACTGACATCCCCAGTGACAACAAAACAGTGATCAGTGCAAAAAAAAAAAAGCACTGAGAGGCAATCAACTGTGTGATGGGAGTGTCTTACTAGGGAGCGGGTGTGTTTCACTGTAAGCACACTGATCCGGAAGGCTGAGCTCATGCATCTGGATCAGTGTGCTCAAACTGACAGGGAGGAGAGCTGCATTGTAAACAATGCAGCCCTCCTCCCTGTCAGTGTTTGCCGGCAATCACCAGGCTCCGGCGGGTAATCACTGGCCGGGACCCGGTGATTGACTCCCGGGGTCACAATCAGTGGCGTGGGATTGGCAGTCGCACGCGCCCCTTACCCCAAAATGCAGGATCACATTTATATATGTGATCCTGTGCACAGGGGCTACCTTGTAGCAATATACAGTGGGGCAAAAAAGTATTTAGTCAGCCAATTGTGCAAGTTCTCCCACTTAAAAAGATGAGAGAGGCCTGTAATTGGCATCATAGGTAGACCTCAACTATGAGAGACAAAATGAGAAAACAAATCCAGACAATCACATTGGCTGATTTGGAAAGAATTTATTTGCAAATTATGGTGGAAAATAAGTATTTGGTCACCTACAAACATGCAAGATTTCTGGCTATCACAGACCTGTACCTTCTTCTTTAAGAGGCTCCTCTGTCCTGCACTGATTACTTGTATCAATGGCACCTGTTTGAGGTTGTGGACAGGTGTCTTTTATACTGATAACAAGTTCAAACAGTCACACTCCAAACTCCACTATGGTGAAGACCAAAGAGCTGTCGAAGGACACCAGAAACAAAATTGTAGACCTGCACCAGGCTGGAAAGACCTGAATTTGCAATAGGCAAGCAGCTTGGTGTGAACAAATCAACTGTGGGAGCAATAATTAGAAAATGGAAGACATACAAGACCACTGATAATCTCCCTTGATCTGGGGCTCTACGCAAGATCTCACCGCGTGGGGTCAAAATGATCGCAAGTATGGTGAGCAAAAATCCCAGGACCTAGTGAATGACCTGCAGAGAGCTGGGACCAACGTAACAAAGGCTACCATCAGTAACACACAACGCCGCCAGGGACTCAGATCATGCAGTGCCAGACGTGTCCCCCTGCTTAAGCCAGTACATGTCCGGGCCCGTCTGGAGTTTGCTAGAGAGCATTTGGATGATCCAGAAGAGGATTGGGAGAATACCATATGGTCAGATGAAACCAAAATAGAACTGTTTGGTAGAAACACAACTCGTCGTGTTTGGAGGAGAGAGAATGCTCAGTTGCATCCAAAGAACACCATACCTACTGTGAAGCATGGGGGTGGCAACATCATGCTTTGGGGCTGTTTCTCTGCAAAGGGACCAGGACGACTGAACCATGTACAGGACAGAATGAATGGGGCCATGTATCGTGAGATTTTGAGTGCAAACCTCCTTCCATCAGCAAGGGCATTGAAGATGAAACGTGGCTGGGTCTTCCAACATGACAATGATCCCAAACATACCACCCGGGCAACGAAGGAGTGGCTTCGTAAGAAGCATTTCAAGGTCCTGAAGTGGCCTAGCCAGTCTCCAGATCTCAACCCCATAGAAAACCTTTGGAGAGAGTTGAAAGTCTGTGTTGCCCAGCGACAGCCCCAAAACATCACTGCTCTAGAGGAGATCTGCATGGAGGAATGGGCCAACATACGAGCAACAGTATGTGCCAACCTTGTGAAGCCTTACAGGAAACGTTTGACCTCTGTCATTGCCAACAAAGGATATATAACAAAGTATTGAAATGAACTTTTGATATTGACCAAATACTTATTTTCCACCATAATTTGCAAATAAATTCTTCCCAAATCAGCCAATGTGATTGTCTGTCTGGATTTTTTTTCTCATTTTGTCTCTCATAGTTGAGGTCTACCTATGATGCCAATTACAGGCCTCTCTCATCTTTTTAAGTGGGAGAACTTGCACAATTGGTGCTGACTAAATACTTTTTTGCCCCACTGTATGTACTGCGGGCAGTCCCCTAGTGGTTAAAGTGTCCCCTATGAAATGGTTTGGTACTGAAATTTGTTACCATTTCATGGGTGTGCGCAATTATAAGGCTTGATCTGTTTTGTTAACATTTTACATGTCGCAACCTCATCATTTATAGTTTACAAAAAAATGTGTAATCTATTGTGTTTGTGTGTACTAAAATTAATTTTAGTACATTTTTTACTAAAAATACAAGTTTGATAACAAAAATGCTATTCTTCTTCTTTTAGAAAATATATAATGTGTAGGGGTTGTAACTAATCTTCAGGCCTAAAATTGCATTTTAATGTGTGCAAATAGCACAAACATCTGGCAGCAAAATGTCTAAAGAATTTATGGGGGGTGGGGGTGGCAGTGTTGGGTGGATGCTTTAATTAAAGAGGTACGCTTAAAAAAAAAAAAAAAAAGTCTTAAATGATCTGATCATTTTGGTGTATTGTTTCAAATCATTAAACATTATATATAGTACTTGAGCTTGGGAATTACTGAAAAGTATCTATGAATACGTTTTGAGCTCTGGAGGCAATGAGATTTAAAAGAATTGATTTCTAGTTCAAAAGACCCTACATTTCAACCCCATGTGGTTATACCAGCTGTAATGTATGTTTTGAAGAGATCCGCTTTGAAGTTTTAAATTGCATGCCAAAATTAAATGCTTTTACATTATATGTATTATTTTTCCCCTCACTGCATTAAGGTTGACATTAGTATCTTCCCTCTTGGACAGACCACAGAATGTTTATCTTATTGTAATGAAATATTTGCAGTGTACTATTTCTATTTACACCATTAGTGAAATCTGATGCACATTCTACAAATATATTTGTATTGTCACCTAGTGTGCATGTTGTAGTTATAACTGCAAAAAAACTGTGAAAAAAACACACATAAGGAAATTCTATGGTTTTTTTTAATATATGGCTGAAATAAAATTCTCAACAAAATATTAAAAATTAATATTTTATTTTTGATTATATTAATTTGTCCAATCACTGTTGGTCCCTTGAAAAAGGGGGGATGGTTACTCTTAATAGCTGTAATTCCTAAACCGTTCCTCCAATTTGGATGTACATACCCTCAAATTAAACCTGAGAGTGTGCACTTTCATCCCATAACAATTATAAAGTACCGTATTTTTCGCTCCATAAGACGCACTTTTTTCCCCCAAAAAAAGGGGGGAAAATGTCAGTGCGTCTTATGGAGCGAATATGGAGCGGCCGGTCCAGTATTTCCACTGCCGCCGTGTCAGAATACCGGGCCGGCCGCTCAGCTCTACAGCGGGACCTTATAGAGATGACTGCTGACCTTTGGGGAGGGAGGGGGAGCGGGTACCTGAATTTGACAGATACCCGCTCCCACTTCTGTAGAGTTGTTCTTTCATCTTACCTGTTCCTCTATCCAGCGGCGCGGTCTTCCCGGCTTCTGTAGTGTGGGCATGACAGCCGGGTGCCAAGTGCGCAAGCGCAGGAAGCGGTGCTTTTTGTGAATGGTAAGGCGGCACCTGGGACACATGACAGATCCCAGAAGCCGCCGGACCAATCACAAAGCGCAAGTGCTTCTCGCTCATGCGCACTGGGCACCCGACTGTCATGCTGAGCGCCATTACAGAAGCCGGGAAGACAGCACGCGGCTGGATAGAGGAACAGGTAAGGTGAAAGAACAACTCCGCGGAAGTGGGAGCGGGTATCTGTCAAATTCAGGTACCCGCTCCCCCCCCTCCCCAAAGGTCAGCAGTCATCCCCTGTACTATCCACAGTCTCTGGTCATCCCTGTGCTGTCCGCAGTCTCTGGTCATCCCTGTGCTGTCCGCAGTCTCTGGTCATCTCCTGTATTCTGTCCGCAGTCTCTGGTCATCCCTGTGCTGTCCGCAGTCTCTGGTCATCCCTGTACTGTGTCCGCAGTCTCTGGTCATCCCTGTACTGTGTCCGCAGTCTCTGGTCATCTCCTGTACTGTGTCCGCAGTCTCTGGTCATCTCCTGCACTGTGTCCGCAGTCTCTGGTCATCTCCTGTACTGTGTCCGCAGTCTCTGGTCATCCCTGTACTGTGTCCGCAGTCTCTGGTCATCCCTGTACTGTGTCCGCAGTCTCTGGTCATCCCCTGCACTGTGTCCGCAGTCTCTGGTCATCCCTGTACTGTGTCCGCAGTCTCTGGTCATCCCTGTACTGTGTCCGCAGTCTCTGGTCATCCCCTGCACTGTGTCCGCAGTCTCTGGTCATCTCCTGCAATGTGTCCGCAGTCTCTGGTCATCTCCTGTACTATGTCTGCAGTCCATTAGTTCAGAATTTTTTTTTCCTGTTTTCTGCCTCTAAAACCTAGGTGCGTCTTATGGTCAGGTGCGTCTTATGGAGCGAAAAATACGGTATATATTTTATATAACTATAGCTTGAATATGTTTTGGTAAATACCTGAAAAAATCTAAAATTGTGCCTGTGTCCAAATATATATAGATCTAACTCTATATTGGAATTTACATAGCTTTTACTTTCTGACTGCCTATCACATTTCTTGAGGTGCTAAAATGCCAGGGCAGTACAAACACCCCCACTCCCCAAATGACCCCTTTTTGGAAAGTAGACACCCCAAGGATTTTGCAGAGAGGCATGTTGAGTGCATGGAACATTTTATTTTTTACACAAAGTTGTCACTTTAATGATATATTGCTCATGCATGCCATGGGTAATGTGGAATAAAACCCCAAAACACATTTTTCTACTTCTCCCGAGTATGGGGATACCACATGTGACAGACTTTTTGGCAGCTGCATACAGCCCCCCGAAATCCAATGACCATCTCCAGGCTTTCAAAGGACATATTTCCTCATATCACTTCCCCACTACCTATCACAGTTTCGGAGGCCCTATGCCAGGATAGTACAAACACCCTTCTAAATTACCCCTTTTTCGGAAATTAGACACCCCAAAGAATTTGACAAGAGGCATGGTGAGTATTTTACAGATATCATTTATGTCACAGGGTTTTGAAAAAGAAAAGAAATGCATTTTTTTGTTTCTTTGTTTTCCAAAAACGTGGCAATAAATGAAATCTGCAAAATACTCACCATACCTCTTAGCAAATACCTTGGTGTGTCTACTTTCCAAAAAAGGGGTCATTTGGAGGGGGAGGCTTATACTATCCTGGATTTCAGGGCCAACATTAGAATCTTATGCCACACATCACCGACTCTTGAAGACCAAGCCTTTTCTGACACTTTTTGTTCACATGAAAAAACTGTTTTTTTGCTAGAAAATTACTTTGAACCCCCAAACATTATATTTTTTTTAAAGCAGATGCACTAGAGAATAAAATGGTGGGTGTTGAAATTTTTTACATCACACATTTGTGCAGCGATTTTTCAAACGCAAATCTTTTAGGAAACCCTTTCTAGAATTTTAATGCACAAAAGCACAATATATTGCCCAATTGTTTGATAACATATAAAAGATGATGTTACGCTGAGTAAATAGATGCCAAACATGACATGCTTTAAAATTGCGCATGCCCATGCAATGGCAACAAAGTACATACATTTTTATTATCAATAGGCGACACGTTCAAAGCCTTTACAGGTCACCAATTTATATTTACACAGGACATTCATGGCGATACCTCACATGTATATTAAAAATAAATAAGTGATGTAGCGCTGCTAAATAATAGCTAAAAAAATAAAATAAAAGAGTGACATAACTGAATAAAACGTCAATAAAGAGTCCATATATGTAAAATCAATCAATTTGTAACAAAGATTCTTCCATAATTCATGCGTTTTCTTCTTGTGCTGATATCCCAAACGCCATCAAGTAAAATAGTGCACATAACATATAGTGCCACCTCAGTGCTCACAGAACTCTCACCTCAGAGCACATGGAAATGTGCTTTATGTTATCAAATAGGCAAAGGGATTCTTCCCTTTTTCAATCCACAGCCATGTGATAGTAATCAAACACCTTTGAGCTTTCAATAGATTGTCAAACTAGAGCCAGGGATCAGTCCCTTTTAAGGGTGATGGAGGTCACACATTCCTATCCTTGAAAGGGAACAAAGGACACTTCCATGGTGCAATATGTACTAATATAAAAATTTATTAAGATGATGCTTGACCTGGGAGAGAACAAACTTCCACCAAAACTGCAAAGTCTTAGCCCTCATGCACACTGGACGTTTTGATAATGCTGGTAATGTTAGCTGTGTAAAGTCATGTTTTCAGCTTTTTTGGAGGTTTTTGCATTAGTGTTTAGCGTTTAAAAATCTCTAGCAATACTCAATAAACTGAGCATGTGCAGAGTGACTCCAAGAGCTCTTTACTATCAGCAGATGGGCTTGGGATAGTGGAAAAAGAGGAGGATCAGATAAGACAGGATCAAACGGCCTTTTCACACCATGTGGAGGATTAAACCCTTAGGTTCCAAGGTGAGTATAACAAACATGCTTTACAGCATATACAGAATGATTTTACTGTTGTGGGACTAGTAGCACTTTAAGAATGACTTGAGTTAGAATGTAAACTTTGTTTTGAACTCCTGAGACCTGTTTTGAGCCAACAGCAGACTAAAGTTTGCTCTAAGCTGACATCACATAGTACCTTTAGTGTGCTGTATTACTTATAGAGATTTAATGATATAAACAAATGCAGATCAGCCCTTATTTTAGTCCTCTGTGCCTCTTTCCTTGTACAAAAGTTTTAGGCAGGTGTGGGAAAAAATGCTGCAAGTTGAGAATGCTTTCAGAAATTGAAATGTAATCTTTTCTTATTACCAATTCACAAAATAGAAAGTAAATGAACAGAAGAGAAATCAAAATAAAATCAATATTTGATGTGACCACCCTTTGCCTTTAATACAGCATAAATTCTTCCAGTTACACATGCACACAGTTTTTGAAGGAAATTGGCAAGTAGGTTGTTCCAAACATTTTTGAGACCTACAGATCTCCTATGGATGTAGGCTACTTCAAGTCCTTCTGTCTCTTCATGTAATCCCAGACAGATCAGGGAGATCAAGGCTCTGTGGGGCCAAACTGTCACTTCCAAGACTCCTTGTTTTTCTTTAGACAGAAGATACAGTGCCTTTAAAAAGTATGCATACCCCTTGAAATGTTCCACATTTTTTCATGTTACAACCAAAAACTTAATATTTTATTGGGATTTTATATGATAGACCAACACAAAGTGGCACATAATTGTGAAGTGGAAGGAGAATTATAAATGGTTTTCAAAATTTGCTACAAATAAATATCTGAAAAGTGTGGTGCGCATTTGTATTCAGCCCCGCTGAGTCAATACTTTGTAGAACCACCTTTCACTGCAATGACAGCTGCAAGTCTTTTTGTGTATAAACTCATTGCAAATATAATATACAGGCATACCTCGGTTTACGAATTTAATTTGTTCTGCAGGACTTTTCATATAGCAAAAAATTAATAAACCAAAACGCTTTTTCTCATAAGAATACACTGAAAACCAATTAATCCATTCATGAGGTCAGAAAAAAATAAACGCTAGTAAAAAAATGCGTGAGTTATTTTATCAAGTCATGCAGTATTTTAGTAGTGACAACTATGTGTTAATGTTTCAGCTGTCAGTGGGGTTCCCCATTGACAGTTGAATATAAAAGAATTGCCGGCAATCAAAAACATAAATTAAAAAGCAGCGTGGGGTTCCCCCTCCCATCCATACTAAGCCCTTTGGGTCTGGTATGGATTTTGAAGGGAACTCCCATGCCATAATAAAAAAAAAAATGGTGTGGGGTCCTCCCCCAAAATCCATACCAGACCCTTATCCGAGCATGCAGCTTGGCAGGTCAGGAAAGGGGGGTGACAGCAAGCGCTCCGCCCCCTCCTGAACAATACCAGGCCACATGCCCTCAACATGGGGGGGTGCCAAAGCACCTTGTCCCCACAGGCCAGTGGCTTATTGGAATCTGGAAGACGCCTTTTAACAAGGGGGCCCCCTGTTCCTGCCCCCCCCATGTGAATGCGTATAGGGCACATGGTCCCGATACTCATTCACAAAAAACAAAAAGTGGACAAGGGCCTCTTCCCCACAACCCTGGTCAGTGGTTGTGGGGGTCTGCGGGCCAGGGGACGTATCAAAATCTGGAAGCCCCTTTTAACAAGGGGGTCCCCAGATCCTGTCCCCCCCCATGTGAATGAATATGGGGTACATGGTTCCGATACTCATTCACAAAAAACAAAAACGAAGTGTGAAAAAAGACAGATCACGGCCTTTTGACAAGTCCTTTATTAAAAGAAAAAAACTAAAAGAATGCCCCACGCAGTAGATCCCCCGCCCCAAAGCACACCCCCATGTTAAGGGCATGTGTACTGGTATTGTTCAGGAGGGGGGGACACTTGTTCCCCCCCCCCCTTTCCTGACCTGCCGGGCTGCATGCTTGGATAAGGGTCTGGTATGGATCTTGGGGGAGAAAACCACGCTATTTTTGAAAAACATTTTGGCGTGGGAGTTCCCCTCAAAATCCATACCAGAACCGAAGGGCTTGGTATGGATGGAAGGGGGGACCCCACGCCATTTTTTTAAAATTTATTATGGTGCCGATTTTTAAATGTAATTACCGCTTTTTTTTTCTTCACTATAGCTCAGAGATTCAGCTGTCACTTTCCTCCCAGCTAAAAGAGAAAGTTTCTTTTTAGTTTAGTTTTATTTCCCCAAACTAAAAGAAACAAAGCTTCCTTTAAAAACACATTATATTGCGAAAAAAATTCGTAAACATTTGTAAACCGAGGCATTATTTTCAATGGATTTTCATTCTTAAACCGAAAATTACGTTTGTAAACCGAGGTACACCTGTAGATGTTCAAGCTGGCCAACTGTGTCAAAGTTACTAGTCCCTACTCATCCTTGACTACTCCCTACTCATCCAGCAATATTTACAGGCAGAGTTAATTTAGTGGACCTATTGTCAATATGGGGTAAACTGACACAGATGGAGGAAAACTACCTCAGACATGAAATATGAACAAAGCATGTCTCTCTATAGTGTGTACTTGTCTCAATTAGGAGCACCAATTGTCATTTCTTTTCTGTGACATCGTTCTCCATATCAGCATAAATCACTTCAAGTTTTCCTGACACCAAGAGAAAATAGGTGATGGGAGGAGGGGGGGGGGGGCTTCCAGCAGATTAACAGCCTCAGCTCTGTTCTTGTGAGCTATGTGAAGGAGGTGGGTGTCTCTTCACACCAATCAGCTCTCTGAGCTCCCCTCACTGAGCTCAGCAGTGTGTGTTTTCAGATCTCCTCCCCTTTTCTCTGAACTCCCAGAGAAATAAATTCTGCACTTTGAAGGGATGTGGAGAAGAAAAGTCTTCAGAAAAATAGGTATAACTTATGTAGGAAGAATGGTATTCTCTGTGAATCACCTGAGGCCAGTCACATCACTGGGTATATGTAAGGGTTTACAACCACTTTAAATAAACCTCTTCCTACAATAAAATAGGCAGTCTTGGAAAACTCTGGACATTTGTCAGGACATAAACTAAGCATCAAAGGGTTGTTAATATGGCTGTTGCACACTTGAACAGTTTGTACAGTATATGTAATATGTAAATTGTCTGCAAAGGGCACAAAAAAACTATTGCTCTGTATGAGCCCTGTTCACACCACAATGTTGATGTCTCGTAATTTTTTTACAAACAGAAAACTGCATACACATTGCAGATTCCTACGCAGAAAAAATCTGCACATGATATTAGTGTTGTGGTGCGAACAAGGCACAGAACAATTGTTTTCCTTGTGCTCTTCCAGAAACAGGTGTAGAAAAACTCATGTCTCTGCACATGGTATGAACGAGGCCTAATGAATGTTCTCAAAGACAATGACAGTTGTTATAGAGCAATGTCAGTTCTTATAAAAGTAAGAAAGATTAAAAGAAAATAAAAATAAATCATAATTAACCACTTGCCCTCCAGAGGATTCCCATTCCTGAACAGGCCATTTTTTGCAATACGGCACTATGTTACTTTAACTGACAATTGTGCGGTCATGCAAAGCTGCACCCAAATGAAATTTGTGTCCTTTTGTTCCCAGAAATAAAACTTCCTTTCGGTGGTATTTGATTACCTATGCATTTTTTATTGTTTGCGCTATAAACAAAAAAATACAACAGTTTTGGGGAAAAAAAACAATATTTTTGACTTTTTGTTATAAAACGTATCCAATAAAAAAATGAAAATAAAATCAAATTTCTGCATAAATTTAGGTCAAAATGTATTCTGTTACGTCTTTGCTAAAAAAAATCTTAATACGTGTAAATTAATTGGTTTATGTGAAAGTTATAGTGTCTACAAATGGAGGTATATATGCTGGAATTTTTTATTTTTTTTGTACTAGTAATGGTGGCGATCAGCGACTTATAGTGGGACTGCAACAGACATTCTGACACTGGGTGAGAACTAACTGCCACTGACATCCCCAGTGACACTACTACAATGATAAGTGCTAATAAAAAGCACTGACGCTGTACTAATTACACTGGGCAGGAAGAGGTTAACATCTGGAGCAATCAAAGGGTTAACTGTATGCTGGGTGTGTTTCACATTGTGTGCTGTTGTACAACGGAGACATGCTGCTTTATATTTCCCTGTTGTGCAGATAAATACAAAGCAGCATGTCCTTGCTGACAGGAGCAAGACCTGTGTTGTTTACACACAGGTCTCTCCCTTTTCATCTTTCCTTGATGGTCATCCAGTGCCGGCAGGAAATCGCGGCTGAGACCCAGTGACTGACATCTCTAGTCACCAATGACGGCGCGCGTGACCCCTACTCAGAAGTACAAATCACGTATATATACGTGATATTGTGCAGCCCTGCTGCCTTGCAGCAGTACTTCTACCATAGGGTGGCGGGCAAGCGGTTAAACCTTGAACTATGCCATTATTTATTTTTTTGTGTGTAACTGTGCGAATGGAACCTGTTTTTCATTAACTACTTGACCTTCAGTAGGTTTTACCCCCTTCATCACCAGGCAATTTTTTTATTTACTATTCAGCACTGTGCTACTTTAACTGGCAATTGCTTGGTCATGCAACACTGTACCCAAATTATATTTACATCACTTTTATATTTACATCACTGTTAAATCTGAAAAAAGACCAACATTTTTGAAAAAAGGATATTTTCTACTTTCTGTTATAAAATCTATTCAATAAAAAAATCAAATGTCTTCTTAAATTTAGGCCAAAATGTATTCTACTACATGTGTTTGGTAAAAAAAAATCCCAATAAGTGTATATTGGATTGTGTGAAAGTTATAGCATCTACAAACTATGGTATTCCTGTATACAGTATCTCACAGCCAACAGGTGATGAGTGGTAACCTAAGGCTTCATTCTTCTCATTTACTGCTAAACTGTGTTTACAGACCTGACAGCAAAATATTGGGTTACACACAAACTGCATGATTCAGAAGAACACACCCTTCCAAATAGAAGTGATGCTACCTAGATATTCAGTTTGCAAAAGCGTTCAGCAAGTAGATTTAGTACTGGGCTATCTCATTGGACAAACCAGCAAGCGCTGAACATGCTGAAACACAAAGGACTTTTAGCCCCGGTTCACACTAGAAGGCAGTGCAGGAATCCCGCAATCCGTTAGCGATTCTTACAACGCATTCAAATCTCACAGCCCTTGCGATCTACAGCGGGTGTCAGTGCAATCCTAATGAAACCCCAAATTCAGGTTGCAAACGCAGTGCATTTGCCTGCATCAGATCACATGGTACAAAACGACCATGTGGTCAGTTTGCAGTGCGCTTACAAAACTGGTGCATGCCTGACTTTGGTGCGATTTGAGCCCATTCAAAATGAATGGGCTCAAATTGCACCTCACTGAATCACATGGGTACTGCACAGGAATGCGGTGTGCCTTCATAGCATGAACCAAGGCTTAAAGGATGGTGGAGAAATAATCTACCTGATATAAAATACCTTCTATGATTGCCATCTTCTGCCTCACTCTTCAGTTGGTATAAAAGCCCAACAATTAAAACATTACTACACAGTGCTGGAGGCAGTGTAACAAGAATAAGGCCTCATTCACATGGGCCATACTAAAGTGCACACATATGTAGGGCTGTTTCCCCATAGGGGGGTGCACAGATGTTCCATCCATCCCTGTGCAGGCAGTCCCATTGATGACAATTGGGACACTGATGGCTGCACAAACAGATGTTGCTCCCAATCTGACATCCATGTGGATGTGTGGTCCTGAATGTAGACAGTGAGCATTTGGGGATGTGCACCTGCATGGATGTTAAATTGGGAACAGGGTCAATGGGACTGCCTGCACGTGTTCAGTGCATCCTTATGTGGATAAACACAGCCCTCAATGGGCATACGCTTTAGTACCCCTGTGTGAATGAGGCCCTATGCTCGTAATTGTGAGTGCTCATTGGTCAGCATTGTCCACATGACCACACTAACCAATGAGCACTTTCAGTTGCGATTGGTAGGTTGCTATACAGCCTCCAGTACTGGTTTGTCCAGTTTTACAGTGTCACTAAGGGCAGTTTTATTTATTTTTCGTAGAGAAATGGAGGGTTATTACACCTGTCAGTTTTTTTTTTGCCATGTGTGTCCCATTGAGGAGATTCCCCTTCACTTCCTGTCCTATAGCCAAAACAGGAAGTAAGAGGATATCCCGCCAAAGTGAGGGAATCCTAGTGTGTCACCAGAATTAGTGTCAACATTTGAAAGATTTCCCCTGTTCTTATGTCAACCCAAAGTTTGAGATTTTCTTTTACTTGCAGTTTCAATGATAACCGTAAACCTGAGTAATAGAGAAGGTGAATCTCCCTAAGCACAGGCAGCAATAGAAACTGACAGGTGTTCTAATCCATATCCATTTTGTCCAAATATAAAAAGAAACATTTTGCCTTCATTGACACTTCAAAGTGTGGACCATCATACTGCATGAAATGACTTTGGAAGATGGAGATTCTATAAGGTACACACAGAGAGGACCAGAGGGGTAAGGATGGTGTTGTGAGTTCACCTTTTCCACCTTTAGGAAAAGTAAAAACCATTGTTTTTATGAATCGGTCAGCTCCAGGCTGCATGTGTGGATTACCGATCTTAATAGAATTGTTGTCTGTAGCTTTAAGCAAGTTTTTATGAAGCCTTAGGCTGTGTCTTTAGACTAGTGTGCTTCGATAAGAAAAATGTGTTTACAACCTCAGGCTTATTTCCCACCAATGACATCATTGCTTCCTAGTAGTAGCTGTATGAAAACTGGAACATAGTAAGCTAGCTAAAGTGAAATAGTGCTACCATTAATCTATTTTTAATTTCCCTAAAATGAACAAAAAATCCTCACTGATTTCCAGGGTAAACAACTTAAGCTGTGCTCTAAATTTTATAAATCAGTCTCAATGGATTATATGTCTTGTAACACAAAAAGCCCTTATTTAAGTCCGACTGCAACCAAAACATTCTCTTAGTTTAGGACTGAGCACTAAGGCTTAAAGTGTTACTAAACCCAGGACTCTGCATTCACTATATATGGTCTTCCACAGTACACACAACATGGGAATGCAATAATTTCAGTGAAAATAAACTGCTAAATACCTTTTCTCATCAGCAGTATATAGCCGACTTGTGACTGGCTGAGATCTGGTTAATCTTGTAGGATTTTTCATTTTCCTCTGACTGTCCTATGAGGCTACATAACCTCATAACCTGACCCTCTCTATGGACAGTGCTGATTGGCCCTGTGCTGATCACGTGCACCCTCCAAGGGGGAAAAAAAAAAACCTCTCTAGCAATACACACCAAACTGAGCGTCTGCAGACTTGCCACTGCTGCTCTAACTATGGCAGATAGGTTGAAGTAAAAGAAGGGGAGGATCAGAGAAGTCAGGATCAAACAAGCCTTTTTACACAATGCAGAGGATTAACCCCTTAGGTTCCACAGTAAGTATAACAAGCAAGCTTTTCTGCATGTACTGTATAGACTGATTTTACTGTTATGGGTTTTGTAACACTTTTAAGACTTCTATCAAATTTAAATATCTGTGTTACTAATGAAATTTTACATTTTGTATTTGTCCCCATGGAGAAGAATTTTCTTTTCCTTTACTGACTCCTGTCATCTGGGCAGGAAATAAGGGCAAACTTCATGTATGTGGAGCTAGACAACAAAAAAGTTCTAGCATGGGTTCTAAACCTTCCTTGCTTAGAAAATGTGTTTTTATTGCACGGTGTTCCCCAGTTGAGGAGATTCCCTTACTGTCCTGTACTGTCTGATGTCTGTCAGACATCTCCTCTGAAATGCATCAAATAGGGAGTGAAGATCAATCCCCCACATTTTGGACACAGGCAGCAATAAAAAAAAGTTGACGGTGGTTCTAACTCTTCGACACTATAGCCAAAACTAAATGGCTTTAATGGCATGTTGAGGTTAACCATGCACTGCAGGTCCTTCTCTGTCCGGATACATATGCGGGGAGTTCCCCCTACCCTGCCTTCTGTATTTTCTGCCATGGAAATTTTGGCTCTTGGTACCCCTGCAAGGACAGTGTTATTTACCCCTCCCTGAGGCATTGTAGCTCCATATCTTGTGTAGTGATGGGCCGAACACCCCCCTGTTCGGTTCACGGTCGAACCTTCAAACCTAATGAAAGTTCAACCGTGAACTTCAAACAGGGACAATTTACTGAGCGTTATCTTACCGCATCTGAGTATGTGGTAAGATACCACTAAGCTACTAAAATACCACATGAGTGTTCTTAGGTCATGCGGTATGTTAGTAGTGAAACATTCATTCATGTTTCAGATGTCAGCGGGATTCCACACTGACAGCTGAATGTCAAAAGAATTGTTGATATTGCACGACAATTAAAAAAACAAAACAAAAAACACACTGCGTGGGGTCCCCACTCCCATCCATACAAGCCCTTCGAGTCTGATATGAATTTTGAGGGGAACCCCCCAACGCCAAAATTAACAAAAAATGGCTTGAGGGTAATTCCCCCCACCCCCAGAATCCATACCGAACCCTTATCCGAACATGCAGGTCAAGAAAGGGAGGGGATGAGCAAGGCCCCCCCCCCAAAAAAAAAACCAAAAACATATGTAGCCACCTTGCCTTAATGTGTGGGGGTGCTTTGATGTCCCCCCCCTCCCCAAAACACCTTGTCCCCATGTTAATGGGGACAAGTGCCTCTTCCCCATAACCCTGGCCAGTGGTTGTGGGGGGCTTACCAGATCCCAGCCCTCCCCTATGTGAATGAGTAAGGGATACATGGTACTGCTACCCATCCCCCCCCCCAAAAAAAAAAAGTGTAGTGTAAAAATAGAAAGGAGACAGTCTTTGACAAGTCTGTCACCGTTGCCCCGAAAAAAGGAAAGCGAGAAAACAAATCTGCTCTGCCCTCAACGCTGGCTCCTGCCGTTTGACAGCTGTGCTGCGATGACAGTTCTTAATTAGCATGTTGACATCACAGGAGGGGGGGCATGGGATCACCCCCGCCTCTTTGTGACATCATTATGCCCTGTGATTAGCCAAAGCATTGCACCTGACCTGAGGTCAGGTGCAATGCTTTGGCCAATCACAATGCACTGTCAGGGTGCAGTGCATTGTGGGGTGCGGTGGGCAAACAGCCCGTGGAATGGTCCATGTTCGAGTCTAACTTGCATTCGACTTGAGCATGAAGCCCATTATTACCTAAGAGTATGCCCTAGATCCTTGGTGCCCAACCTGTGGCCTTTTGGTATGTGATGAGCAGCTCTCGGACCTGAGCAGTCTGTAGTGGGAATATTGATTAGAATAAGAGCATTGATCTATACTAGTCTCATGTAACATGTTCCCAGTTACATATTGTCTTCTACAGCATATCCCCAGCCAACAATGTATTCTTTCCACCCTCATTTTCTCTATTGGATCTGCAGGTCCTGTCAGTCCTCTCAAGCATTACATATATTGAACATTATGTGCAGCCCTAAGGTGATGTCAGGGGCCACAATTGAGACTCTCTTTAGCTCTTAATTAGACAACCACTGCTCTAGATAGTCAACTACTAGTCCTGACTAAATGCTAAGGGGTTAGTGTTGAGCTCACTAATTCCAGTATTGATTTATGTTTTCTCCTGAGGTACCTCTCCTGGGAACCTGTGTTGTTATATGGATAGTTTGATATTTTAGAAATATACAACATAACAATACTGCACTGGCCAGTAAGTTAAAAGAAAACAATGTATCAGTGTGCCCATGCTATGCCATTAGTGTAGGAATGTAAATAATTTGTATCATTGTACCACAAGAGGAAGATTGTTCTGTGACTGAAAGCACACCAAGGGCTTGTTTACACTTACATTAGCCCTATGAAGAGCGAGATGCAATGTCACCGCCTCACTGTCTGTTTTAGGGCCGGTTCACATCATAGAAAGTCTGGATGCATTGCAGATGCATTTCTGCAAAAGACATTCTGACCTATTTGATACGTTCCAGTGCATTCCCCACCCCCTCCTTTTTTTTCTTTCTTCACCTTAAATAAGGAAATGTGCATTCTGGTACTTACTGGGTGAGTTTAGGTATGTTCGGGTGTGTTTTACCACGATCCAGTACAGTTCAATCCAGAAAACAACGCAGCATGTTCTACTTTTTTTTTCCCACTGAAACGCACTGATACTGACTGCATTGGTGTGAACTATGCCTTTGGAAACTATATAACCTACTATCTGTGCGTTTTTGACACAGGAAAAAAAAAATCAAACTGAACTGCATGGTTCCTTAACCCCTAAAAGCCTGCCAAATGTGACCCATTCAAGTAGGGATGCACCAAGACAGCAAGTATTTTCATGAGTACAAGATACTCCCAATACCTGAAACTGATTTTATTTACGTCTATACAAAATGAATTGGTGCAAATCACACTGCATTCCTGCAAGGAGAGGAGAGAAATCGACGTGGATTTCAAATCCCCAGACCTGTGAAGCAGCTTTCTTTCCTCTCTCATTGCAGGGATGACTGTATGGCCTAGATGGCATCTGATAGGTCAACACCATGATGGTGCTGACCAATCAGAAGTACTGTCATTCTTGCAAGGAGAGGCAGGAATTTTAAATCCCCAGACCTGTCAATCGGCTTTTAGTTGTGTGACCGCATGGGATCAGTGCACCAAGGTTTCCTGCACCACTCCTGTGTGAACTCAGGTTGGGTTCACACAGGAGCGGTGGGGAAACCGCATGTGATTCGGACAGGAATGGCACCACATTCCTGTTCAAATTGCATGCCATTCTTTGCAGTGGGATTTGCGCCCATTCATTTTGTATGAACGTAAATCACAGCGTAAAGTACCATTACTCGTAGATAAAGGGTATCGATGCATCCCTACATTCAAGTAATTTGGGCTGCACAAAATTGTTGTGGCTACCGCATGTGTATACTCCTGCTACCTTTATAGTTTGGGGAGGGGTGATTGGGAAAGGGGTAGAAAAAACATGGCTTACCTGCCTGTTTGTACCACCCCCAACCACAAAAGTATACTGGGCCTAAGAATGTTATAGTTTCAAAATATTTGCCTTCATTCGCAGAGCACTCTCCCTCCCTGGTACAGTGTTAGCCTCTGGGGAAGCAATGCAAGAAATGTAAAATAGAAATTTAAATTTGAAGCGGAACTAAACTGCGAGAAACACTCACCTCCTCATTCCAGTGATGTGGCTGTTAAACCCCTTGCCAGCCTTTGTCACTTGCACCCCAGCTATTTCTGGGTGCTGGGTTTTCAGCCCCTTGATTGGCTGATGTCAGAATGATGTCATCCCATGTATGCATGTTTATGTATGTATTGCATTAGGCATAAATGCATTCTACAAGGCAAATATTAATTTCTGGCCATTGGAATACATTTAGGCTCATACATGTGCAAATTATACTCCTAAACTCCTTCTCTGAATGCAGCTTTGGTATGTGTTTTTTTTTGTTTTTTTATGTTATGCCTCTAAATGCTTATCGAAGTGTCTGATATTCATAGCCACCTAGGCTAACATAGAACTGCATAAAAAAACACCAGATGCCTCTACTATTAGTGGCATTTTTTCTCCCCCTGTGCATGGAGCCTTGCTGTGGGCATTTCATTGTGATTTAAGGGGTTTATATTCAAACACGTTTATGATGTAGGGTTTGTTTGTATACGCAAGTAATTTGCAGTTGTATAAATAAATTTCAAAAACTGTTTAATAACTTGTTTTAGGATTGCCTTTTCTCTTTTGTGCCTTTTTTTTATATGGCTTCTTGTACACAGGGGTGTTTAGCTGCTGTGCGTCCTTCTTGGTGTTTTTAGTGAGCCTGGGAAGAACAGGTGCATCCAGACCCTTTACCTGAAGCCTGTCAAAGTTTAAAAAAAAAAAAAAAGAAAAAATCTGATGGGCTATAACCCTCCCATACTCTATCCAAACTGGGGGGGGGGGGGGAGTTTTGTCTACAGTTCTACTTTATTAGACCAAACTGTCCAGACAAAGTAGCAATTACACAGTTGAGACAAACATGTACCACTGGCAAGAAAGCTTACAATGCTCAGCTTTTATTTATGTAAAGCCTTTAGTCCTCATGTACACGGGACATTTTTCCAGCTGCTGATTTTGTCTTTTGATGTTTTTTTCTACAGCCCCCCCCCCCCCCCCCCCCAGCATGTTATCCTATGTGTCCATGCACACATAGACTGTAATCAGCGGTTTTTCGCAGGGGTGTTTTTTGACTAGAAACCCACTAGTCCAGTGTTTTTTTCCAGAGATTTTTTTTCCTTGAAAAACGTAGCAAAACATGGTAAATAGCGACAAATCGAAAAAAAGTTTTCGTACTGTCACCAGTCAGTGTCCCTGGTCACTGCCACACCAGTTATATGATGATGCTGTACTGCATTGGTGACAGTATGTAAAAAAAAAAAAGAAATAATTTTTTTTTATTTCTTCATTTTCTGAAAAATTATGACAAAAAAATTACAACTTCAAAAAACTTGCCATGTCTCTTATGAAATATGTCAGACTGTCTACTTTGCAAAAAGGGGTCATTTGGGGATATCTGTACTGTCCTGACATTTTTGAGCCTCAAGAAATTAGATTGGCCGTCAGTACTTCAGGATTGGTCAATTTTCAGATATATACCATATTCTGTGAACTCTATACCTTTCCTACAGACTAAATAATAAATACTGATTTGGGTTATTTTTACCAACGAAATGTAGCAGAATACATCTTGGCCTAAATTTATGAAGAACAATTATTTATTTGCAAACTTTTATAACAGAAAAAAGAAACATGGGGGGGTTCAAAATTTTCAGTCTTTTTTTGGTAATTTAGCAAAAAATAAAAACCCCAGCGGTGATTAAATACCACCAAAAGAAAGCTCTAGTTGTGTGAAGAAAATTTATAAAATTTTAGTTAGGTACAGTGTTGTATGACCACACAATTGTCATTCAAAGTGCGAGAGCGCTGAAACCTGAAAATTGGCCTGAGCAGGAAGTGAGGGGAAATGCCTGGTATTGAAGTGGTTAAATACCACCAAAAGAATGCTCTGTTTCAAAAAAGATTTATTTTATTTATTTCAGGTACTTATATAGCGCTGTCAGATTACACCGTGCTTTACATATATATTGTACAATCTAAAGTCCCTAACTCACATAACCTACATACACATACTAGGGCCAATTTAGACAGGATCCAATTAACCTACCAGCATGACTTTGGAGTGTGGGAGGAAACCAGAGTCCCCAGAGGAAACCCATGCAGGCACAGGGAGAACATGAAATGAAATGTCATATGAGTACAATGTTGCATGACTGCGCAATTGCCATCCAAAGTGTGACAGCGCTGAAAGCTGAACATTGGCCTGGGCAGGAAGGGGGGAAAAGTGTTGAAAGTGTCCAATACTGAAGTGGATAGCACAGGAGGTGTGTTCCTGGCCAGGTCAGGTGAAAACAGAGGGGAAAGGCCTAAAAAAAGAAAACTAATGCAGCCACCACATCTAATTATTGCTAACCTGCAATGTTACATTTTTGGATTCATTACCGCTTTAAAGATACAAACTTCAGTGCAATCTTGTTTCTTTTGGAATCGGAGTTTCGTGTCCGTGTTGTACATATTTGGCTACTGTATACATTCAGAAAGGATAATGAAGTGTTGTACAGTCCGCACACCTCAGTCTCCTCCCGCTGTGCAGGGTGTAGGTGTCCTATGTATAATGAATGGGGCGGACAGGTGTGAGGAGGACTATGGAGGGCGGCCAGGTGTGAGGAGGACTATGGAGGGCGGCCAGGTGTGAGGAGGACTATGGAGGGCGGCCAGGTGTGAGGAGGACTATGGAGGGCGGACAGGTGTGAGGAGGACTATGGAGGGCGGACAGGTGTGAGGAGGACTATGGAGGATGGACAGACGTCCTTCTTACCTCTCAGCCCCTCCAGCTGGGACAGTGTGTGCTGCACCATCCCGGAGCAGTTCATGTACGGCCCGTACCTCACGGTGACCACAGCCTTCTCCGGCATGTTGTCCTCGGTACGGCCTCGCCTGACAACGCTGACATCACTATGACAACCGCAGCGGCCGGCAGTGATTGTGTGCGGCGCCCTAGGCCGGCGAGGAGTATGTCTGCCCATAGTGTACTGTGGAATGTGGGTTCTGATTGGGTGCGAAGCTCTTTCTGTTTCTGTGTGAGGTGAATTCCTGCGGTTTAAAGTTCCCTAACAATGAAGTAGAAGTGTACAGAGGGCGCTACTACAAATCCTGATACGTGGCCTATATAGGGTCATGTGGGAGTGAGGCCCACACCTCAGACTTATTGTGCGTGTCCCCAAGCAGGTGACACACGTTTCTTCATCCTGCATTGTCCCGTGAGGTCACGTCTTTGGGCTTTCATGTGGACTGTAATGCATTTTTGTTTACTTTGCACACTTTTTGTGTGTGTTTGCACTGTGTAAAAACAGTGGATTTTAGGCTGGCTGTGCAGTTGGAACACAGTCTGAAATGCATCCAACTGCATCTGGTGTGACTGGGCCCTAAATGTCTTTCATAGAATGACCCTAAGGCTGCATTCACACTTGAGTGTAGCAACTGCGGACATAGTACAGGAGATGACCGGAGACTGCGGACATATTACAGGAGATGACCGGAGACTGCGGACAGTATGACCCGGCTGTCAAGCCAAGAGCCCACACTAAAGAAGCCGGCGCGGGAAGACTGGACAGAGGAACAGGTAAGGTCCTGCTGCAGTGCTGATCGGCCGGCCCAATATTCTGACACGGCGGTGGAAATACCAGACCGGCCGCTCCATATTCGCTCCATAAGACACACTGACATTTTCACCCCTTTGTGGGGGGAAAAAGTGCGTCTTATGGAGCGAAAAATACGGTAAATAAAAATAATAAATACAATAAATGAATAATTAACCCCTAACCCTTAAAGAGAAATTAAAAAAAAAAAAAAAAAAAAAAAAATATATATATATATATATATATACTGTGTATATATATCTCTTGTATTGAACTGTATTGTTGATGTATTGTCTCCCGTTTATATTGTAAAGCGCTGAGCAAACTGTTGGCGCTACATAAATCCTGTATAATTATATATATATATATATAAAAAAATATATTTTTATACATACACACTGCTCAAAATAATTACAGAAAACACATCAGATCTCAATGTGGAAAAATCTCATCCTGGATATCTATACTGATATGGACAGGGTAATCTGTTAGGAACATACAGATGGCCCATCGTTTGATGGAAATGAAAATTATCAACCTACAGAGGAATGAATTCAAAGACACCCAAAAATCAAAGTGAAAAATGATGCAGCAGGCGAGTTCATTTTGCTGAAATTTCATTGCAGCAACTCAGAATGATACTCAGTAGTTTGTATGGCCCCCACGTGCTTGAATGCATGCCTGACAACGTTGGGGCATGCTCCTATTGAGTCGACGGATGGTGTCCTTGGGTATTTCCTCCCAGATCTGGACCAGGGCATCACTGAGCTCCTAGATGGTCTGAGGTGCAACCTGGTGGCGTCGGATGGACCGAAACATGATATCCCAGAGGTGTTCTACTGGATTTAGGTCAGGCGAGCATAGAAGCCATTCAATGGTATCAATTCCTTCATCCTCCATGAACTGCCTGCATACTCTCGCCACATGAAGCTGGGCATTGTCATGCACCAGGAGGAACCCATGACCCACTGCACCAGCATAGTCTGACAATGGCTCCAAGGATTTCATCCCGATACCTAATGGCAGTCAGGTGCCATTGTCTAGCCTGTAGAGGTCTGTGCGTCCCTCCATTGATATGCCTCCGCAGACCATCACTGACCCACCACCAAAACGGTCATGCTGAACGATGTTACAGGCAGCATAAAACTCTCCACAGCTTCTCCAGACCCTTTCACGTCTGTCACATGTGCTCAGGGTCAACCTGCTCTCATCTGTGAAAAGCACAGGGCTCCAGTGGCAGACCTGCCAATTCTGGTGTTCAATGGCAAATGCCAATTGAGCTCTGTCATGATGGTCAGTGAGCACAGGGCCCACTAGGGGACGCCGGGCCCTCAGGCCACCCTCATGAAGTCTGTTTATGATTGGTCAGAAATATTCACACCAGTGGCCTGCTAGAGATCATTTTGTAGAGCTCTGGCAGTGCTCATCCTGTTCCTTCTTGCACAAAGGAGCAGACACCGATCCTGCTGATGGGTTAAGGACCTTCTACGGCCCTGTCCAGCTCTCCTAGAGTAACTGCCTGTCTCTTGGTATTTCCTCCATGCTCTTGAGACTGCTGGGAGACACAGCAAACCTTTTGGCAATGGCCCGTATTGATGTGCCAACCTAGAGGAGTTGGACTGCCTGTGCAACCTATGTAGGGTCCAGATATTGCCTCATGCTACCAGTAGTGACACTGACCCTAGCCAAACTAGTGAAGGTTTTCTGTGTCTCCCAGCACAGTCTCAAGAGCATGGAGGAGATTCCAGGAGACAGGCAGTTACTCTAGGAGAGCTGGACAGGGCCGTAAAAGGTCCTTAACCCATCAGCAGGACCGGTATCTGCTCCTTTGTGCAAGGAGGTACAGGATGAGCACTGCCAGAGCTCTACAAAATGACCTCCAGAAGGCCACTGGTGTGAATATTTCAGACCAAACAATCAGAAACAGACTTCATGAGCGTGGCCTGAGGGCCCGACATCCTCTAGTGGGCCCTGTGCTCACTGACCATCACCATAGAGCTCAATTGGCATTTGCCACTGAACACCAGAATTGGCAGGTCTGCCACTGGAGCCCTGTGCTTTTCACAGATGAGATCAGGTACACCCTGAGCACATGTGACAGACGTGAAAGGGTCTGGGGAAGCTGTGGAGAATGTTATGCTGCCTGAAACATTGTTCAGCATGACCGTGTTGGTGGTGGGTCAGTGATGGTCCGTTGCTGTGAAAAAAATCCTGCTTGCTTCATTTATTGGAGCATTCTTGATCCAGTAAAAAAAAAACTGTGCCAAAAACTCACCTCCCCATTGAACTTAATGGAAAATGCTTTCTCCAGTGGGGTAAAACGCAATGCCAACACATAGAAAACACAACCCACCGCAGAAATGATGTTTAACAAGTATGGCTGTACTTAAATACACAGAGACACAATAAGTACATTAAACTGGCCTAGCCAGAAAGAACATAAAAACACCAAAACTATCCCCGCCCCTACCCCTACGCATATGCTTTTTTGATGCATTTAGCGGAGCAGTATAAAAGTAGCCTAGCACTTCACCCTCCTCTAAATGAATCCAATTGTCTCCACTAACACTGAGCTGAATCACAGTTTGCTTTCTGGTAAGACATCATTTATGTTAACGGTTGGGGGGAGGTAAAACCACACTAGAGACACATTTTTTTTTTCCACCCCTCAACCACTCCCCCTTTAGCTGGAAAGGCAGCAGTTGGGGTGTACACATTCCACATTGGGAAGGGGGGGGGTTGGGAATTATACCCCCTTTCTCATTTGGCAGGCACTACCACCCACCAAATGTGAGGCCACATTGCAACCACCCCACAGCTGTGCAGATTTACATAGTTGCTGTGTGGTAATCCAGCATTTAGGACTCAATCACATGGCTGATTTTTTTTTTTTTTTGTGTTTCCTTTGTGCCTTGCAGGATCGTGTACGGACAGTACAGGGATGCACAGGTGTCTAGCAGTCCCAGAGAGGTTTTTCAGGATACAGCCAATGTATCATCCATGTGGGTGTGTCCCCAACCTCACCCTGGGTTCATTCAGGACCATGCACCCCCCCTCCACCTGCACAGATGTGACATTGGGATGGAGCAACTGTGTCCGTACAGCAGTATGTCCCAATAGATGTCTATGGGACTGCCAGCATGGGGATGCATGTAATACCTGTGCATCCCTGTGCCAGCAGAATGAAGCCCTACACAGCACATGGAAGTAATCAGCCATGTGAATGGTGCCTTAGAGGGTTAAAGTGGAAATAAGGTCCCACTGTTACTCACTGCCAGTAGGCAGACCCTTGCAATGCAATGCCTCTTCTACAATAAATTACACTTGCCTGCTCTTAGCGTTCTCCAGCATGTAAATCCCTCAGCCAGTACCAGCGAAATCCTTGTGTGCCAGAATGACTGACTGCTGTGTGTGTGCAGGAGTGGCATTCTTCCGCACCAGACAATGCAGATGGACAAAGACTACCACACAGAAGAAGAGTCTGGCACCAGTGAGGGACTGTTGGAGGAAACGTAAGTATTGGTCCTTTTAGTTCCACTTTCAAACAGACGGTGCGGAGGTAATACAATGCCTCCTCACTGCCTGTGAAATGTTCTCTGAGGAGCCATCCAAATGTGGATCACTCTATGGGGAACATTGCAAGAGTGAACATTAGTCTAATACATCTGTCATTGCAACGCACTTTGGTATGACATAAATGTGAAAAGCTCTGTGCCAAAGATATAATAAATAATTACTCAACTCACTGTGGAGTGTGCAAAGAAACGTGTGTGACCACCTCAAAATCTCGTGTTGAACAAGAAAAAATGCTACAATAATACCATATAAAATGTATCAACAAAATATTCACTTTCAAAATATTGTGCAACAATGTGTCCATAATAATTATTCCTTTTAAAGGAGCAGATTTTTACTTTGTATGTTAAGTTCTGTTTAAAGTGGTGAGCCACTAGGTGCTTTGACATTACACTGTTATGCCAAGTGATTTTTTTTTTTTTTGTTCAAAATAAATCTATATATTTTATTGCACTTGATGGTGGACATTAACCACTTGCCCTCCAGAGGATTTACTCCCCTTCCTGACCAGGCCATTTTTTGCGATATGGCCCTGTGTTACTTTAACTGACAATTGCGTGGTGATACAATGCTGCATCTATATTAAATTTCTGCCCTTTTTTCCCACAAATAAAGCTTTCTTTTGGTGGTATTTGATCGCCTGTGTGTTTGAAAAAAAAACTATATATCCAGTAGAGAAAAAATAAATAAATAAAATTTCATCATAAATTTAGGCCAAAATGTATTCTGCCACGTCTTTGCAGTCAAAACTCAAATTTTTTCTCAAAATTGTAGAACCGCCTTTCACTGCAATTACAGCTGCAAGTCTTTTTGGGGATGTCTCTACTAGCTTTGCACATCTATAGTGAAATTTTTGCCCATTCTTCTTTGCAAAATAGCTCAAGCTCTGTCAGACTGGATGTAGAGTGTCTGGGAACAGCAATTTTCAAGTATTGCCACAGATTCTCGATTGCATTTAGGTCTGGACTTTGACTGGGCCATTCTAACACATGAATATGCTTTGATTTAAACCATTCCATTTTATCTCTGGCTGTATGTTTAGGACCGTTGTCCTGCTGGAAGGTAAACCTACGCCCCAGTCTCAAGTCTTTTGCAGACTCTAACTGGTTTTCTTCTAAGATTGCCCTGTATTTGGCTCCATCCATCTTCCCATCAACTCTGACCAGCTTCCCTGTCCCTGCTGAAGAAAAGCATCCCCACAACAGGATGCTGTCACCACCGTTTTACACTGTGGGGATGGTGTGTTTAGGGTGATGTGTAGTGTTAGTTTTTTTGCCACACATAGCATTTTGCTTTTAGGCCAAAAAGTTCAGTTTTGGTCTTCTCTGACCAGAGCACCTTTTTCCACATATTTGATGTGTCCCTCTTGCAACCTACAAACAGGACTTCTTATGGCTTTCTTCTTGCCACTCTTCCATAAAGGCCAGATTTGTGGCATGCACGACTAATAGCTGTCCAGTGGACAGATTGTCCCACCTAAGTTGTGGATCTCTGCAGCTCCTCCAGAGTTACCATGGGTCGCTTGGCTGCTTCTCTGATTAATGTTCTCCTTGTCCGGCCTGTCAGTTTAGGTGGACAGCCATGTCCTGGTAGGTTTACAGTTGTGCCATACTCTTTCCGTTTTCGGATGATGGATTGAACAGTGCTCCATGAGATGTTTAAAGCTTGGGATATTTTTTATAACCTAACCCTGGTTTAAACTTCTCCACAACTTTTATCCTTGACCTGTCTGGTGTGTTCCTTGGCCATCGTGATGCTGTTTGTTCACTAATGCTCTCTAACAAACCTCTGAGGGCTTCACAGAACAGCTGTATTTATACTGAGATTACATTACACACAGGTGAACTCTATTTACTAATTAGGTGACTTCTGAAGGCAGTTGGTTGCACTAGATTTTAGTCAGCGGTATCAGAGTAAAGGGGGCTGAATACAAATGCACGCCACATTTTTCAGATATTTATTTGTAAAACATTTTGAAAGCCATTTATCACTTTCCTTCCTCTTCACATTTATGTGCCACTTTGTGTTGGTCTAGAACATAAAATCCCAATAAAATACACTTGTTTTTGGTTGTAACATGACAAAATGTGTCAAAAATCCAAGAGAAGAAAGGAAGAGATACAAAGAGGAGGAGAATGAACTCACATGGAAAAGAAATTGAATGGGATTTCGAGGGTGCCATAAATGAAAGCGATATAGGGTAAAAATTACAATGTTTATTTTTCAACAGTAAAAAAAAATCTCATATTAAAAAAAAATACAGTTGAGTATACCTAACTTAATGGTAATACTTATTCAGTACTATGTAACCGGTATAATATTTCTCAACATATTTTGCCTATTTCAGGCTTCTTCAGGAGATATTAAATATAACACCTACAACAACAAATCATGTTGATTACACAGTATGTAATACCCTGGGGGCACATGAGCGGCACTACAACGGATGGTCGCATCTTGCGGGACATTATTCTATTCATGAAAGATTTTCTGATCAAGGAAGATATTCTTAGAACTGCTTGCAATACTTCTGTGATATCCCTAGGAGGTTCAACTCCTGCAGATGGGGCTTTCCCTTCAAGCTGATTATCCCACACAATGGGAGCACCTATATAGCTACAACTCCTCAGGAGGGGCAGAAAATCTTGATGAAGTTTGGCTTAGCTGATGCTCCCACACCTCAACACCCACCTTCTACTCCCCTGTGTATCTCCCATCTGGAATACTCCATCAACACAGCATGATAGGAGAAGAATCAGACAGGAAGCTGGATGGTGGGAACGCTTGTTTCGATTATTTTCCCCCATTGTATTCATATATTGTGACACACCCTGATTGCATCATTTCAAGATGTGTCCTCTAATCTAGGGTTAATTCCCTAGATGCTTTGACGTGCAACATGTTTTATATGTGCTATCAGGGCCTTCATTTTAGGCCAGCAGTCCTCGGTTGCTATCGATGTGCTACCCCACCCTGTCGCTGGGTATAGTCAGAGGTGCCGCTGCCCTGTTGTGGAGTGTCCGCTCTGTTCTCCATGATCTGCGGCGACAGGGTTTGGGCCATGTTGGCCCTTTTTAATATTATGTTTATCTGTCTTTTCAACTGAGGCATGTTTTGTTGTGATCGCTTTAGCTATAGGGGCTGCTTCAGCCCTATTCCTATCATTTTATGTTTTAGTTTTCTCTATTTTGGTACATGATAGTTATACACCATTTTGTGGTTCCCTGTGCTGCAAATTTGTGGCCTGGAGACCCCATAAAATGACAATTTTAGACTCTGCCCCTTGGGTTGAAGAACTGGGTACTCATCCTTTTAGATCATATTTCCTTGATACAGATCTTATTGATATGATAATGTTGTCAGATGATCTTGTTCTTATACTTCGCCATGGTGATTCACTGTATCTCACATAATGTCCAGGGCTTTAATTCCCCTAATAAGCGCAAAACAGCCTTCCTACAATATAAGCACCTAGGGGTGAAAATCATTCTGCTACAAGAGACCCATTTTACTGCAGCTAAACATCCCATATTTTTCCACAGATCATAAAAGCAGGGGTTTTACACATTGCATTCCACCAAGAGTTGGGGGGGGGGGGGGGGGGGTAGCGATCTTTCTTCATAATTTAATTTCCCTTAGATGTACAACATATTTATCGTGACCCCGAAAGCAGGTTTATTATTGTCAAGGACACCCTGTTGTGTCGTGCCCTTACAACAGCCAATGTTTATACCCCAAATTCTACCCAAGCTACTTTTTTTCTTCGCACTTTTTTGATATGCTAGAGCAGTTCCTCTTTCCTCATTTATTAGTAGGCTGTGACTTTAATCTGGTGGCTAACCCCTTACTGGATAGGACAGCATTTCACCTCTTTCTTCCCCGGCCTTTCCTAAATCTCTCACTAAAAGATTAGAATCATTCCAGCTGGTTGACTCCTGGAGGGCTCACAATGTGGGCACGAGAGATTATACATTTTATTCTCATCCGCATGACTCTTATGCTAGGCTAGATTATATATACTGCTCCCCGATTCTGCTGGCCAACTCCACAAAGGCGTAAATACAATTGTGCTCTTGGTCAGATCATAACATTGTGGCCCTGTCCATTACTTTTATAGGCCTGGCATCTACTCCCTACTCTTGGCGGTTGAATGACTCTATGCTTACTGATGCTAGCTCCCATCAGGAAATAGCTGCCTCTATCCAAGAATATTTTCAATTGAACAACACACCGGACACCTCCCCAGCTACATTGTGGGTCGCCAACAAGGCAGTTCTTCAAGACCGCCTTATTTCCAAGGTGGCGGACAGAAATAGGGACCGCTGGAAACAAATTCAGAAGCTCACTAGGGAACTAGAATCACACTACAGAACACATGCGCAGCCCCAGTACAGGGGAGCATTTTTTAGGCTTCTTTGAGTTTAATTTTAAGTTGACAGTACAACAGCAAATACAACTAGTGGAATTTTGTTTGAAATTGTTTGTTTTTGGAACATTTATTCTGATTTATAATGGTTCGTCGGGTCAAATCAGGGCCAGATCTAGTCCTGTCTGATGTGGTAGTGCAATATAAAAATGTCGGGGCAGAGAATGGGAGGTTGGCTGAGGACAGGGGTCACTGCTGGCAGGACATTCAGCAGAGCTCCTCCTCCCCACACAGCTTTGGCTTTGGAGGGGAGGGGGGAAACAACTAAAATCTGGGGGGCATAGTCCACCCCAGCCCCCCCTCCCATCAGATCCAGCCATGGGTCAAATCGATGTTGACTTTCTACAAGAGTGACATGATGATTTGATCCATGCATGGGTTACCCTTAAAGGAGAAGTTCATCTTTTGTAACATGTTACACCAATATTCAGGGTGTAACATGTTTCGATTGCACCAGCCCCTGCACCTCCATGTCATCCATTCATACATTCAATAGTGTTCTGTGAATTGGAAAACTACAAGTCCTGACCGCCTTTGTGACAATCTGCGTGTAGTTCTCAATGGACTACCACAGCACTGTGGTAGTTCATTGTCTCCTTGTCATTGTGTATCTGCCTGCCCGTATGAGGTACGAGCACAAAGATACACTGACAAGTCTGCAGGAGTTTTGCATGGTACCTGCGATCTGCTGACTGCGGGTGCAAAGCTCTAAGTAGAAAAAAATTTAAAAAAAAAAGGAATTTTTAAAAAGTAAAATACTTCTTTAAAATTCATTCCAGACATGATGGGCCTGGTATGAATTTGGGGGAAACTCCCATGTGTTTTTTTTTTTTTTTCCTATAACCAGCTTAACCACCTCCTTGGGATTCTCAGCCATGTAAGTGAATGGGGCCAGTTCCATCACTGGTTGCATAGGACTCAGTGGTGCCTGCACCCACTGGTGGTCTTAACCACTGACTGGGGGATGCTGTCACATATAATTGCGGTAGTAATACTGATATTATACCCAGCGTTTAGCTCTGAGCGAAAACTGTGTTCAGACAAAACCACAAGCTCATCCTTAATCTGCAGCCTACAGCCCAAGGGAGAGGATCTTATACTGGCTCTGAAGCTCAAATAAAAGCCTAATAAATGTAACATTTAAAAAGTTGTGTATTACGGCACCAGCAATTTAGTTAATTAGTTTTCAGTGAAAATACATTTGGTCTTTTAATGCATTCTTTTGTTCTCCAGTAGATGAGAATAAACTTTTTGTAACATCCAGTAATTTATTTGCTGATTTTCTGGAAGGATGCTTTGCAAATCTTATTTTTATAATTATGAATCTACTTCATACCCCATTCTACAGTCACTGACATTTTTAAAATAATTTTCTTTCAGGTTTGCCTAGTGTTGTACAATCAATGACATCCTATGAAGAGTTCAATCTCTAGTTCACTTTTTCTATCCAAGGGGGAGCACTCGGTCCTAAAGGAATTAAATGACAGGTTACAGACATGATAGCACTATCTGGTAAGCAGATACTTCAACTCCTTTTTGGCTTAAGGATAAAACATGACAGACAAAATTTTTGTGTACTTCTTTTTTATGGGTTTTTTTTTCTTTAAAAAAAAAAAAAATCATAAAAGTTTTAAAATACTTTTTAAAGATTTTGCATCTGTATGTATGTATGTGTGTGTGTGTATATGTATGTGTGTGTGTGTGTATGTATATATATGTGTGTGTGTGTGTGTGTGTGTGTGTGTGTATTTTTTTAGTATGGAATTGTCCAACGAAAATCAGGACATTGACTTAAATTCTACTGAAATTACTGTATATAATCAATGTTCACTCAATTATTGCAGTAAATAGTATCTGACACTCAGGAGAAGCATGTGCTCACTATGAGCCTTTCATAGCATTGTGCAGCTTCCTGGGACATGAGTAACTGTATTTTTTTATTTGGCACAGTTAGCAATAGGGTGGTGTGCTTGAGCATGGTTTGACACTTTTTTATTCATATGGAATGTTCTAAGCATTTAACAGCATTTCAACCCACTTTGTAGTGGCAAAAGCTTATTCGTGTGTGTGTGTGTTTGTGTTTTAACAGACTTATTTTCTTCTTAAGCAGGTATGCTTTATAAAAAAAAAAAAAAATCAAATAGGAAAACAAATGATTACTTTTAACCACTCTGGAAGGTTCATAACCAGGCCATTTTTTTGCTATTCAGCACTGTGCTATTTTAACTGACAATTGCTTGGTCATGCATCACTGTACCCAAATTACATTTTATAGCCTTTTTTTCCACATAAAGTGTTTTTTTGGTGGTATTTGATCACCGCTGGGTTTTTATTTTTTACTATATAAATGAAAAGATCCAGAAAATGTAGAAAAACTGTATTTTCTGCTTTTAGTTATAAAACATAATGCAATAAGAAAATCAAATTTCTTCATACATTTAGGCCAAAGTGTATTCTACTACATGTCATTGATAAAAAAAAAAAATCCCAATAAGTGTCCATTATTTGGTTTGTGTGAATGATATAGCATCTGCAAGCTATGATATATATTCTGGAATTTATGCAGCTATGGGGCTATACTGGTACCGCATCAATAATGGGTCAAGATGATCTCTCTAAGCTTGGGAGTAATGGCAGCTGCCTAAGACTCCTCAGGGGCAATATCATTTGTCAAGCATTTCTAAGATTCTTTAAGAGACAGAGCCTCTACAGTAGAAGGCTCAAAGGCCAAAAAAGCCTCAGGCAGATCAGATTCTGCAGGGGAAGGCATGCCAGTACGCTTATTGCCTGTGCGGTCCGAGTCTGCAATCAGAGTTGCAATTCGACCCTTGAAATCTGCATAACTGCAGTGAAATCCACTGAATTTATGCAGCTTTGATGCTATACAGGTAATGGTAGTGATCAGCAACTTCTAATGGGCCTGTGATAGTGTGGCATGCAATTTTGACACTAACAGACCCTCACTGGGAGGTACACTAACTGACAATGACATCTAAAGGAAAATAAACCTTTAGATCTGTTTTGTGCACTGTCACCCGACCTGATCTAGATGTGCCTGCACAGATGACCACATACTGTACCTTTCGGAGCATCATTTAAGCCCCAAAATTCTTTATTATGCAAACTCTGACCAGTTTCTGAGGTTGAGAGCTACCTATCATAACTATGGTGAATTTTTGGAAGGTTTAAAATCTATGGCACTTCTCAGTCTGTGAATATGTTTGATGTTGTATCTCACTATATACAGTTCTCTTAAGTTATTTTATGACTTCCATCTGGAGGTTCTGCCAGTAGAACTTATTCCTGTTGCAGGCAGACATACTAAGCCACTGCCTTTAAATTAGCAGTAGTGTTGTCAATGTGTTATGTGCATTCCTTAAGGTGGCTGTTGGGCTGCCTATCCACTCCATTAGATGTTAGCTGTTTAACTCTTTATACTCATACAGCTATTTGAAGGTTACCGCTATCCTAAAATCCCAAATTAGCACACATGGTTATGAAACCTGTATTTAACCTTTTGCTTAAAGAGATGCTAGCACAAGGAGTTTACCTCTAAGGAAAGTGGTTTTAAACTCCACATATTGGATCCAGGACAAGTAATGTTCTTTCTGACCTCCTTCTAAAATGACAGTTGCCTAGGTGTCATGCCTCTGTCTTTTAGTACCTAAAGTTTCTCACTCAGAATATGTAAGAAAATCAGTTCTGACTTTGATTTGCCTTCAGTTGATTCCTACTTTGGTATGGCTAAGGCTAGGTTCACACCTATGCAGTTTGCATTTGTTCTGTTTCTGCAGTGCTTTTTGTGGTGCATTTTTGACACGTTTTGCATTTTTGTTTCATGTTGCTAGGCAGATTAAGACACCTAAAAAATGAAGCAAAAATGCACTACATGCTTTTCTGCAGCATCTCCATTGAAGTCTATAAAACCAAAAACGCAACGTTTTGCGTTTAAAAAAGTCCTTGACCCTTTCCAAAAACCTCACTGGGTCAAAACGTGGAGATGTGAACCTGTCCCATAGGAAATCATGTATAATGGACTGTAGTGCATTTCTGCAAAACACTGCAAAAACCGCTTAGGTGTGAACCTAGACTTGGAAAGTATTGAAACCAGAGGATCAGCCTGCTGGCTTGCATTTTTAAATGGGGTCAGCAATGGTCCTTTAGCCAGTTTAGAATCCAGCTGTTTAAATCCCCCATTGTTTACTGGGAACCTATTCTAATGTTGGTCTTATCTATAGTACTCCTGGAGAACATTTATGTAAATTTAGTACCCTGGGTTAACTGCATGTGTTTATTTTTTCCCAAACAACTTAAAATTCTTAGAGGTGTATATATTTTATAGGCTACAGGCATATCTTCCTGGTGCCTGTGTTTTTAAATTTCAGTGACTGAGCCACCTGAAGTTATAGTTTAGTGAATGTTATGCTTATCAAACCAGAAGTACCCCCCTGGGGTACACTTGCCACTAATGCAGAACCAGTGCTTTAATACTGTAGGGGAATGGAAGGTCTGTTCATGGATATACTCATTATGTTACTGATTTACCCTGAGACAAGATACAGGCAGCGACATTGAATAACACATCTTTAACCACCTCCCGCCTGCCATATAGTAATATGACGGACGCAAGGTGGTTCTCTCGTACTGGGATGACGTCATATGACGTCCTCCCATTCTCACCATGCATGCGTGGCTCAGGAAGCGTGCAGCGTGGCGATCGGCGGTGCGCTTTGTCCCTCAGACACAGTGGATCACCGATCACGGAAAGAACCGAACATGTTGGCTCAGTCATCTGATCAGCTGTGTCCAATCACAGCTGATCACATGTAAATAGGGAAATGCTGGTTATCTGCATTTCTCTCCTCTCGAGCTGTCATGCTGACAGCTCGAGAGGAGACCCAGTAATCAGCTTTCCGCGGAGGCGACATGTACACTGATCATAAGGGCACTGATGATCAGTGTGCCCTGATGATCAGTGTAGCCCCAGCTGCGCCACCTGTCAGTGTCCATCAGTGCCTTGTGTCAGTGCTCATCAGTGCCTTGTGCCACTGCCACATAAATGCCACATATAAGTGCCCATCTGAGCTGCCTTTCAGTGTCACCCATCAGTGCCAGTCAGTGCCACCTATCAGTGCTGCCAGTCAGTGCCGCCTATCAGTGCCAGTCAGTGCCGCCTATCAGTGCTGCCGATCAATGCCATATATCAGTGCTGCCTTTCAGTGCCCATCAGTGATGCCTGTCAATGCCGACCAGTGCCTCCTTATCAGTGCCCATCAGTGCCACCTATCAGTGTCCATCAGTGCAGCTTATCAGTGCCCATCACTGTAGCCTCCATTAGCACATATCAGTGAAGGAGAAAAATCACTTATTTACAACATTTTATAACAAAAACTAAGAAAAAACTTTTTTTTTCAAAATTTGCAGTGGTTTTGGGTTTGTTTAAGAAAAAATAAAAAACCCAGAGGTGATTAAATACCACTTAAAGAAAGCTCTATCTGTCACAAAAAAAATGATAAAAATGTCATATGGGTGCAGTGTTGCATGACCGCGCAATTGTCATTCAAAGTGCGACAGTGCTGAAAGCTGGAAATTGGCCTGGGCAGGAAGGGGGTATAAGTGCCTGGTAGGCTTGCGGTTAAAATATGGCTAGTTGATGTGCATGGCAGTCTAAATACTGCTGAACCATTCAAATTTACAGAATTGTTTTAAAAGAAATAATACAGGTTTTTGTACTTCATACTTATATACCCAAGGATACCTTATACCATGTTTGAGCATTCCAAAAGTGTACATCGTATTGTCCTCTGTAGCAGTGTTTCTGACCTTAATACAGTAATCAAGTTACAAGATAATAAACCAAGTGTAGTTTTATTTTTTTCTTTATATTAACATCTAAGCATAGAGGTGTTTTTTTTTTAATCTTTAGATAATCCTAATAAAATATTCACACAAAGGCTAGTATATATTCCACATTATAAAAATAAAAGAACACTGTTCACTTAGCAGTTTGGAATGGATAAGCATTATGCTTGTTAACTCAAAAATAATTCTTACATTGATAAAAATAATTCTAGGCCCTCTACAATAGTTACATTTTTCCATGTGAAACTAGACTTTCCTAAAAAACAGATATACACAGATCACATACAGTTATAACATAGAATGTGTTAGGGCAAAGAAAGACAGGTGCTTTCTTCAATTCAAGATACAGCAAAGAACACTACATGGTTACATGTAGACCTTTCTTTTTTTTTTTTTTTTTTTGTGACAAATGTTCTTCTAAAGGTGTTTGTCTAATATATTGAAAATTACTTTGTCTTACATTACTTTATAATCTCCTGGACATGAACAGGAAGTGTAATTTTACACAGCTTTATTTGTTTTAATGAATGAGGTGCCCACAGCTCCCTTGTAACCTTTTTAAAGTAAGTCAATACCCCCCAGATCTCCTATCTGAAGCAACCAAGAAGATATTGTCTTTTTTGGGTTTTTTTTCTACGGTAATTCCCTGTGGGCAGTAGGCCATAGAATGCAATCTACAATCATCTTTCACAGTACTGACTGCTCAAAACTGATGTCCATAATGTTTTTTTTTTTTTTTTTTTTTTACTGTCTTACTGGATAATCCCTACTGTAATTTATTTTAATAATGTGTTGCAGGGTGTATTGTACAAAACCTATGGCAACAATTTCCACAATCTTTGATGTAACTACACATAACTTTTAAAGCTTGCAAGTGATTGCTCTTTGCAGTTTCTTATTTAGTAAAACAGTTTTTACATTTAACTTATATATTTGAAAGTTAAGTGTGTAGTAAGTGACATAAAAAATAGACACTAAACTGTGTAATTCATTGTGTTACAAATTGAAAGTTGGATGAAATTTGTGTGATTCGACGATTCGGATGTTTCCAAAATGCTGATTCTCAATAGTAACGAGTTTCAACTAATCTGAAATAAATTATAACGAAAACAACAAATTAATTGGCATTCATTTCCTTCATTTAGATGACATTATGCAATAGTCTAGGGCTTTTGTTCAAGTTTGAAGCATTCAAAATAACATAATGACATAATGAGTGATCCATTTCAATTTGGATGCACTAGTGTTTTTATTCTAAAGAGATTCTTTTTGTATTTGGCTTGAACTTGAGAGACCATTTTGTTTTAGTTTTTGTATATGTGTGACCTAACAAAGTCAGTTGGAAATGGGGAAATGAATTCAACTTAATGGATTCATTCATTTTATTCGGATGAGTGGCACTGTAAACTTTGAATCAGTCAATTCTTTTTGCATTAACTTTTTTTCTTATAAAAAAAAGAAGTGGATATGAAATGGAAACATATAGCAATAAATACAGTAAGGTATAAACGGGAAATAAGGTATAAACGGGAAAAACACATACCCACCTGAAATAATGAAAACACTCCAAAAATGAATAATTATGATAAAAACTAAATGATTGACTTAGTGAATTAAATCAAAATGTAAAAAAGAACCCAGATTTTCCATCATGCACATCTTTAATAAAAACAATATTCCATACAACCATGCAAATAGATTTGGTTTTCTTAAAGTATATCTAAAGATAACTATGTATCTAATAAATATATATATATATATATATATATATATATTTTTTTTTTTTTTTTTTTCCATTTTGAATTTAGTGGGGTAGTGGGGGATAGTTTAAACTGCCACTTGTGTGCCATTGGGAATATATCTCCTCATTTACTGTCCTGAAGACAGCAGAAAATGACAGAAAATCTCTCCAAAGTGAGGGAAACCTCTTAGACTGTGGTAACCAAAACATGTATACCCATTGGAAGATCGTCTGGTGGCAACAATTTGGTTTGCCTCCACTTTCAAACCCCCTGACAATGGTCAGGGCAAATTGGGTGGTTGAATCTCCCTAGCAGGGGGACAGACAGTCAGCAAGGATTCTAACACCTAATTACTTTAGATACAATTTAAACTGAACTTTTAAAGAATATGATAACCTCTTTCTTTGACCTTTTTCTTTTTGCTGATAGTTATTTGCAATGTCAGTAGGCACTACCTGAATAGTCGTCCTCTCAGGACCCAACAATGTTCAATAAGTCTTTTATCTCCTTGTGCAAAAGAGCATTTTGTGTGCATTTTTGTGTGCTTCAAGACTACAGCTGTGTTATCCCTCTCATCTCCAAAGAGTTGGGGACTGTTGCTTTCTTTGCTCAACTTGTTAAATGAACAAAAACAGCATGTGTGTTAATAGACCCCAACCTTTTCCTATTCATAAAAGGGATGAGTCGTTTCCTGTTGCTGATTCCTAGCATGGTGAAAAATCTATTTGTGTACTAGTGAGTATTTCATAACTAATGAGTATTTTTGAGCGCTGGACATGCCCATTATAGCACATGGTTTTTAACCTTATAGAGTATGGTCCAGCATTCACCATATTGTCATAAACACTGCTCAAGTAAGTCTGACCACTTGCTTTTTTTTTTTTTAGAATCTGTATAGCAGGGATAGGCAACCCTGGAGAGATGGTGATCTACCTGAACAATATGGCGCAGATCAAAGATCACCTGGGTGCAGTGTGCTTTTTTTGTCTTTTTATTTTTCTTTTTTTTAACCTGATAACCTAGCAATGCACTGAAAGGTCTTTTTAAGATTTCAGAGATCAGGGATACGTAATGTGACGTTCAGAGGTCTGTATTATGTTATGCAGAGTTTAGAGGTCAGTATTAAGTAGCCCACAGTGCAGGAGTTGGGAATAAGTATTGTGGAGTTCAGAGGTCTGTGGTATGTAATACAGAGTGCAGAGGTCAGGAGTAAGAAAAGTAGAATACAACAGTGTGTGATGAACAGTAGGAGGGTCAGGATCTAGTAATACACAGTTCAGGGAGAAGTAGCTTGTAATGCAGAGTGCAAGCATCAGTAAAGCAGGGATTGGGGTCGGGAGTAAGAAATGCAGTGTGCAGGGATTGGGGTCAGGAGTAAGAAATGCAGTGTGCAGGGATTGGGGTCAGGAGTAAGAAATGCAGAGTGCAGGGATTGGGGCCAGGAGTAAGACGTGCAGGGATTGGGAGTAAATAACACAGAATGCAGGAGTTAGGAGTAAACAACATGGAATGCATTGGTTAGGAGTAAGCAGCACGAAATGCATTGGTTAGGAGTAAGCAACATGGAATGCAGGGGTTAGGAGTAACCAGTGTGGGTTCGTCACAATCTACTATCACATTCCCATTGACGATAGGTAGCTCACAACCACCAGGGTATAGTAATCTAAATAGAATGTAAATAGAGCAACAAAACCTATAATCAAATTACATTCATTATGTGTTCATAATAAATATAATTAATATCTATTCATTCTTTGTAATAAAAACATGTACACACTGTGTCTGTCTGTTTTTACTTTACTTTTTTTCACCCAAAAAACTAACATCTCTTTGCATTCACTGCAGCCTCATACTTGGGGCCATCTATAACATTAAAGAGAGGTATTTGACCTTTGACCCAACAAGGTCCAAATACCTTTTTGAAGTTGGTTATTCCCCTCATATACGTCTTTATCTTCACATGCCATTCCATAATTTTCAGCAATTCTGGCAAAACAGATGGAGCAAATAGGCAAAGCAATGCTGGCAAATGGGGCCGATGCATGCATGCGCATTCTTCTGAGTATGTACCCTCTCTTCATAAATTCTCCAATTACTGAACCTGTTCTGACACTGGTCATAACAGGTCAAATAAAGAATAAAGTACAGTATATTAAAACAATACATATAGTGGTTAATTTACCAATCGGCTTCCAGGGTTTTTTTTTTTTTTTGTCGATGCTTAAGTGAACAAGCTGCAGTTGGAAGCTGACTGACTACCATGCACAGCTGCACCAGATGTTTCACTCTCCAGTTTTAGTAAAGTAACTGATAGTACAATTACATGGCAAAAATGTACACCAAATAACTTTGTCACATAATCATTAAATCCGTAAACCAAGTACTATTTAAATCACATGACCTTGGTTCCTAACTGTTACTGATAAAACAATTTAGGTTTATATCTAATTTCAAACCCCTCAGTGACAGTCTTGAAGGTATATATCCAGTTTGTGTCCGCCTTTGAAATCATATGTTTAATTCCCCAACCGTCCAATGCAATAACCCTCCTGGGTTGTTTAATATATATATATATATATATATATATAAAAATAGACTATACATGCTTCCTAAAACCCCTTCTGATGTGCTCTGCACACCCAGTGATTAGTTCCGGTGTCTCCTGTCTGCAGTGTTACCACATGGGTGGACCTGTCAGATGGGAGGATGTAATTTAAAGGATATAGGAGACTGATAAGCAATAAAATTGTGAATCAGTGCAGTGTATGCTGGAGGCAGAGTTTTATTGGAAATGCTAATATAGCACCTTACAATATGAGTGGATTAATTATATACTTTTATTAAAAGATTAATAAAAAAAAAAAGTGCTAAAACACTATTTCAAGTATTTTAGTTTTGCTAGCATTGCTCAGAGTTGAGGAATGGCATGTGAGGATAAAGAAAGATGTACTGTATATGATAGAATTCATACTAATATTGACTTCAAGTGTATTTAGGCCTTGCTGAGTCAAACATCAAATACCTCTGGTGTCTGTTCTAGTTGATATCCCGTGTGGGGCTCACAAAGTATATTGCAGTGAATTCATAGGAGTGTTAATTTGTTTGGTGAAGAGGAGTAAAGGAAAAAGACACACATTGCTTTGTTTTTGTTACTTTTTAGAACAACTTTATTTTGAAAGGAAACTTCATGGACAGATGCATTGTTACATGTTTGTGCATTTTTTTCCACACAGGGTTAATAGATGGTAACTGTTATGATGTTATGGACACTTAATGTAATGTGATTAGAAGTTTTATTGCACTATTTCCACTACTGTTAGATTACCTTTTGAGTTGTGGTGCAGTATTAGCACTTTTTAGGCCTTGTTTAGACTTGCTTTGCTATCTGAAGCGTGATCATTGTTCAGATTGCTATTCTGAAAGCAATAGACAGGTGTTGGTTTAGCCCCCCAATTACCAGACAACTATTCCACAACTGCTCAAGTTCTGCACGGTTGTGTGGCAGTTGCAGCACAGCCCCATTCAATTGAATAGCTTTGCAGCTGGTATAATTATAGCAAAGACACAAAGCATTGCATCTTTGACGTGTACTCTCCAAGCTAATACCTTGGCAGCAACGGGGGAGAGGTTGAGGGGTGGTAAAAATTGCAAGTGTAAATGAGGCCTTAGCTGCATTTAGCATTAAAGTGGTTGTAAAGGCTCAATGTATTCTGTGCATGAAGGTAAAAAAACCTTCTGTGTGCAGCAGTGCTCCCAGCCCCCTCAGTACTTACCTCAGCACAATCCAGCAATGTGCACGACAGCCTCTGCTGTCCCGCATCTCTGCCTCCTCATTGGCTGAGACAGCAAGCTGGAGCCATTGGCTCCCGCTGCTGTCAATCACAGCCAGTCAGCCAATGAGGAGAGAGAGGAATAGGACCAAGCCATGGCTCTGTGTGTGAGTGGACACAAGGAGCAGTGGGTGCCCCCATAGCAAGCTGCTTGCTGTGGAGGTACCCGACAGGAGGGAGGGGCCAGGAGAGCCTGTGGGGGACCCGAGAAGAGGAGGATCCAGGCTGCTGTGTGCAAAACCATTGCACACAGTAGGTAAGTATAGACATGTTTGTTATTTACAAAAAAAAAGAACCTTTAGAATCACTTTAAACTGTATATATTTAAAAGGCTCACAGTGCAAGGATTTTGATTGTTCTACACCCCTCCTCTTATTATCTTTCCCTTCTTATCTCCCTCCAGTATTCTGTAAATACCTACAAATTGACAATGCAGTCTATGGGCTTATTCTCACTGGATGCTTAAAGAGTAACTCCACTTTTGTTGAGGGAAAAAAAAACACATTCCTCTCTTGGTGATCAAATGTACATGCCAAGGATTTTAACAAACGTAGATTCTTACCTTTTTGAATTCTGAAGAAACAGCTGTTTGCCTATGCTCATGTGCAAAATGAATGGTAGTGATGTTATTACCAATCAGCTGCTGTAGTTGCAGGGTTCTAATGATGAAATTAGCAGGATCTATATCCCTTTACATGCGTTTCCCTTTTTGGAGTATCTCACTGAATATTACATTTTTGTTGCAGAGGATGCCCAAAATATGACTTCTGAGAAAATCAGAAAGTCAATCACACAAGCAAGAATTTACATTTTTTGGGGGCGTTCTGTACACCAGCTGTGTACAGAATTCCTCCAGGTTTCCATATTTGTATGGCATTTTACAGAAAATTACAGCACTGCAGATTGAAACGGAAAGGTAATTTTTAATAACATTCAATTACAATATAAGTGGAGTTACTCTTTAACCATGTATTTATTATGCAGTTACAACTTTTTTTGCATTGACTGGGACTATTGAAAACCTATGTCTAAAAGTGCCTTGCAAATTGGATAAATGTGAATATTTTAAAGTTAATTTTGTGAGAGCATGCCATTTAGCCTGGCTAAAAGCAAAGGTCAGCACACTGGCTAGGTGGTTAGCACTTCTGCCTTGCAGCACTACTTGCATGGAGTGTGCCTGTTAAAATAAATAACTAAACAAGTAAACTGTGCTGCCATTTACTTGTTAATAGAAATGTCAGTCTGTATTCTTTTGAAATTGTTAACTGACAAGGGATCCTTGCAGACACCTATGTCTGAATCCTATGCAAAGGGTACCTAAACTAATGCATATGGGCGACTCTGGTAACAAACCACCAAATGCAAAAACTGCCTCAAAACACTGATATGCTAGAGCTTCATTCCTTTTAATAAGTGAAATTTTAAATCTGAATTCTTGCCTGAGCTTGGAAAAATGCATATATGTCGATAGAATTTTACATTATGCAGAGAAATGTTCCTATAAAATAGTATGCCCTGTGGAAGAATATTGTGATAACTAATTTTTTTTCTTTTTTAATTATTAAATAGAAATTACTCTGGTCATAAGAGGGCATTGGCAGTTTTCTCTTTTTTTATTATCACTCGCTTGGAAAACAAACAAAAAATCAATATACTATATATAGTTCTTTAGAGATACTGTATAAATTATTACAAAATACACACACTCTATATTTCATTATGCATAGCTTTGAGGCTGATTCATTATTACTTACAAGTTTGGCACTAAAGTCTTATACGTTGCAAAAAAAATCGGACATTGTGGGAAATGAATAGACAATCATCTCTGGAAGGTCTCCAGATTACAGCAATGGTATATAAGTAGACACTACTCAGCACTTGCCAGTAATGTGCAAAAAGGAAAATCACTTTTGCTCTTAACTGAAGACATTGGATCATTCTGCCTCAGCAAGTGTCCATAAAATCAACAAGCTTTGTTTTTAACAGCATACACAACTAGGTTTTGCTACTATACCCAACCAGTTAATGTTGCTCCCGGCAATTTTATTGAAAGCAACATGAGATCTTATTGTCCCTGACAAAATGGCATGCAGCTGGTCAGATGTTGGTTTTATGGACATGCTGTCTTCTGAGTTATTCTACAATCTTCACAGTGAGTTCATAGCAAAAGCAGTTTTCCTTTGTGTATTACAAATCTTATGGAGTTAAGAAAGCAAGATCAGTTTACTTCTGCAGGTGTCTTGACTTTGCTTACTGACTTGTAAAATACATATTTTTTTAAAACTGTATTAAACCATTTTCATATTTAATTTGTAATCTGCATTGTGCTGGATTACTGTGTAAATGGTGGCTAACACTTGCAGTAGACTACAGAAAATGAACCTAAAATACACCTGCGCAACCGCCTCCAGTTTAAATGACAAACCAGGCATAGGTTATCAGCTAGCACTAAAAGGTGATCTCACTCCACTCACAACTAGAAATAACTAACCCAAACAAATGCAGCGCTACCAAAATTTGGAAGTAAAATAGCAAATACCACTGTCATCCAGCTCTCAGATATACTGTAGGGTCACAAGTATTTCACCTGAAATTGATTGCAGTTTTTCTAATGCAGTTTTTGTGGCTTTACTGATCATGTACCTCTCTGACACTACAGGGACTATATTATTGGATGCACTTTACTGTTTTCTATATGAAGTTATTTGAAGAACATTGTTATTGATACTTCTGTTATTTATTGGTAATTTCCATATGATGATATTTCATTCTTGTAATCGCTACTTCTGGTAGTATTCTTTATTTTTCTTTTACTTTCAAATTTTGCTAGACCTCCACTTGTTTGGATTAGTTACTTGCAGTAGACTAGCATTGTCTCAAACATGCTCACTCCTCATTCTGCAAGCAGACCCTTAGGTTATAGTAGTTCAAAACCTGATGTGAATTGCTAGCTTTTCTTCTATACAGTTCATCCCAGAATTCAATTCAGTGCTGCTGTTCCATTATACATATTAAACTACCCATAGACATGTCATATGCAAAACAACTGGGTTGGGTGATGTATTCATGTCTAAGAGACCTAAGCTTTTCTTCTAGCCATTATTTTTTTATAAGAACAATTGATTGGCTGGTAAGAATATACACCTAAAAACTGATCACCCTTCTGTGTCTCAAAGCATTTGAAGTCCTCTGGAAGATTTCAGGCATAGAGGATCAGAATGGATGGGTGAATGACTTATTAGATATGTTTAATGTTAAGCTATAGGATAGTATATTTATCTAGCACAGTTATAAATTATCATAAATTATTGCTGTTGTCTTTATATGAAATTGAGCATTATTCGGTACATGATGGTGAACATTTTCAAGATAGCCTTTCTAGATATACCAATTTAAAACCTGACTATTTCCATTTTGCAGCTGGCAATATGTTTCTTCTACTATCTGATGGTCATTTTACCACCGGCATAACATACTTAAAACCAGACTGGTTGCAGACAAAAACACATATAAGTTATGTTGTATTAAGCAAAATCTAATATTAGTTTTACATACACAAGGTCTTGACTCTCTGAATCCAGTCTAATCTAATTTGCGTTCGGAAATCATCATTTAGGTAGTGCTTATTACAGCATAATTGCTGCATGCTTCTGCTAATAAGACCTTGGCAATGTTAATCAAGAACTACATTATTTACATACTAATTACACAAGATTCTAGTTTGGCACAATGTTACTCTGAACAGACAATTGTTTACATGAATTACAAAAAAATATATATTTTTGAATTACTCATGAATTGATGCATTCCTATTGCACTCATTAACTCTGAAGAAACATAGAAGGTAAATTCTCATGGAGGATAATATATATTATATTTTGTAAAGTGCATCATATACAGTATACACACACAAATAAATGCCCTCATTAATATGGCTTATCAGTTTAAGCTAATTTTTTTTCGCTAAAAAGTTAATTCACAGCTGAATATATTGAAACTTTTTCTCCAACATGTATGCTTTCAGTGTAAAAGATGGCCCATTCTAAGTGTAAAAGATTAGCCCCATTTTATTTTACTATATTTTTTATATAACTTGTCTATCTGTATGTCATTTTGTTGGTTTTTAAAATGTATTCTTCAAAGCGTCTTAATTGTCATTTGAATAGTTAATGCGCTGGTCCTCATCTTGTGGTCTAGGAACCACATATGGCAGCAAGCCAGTTTTGATATTTGTGCATGTCTTTCAGCGGGTGGGTTTCATGTCACTCTGGAATACTTGTTTTATCTATGCATGTCTGGTAAGCATGCAGCCAAACAAATGTAATTTCTTTTTTTTTTTTTTTGTATTGTTGATCGTTTAGCAGGATTACCAACCACATTTTGAATCCTGCTTTTTGTATTGCTGTTCTTGCTTGTTATTTTGAATGTGACCCACAAGCTCAAGAGTTTGGGATTAATAATAAACTGGCATAAATATTTGATCTATAACAATTTATATGAATTCATCAGCACTGATTACCATATTTCAGTATTTTTAAAGTAAGCCATCATGTCAAGTAAATATATGCAGCAAGTAAGTGATGAAATGCCGTGACTGACTTTGACAGCTGTTTTTTACTCTTTGGCCTGCACTGGGCCAACATAGTGTTTACTAGGCTTGCTCCAGGTTTAAGCTGAAAATGGATTGTATGGATGACTAGCTCTTAGATATGACTAGTCTGTTAAAGTGAATCTTAAATGGAAAAAAATGAAGATTTGCTATGATGTAAGGAACAGCTAGAAGTGTTAATTATGCCTAAGCAGTACTCTAAAAAGTGTACTTTGTCTTGAATTCCTCCTGGAAAATAGCAGTGCACTTTCTGGTATATAACTTTTGTGTCTATGACCTCTGCAGTGTGAAATTTAGGAACCTATTTCTGAATGCTAGTCTTGGAAGTTTTGAAGTGGGATTTGTTATTGTCACTACTGTGCTGCTCACTGTTCTTGCTGGGGGCTTTGACTTGAGAAATCAAAGCCCAGCCTTTGCCAGGATGGCCACTTACACACACACACACACACACACACACACTGCAGAACAAAGCGTGGTAAGTTCATAATGGGCCTACAGCAGCTGCCCATAGACCATAGGCAATCCTGGTGACTATTTTTTTTTTTATGCCTTCTGCCTGTTCTTTAATGCCTAACCTCAGCACATGTTTGTCTACGGGGCTCCGATGTTCTGTCAGGCACCCACTGAGAACTCCATGCAATGTGCTGGAGTAACCTGGCCATAGCAAAGTGGATGGAGGAATTTCCCCTGCTGGGATATTGCATTTTAAAACGGGACCCTCCACTGTCAGAATACACTGATCAGCTGGTCGACAAAAGTTTTCCAGTATGTCCCTTTGATAGATATCAATCAAACCCTGCTGAACTGGCTGAATTTTGATGTGTAAGGTCAGCTTAGGTAAACACTGCACTAGCCCTACTTTCTCCTCAATAGAGAGGACATCTCTATTCTTAGTTGCTGCATAGACTGGGCTTAAAGAATGGCTATCCTTTTAAGTAGAAACCTTAGGAAATCCTAAAATAATAGTATAAAGTATAAAAATCTACTTTTTATTATATTTGTGGAGCAGAGGAGCACTGAAAGCATACACAAGACTGCATAATAGTGATTTTATAGAGCTTTGAGTTCTGAGGTCACCCAAACCTATTTTTATGATATTATTTAAAGTTTTATCTATTTAAAATACTTAGATGCTCGAGGGGTGGGGGAGTCACCACCAGTAGTTTTATATTGAAGCATAACTTCACCAAAAACTTTTTTTTTTTTTTTTTTTTAAGTGGAAAAAGGTTAGAACCTCACTTAGGTTTTTATTGCTTTCAGTGTCCCCATTGGTTATTTCCCCTGCCTGACAGCCATCCACTAGACAGAAAGTGAGCAGAAATCACCCCAATGGGGACAAAGAAAGCAACAAATGCCTCACAGTGGTTCTAATTCTTCCACAAAATGTATATTGTATAGGGTGTGCTTGTTGGAGCCCAACCTCTGTAGCTGTAAGATAAAGGTGCCAGATGGATATCAGGGATGGATGGGAGCAGTAACACTTAGGCAGCTCTTAGAGTGGAAGCAAGGCTCTAATGCAGTAACAAGAAAAAGAGAGGAAGGCGCCTCTAAGTGCAATGTTGACAAGATAAACGGTTAAAAAGGCTCATTGTGTGGTAATTAGATCCAGGTGGGACATCCAGCCATCCAGCAGCAGACTATGCCTATAGGATCAGGAAGTAGAGACCAGGATGTGCCTGTGCATCAAAAATGAAGCTTGGAGAGCAGAGTCAGATGTAGCAGGTAAAGGGGGCGGTAATGCATTTTGGAGCATGCTCAATAGGCTTCTTCTTCAGACCTCTGAACAGGCTGCTGCTAGACGGCTGGATGTCCCACCTGGATCTAATTACCACACGATGAGCCTTTTTAACCGTTTATCTTGTAAGTGCAAATTGTCCATTGTTTACTGAATACATTGTCAATACTGAACTTAGAGGAGCCTTCCTCTCTTTTTCTAATTCTTCCACACACTACTGAGAAAATGTGTTTTCTTTAATTACTATGCGTGTCTATTCCTGTTTTTTTTCTGGCACCATTAAAGGATAAGTTCACCTTCGGCAACACGTTACATGTTCCACCCATCTTTAGGGCGAAACATGTAACATCTTCCCACTCCTGCAGCGGCTCGGTTGTCCAAGCCCTCCCTCCTATCCAAAAAGTTCCCCGTACCAGCTGTCACTTTTTGAAAAGAGCATGGCCGTATGGGGGCTCCACCCACATGGCCACGTCATTCATTCACAGAGTTCTGTAAATTAATCCCCTACAAATACCAACATTCTCTGTGGATAGTTCTCAGTGAACTACCATGGCGATCTTGAGTGCTGTGGTAGTTCCAATGAGTCTTCCTGTCAGCATGAGTATACATGCCCATAGGATGTATGGACAGACAACTTACACTGACAGTCTGCAGGAGTTCTGCATGGGACCAGTGATCTGCTGATCACTTGTGCAATGCTTTGCAGGCTCCTGAAAAAAATGGTAAATGCACAAATGTGCATTGATGATTTTTTTTTTTTTAAAGGTGAACTTACCCTTTGAAGACATTTGGGTAGATGGAATATTCCCAGTGGGGACAAACACAGCAGTAAAAGGCCCATATAGGTTTTTCTTGTGTTTGCTGGACCTGTGCATTAAATCCATGACTTTGTCACTTAGAACATTTGAGATTTTATAGATTTTTTTTTTTAATGTAATGTTCTTTTATTTTAACTTATCTTTCTGTTACTCCTTTTTTTACTTGTTTAGCAAAATATATCTACCATACATTAATACATAAATTGTGTACAGTCAGCTAGGTTCTATGCCCATTCTTAGCCTCTGATTTTCTTTCTTTAGCTGATGTTTGTGACTTGGTGTTGTACTTTAGGCAAAGGTCCCCTATATCAGTCAGGCTTTCTTCCAAAGCTTTGGCAAACATAGTGGATGAAGTCTCTTTACAGTCTTGGAAACTTGAGATACAGAAAAGGATGTGTTCAGGCTGTGGGTTATAGCAGGCACCATATCCATCTGGGACCACCGGGCCATAGCAGCAGAACATTTCCATTGTGGTGGGAACCTGGAAAATCATTGCAAAATATCCATAGGTTAGCACAAATATCCAGAGGTTAACGTTCTGGTGTCAAACCTTCAAAGCAGTATTTTCATTAACACAAAACATTGTTACTAAAGAGCTGACTATACAGTAGCGTTTAACATCTTCGATCACATTCTAAATAGAAGAAAGCCTTTAAAGGCTGGAATAAGCAAATATTGACATCAGCTTGTAAGATCAGTAGCAATTGGTAATACATGTTTAGGACTAGGAACTATACAACTTGGTTTCAGCTATTACAATGTTATAAATGTTAATCAAATAAGCCTTTTTTATACCAACAAATAGAAATCTATGGCAGATTGTATAGCTTTATCCAGGTGAAACTATGAAAAGAGGCAATTTACATGTAGCTGTTGATTAGACAAATGAACATGTTTCCACTGAGGCTGAAACTTTCCAGATCATTATGAACTAGTAAAAAATTTATTGTGGGCACTGCTATTATGAATATTTTTTTTGAGAATGAACTTTACCTGAATACCAGATACCTATTATGGCCCTTCCAGGTCAGCTTGCATGCACCTAGAGTGTAATGCTGACCATTTACATATCCTAGACTCCACAGGTTTAGTCCCAGAAAGTATATATATTTTTATGGTCCGTGTTGGCATATTTCTTTATCGTACATCACGGGACACAGAGCAGGCTATTCATGATTATGTGGGTTATATGCCACCTATAAGTGAATGAACACTGGCTGACTAATCAGAGAGGAGGTCCTCCCCTATATAAACCCTCCTACGCAGGAAGTACTTCAGTTTTTTATGCCAGTGTCTGTAAGGTGGATGGTCACTGAAAGTGTTGCTTATGCTCCTGGAGCATACCTAAGGTCCTAGTACAGTTCCTTTGAGAATCATGAACTTTATTCGGATCAATCAGATCAACCAATCAGAAAGATGTGTGCCAAAATGGATGGTACCCAAGCCTTGCTGGATAAGCCTCAAGATTTTGCCTGTAATGCAGCCCAATGGCGCTGGAACCCTGTGCAGTATATATCTAACAAAGGAGCTTTCCAGTGGGGTGCTATACAGGTCGAAGGCAGTGGCCCCACATTATGGGGACCGAGTCCTTGAAGGTCTGTATGACCATGCCTGCCATGAGGGGTGAAGGTTGGTGCCTTGCTGTAGTCGAGGACCTGCAGCCGGATTGGTAAGCTACCTCCCTTTTTTTTCCTCTAAGAAGAAAGGAAAAACAAAATGCAGGTTTTGGAAGGAAAAAGGGGAGTTTCTTGGTGCAATTGGCCAATCTGCTACCAGGGGGAGTGCTCACAGAAATTGGCCCAAAAGAAACCCAAAACATTTTACCTGCCTTTTTGTTCTGGGGGACCACTAGAGGGAACATTTTTATTTTTAGATGTAAGATTGTGGCCGTGGGTGCATGCATTGCAAACTGCATGTGCATTCAGTGCATGCACAGTAGCGAAGCCGGAAATGGTCATTGGCTATGTTTATTCATCTAGGGGCTTGGACACGTGGGCTGCTGCTGCTACTGCTAGTGGATTCCTGGAAACGGGACACAGAGCAAGCTATTCAGTGGGGCTCATGAGTACTCCCCTGAGGGGAAGGGAGTATTGGCCAGTCGGTCAGGAGCTGCCTTTGGTGGCACATGAGGTCAGCAGTTTGCATTGTGTGTTTTTTTTTGTTTTTTTGTTTTTTTTTCAGCACACTTTCATAGCTGTATCTTGTGTTCTGTGTTTGCTATTGGAGGTGCACAGGTATTTATACTAACTGAAGTAACGTCTTCCAGAAAGTGGAGTGGGGGAGGCGCAGCAGGAAGGGGCACTAATGTACCACTGCCAGATCCTTAGGAACCCAGCCGAATGTCTTCTGTAGTATCCTTCCCTGAGAGGCCAGAAGCGATTGGGCAGTCTGAGCCACTGTGCTTATCTGGCATTGTGGCTACTACTGGGGATTCTGCCTCAGCGTATGTAACCAAGGATGATAGTTCAGCCTTAGCGGGTTATGAGGCCAAGACCGCGGGGATCATTGCGTCGGTTTCTCAGGGGACCAAGAAGCAGGAGAGATCCCCATCACTAGAACCACCAATCCTGGAGCAGGAATGGGTGGAACCTGAGGATGAGGAAGAACTGGAGAAAGGTCTGGCAGTAGAGTCTCTGTCTGAAGGGTCACAGCCTGAGGAGAAGCAGACTCTCTGTCTCCCAAACTCAGAGGTTATTAGTCCAGGACCTTCCTGATATGGTACGATCAGGATTCAGGATACCTCTGTTAGAAACCTCTGATGTTACTTATTCTTCTCTGGGCATTTTGAAGCCTCCACAAAGTACTCAGGCCTTTCCAGTGCATCCTCTTCTGGAGCAAATTATGTATGCTGACTGGGATTACCCAGACAGGGTTTTTGTTCCATCAAAGAGGTTTTCTTTTTTGTACCCCATGGAAGAGAAACTTAGTTAAAAAATGGAATATGTTTGTAGTGGATGCAGCTGTTTCATCCCTGAATAAGTCTTTAACATGTCCTATGGATAATGCCCAGGTCTTTAAGGATCCAGCGGATAAGAAACTGGAGTCCCTCCTTAAAGCCTTCTTCTCCATGGCAGGTTCTGCTGCAGTGGCAGCTATTGGCATGTGCCAGAGTCTTTCTGACCATTTGTTTTGTGGTTGATGCTCTTAAGTATTCAAATCAGCAAATTTCTCGCTTGGCCCTCTTATCAGTACACATGTGCAGGGTTTTGTGGCTAAAGAGTTAGTCGGGCAGAACTGCCATGTAACAAATTGGTAGGTTTTCCTTTTCATAGAGAGTGGCTGTTTGGGAAAGATTTGGACAAGCATATCCAAAAGATTTCAGAGGGAAAGAGTTCTTTTCTACCCCTCAGGGGCTTTGGTTGCTGGCCCCTCATCTACCAGGCAGTTGTTTCGCTGCACACAGGTCCCAGCCTCCAGGGGTAGAATTCAGAATCAGATCCCAAGGAGGCACTTGGTGCAGAAGCCATCCAAGGCATATCCAAAGTATGCCTCGTTATGAAATGAATGGGTGCCCCCACTCGTTCGGGAGGGAAGGCTTTTGAATTTTGTTGCTGTCTGGAAGGCTTTAATCCAAGACAAGTGGGTCATTTCCACAATTTCTTTGGGGTACAGACTAGAATTTCGGGTCTTCAATCCCCCCCACCCCCGGTTTCTAAAATAAAATCTACCCGTGAATCCATAGAGAAGAGCTTTGTTACAGGCACTCAACTGCCTATTGTCTCAGTGGGTGATCATGAGGGTTCCAACGGAAGAAAGGTTTCAGGGTCTCAATCAGTTTTTAAATGTCCTGTCTTTTTGTATGAAATCGGTTTGGTCAGTAGTGGCCTCTTTACATGAAGGAGATCTTTTAGCATCCATAGATATCAAGGACGCATATCTACATGTGCTGATCTTCATTCCTCACCAAAATTTCTGCAGTTTGCAGTAGTGGATCATCATTTCCAGTTCAAAGCACTACCATTTGGGCTTACTCCAAGAGTCTTAACAAAAATTCTTGCTCTGGTGTTGGGGCTGCTCAGAACACAGGGTGTGTGTGTGTCTGTTTTAGGAATGGACTTGCCAGTAATGGTGGGACTCACCTGCCTTGTGGCCTGCAGTACCAGGGCTGGCCAGCGGGTGCTCTCAGCAATCAGAGACTCAACCCTGCAGTCAGCCAAACACCTGAAGCTGATTGCGGAGGTGTATTTAAGGCATGGCCAGACCTGCAGTCTGGGCCTTGGTGTGTGTTTTTCCATGGGCCCCTGTATCTTGTTACCTGCATTCCTGTTCCTGTTCCTACCTGACTGACTCGTTGCCGACCCTGCCTGATCCTGACCTCTGCTGACTTCTCCTGTTTGATCCCTGGCTTGTGACCCCGAACATTCTCTGCCTGACCCCCTGTACCTACCTGCCCGTTAGTTGCTGTACCCGGCTCGTGACCTAACTACTCTCTGCCTGCTCCTCCTGTTCCTACCTGCCCGATTGTTATTGACCCGGCCTGCCTGACTACGCTTGCATTGTATGTATTGTTATCTGTGGGTGGCTTGGTTTGGTTCGTTTACACTTTGTTTATGTTTTAGTATTGCACTGCGTTTTGTATTAATAAATTATATTGTTTATAACATATCTGAAGCCTGCAATTCCCTGCGTCAGTTCACATACCTCTGGTCATACCCAGAGCCCTGACAGTCTGTGTGTATCAGTCATAGGTTATCTAGATGCTCTTTTGCTCAGAGGTCGGTTGGTGCCAAGTCTTAAGCAGGATGTGGTGGTCCTTACAATTCAGATCCTAGAACAGCTTGGCAAGGTGCTCAACTTCGAGAAGTCTGTGTGTATCAGTCATAGGTTATCTAGACATTCTTTTGCTCAGAGGTCGGTTGGTGCCAAGTCTTAAGCAGGATGTGGTGGTCCTTACAATTCAGATCCTAGAACAGCTTGGCAGGGTGCTCAACTTCGAGAAGTCTGCTCAGCCAGTACATAGCCTGGAGTATTGCGGATGGTCCTAGACACAGTTCACGCAAAGGTATTTCTGCCTCCAGGGAAAAGTTGTGCATTGAGGAATGAGGTTTGCAGTTTTAAAAGCCAAGAGGTATCCTTCAATTTGCCTCTGTATGAGGTTGCTGGGGAAGATGGTGTCCTCGTTTGAATTCCCTATGCCCAATTCCACTCTAGACCACTGCAAAGGAATATTCTGATGGTTTGGAACAAGAAGGTTCTGGCCCTGGATTACTGTATGTCTCTGTCTCCCGAGGTACTGCAAAGCCTGAATTGGTGGTTGATGACTCACAATTTGGAGAGAGGGACATCCTTTCGCCCAATGGTGTGGAAATTGGTAATCACCAATGCCAGTCTTTCAGGTCGGGGGGGGGGGGCTCTCCTGGAGGAGGCCACAGTTCAGGGAACATTGCTTCCACGTTAAAGGGTTCCCCATCAATGTCCTGCAACTTCGGGAAGTGAGGCTGGATCTGAGGTATTGGACATCCAGACTTCAGGGTTGGCCTGTAAGGATTCAGTCTGATAATGCCATCAACCATCAGGGTGGTACCAGGAGACAGGGAGGGGGTGTTCAGGAGGAGGTGAACAATATTCTGACCTGGGCAGAGACATATGTTCCAAGTTTGTCAGTGGTGTTCATTCCAGGGGTGGAAATTTGGCAGGCAGACTATCTCAGCTGCCAGCGGTTGATTCCAGGAGAATAGGCTTTGCATCCTGAGGCTTTCGGGGGATGGGGTTGCCCAGACGTAGATCTATCGACATCCAGGTTCAACAACAAGGTTGGTCTTTGTGTCCAGGGTAAGGGACCCTTGCGCAGCAGGGGTAGATGCCTTTAGTGGACCCAGTTTTCACTGATTAATGCTTTTCCTTTGACTCATCTGCTGCTACGTCTCTTATGCAGGATTTAGGAGGAGTCTTTTCTGGTGATGCTGATTTCCCTGCCTGGCCCAGGAAATTTCACAGCATGGCTATTTAAACCCAAATCCTGGGGAGACGGCGGGGGCAGAGCCTGAACATGGCAGTGCAGGAGAGCACGATGTAAGTGCTCTCCAACAAGCCTCCGATTCCATCCACCCCAAGAGCCCTCCTAATGGAAGTCACCGGAGACCTACCTGGGTGAGGGGGTTCTCTGGTGGAGCAGTGCCAGTTCTGTGGACGAGGATCGAGAGCGTGTGCCCCGGGTTTCCTGTGGTGCACCGGCGGAGACCCAGACGGAGCATCAGGTTGCCGGGGAGACGGAGTGATGCGGCGTGACTACGTGGTCAGCCACGAAGGAGCTCTGGGAGGAGAAGCCGGCCGGCATCCCAAGAGGAGAAGGAGACGCCGACCCGCTCCCTAACTCGTCTCCCTGCCTGTACAAGTAGATTGTCGCTACGCCAGAGGTCTACAGATCTACAGGTCTACAGGCCACATAAAGAAGAGACCCTGGAGGAATCCCCCCAAGGAATTGAACAGAGGAGGACTATTGGTTAATTGCAGCCTGGAGCCACCTCACAGGAGAACCCAGAGAAAGGAGGGTGAGTGAGAATGGCCCTAGCTGTATATTGGACTCTGTGAAAAATGTAAATGCTCAGTAAAGGAGAAAAGGGGGATTCCCAGGGGATGAGAAGATGTAGAAGAGGAAAAGGGGTTAATTGGCCCTAGAAGAGGATATGAATGTGTAAATTGACAAATAGTAGATCACATCTGGCTTCCTAGTACATAGTGTTAGTACTTACCCTGGTATCTTAGAAAAGAACAAGTTTCACAAGAAGATATGAAGAACAAAAGCGCTAAAGGAAGCGGGCTCAAAGGGTCCCAAACTGGAACGATCAAAAAATATACGTCCCAGGGAAATGACTCCAGAAAGACCCCAAGGTGGAAGCGAAAAAGGGGCAATGGAAATTAGCTTGGAAAATAGCCCCAGATTATCTCTGGGAATGAATACTAGTAGTCAACAAATGATAGAAAATATGGAGAGGAAAGAACCTGAAAGTGATTTACAAGTACCGAATAAAAAAGAGATGGCAGAAATGTTTAAAAATCTGGAAAAAGCAATAAAGCAAGAAATGGCAACTATTTGGAAAGATTTGGGGCATTTGTTACTGAGAGTGGAAGAAATGGAGGAAAAAGTTAAAAATCATGCCCAAAATATTTCTGAATTAGAAAAAAGGACAATTACTATTGAGAAAATTCAGAAAAATTCTGGTACAAGAAAACAGGGGCAGGAGGAGTAATCTTAGGATACGAGGAGTCCCAGAGATTTCAAAAGGGGAAGAACTGAAAGAATTAGTTTGTAAAATCTTAAACTCCATAATGGACAGACCTGTTACAGAGTTGGTTAAATTGGATGGAGTCTTTAGAACAGGAAAGTTTCAACAAGGAAATGGGAAGGAAAAACCGAGAGACATAATAAGATCAAGGGAAGAACAATTATTAAGTATGGAGAAATAAACATTCAGATTTTTGTGGATTTAACACCAGAGACTTTGTGGAGAAGGAGAGCTTTGAAACCCCTGTTAGAGCAGATGAGAAAACAGAATGTGCATTATAAATGGGGTACTCCAGCGTGCCTAATTAGATGGAAGAACGGAGTTACAGCTTATCTGAGATTCCTTGAGCACATGAGAGACTTCTGTGATAGACTTGATTTGCAAAGAATAGAGATTCCTGGATGGGAAGAAGAGGGAGAAATAGGAGTTATGGGGAAGGAGGACTATCAGTTTGTTAGAAGGGGGAAGTAAGAAGGAGGGGGGTTCTCCTCTCTCTCTTCCTCCTCTTTTTAGGGTAGCTCTTCTAGAGTTTTGTGTTTAAGAGTTTGGTGGAAATTTATTGAGCTAATTAGATAGACAGAGGGTAATTGAGGAGGTTGGAAGGAGGGAGAGCTGTTCATGGGCGGAGTTTAGCCCCAAGGTTGGAATCAAAGGTGGGTTTGGCCCCACAAATGATTAGTAGGCAAACTAGAGGCCTAAAAATGAGTAGGGTAGCAAAAGGGGGGGGGGGGAGTTGGGTGGGGGATGGGAGGGAATGGACTGGGAGAGGGGGGGTAGTATAGGAAAGGGGGTGGGGGAGGGGTATTAAGGCTAACACTCTGCATGACGAGAGACGGTATAAAAGTAAAGAGTGAGGAAGAGAGGGGATGGAGGTGAAGAAAAGAGGTATAAGAAGGATGGAAGAACTACAGTTTATAACTTATAATGTAAATGGGTTGAATTGTCCTGGGAAAAGATTTAGGTTATTTAAGGAATTACAACACAGAGTATCTTCGGTGTTTTTTTTGCAGGAGCCACATTTTGAGATAGTCAAATGTTAAGTTGAATTCTAGATATTATCCAATGTGGTACTATGCAGATTCCTATGCAGATTGTCCCCATTGTTGTATGTTTTGTCATTGGAATCTTTACTGTCAACAATTAGAAAGAATATAGATATAAAGGGAATACAGATAGGAGGTATAGAACATAAAGTGGCTGCCTTTGCGGATGACCTGTTGTTTTATGTGGGAAACCCCAGGATAACACTCCCAAATTTAATGAAGATATTGAAGGAATATAGGGAGCTATCAAACTTAAAAATCAGCCCAACAAAAACTGAGATTTTAAATATAAATCTTTCAAATAGTGAAAAAGAAAAGATACAAAAAGAATTCCCCTTTATATGGAAAGATAGAGAAATAAAATATTTAGGGGTAAAACTCACTGCTTCATATAAGAACCTGTATCAATCAAATTACATTTCACTGTTAAATGAGATTAAGGAGGAATTAAAGAAATTAGGAGAAGAAACCCGTCTTGGATAGGACGCATAAATCTGCTAAAAATGGTAATTGTACCCAAAATCCTATATAGATTTCAGATGATCCCAATTAAACTCCCAGTGGTTTTCTTTAAGGCAATAAAAAAAATTATAAGATATATATGGAAGAATAAAAAACCTAGAATATCCTATGAATTGTTAAGCAGAAATAAAGAAAAGGGTGGATTGGGAGTGCCAGATATTAAGAGATACTACAGAGCAGTAGTTTTAGCGAGAATTTTTGATTGGACGCATAATCCAAAAGGAAAAAGTTGGGTCAAAATTGAAAATTAACTTAGTGGAACCAATTTGAGTAAAATTATATGGGTGCCAACACAATATAAAGGATTAAAAGATAGCACAAGTTTATATACTTTTATATGTTTTAAGTGTGTGGGATATATTGCACAAACATATGAAGTGGGATTTTAACTATTAATGCCACTAAGGAACACAGAGTTTTATCCTCCAGGTAGGGAGGAGATTACAGGAAAATGGTTTAAGAAGGAGGATGTCCAGTTGAGAGACCTAGTGGGGGGGGGAATTGAGAACACTTAAGGATTTGGAAAAGGAAAAGCGGAAAATTTTCAATAAGATAGATGAGTGGCGGTACCAACAATTAAAACATTTTGTTGGGAATCTTCCAAAACCCTTGAGAATTAGAAAGGATTGGAACTTGTTTGAGAGGTTGTTGGAATCATGGGGAGATGGGAAACACGGCACTGCTAAAATATATAAGATTCTCACTGAATTAAACACAAACACAAAGCCAAAGTATATAGCGAAATGGGAAACAGATTTGGGGGTTGGGACAGAAGAGGATAAACAGAAGAAAATATATAGATTAACTCACGAGAATATAAGTATGCGAGCGGTGGAAATAAATTATAAGTGTTTGATAAGATGGCACATTACACCGAATGTTGAACATAAGATGAGTGGGGAGAATTCACCGTGGTGTTGGCGGGGGTGTGGAGAGATAGACACGTTATACCACATATGGTGGGAGTGTCCAAAAATTCAAGTATTTTGGAAGATAATAGTTCATTTAATTGGGATGATCACTGGGACGAATATGGGATTGGATCCAGAGATTTGCCTATTACATAGTACATAGTTATCAGTGAATAAATACAAGGAATCGGGTATATGGTACTATCTAAATGCAGCAAAAGGTTTGACACCCAAGTTTTGGCGTAAGACAGAGGTGCCGAAGGAAGAAGATTGAGTAGATAGAGTGAACCAGATTTGTAGGATGGAGAAACTTTATCATATGCAGGAAGACAAGATGGAGTTATATTATGTGAAATGGAAAAAATGAGAAGAATTTGTACTGGAGGCGAAAGATATGAAGTTTTAGGGTGTGATATGTGAAAGAGCCTCTTACTTTTGTAGGGAAGACATCGAGAAATGCAGGGTGGGTAGTATGGGGGGGGGGGGGGGGGGTCGAGTGAGGGAGGGATGGAAGGGAAGTTAGTTGGGAGGGGGTGGGAAATAGATATAGAAAGGGAAAAAATAATGGTTTTGTATGTTTTATGAGAATATGATGGAAAAAAGTATTTTTATCTGGAAAACTAATATTTAAATAAAAAAATAAAAATAAACCCAGATCCTGTCATCCCCATTATGTTCTCTCTAGGAACATTTATTACAGAACTTGGAAGGCTTACATTTCTTGGTGCGAGGTCCGGAAATGGCACCACGAAAATATGTGGTAGAATTCTGTAATTTCTTCAAACATGGTTGGAGAAAAAATTGGCTGTTACCATTAAGGGCCAGGTTTCAGCAGTAGCTGTGTTTTTTTTTGTTTTTTTTTTTTTTTCTTCAAGGAGTAATGTGTATTGCTCCTCTTATCAGGTTACCTTTTGTGTACTTGGGATCTGAACTTTTGGAGGTTTTCAAAAACCACCATTTGAATCTATTAGGGAGATTCCACTGGTCCTGTTGACTCGTAAGGTTTTTTTTCTAGTGGCAATCACTTCTGCGAGAAGGGTGTCGGAGCTGGTAGCTCTTTCTTGCAGAGAATCATTTCTGGATTTGCATCAAGATAAGGTGGTGTTGCGACCTCAGCCAACTTTTTTACCAATGGTGGTTTCTAGTTTTCATCTCAGGACATCGTTCTGCCTTCATTCGTTCCTAGGCCACAGCAAGAGAAAGATCTCTGCATACCTTGGATGTGGTACGCGCTGTAAAGGACTTATTGAAGGTGATAGCACAGGTAGGGAGGTCAGATGCTCTGTTCATGCTGCCAGAGGGGCCTAGGAAAGGACAGGCAGCATCCAAGGTGACTATTGAATGCACACTCTACTAGTAGTGTGGGAGCATCTTGTATAATCAGGCGTCAGTGCCTCAGGTTTGCAAGGCTGCTATACTGTCTTTGGTTCACACATTCACAAGGTTCTACCACGTGGATGTCAGACCTGCAGAAGATGCAGTGTTTTGCGGACAGCTGAGTAGGTCCTGAGGAAAATGAATAGCCTGCTGAAATTTTTTTTTTTTCTTTGTACATACTTTCCTGTAAAATCCATTTCTTGGAGTACACAGAGGTCTCACCACTCTTTTTTATGGAATTTCATTGCTTGCAACAAAAACTGAAGTACTTCCTGTGTAGGAGGGGTTATATAAGGGAGGACCTCCTCTCTGATTGGTCAGCCATGTCCATTCACCTATAGGTGGCATATAACCCGCAAATTAATGAATAGCCTGCACTGTGTCCCATGATGTAGAAATTGATTTTACAGGTAAGTATGTAAAAAAAAAATCCAGTTATTTCAAATGTTGAAAGTGTTTCTAAAGTCAAAATAGTTTTTGCTTTTTTACCTTAATTCATTCTCTGCATTAAGGTAAACACTTCCCACCACATATACCCCACATCCCTAATCACTTACCTGACTCCTCTCAACAATCCACCACTCTCCCTGCTTCAGCACCATTCTGCTATCTTCCTGGTCTCACAGGCACTCTGGGAACAGTGGGAGCCATTGGCAGTCAGACTTCTGTAAAGGGGGACTGGGGGCATGGCTTACCGGCGATGTGTTTGTCTATGGACACACACAATCCAGCTCAGAAGTGTGCCTGCACTGGTGCATAGCTGTCAGGAATGGACTCGCCACTGGTGGTGGGACTCACCTGCCTTGTGGGCTGCAGTACCAGTGCTGGCCAGCGGGTGCTCTCAGCAGCCAGAATCTCACTTCTGCAGTCAAGCCATCACCTGAGGCTGATTGCAGGAGGTGTATTTAAGCAGGACCAGGCCTGCAATCAGTGCCTTGGTGTATTGTTCCCATGAGCCCCTGAACCTGATCCTGTTATCTGCCTGCCTTTCTGATCCCTCTGCCTGACTCCTGACATTGATAGAACTCTGCTTGCACCGACCTCGGCTATTCCTGACCACTCCCCTGCTTGCTCCTCTGGTACCTTGTCTGCCTGATTGTTCCTGACCCGGCCGTCTGACTACACTCTGCCTGCTCCTTGGTACCTTGTCTGCGCGATGGTTCCTGACCCGGCCTGCCTGACCACTCCACCTCACCAGCCCTGACTACTGTTGTCTGTGTGCTTGTACTTTCCGTTATCAGTTGGAGGTTTGGTTTTGTTTATATTGTGCGTTTATATTTTTGTATAGCCTCTAATAAATTATATTGTTTACACTTACTTGAGCCTGCATTTCCCTGTGTTAGCCCACACACTACGGTTTGCAAAGAGGGCTCGTAAAAGAAAAAGATCGCTGCTATGCCTAGGTGAATAAATGATAAACAGCAGGAGTAGCGCCAGTACTTTACACTTTATTTACTAGCCCCCTGGATTGGTGATAGGACAAGCCTGCACCCCATGTTCTGAGATAAAGAGATATGCTTTCAACTATACTTTGAGTGGCACCAAAAGCAATCTAACAGGCTTGCAATGAGGATACTCGGAAGAAGAAGGTGCAGACACCGCAGGCAGGGGACCGCCAAAGAGGAGGTAAAGAACCATTTATGTTCAATATCCCTGCACAGAACAAGCAAGTATAGCCTCCTATTTATTTTAATTAGAAAAATCTAACCTATAATATCACTTTAAATTAGGAAGAACAGGAAGAATTAGAAGTGTCTTTGTCTATCATTTTTCAGAATGTAACTTCTTTATAGTAGTTCATCTAAGTTGTAATAACTTCTTATGCAGCCCCAGATATTTACTCAAAAACTTTAACCTACAAAGATTTCTGATTTAAAATGAATATCATATATGCACAATTTTTACATAGGAGCAGAATGAAAAAAGCTCAACACTTGCCTTTTAATTTCGTGGAGTGTATTCCCATTTGTTACACTTTGGAAAAATTCATCAACAGTTACAAAATATTAGTGTAACAAAAATAAGAATGTGTATTTTTGTATTCAGTAATTAGCACCATGGCATTCATTGCCGTTGGTTTGCAATCACAAAAATTGGAAATTGCATTGTGCATATTTTGATAATCATACAATAAATGCAACTGTAAACCAGAGCATTCTGGATCTTAATTTAGACTTCTGTATTATAATTATGACATTTCTCTTCATTGCCCCATACCGGGCCTCTTGGCTCACTAGCAGAAGTTGGCTTCTTATTTGTTTTTATCGGCCACTAGAACAATTGCCCAGGCCTGGAAGAGTCCTTCAGGGGGTGCGGGATCGTATGACTACTATGATGCTCAACGAGCAGATGTCAAGTATCTGCAACGACTCCCACCGTAAATTTTTGAAAATATGGGAGCCGTGGTTGCAATATGCCTTTCCCACACTCCCCCTGGCTAGCCTGGGGATGTAATGGCGTTCGATACTGGCGCTCTTGGACCCCCGCTTTTTGCCCCCCCCCTTCTTTTTTTTTTTTTTCCCCCCTTTCTCTCTCTCTCTGTTTTTGGTGTGACTGGACAGCTGCCTTTAGTTGTTAGTCAGTTGCCCTAATGTTTTGTACCTTATGTGCCATTGATAGCCCCTGCGTGGGCGTACCTTTTGCCCTGTTGGCATTAGAGCACTGTTTTCCTTTTATTTTGCATATTTTTTTTTTCTGTGCAATTGATAGCCCCTGTGTGGGCGAGTTTTATTGCCTCTGTTTTATAATGTTTAAAAATTAATAAAAACCATTGGAATATAATTGACATTTCTAAATTTATTTTTGTTCTTTATGGGAAAGGAGGGGGCACTGGTGTAGTACGCTCATTCACTTCTGCAGCAAAAGAGCACAGGGTAAGCATTGAATTGTTTCTTCTTGGGTAGGCAGTGCAAAGCTTTTCAGTTCTGCCCTTCTTAAAGATGGCCACAGGATTTCACAGGAAATCCTGTTCTCAATAATGGTGTCATGAGATTTGCTTCCTAAAACAGAGCTAAACTCTCTCAATTAGCATTACCTTTAAAGTGGAACTTCACTCTCTCAATCAACATTTACCATTTCTAACACAGGTCTGCAAAAAAATTTTTCTCAAAAGCTGTTTTGGTTATTCCACATAATCTTTATGTTTTTTGGTGCACTGAATCCGAAAATGACCTCCATTTTGTCATAGGACATCACATTTCCTGACAATTTAGGTAACTATGTTAAATAAGGCAATACCTCAAAATAAATGGAAATAGACTAATAAAATTAAAGTTTTATTACAATTTTTTCATGAAAATCCTTTTTTGAACTGAAATGAGCTCACCTACACACACTAAACTCGATTCTTCTTCCCTGTGAGGCTCCTCTTTGGTGCATTTACGCTTGTGAGTAGCATCTGGAATGTGTCTCTGAAGCATCCAACAGTAGTCTGCCATCATTGTAATGCTCCATTTTCCCTGGTATCTACTTTCCATCTCTTTAATGTCTTGGTGGAATCGTTCACCTTGTTCCTCACTCACAGCTCCTAAATTTTCAGGAAAGTTGTCAGGAATGGACTGGCCAGCAATGGTGGGACTCACCTGCCTTTTGATCTGCAGTACCAGGGCTGGCCAGCGGGTGCTCCCAGCAATCAGAGACTCAACCTTTCAGCCAGCTAACACCTGGAACTGATGATGCTGGGGTATTTAAGGGATGGCCAGACCCACAGACTCTGCCTTGGTGTTGTGTTTGTCCTGGGCCCTGTATCTGTCCTGCATCCTGTTTCTGTCCCTCTGCCTGACCCTCTGTACTACGCTGCTTGTTACCTGTTTTGATCCCTGGCTTGTGACCCTGACCATCCCTCTGCCTGACCCTCTGTACTACGCTGCTTGCTACCTGCTGAACCTGGCCTGTGACCCCGACCATTCTCTGCTTGCTCCCCCTGTACCTACCTGCCCAATTGATATTGACCCGGCCTGCCTGACGACGCTTGCTTGTATGTACTGTTATCTGTGGGTGGTTGGTTGGGTTTGTTTGCACTGTATTATGTTTAGTATTGCACTGCGTTTATGTTTGTATGGTTAGTGTTAATAAATTGTATTGTTTATCACATATCTGAAGTCTGCGTTTCCCTGCATCAGTCACACACCTCTGGTCATACCTGGGAGCCCTGACATTACACCAAGGCCAATCCTGACCAGAAGTGGCTGCACAGGGAAGCCATCTTGGCTTGTTGATGGGAAGGATGGATCTTGATGAGGTTGAATATTTATATCTGCTAGTGTTTGATGACAGAGAGTATGCTTATCAGACTCTGAAGGATTATCCCCGGGATGAACTGCTAGAATGTATACGGCTCGCTCATGTTCTAGTAGATCAGGGCACAGAGTTCTCTGAGGTGCAGCCATTGATTGAGGTTTGTGCTGAGTTGGTTTCATCTGGTACCCCCGAATGCAGGGATGAATTTTTGCCACCATTTAGTGCAGACCAGGTAGAGTCCCTGGTGTGGTTATTAGAGGATGATGTGGGTTACTTTCTGGAGCGTTATTCCACATGTTCACCACAGACACTAAGAGATTGTATAAACGCAGTGCAGTCATTGACCAGACAGGCTTTGTGTAAGCTCAGCTTTGTTCAACCCATACTGCAGACATGGACAGACTTGTTGCACCCAGCCTCAGTCAGCTTACAAAAACCCAGTCCTGCTTCTAATCTATTTCCTCAAAACTCTATTCCTGCATTCCCAACAGCTCCTCCTGCCCTGCTATCTACCGCATGTCAGTACCCTGTTCCCACTCGCTGCACCTATCCTGCCTTTAACCCTGTAAAAAAGCCCCCTGTAGCAACTGCTCCCTCTCCTGTTCCATCCTCCAGTTCTTCTCTGTCTCCAGCTGCTCCATTCGTTTGCAGACCTGCGTTTACTTGCAGTGCTCCAGTAGTTAAAACCAGAAAAAAGCGAAAATTCTTTCCAACCAATACCATCCTGCCAGTATCCAAACCGGTGAGCCTGCCTTCCGTGGTTCAGCCTGAAGCCTCTACTCAGCCTGAAGCCTCAACTCAGCCTGATGCCTCTACTCAGCCTGATGCCTCTACTCAGCCTGAAGCCTCTACTCAGCCTGAAGCCTCTACTCAGCCTGAAGCCTGTACTCAGCCTGAAGCCTGTACTCAGCCTGATGCCTCTACTCAGCCTGATGCCTCTACTCAGCCTGATGCCTCTACTCAGCCTGATGCCTCTACTCAGCCTGATGCCTGTACGCAGCCTGATGCCTCTACTCGGCCTGAAGCCTCTACTCGGCCTGAAGCCTCTACTCGGCCTGATGCCTCTACTCGGCCTGAAGCCTCTACTCGGCCTGAAGCCTCTACTCAGCCTGATGCCTCTACTCAGCCTGATGCCTGTATGCAGCCTGATGCCTCTACTCGGCCTGATGCCTCTACTTGGCCTGATGCCTCTACTCGGCCTGATGCCTCTACTCGGCCTGAAGCCTCTACTCGGCCTGAAGCCTCTACTCGGCCTGAAGCCTCTACTCGGCCGGACGCCGGCATTCAGCCTGATGCCTCTACCCAGCATGATGAACTGATCCAGCCTGACGATCCTATTAGGCCAGTTGACTCGATGCCCGCTGTTGATCCAGATGATCCGGTACCTGATCCGGCGCCCGCCGCTCCGCCTGAGGGCCCGAGACCTGTCGCTCCGCCTGGGGGCACGATGCCTGTCGCCCCGCCTGGGGGCACGATGCCTGTCGCCCCGCCTGGGGGCACGATGCCTGTCGCCCCGCCTGGGGGCCCGATGCCTGTCGCCCCTCCTGGGGGCCCGGCGCCCGCCGCTCCGCCTGAGGGCCCGAGACCTGTCGCTCCGCCTGGGGGTCCGGCGCCCGCCGCTCCGCCTGAGGGCCCGAGACCTGTCGCTCCATCTGGGGGTCCGGCGCCCGCCGCTCCGCCTGAGGGCCCGAGACCTGTCGCTCCGCCTGGGGGCACGATGCCTGTCGCTCCGCCTGGGGGCACGATGCCTGTCGCCCCGCCTGGGGGCCCGATGCCTGTCGCCCCGCCTGGGGGCCCGATGCCTGTCGCCCCGCCTGGGGGCCCGATGCCTGTCGCCCCGCCTGGGGGCCCGATGCCTGTCGCCCCGCCTGGGGGCCCAATGCCTGTCGCCCCGCCTGGGGGCCCGATGCCTGTCGCCCCTCCTGGGGGCCTGGCGCCCGCCGCTCCGCCTGAGGGCCCGAGACCTGTCGCTCCGCCTGGGGGTCCGGCACCCGCCGCTCCGCCTGAGGGCCCGAGACCTGTCGCTCCATCTGGGGGTCCGGCGCCCGCCGCTCCGCCTGGGGGCACGATGCCTGTCGCTCCGCCTGGGGGCACGATGCCTGTCGCCCCGCCTGGGGGCACGAGGCCTGTCGCCCCGCCCGGGGGCCCGGTGCCTGCTGCCCCGCCCGGGGGCCCGGTGCCTGCTGCCCCGCCCGGGGGCCCGGTGCCTGCTGCCCCGCCCGGGGGCCCGATGCATGTCGCCCCGCCCGGGGGCCCGGTGCCTGCTGCTCCGCCCGGTAATCCGATGTGCCTCTGCCCGGAGTCCTGCCCGATGTGCCTCTGCCCGGAGTCCTGCCCGGTGTGCCTCTGCCCGGTGTGCCTCTGCCCGGTGTGCCTCTGCCCGGTGTGCCTCTGCCCGATGTGCCTCTGCCCGGTGTCCTGCCCGATGTGCCTCTGCCCGGTGTGCCTCTGCCCGGTGTGCCTCTGCTCGGTGTGCCTCTGCCCGGAGTCCAGCCCGGTGTGCCTCTGCCCGGAGTCCAGCCCGGTGTGCCTCTGCCCGGAGTCCAGCCCGGTGTGCCTCTGCCCGGAGTCCAGCCCGGTGTGCCTCTGCCCGGAGTCCAGCCCGGTGTGCCTCTGCCCGGAGTCCTGCCCGGTGTGCCAGTCTTTGATATCCCGCCAGTTACCAGACCCGGGCGGTGGAACATTTTTGCCCAGCTAGGACTGTTTGGAGCGTCCTGAGGCCGCTCCTTGAGGGGGGGGTACTGTCAGGAATGGACTGGCCAGCAATGGTGGGACTCACCTGCCTTTTGATCTGCAGTACCAGGGCTGGCCAGCGGGTGCTCCCAGCAATCAGAGACTCAACCTTTCAGCCAGCTAACACCTGGAACTGATGATGCTGGGGTATTTAAGGGATGGCCAGACCCACAGACTCTGCCTTGGTGTTGTGTTTGTCCTGGGCCCTGTATCTGTCCTGCATCCTGTTTCTGTCCCTCTGCCTGACCCTCTGTACTACGCTGCTTGTTACCTGTTTTGATCCCTGGCTTGTGACCCTGACCATCCCTCTGCCTGACCCTCTGTACTACGCTGCTTGCTACCTGCTGAACCTGGCCTGTGACCCCGACCATTCTCTGCTTGCTCCCCCTGTACCTACCTGCCCAATTGATATTGACCCGGCCTGCCTGACGACGCTTGCTTGTATGTACTGTTATCTGTGGGTGGTTGGTTGGGTTTGTTTGCACTGTATTATGTTTAGTATTGCACTGCGTTTATGTTTGTATGGTTAGTGTTAATAAATTGTATTGTTTATCACATATCTGAAGTCTGCGTTTCCCTGCATCAGTCACACACCTCTGGTCATACCTGGGAGCCCTGACAAAAGTAGTCAAGGTGGGACTGGAGGAAATGCACTTTCAAACTCATCAGGCAACCTAAAGCTTGAAATGCTTTCAGCATTCGTCCGACAATCTTTTTGTAGTGAGGAACTTTGTTATTGCTTAAAAATTTCCATACGACTTCTTTAAATGCAATCCACCCTTCTTTCTAAGGATCCGTCATGGTATTGACAAACTCTTGATCAACTATAAGCCTTCTAATGTCTGGTCCGACGAACACACCTTCCTTCAATTTTGCCTCCGACGGGCCTGGAAACTTGGTGACCAAGTATTTGAAGCATTCTCCATCTCTTGGAAGTGATTTTACGAATTGCTTCATCAATCCCAATTTTATGTGGAGAGGTGGTAGAAGAACTTTATGGGAAGGTACCAAAGTTTCTCGGAGGACATTTTTTTTTGACCGACTGTTAGCACCCTCGGCTGCCAACTCTTCTTGGTCTAGTGATTTTGTCGGTCTCGACTGTCCCATAGACACAGAAAACAAGGGTAATTGGTATACCCAGCTGCCCAAGCAGCATGCACAAGACCTTCAAGTCCCCACACACTTGCCAACCATGGTCTTCATATTTAAGTTTACGAAGAACCAATTCCAAGTTCTTGTAGGTTTCCTTCAAGTGTACGGAATGACCTACAGGTATGGAAGCGTAAAAACCACCGTTGTGGAGTAAAACTGCTTTGAGACTTTTTTGAAGAATCTATAAAAAGACGCCATTGCTCTGAATCATATTGGATTTTAAATTGACCCATCAGACCTTCGACATTGATGCAAAAAACCAACTTGTCTTCCTGGGCAAAGTAAGGAACAAACTCCTTTTCACGATGTCTGAACCATGAAGATGACACTCCTGGCAACAATAAATTCCTGCTTTTCAGCCTTGATCCGAGTAACTCAGCGACATCTTTGGGAAGATTCAAGTCACTTACATAATCATTCATCTCCTCCTGAGAAAACAATTTTGGTCTTGTATCATCTTCAAAGTCAGAACTTGATTCGTCATCTGGTTCAGGTATGACTTAACCTTCATTGGAGCTAGGTATCTCTTCCAAGGTAGCAGGGGGCTTGGGTACTGGTATATCTGTGCCATGGGGGATGGGACGAATTGCTGAGTGAAGATTGGAATATAAAATGGTATGCTTCCATTTGGTATTAAACCCTTTCACATCGCATGAACAAAAGTAAAAGTCGTCACTATGGTTCTTTTGCTCTCGCCATACCATAGGAATCCCATAGCGGAAAGATTTTTTCTTACCCTTGAACCAGTTTCGGAGGTCCTCAACACATCGTTTTCACACTTTATGAGGCGCCCAAACTTTATCTTGATCTCCAATTTTTAGTCCAAAGTATGCAAAGTATACTTTTTTTCACAAAGTCTGTAATATTGTACTGTTGCTTCAACACTGTATATTCACCACAGATGAAACAGAAACTGTCTGGTGAATTAATACACTTTCGCGGAGCCATAACATAACGGTTGAAGAATGACGACCTAACACGAACTGTGATGAAAAAGTGTGAACAGCCTAGAACCAAGAACCTGATGATGATTCGTGCACAAGTGTGGACTGCAGGAGAGAGCAGCTCTGTTTCTGTACAGGAGACGTCACAGTGCTGGCCTTGCCCCCCTGCACTGACCGGAGCTGCTGCTATCTGCCCTGTGTCTCCCACTGGATTCTTCAGGAAAGATTAACCCCTTCTACCATTAGAAGCACAGACTCAGGGCTGAGGCTTGCACATACAGCATGCTGCTGAGTATCCCAGTAGTCAGACATGTCACTCAGAGCAGCACTTGTATTCACCCCCTTTGCAGGGGGGGAGGGGCAGAGATTGTTTACCTGCAAATAAAAACAAAGGGCCAGAAGAGAACTAGGGAAATGAGGAAATATAATTTTTTTTCCCCTAAAACTTGCTTAGCTTATGTATATATTGCGGACCATCAGATTTACAGTGCTATATTTTTTTTTACATAACTCGGACAACCCCTTTAAGGTTTTTTTGGCATTTTATATCTTAAATGCAATTATGTGAATTAATAGTAATTTGGACTTTAAATTTGGTTAAAAACCCATAATATAAAAAAAAAAAAAAATTAAAAAAATTTGCTAAATTTTAAGACAATTTTGCATTTTGTGGTAAATCATGACGTCTAGGAGTTTTTTCAATATTTTATTTTCAGCACACCAAAATACATGGAAATTAGATTAAAATAATAAAAAACGGCTTTTTAGTCGCAGACCTGTGTAATCCTTATGCTACTAGCATTCGTAAATAGATAGGAAAGTATATAATATTTACTTGTTTTAAACTTTTTTTTTTTTCTTTACATTTCTTGCTTACCAGTTACTTCCTTGTTTCTATGCCTAGGCAAATTGTCACACATCCCAGGAGCCTTCAGGAGGGGAGGGAGGGTTCTCAGCTCAGCCAATGCCTGAGTTAAGGGCAGATGGATTCCAGGAAGTAAATGCCACATGAATCATCTGCCCTTACTCAAGATGACCACTGCCAGAAATACCAGGGCGTGTTTTGCAAAAATGAATACTCCGCAAAATAAACCATGGAGATGTGGATGGATGGGTGAGTTTACTTTGAATATTAACAATGAATTGTGGTGCTCAGATGAAGTGCAGTTTAACTTTAATGTTGCCAGCAATAGTAAATAGATATATTAGCTAGATTATATTTACTGGTTTAAGTTTTTTTTGTTTTTTTTTTTTTGTTTTTTTTTACATTTCTTCAATTGCTTCCTGGTTTTCGGCCTAGGCCAAAATTATTTAATACATCCCATGAGTCTTCATGGGCATTTTTTTATTTCACCAGAAGGATTACTTGACAAAATATGCCAATAAGGATGGTTGGGCGAGTTTGTTTTGAATATTAACCTCTTTGCGCCGGCCGCACGCAAATGTGCGGCCTCCCGCCATCTGGGACTTGACGCCGACCGGCCGCACATTTGCATGTAATTAAGAAAAACATATGTGCTGAGAGCACGTGCTCTGTGCGCTCCCAGCACACATGTCCAGTACTCACGGAAAGGTCCCGATCTCATTCGATCGGGACCTTTCCCGATCATGTGACTGCCGTGACAATAAATCATGACGGTCACATGACCCTAAAACCCTGCCTCGCATCCTGGCTTCTGAAACCCTTAACCCTTTGAGGACCGTAAGATTTTGGATAGCCAAAAGAATCAATTTTTTTGTTTTCAAAGTTCGTACACTTCAGTTGCTGTAACTAAGCCATTTCATGAAATAATTGGCAAAAAGCTAGATCCATTTGTTGTTTGTTGATAAGAACTAATATTTTGACTCAAACCAAAAAAAAAAAAAAAGAGTTTTAAGTTCTTAATCAGATGATACACGCAATTAAAAACATGGGACAAATACGTCCCTTGGTCCTCAAAGGGTTAAGGGACAGGAGGCGCTGGCGCCAAGGGGTTAAAAATGAATTACAGTGTTTGTGGTGCTAGATACAGTTTAGTTATGCTTTAACCACATTGTGGAAAAATTGTGCTACTAAGCACTCTATTTTAAGATTTTATACCCTACGGTTGTTTGGTTCAACTTCTCATTCTGGACTCTTTCTATTGCGGATAGCCAGCGATTCAAGCACAGTCACCTGTTTCAGTCTGTCAGAAATAACATTTTAAAATGGTACTAGCAAAACAAACGTAATTACAGCATCATTTTCATTTGAGACTTAAGATGTGTGAAATAAAGCAGTTTGTACAGTGTTTCATATTTATTGGCTACAGCAAAGCATTTTCCTTATGTGGTATATTCACTTTTAAAATGTAATATGTTCTCTAAAGGAAATAGTTTTGTCTGCATTCACTTGAAAAGCTGAATCACGTTTACTAATGCACTGCTTCAGTGCTTTGGCAGTCTTGTGGTTTTAACAATATTCAAGACGGTGGCAAAATTACCAGGGTTGCAGAAGTCGCACTTGCAACCAAGCCACTAGAGTTCCACCACTGGGGGGGGGGGCACCTCCCACCCCGAAGTATGCCACTGTGGGGCCTGCCACCCATTCTAGTGGGAGTTGGGAGATGGCATACTGTGGCTGAGCAGCGTGAGCACTCAATTTCACTGACCTACCCACACAGCGAACAGTCCGCACATTGCTGCAGGCAGATGATATGTCGGGTTGGGAAGAGAAATCTGCAAGAGATGGCTGACCAGCTTATGGCCAATAGCGTGAATGGGAGGAGATCTCCGCTGTGCAAGGAGAACTTTTGTTGGGAGAGTAATTACTGGAGACACTTGAAGTCTGACACACTAAGAGCAAGTGAGTGCCAGTGCCACTGATCTCATTCCCCCCCCCCCATCACTGCCTCTAACTGATCCCACCCCCCAAGGCCCCCAACACTATTGCATCTGACTGATCCCATTCCTTTCCCCCCAGGGCCCCTACCACCACCGTGTCTACCACCACTGCCTCTGACCATCCCCCTTCCCTACCATCGCCTCTGACTCATCCCATCCCCCTTACCCAGTGCCCCCACACCACCACTGCCTTTGACTAATCCCATCCCCCTTCCCTACCATCGCCTCTTACTGATCCCATCCCTAGTGCCCCCACCACCACTGCCTCTGACTGATATCCCCCCCAGGGCCCCCATCACCATTGCCTCTGATTGATCCCATCCCCCCAGTGCTCCCACCGCCTCTGACTGATCCTATCCCCACAGGGCTCCCATCGCCTCTGACTGATCCCATCCCCCCAGGGCTCCCACCACCGCCTCTGACTGATCCCATCCCCCCAGGGCTCCCACCACCGCCTCTGACTGATCACATCCCCCCAGGGCTCCCACCACCGCCTCTGACTGATCCCATCCCCCCAGAGCTCCCACCACCGCCTCTGACTGATCCCATCCCCCCAGGGCCCCCACCACCGCCTCTGACTGATCCCATCCCCCCAGGGCTCCCACCACCGCCTCTGACTGATCCCATCCCCCAGGGCTCCCACCACCGCCTCTGACTGATCCCATCCCCCCAGGGCTCCCACCACCGCCTCTGACTGATCCCATCCCCCCAGGGCTCCCACCACCGCCTCTGACTGATCCCATCCCCCCAGGGCTCCCACCACCGCCTCTGACTGATCCCATCCCCCCAGGGCTCCCACCACCGCCTCTGACTGATCCCATCCCCCCAGGGCTCCCACCACCGCCTCTGACCGATCCCATCCCCCCCAGGGCTCCCACCACCGCCTCTGACCGATCCCATCCCCCCCAGGGTCCCCACCACACCATTGCCTCTGACGCATCCCTTCCCCCCCGGGCCCCCACTACCATCGCCTCTGACTGATCCCATCCCCCCAATTGCCCCCACCACCATCGCCTCTGACTGATCCCATCCCCCCAAGGGCCCCCACCACCACTGCCTCTGACTGATCCAGGGCCCCCACCACCACTGCCTCTGACTGATCCCATCCCCCCCAGGACCCCCACCACCACTGCCTCTGACTGATCCCACCCCCCCGCCCAGGGCCCCCACCACCACTGCCTCTGACTAATCCCATAGATCAGGCCCTGGCTTTCCACCACCGTGGGTGGCCCCACGATTGCAGGAAGGGGCCCACTGGAGAACATGTGAAAGGGCCCTGGGACAGGAGTAAAGTGGGACAGTGGGAAAGGGCCGCAAGCTCAGAGGGAAGGGCCCCTGTGTTGGAGCGAAGTGCTTCGGCTGGGGGTCAGGAGGCCCTTTTATGGTTTCTTGTATTGGGGCCCTGAAGATTCTAGTTACGCCTCTGATTCGAGGCAAACTGGCACAGCTGGCATGATAACATATATTCTGGCTTTAGCAAAGTACCCTCTATTGTAATAACTATATTTATAAATGGCCTCTTGTCTCATAATTACATCAGTTGTCTATAAATGGCACCAAACCTTGTTCATGAAACACAGAATGGTTTTGTAATTTAAGCGCAAGATAATGTTGGCAATGTATATGAGTTGTGTGTAATTAGACCTATTTGCTTGTTAAACAATGCACTCCTATGATAACCAGTGCTCCAGTGTCCATTATGTATAACTATATGAATTACTGATTTTTTTTTTTTTTTTTCTTTTGGTGGTAGGGAGATAAGCTATATTTTCAATATTTGACACGCCTGCTATTCCATTGATAAATTGTGCAGGAAATCAGTTCATTGAGGGATGCAGGGTTCAGAAACATTTGAGACATCAGAAAGCGGTCCAATTAAGGGGTGGGCAACATTCAGCCATTATGCTTTGAGAGCACTTTACAGCCAAGCTATCTCGAGTTTGAGCCTGCAAGGTAGACATTCTGGAACCCATGCGACTCTGTGCCCTTTCATCCCCTGTCCACCATTCTAGGGGTGTTTGTGGATATTATCACATACTTGGTTACAGTCCGAAGTGACGAGAGGACCCATTTAGACCTTAGACTTGCTGGGAATTATAAGAAATCCTCCAGTACTAAAGTGAATAAGTGATGTCATTTCTTATATGACTTATGCGTAGAATTATGCTGTAGTATGACAATGCATATAGTAATGTAATTGGGTACTATACAAAGGGAATATGTAGTATGCCAATATGATGTAAATATAGTGTTTAATAGTGTGCAGTAAGTAGGATTCTGCAGAACGTTTTAAGTGCCGTGTTTATTTTTTTTTTGTATAATAAAAGTTAAAAAAATACCTTATTATAATTCTTTTATTTGCGATCATTCAGTATGAGAAAGCACTTAAAAAACCTTAATTCTTGTGATCTTTGTTGGAGGCATAGAAAGTGAGTGGAAACCCAACATTTTAAGGTTATCCTGCTGTATCTCTAGGACAGGAAGCTAAGGAAAGTCTCCCTAATAGGACTGAGACAGGAAACAACACCTGATAGAAGTTTTAAGTATTCCCTATTATAGCCAAAACCTAGGAAAGCTTAGGCAGAGGTGCTCTTTAATAAAGACCCACAGAGCCAGTTATGCTTTAGACATTTCTTGCTGGGTGCACCGCTGCCCTACAAATAGGCAACCGAATTATATCCTCCTTTTTAATATATTTAGCAGTACATGACCAGAGTACATTGTACATACAGGTGAAACTCGAAAAATTTGAATATCGTGCAAAAGTTAATTTATTTCAGTTATGCAACTTAAAAGGTGAAACTAATATGAGAAAGACTCATTACATGCAAAGCAAGATAGTTCAAGCCGTCATTTTCACCTATATATTGGTTTTACTAATATGACTGACCCATACAATCGTTGTTTTGTAAATCACCTACCTGACTGGTGGAGAGAATGAATCGATTACTGATCAAGTATAAATCATCTGTAAAGATCTCAGGTAGTTCCTTGAAGTGTTCTCGTGCTAACTCTCTAAGAGCTAGCAAATGGTTGTCTATTGCCTTTCCTGTAATGGCCTGTGAAAGGAATAGAAAATATTATTTAACGTTTTTTTTCCCTGGGACAGGACCATCCCCACACATCAAATATATAAGGTAAATACTACAGAGATTCCTCCAAAGATTTGTCTGCCTTCAACAAACTGTAATTCTGATAGCATTAGGAACAAATTGTGTTTCTTGTCTTTGTGACCAATGTAATCTTTTGCAAACTACACTGAATAAATTTGGCCTTAACTAAATCAGCCTATCTGCTATAGGTATAGCTGTGTGGGGGGGTTTGCAGGGCAAAGCAGAAGGTTCTCTTTACTAATAGCTCGATTGACAGCTGTTCTGCTTGCTTTGAGAAAAAAATGCCATGTACTTTTGGGTAGGAGAAATAATGTGACTCGCCCCTTTTTCCACTAATATAACAGTGATATCCACTAAGCGCTAACACAGAGTTGAGTGGATAGTCCTTATCCTTGTGTAATAGCCTTGTGCTATAGCTTACATGGAGCTTCTTCCCTTGGTTCCTGATAGCCAGATCGAGTGCAAAAGGAATGTGAGTATGTACAACTGTTTAACCTCTATTAAAGTGACCCCGTTGCTTTCTTCTGGATGAACAATGCCTAGACTAACTTTTTATCTCCTGGGTGATGATGATGGTTTAAAGAAAAAAAAACACAAAAAAAACTACAGACTTTGGTTGTGACATTTTATATAGCCTCTGCATTTTTTTCCCAAGTTATACAGCAAATAACAGAGCTAGATAAGATTGAATGACAGGTACTAGTAAATAAATATCATAGTACAATGAGACATTTCAGTTGACAGAGTAAACACACAGGATTTCTGTACATTCTGTAGGTGCAAAATTCAAGAGCTAATACCTATACATGTAAAGCGATAGCAGGTAGCTAACTTTAGGGCTAGTATTATTCTGATTACCGGTTTGGGTGAGATTTAAACACCACTTATACTGGTAAGATGGACAGAAAAGAATGAGAGAAGACAAGAACAGTAGGAGATAGGGTTGGGATAGGGAGCAGGAAATACAGGAGGAGAAAGGGTATAGGAGAGGTGACTGGTTGGGGTGGGTAGCTCTCATGGATAGTAATTGCATTCACATAGATGCCGTCAACCCATGGGGGATGCCCTTATGTAAAAAATGTATCAGAATGTCCAGAGTTACGGAAAGCAACCCAGCCATTAAAGATTTCAATATTTTAAATATATGTTTGAGCTACTAATTCATTAAGGAGCATTAGACCACTAACTTCAGCTACCCATTTAATTTGAGGGGGACCTCCAGTGCTTGGTTATCACCAGGAGCAGGAATTTTAGGATTCCTTTACAAACTGTAGGAAATGATCCTAGTAGCACAGATTGTAATCAATGTGAGAGGAAGGTTGAAAAGGGGATCCCTGTTGGGTGTGAGATGGTCTTTTAGTAAGGACAATTTTGTGACAGGACCACCAGACATATAGCATTGTGCTCCACAGCACCAGCACGTCTCAGGGATTGAGGGGACGATTTTATGTAGGTAGTTTGAAATTTATTTCTTGAGCTTCCCTGGAAATGGAGGCTTTGTTCCACTTCTCATGTGCAGAATAATGATCCAGTTCCTCTTCTCAGTCTGCAGTGTAGTATGATCATCCAGGCAATTCTTGAGTCAACAAAAGTTGAGTCTGCAGTTACCACTTGAGCTATCAGTGATTTTGTAAAAACAGATTCAAAAAGGAGTGAGATCTGGTTTTCTAGATAGTTATAAAAGCTTTGTAGTTGGAAATGGTAAAGCTAGCATCTCTGATTTGTCTGTTAGAGAAAAGGGTGACTAAAGGCTTAAGTTCAGCCATGGATAGAACTTGGTAAATTGAAGAAGCACTGTGTGTCATCCATTGAGAGAAGGTGTCCCAAGCTAAGCCCAATGAGGCTTTGGGATTGCCCAAGTTGGCAGTATGTGGGCCCACATATGAGGAGAGTTTGACGCAGCAAGTGTTGTCACAAGTCCAAAGGAAGGAAGACAACAAACAGTACTGGAAGAGTAGAAGAACAGTGCCTAAAATGGGATTTCACCTGCGGTAGGCTAAGGATATTGTCTGTGAATAATTGAAGATAGATCCATAATTTATACTTGGCTACTCAAACATTTATACAGTTTTGCCATACAAAAATGTAGTTGGGAGATTGCTTGGATAGGGGTTAATGCTGAAAAGTAGCAGGCCCCAAAATGAGTCCTTCACCAGAGCAGTGTCCTGTCACTTTGATTTCTATTCAACCTCATTAAGAGAAACTGGCCAGCAGATTAAATGAAATGTCATGTTACCACATAACATTTACATTTTTCATAACATTGACATTTTGCAACATTTATCAATGCCATGCCAGATGGGAAATTGAGAACATCTAATATTATACTGTACTAGGCAGTACATTTGATTAAACCATTTGAAATAGAATCTCAAGGGCACCAGATTTATGTCAGATAAAATCACTTGTGTGTCCTAACAAATAGCGCAGCACAAGAGAATTCAGTAGAAGGCTGAAATGGAACATCCCATCGCAAGAGATTTCCAGTAAAAATTAAAACAATTTGTCTTTGCTATCCTGTAGCATGACATTATATTATAATGCATTATTTACCATAATAACCTACCTTGGGCTGTACAATACTTTCAAGCTTTTTACACTGGGAATTTTTTCATGTAAAGATTCTCTATTTCTTGTTAAATTTTGAAATGCCTGAACATGAACTGTTGTATCAATGTATGCACACACATTTAAAGATAGAGAGCATCCAGTGGTTTGGAACAGAGTTTATTTGCCACCCTAGCTATGACAGTTTTTGTGTTTTTAAAAGATGTATGCAAAGATTTTGTGATCGGAATCTGTATTATGCCTATTTTGGGGTCCTACAGTTTGATTGAGGTTGGGCTCTCTGGCTAACATTTCATGCCAGATTTTCATGCCACAAATGCTAAAGGAACAGAAAGCCTTTAGAGATTGTGTCCTGCAGTGCTAACTTTGTATTTTCACTGGATTTTCTCTTACAAAGCAAGAGCTTTTGTTACCCTTTTTTGAATGATTATAACTGGGTTGGAAAACACTGACACCTAAGTTGGAGAATGGGCTTTGCCTTTTGTGCCTGACTGATGCTAACCTCTCACAATACTGTGTAGTATTTTAGATAAGATAAATGCATTATAAACATAAGTAATATAGTTTCGTACAATTAAGTCCTGAGCTACTAGCCAGGCCATAAGAAATACTTACCACCAGTTGCCCCACCTAACCCCTACCTTGCCCCACCTCCCAACACACCCTTGTAAATTATCTCATGAAATTACACTGTTTAAATGTTTTATGCAGAATTAAGTTACATTCACAGTGGTATCCTCTGCCCCCCTTTACATCACCCCCACATCCACGTCCTCTGCCCCCTTCACAACCCCCCACATCCACATCCTCTGCCCCCTTCACAATCCCCCACAGCCACATCCTCTGCCCCCCTTCACACACACACCACCCCTCCACAGTCATGGGCTTTACCCCCCTTCACACACCCCTCCCCCATGTCCTTTTATTCCTCCTTCACACCCCCCTCCTCCTCAAAGCCATGTCCTCTACACCCATCATACCTCCCTCCCCCCCACGGACATGTCTGTTGAATCCAGCACCCCCCCACCCCCACAACCAATCAACTTTTATTGTTTACTGTGGTGAACCATGTAAAGATACATTGACTGGTTGCTATGGGTTACTACATTGTGCACATCACTACTGCCTTAAGTAAATATTTTTTAATGTTATATTTAATATAGCATTAAAATATTTACTTAACAAGGCAGTAATGATGTGTACAATGCCTATAGTAGCCAATTCTATTTTATCCTTATTTTATTTATCACAGTCAGATCCATGAAATATGATTGCCAATTGCTGGTATTTATTTTTTATTTTTTTCCTTATTCAGTGTAATAAATACACTGAATAAAGAAAAAAAATAAAAATAACCAATATCAGCAGTCGTATTTAATTGATCTGACTGCGATAAAAATAAAATGAGGATAAAATATGGCTACTATAGGCACTGTACACATCATTACTGCCTTGCTAAGTAAATATTTTAATGCTATATTACTTATAGCATTAAAAAAATGTAAACCAATGAATGACACTTTCATTGATTTAGGATGCAAAAGGTCCTACAGCGGAGCATAGCACTTGAAAGTGGAGCGAGAGTTTCCAAAGTTTACTTTTCTTATTAAGCTGGTGATTGGCTGCTAAGCGGTCCAAGCAGACCATCACCAGCTTGTTAATAGGAAAAGTAAACTTTGCCAGCTCCCACCCTCCCCACCTCCTCGCCTCATCTAGTTCTTTGCTGCCTCCCACTGTATGCCAGGCCCTGCTAAGAGAATGACTGGATGGAGGCTGGAAGGAGATTTGGCCTGCCGGCCGTGCCCTCCCTCCTCTCCAGTGGGGCTTCACACTCGCCATCAGCTTATTTCCATTCCAGCAGGTGAGTGGACATTTTGAGGGCTGTATTAGAGTATAGTGCAGTATAATGTACTGTAGTATAGTTCATCTTTTTTAGTCTACTATTGTATTCTATCGCTGTTGGTTGTCTCTGAGTTCTGCCTTTACTGTTTTTAAATTCAAAATGGGTTCTCATCACGGTAATTGAACAAGAAAATGAAGGAAGTACAGAAAATAAGAATTAAAAAGGACAAAATAAAACATAAGAGATACAGCACCACTCAGAAGGGCAAAACCTTTTTTTTTTTTTCCTCATGGAAAAACAGCATTGATGTGATGATTCCTTGGTCTTGGCTTGAATCCATGTAAGTGCAATCTGTTTGCGATCAACAAATTTGTGTGTAAAAAAACAGTACTGAATTTTATCCAGTTCTAAAAAAAATAAAATAAAAAAAGACCCAGGAGGCAATATTTTGGGCTCAGAAAAATTTGAAAACCCATTTTATCATGGAGGAACCTAACCACTTACTTTATCTCAACATAGTTTCCAGCCTTCCCCATTGTATTAAAAATTGGAAAATTGGTTTGTTTTGGTTCCTCATGCAATTTTCTTTTCTTAATGTATCTCATGGCACCATATGGATTGACATTGACTCTGTCTCTTTAAACCCACAGGATGAGCCCGAATATAAAATATTTTCCTTAATGTTTTGTATTTATGGACATGTGAGAACATACAGTGCACAGATTTAGGCTACCATGGAGATTTATCAGAAAGGAATGGTACATATTGTGAGAGTTTCCAGATGTAGAGCTTCTAGCATTTCAGGCTAACTCACCAAGTTGTGTTTTAAGGGCTTTTTGTATCACACTGAACACAATAATTTAGCCTTCTGACGTTTATTGGTCAACTCAGACCTTATATCTGTTTTCACAACTTTTCTCTTGGGTGATGGCCTATCATTGCAGTCCAGAATAGACACTGTCTGCACAGGTGTCTCCTGTTTTTGGGAGGAGTTCTGAGCCTCCTTTATCTTGCATACAAAAAGCTGGGGACAGCTAAGTCATAATGAAGTCTGGCTGCCAGGTAAGATGTGGACCTGGAGATGGAGGCTATATGCCATCCAAAGCCTCTAGGCCCCAGGACCTATACCAGAACGTGCATTCCAATAAAACAAAAATGTTATTCTCTTCCCAGACACCACTACACCATATGCATGTGGGAAACCTAGGAGACTCCTAAATGCCAGCCAGTGCTTCAAATGCCCCCCCTCCCTGCTCAGACCTGTTCCAACATACTTTGGACATGAAGTCCAACAGCAACTCCTCTCTGAGCCTGGCAACATTTCCTGCATACCTTCTGAAATGGCTACTTCCAATAGCAATATTTGTCTTATTTATCTGGGTCATAACAGCTACCTCCTCTGGACTGAGGACAACATAGGGCAAATTTGCTACTTGATGTATCTTTCCTGGACCATAGCAACTGTCTACATTTTACACAAATAGCTAATCTGACCATGTCTGTACATTATATGGAGAGGATGGTGGCCAGTCCCTGACGCTGACAGCAAGGAAGTTAGGGCTTGGTCGGCAGTTCATAAGGCAAACTTTCAACCATAAAGAGTGATTCCATCATTCACATGCCCATATACTGGCGATTGCCTCAGGTTCAACTGCAGCATATTTTTGTTCAAATGGGGAAAGAGCTTAAGAAGCGAAAGCAACAGGATGTTCCTCTCCCTGGTGAATTTGTGATAAAACTGCAACTAAAACAGTGGGAGAATCACAATAGACAAATGTTGGTGCATTTGGTGAAATATGGAAATGTGTCAGTGCTTATGCTATACAGTGTTTCAAGGCAAGTACAACCTTGGGACATCCTTTTTAAGTAAGACACACAAAGATGGTGTGATTTCAGCAAAGTTTGCTATAAACCTTCTATAATAGTTTGTGAATCCTAGAGATGAAGTATACTTCACTTTATCTTTTGGCTTGGGTGATTTGTGCATAGCATCAATGTTGCATTTTAAGCGTTGCATACCCAGTGATGAGTCTATGGCCCACAAAGTCAACCTCACTTTGTGAAAAAACACGTTTCCTTGTTTAGGGTATAGTTGTAGTCCATCATTCTTTGAAAAACTTGAACAAAGATCAAATTGTGTTTCTCCTGAGGGCTTGCATGGATGAGGATATCATCCGAGTAAATTGTTAAACCATGTATTCCTGCAAAAACAGTGACCATTATTTTTTTTGGAAAGAGTTTGGAGCTGAGCACAGTCCAAAAGGTATGCATTTAAATCGGAAAAGTCCAGATGCATAATGAAAGCTGTTAAGTTCCTGGCCTTCAATGCAAGTGGGATTTGTAAATAACCTATACAGAGGTATTGTTTAGTGAAGATTTTTTACCCATGGCATTAAGAAAATAAATTCAATGTAGTAGGTGAATAGTCAGGTATTATTGCTTTGTTTACCAGGTGAAGGTCAATATGTAGTTGACATCTTTCTTGTTGGCTCTCAACAGGCCCCATATTATCCTCCTACAGGAGTTTTTGAAGCTCTTCCTCAACCATGGCCCAAACTTCAAATGGGTAGCCTGGCTGGGGCTGCATCACTGGAGATATCTGAGGGTTCACAGATGGATTATGAAAAAAAAAGGTGAATGTTACCTAGTCTAGTAAAGGCCTGTAGGTTTCTATCTTTCCACACACTGTTAAACAGGCATATTTCTGAGCATCAGTCTGATCCAGAACTTTAAATCCCAGTGCAGGAAACAAGTCTAGCCCTAGTAGGTTGGCTTGACTCTGACATAAAATGCAAAACTGTCCAAATGCTTGTTTTGGTGTGTGACAGATTACCCAACACTGAAATTTGATTGTTATTGTAGCCCGTTCTTATAGTCTGTGTCTCCTGGGTGACAATGAAAACTGGCATTGTAACTTGCTGCATTTAAAATGGAAACCATTGCTTCTGTGTCTAACAGTAGCAGAGTTTTGCCATTAGCGACTACACAGTGACAGAGTTTATGTAAATCTGCATGTCGTTAGACTCCTGTTCCCCCTGCTTCAAGTTATGAACAGATGTACTTGGGGTGGAATGGCAACATTTAGTAAAGTGGTTCAGTTTGTCACAGGTCTTGTTTTGTTTTTAAGAATGCTGCTCAAATGTCATAGTTGATAGGGATTTCTAAGCTTGGATAACGGGAATATACAAGATGTCCTGAGCCTGCAACATCATCACTGACCTTGTTGGTGGCATAGTGAATTCCACTGTGTCTTACAATGAGCAGTTGTCATTGATGCTTAGAAAGAAGAGGAGGGGAAAGGAATGACTGTAATAAATCTGTTTGAATAAGTGAGTACGCCATGAGGGTCTCCTGCTGCTACTGGCACATTTTGGGGTACCTAATCTTTCATCAGCGTAGTGGGCTTACAGTGGGAGAGGCAAGCACAGCCGGACCAATTCTTCAAATATCTACTATTTAGCTCTCTTCTGTTGGTGCTGCAGCTACTCTGATGGAGTAAGTACTCCAAAATGTCTCATTAGCTGTAAGAGGCCCTCACATCATACCCACTGATGACCCACATTGCTGAGTCACCTTTTACATCCCTTGACAACCCCCCCCCCCCCAATCCAGGTCAGTCATAGGAGGGTAGAGTGCCTGCTCTTTTGTTATTTCAGTGAATTGTCCAACTTTGTGGATTGTGATATGACTGACATAAGCAGGATTATTGTGCAATATTGCTTTTTAAATTTGTGAGTTAATATAATTAAACTTGTACCACATTTTTAGAATTTTAACAAATCAAATGATGTTTTGTGCTACCCAGTATGCTTTGACTCTTATTTTATTAATATAACTACTTGATCTTGCTCTCAAATTCCCAAAACTACAAAGATTGCCACAAGGAAGGTGAACGGCCTCTCAACTGAGTTAGCATATTCCTACTCATTACCCTACACAGTAAAAATGGACTCTGATTGCTCGCAAATCCAGGACAGTTGGAGGTGGCCTAAGCAAACATGTGGTACCTGCATTGTGTATCAGCAATCATGGTTAAAACATTTTCTATGTCATAACTGGATGGATTTTTGTCTTTTTTTTTTTTCAGCCAGACTAACTATGTAACTATGATCTTCCAAATAGCAAGGGAGAATTTCTCTCAGGACAGGGCAGGAGAGGGGGAAGGCTGACCTGACAGTGGTTACCGAGGAAGGGTGGACTCCAGCAAGGAAGAGTGGTCTGGGCTGTCAGTATCTGGCTGTTTTAGAGAAGGACTATTAGCCTTCCAGTATTATTAGAGGATTTCAAGCTAGTATGGCCCACCAAGGAGAAAACTTTGTGCTTTTGGAACTGCTGTTCCTAGAAGATGTGAGGGAAAAATCCACCCTCCCATGAGCACACAACTACTGCACTGAGTAGAAGTCTTCAGCGACAGGCTTTCACCAGATAAGTGCACCACAGCCCTGGATCTGTACAGCACTCTGCAGCTAAAACACACAGTGCACTGAGTGTCTGAACCTAGCCAACAGGGAGCCCAGTGCCCTAAAGTCACATTATAGGCCTTTCCTGTGCTTCTTCTCTTCACAGATTGGGTATTGTTCCCTGGAAATGGAAAGTTCTAGCTGGTCAAGAAAGCTGCAATGTTGAGTACTTTTAAGCTCTGAAGTTACAAAAGAAATCTTGCTTAAAGTTAAAATAAATGTCTTGATTAATTCAAAATAGATTGGAAAGGTTTGGTTCTCTCAGGGGAGAGAGAGCGCAAATGTCCAACTCCTGAGAACATTCGCAAAAAAACTGAGTCCTACTAGGAGCAGGAAGGGTTATGCTGCTCTTTTACAACAACTTGTTGGTTGCCAGTTTCCCATTTCATTCAGGAGGCTGCATAACCTCGTGTCTCTGAATATTCTTCTGTGTCCTCTAATAAGTGTCTAGGAAATACTGTTAAGACAAACCGGGAACATCTGTAGTATCCACCCCCTATGGAACCACTGAGTTTAACAGGCCCTGCTAGCCTGTCTAGCGGTCAACTGTCCCACAGCTGTCCCCAGCACTGATCACACTTGTGTGGCAACTAGTTAACTACCACTCTGTCTGCCTGCGCTGTAAAAGGAATTTATTTGCACAAGCTTGAGGGGAAAGAGGGTTAGGGCACAGGATACCCAGAGAACATCTGCAAGAATTTGAACTCTAAACACAGCCAATGCAGATCAGGAATTTTTGATCAAAAACTGGCACACTGTGTCCTTTGAACCCAGGCTGTTGAGTAAATTCAATACTTTTGATCCCTAAACAAAGCACCAGACTTTGAGGTTCCAGCTCTGGACACTCTCTGGACACTCTCAGCAGCTGAAGTTCCTCCCTGGTGCTCCTATCCAGGGTCAAATTTCCTTCCTCCTGGACACATTACGCAACAGAGCAAGCTTTTTGATCAAGACCCTGTTCTCTTTTCTTTTTTTTTTTCCTCCGTAAGTTGGGTTTACTTCTTAGAATCTCTTCTTATTTGTATGTTGTTTAAATCATTGTCAGTTGGTACCTTCCTTTAAAATCATACATCTTAGGTGTTATTTTTCTTTAACCGTTTCCATACCGGGCACTTTTACCCCCTTCCTGCCCAGGCCAATTTTCAGGTTTCAGCAGTCTCACACTTTGAATGACAATTGCGCGGTCATACAACATTGTACCCAAACTAAAATTTTTATCATTATCATTTTATCATTTTCTTCACACAACTAGAGCTTTCTTTTGCTGGTATTTAATCACCACTGGGGTTTTTATTTTTTGCTAAATTAACAAAAAAAGACCGAAAATTTTTGAAAAATAAAACACGTTTTTCTTTGTTTCTGTTAGAAAAGTTTGCAAATAAATAATTGTTCCCCCAAATGACCCCTTTTTGCAAAGTAGACAGTCCAACGTATTTCATCAGAGGCATGGCGAGTTTTTTGAAGTTTTTTTTTGTCAGAATTTTTCGGAAAATTTTTTTTCTTTACATACTGTCACCAGTGCAGTACAGCATCATCATATAACTGGCATGGCGGTGATCAGGGGCACTGACTGGTGACAGTATGGGGAAAAAAAATATATTTTTTAAAATGTTTTTATTAGTTTTAATTTTTTATTAAATTTTTTTTCTTTTTTACATGGCCGGTGACAGATTGCTCGGCTCTGCGGCCATGCAAACTGCGCATGCCCAAAAGGACGCCATATGGCATCCACCCGGAGGGACGAGGGGTTTTGCAGGCCGCCATCCGGCTATAGACCGGGCGGGAACCTGTTAATTATAACTAAACATTAAGCACATATAGACTCAGAATCCTTGACTTGTAACCCACTAATTTTTATAAGAATCGCACACCGCTTTTACTACATACCAAAATAGTGTAATTTGTTTGCGCTTCGATAGCATTTTGGAGGTAAGCCATTTTTTCTGAATCCTGTAGATAAAAAATAAAGTAGCATATATTCTGACAAAACTCAAATATATACATTCAATTATAACTTTGTTATGCATTGATTTGTTGCGCATGTTTAAGAAAATACTGTATATTAAATATAAATGCATATACAGTATTTATACAACTTTTCTTGACATTTTATACATTTTCTTGACATTCAGTAAATTTTTTGCATTGCTGTGCTACTTTAACTGACAATTGCACGGTCATGCCACACTGCACCCAAATAAAATTTATGTCCTTTTCCCACAATTAGAGCTTTCCTTCGGTGGTATTTGAACCCCTCTGCGGTTTTAATTTTTTTGCGCCATAAAAAAAACAAACAATTTTTAGAAAAAAAAAAACAATATTTTGACGTTTTGCTATTAAACATGTCCAATAAAAAATTTAAAACAAATTTCATCATAAATTTAGAACAAAATGTATTCTGCTACATGTTTTTTTCTAAAAAAAAAAAAAAAAAAATCCCAATACGTGTAAATTAATTGGTTTATGTGAACGTTATAGCATTTAAATATGGCGGTATATAGTATACTGGAATTTTACATTTATTTTTTTTCTCTAGCAATGGCGGTGATCAGAGACTTTTATAGCGGAACTGTGGCGGGCATTCTGACACTGGGGGGAACTGACTTGGTGTCAATGACATCCCCTGTGACACCAATGCAGTGATCAGTGCTAATAAAAAGCACTAACACTGTACTAATAGCACTGGGCAGGAAGGGGTTAACATCTGGGGTGATCAAAGGGTTAACTGTGTGCTGTGTGTGTTTTACTATGAGGCTGTGTCTGTGCTTTCCACTGTAAGCACACTGCTTTCTAAGGCTCTGATATGCAAAGCCATACAAAGTAGTGTTTGGAGCTGAGGGGAGAGAACTGTATTGTTTACATACAGTTCTCTCCCCCCGTCGGTAATACTTGGCGATCATCGGTGCCAACGATTAATCACCGGCCGAGGCCACGAATGGCGAGTCGCGCGCGCCCCCTACCTGGAAATGCAAAATCACATATATACGTGATTTTGCACACCCCTGCCGCCCTGTAGCAGTATTTCTACTATAGGGCAGCAGGAAAGCAGTTAAAGTGTCTGTAAAGCTAAAATGTGTTTTTACCTTAAAGTGATGGTAAACCCTTATGTATACCCAGTGAAGTGACTGGCCTCAGGTGACACAAACATGAAACAAATCCTCTTACATAAGTTGTACTTATCTTCAGTCTTCTCTACTCCCATTCAGGGTGCTGAATTTACACAGGATCTCTGTTAGAGCTCTGAGTGCTAATTGGAGGAAAGGGACACACCCCCATTCACACAGGAACAGAGTTGAGGCTGTCAATCACAGGATATGGCTTCCCTGTCACCATTTTAATCTTGGTGTCAGAAATTACTCATGCAGATAGTAGAGGAAGGAGGCAGCAGGAGAGAGAAATGATGCTCTGTGCTCTGGATTGAGAGAACACACTACACAGTGCAAACTACAGAGGGATATGCTTTTCATATTTCAAGTCAGGGATTTACAATGCATTCCCTGCATTAAAGTGGTTCTAAAGTCTTAAGGTTTTTTACCTTGATGCATTCCATGCATGAAAGTATAAAAAGCCTTCTGGGTGTAGCAGCCCCCCTAACACTTAACTGAGCCCCTCTTGATCCAGCGATGTCCATGAGAGCCTCGGTTTTCCAGGGACTTTCACTACTGATTGACTGAGGCAGAAGCGGGAGCCATAGGCTCCTGCAGCTGTCAATCACAGCCAGTGAGCCGATCAGAAGAGGGTGGGGCAGAGCCAAGGCGCAGCTGTGTGTGTGAATGGACATGCAGAGCCACAGCTTTGGAGCACAGCTGCCCTAGCAAGCGGTTTGCTATGTAAACACCCAACAGGAGGGAAGGGCCAGAAGCACCAGCATATTTAGCGTTTAGAGGCAGAAAAAAAACCCTTTCGGTTTTCATTTTTGAGAAGAGTTTTATGGCAGAAAATGCCAAACGCTCAACTCCTGTACAAATATGCTCTATATGAGCATTTTTTTTTCTGTCAAGGGAAAGGGAACTGACTTTTTTTAAGCCCAGTGTGCATGGACCCTGAATCTGTTATTAGATTGATCAATTTTACATATTTTAATCAGTGTGATAATGCGTGGTACACGTTATTTAAACATTGTCCTTTTAAATACAAATATACCATACTATAATTAAATAGCAAAATTACATCATTATTTGTAACTAGTATAATCAACATTTTTAGTGTAAGCATCATACCGGTACTGTAGCTTTCCCATCTACCATTGCCTTTACAAATGCTAGTGCTTCAGCAGTGGATGATCTTATGTTGTCCACTCTTCCCATCCGAAAGCGCCGTATGGAAGCACTCTCATAGGTTGGGACAAGTTTCCTGTGGCACCTAGAGTGTGAGAAAATAATTAAAAATAGAATAAAAGTATTTTTTATTAAATATTGCTGTCTCTTTAACAGCTAGTTCTGTACTGAAAAATTTGAACAACTCTGTGCTTCTGTAAATTAAATGAAAAATAATAGTGCAAAATGGGGTGAATTGGTGGATAGTACAACTGAGTAAAATGAATAATGCCAGTAATCTAACTAGAGCCTCTCTATGCTTTATAGAATGCTAGATTATCTGATTTCTGCCTATATTGACTCTAGAAAAGTAATGTTCTTCAGGTTTTGCCATGTCTGCTTTCTGTATATACAACTGCTGTATGTCAGACAGCTCAGTGCCTTAGTGGGTATCCCTTATGCTTTGTAGCACTAAGATTTTTGGTTTGAGTGCAACCCAGGACACTATCAGCAAGGGTTCCCCCACATTTCATGTCAAAACAATTAAGGCTCCATGCACACTAGCTTTTTTTTAAGCTCCTAGAAGCTGTTAGCATTTTTTTTCTGCTAGAAGCTAAATAGTTTTATACTATGTGTCCATTATTATTTATTTATTTCAGGTACTTATATAGCGCCGGCAATTTACGCAGCGCTTTACATATGTATATATTATACATTCACATCAGTCCCTAACCCTCAAGGGGCGTACAATCTAAGGTCCCTAACTCACATTCATACACATACTAGGGCCAATTTAGACAGGAGTCAATTAACCTACCAGCATGTCTTTGGAGTGTGGGAGGAAACTGGAGTACCCGGAGGAAACCCACACAGGCACAGGGAGAACATGCAAACTCCAGGCAGGTGGTGCTGTGGCTGGGATTCAAACCAATTACCCTAGTACTGCAAGGCTGAAGTGCTAACTATTTATCCACTGTGCTGCCCATCCTGCTGTTCTCTATCTCCCCCTTCTGTCCATGTCCCGACTCCATGCGTACTACTTTAGGCTATTAGCATTTTATGAGCTTCAGCGGCTAGGAGCAGAAAGAAAATGTTTTTTGTAGAGGTTTTTTAAGCGTTTTTCCAGCAGAAGAAAATGCTAAATGCTCCTAACGGTTTTTTTCTTCTACATGTACTGTAAAAAGAGTAATAAAACACTAACACTTCTGAACATTACTTACATAGTTACATGGTTAGTCTGTCTGAAAACAGACAAATCTATCCAGTTCAACCATAAATAAAAAAAAAAAAAAAGCTGCATTTTTTATGCTGTTTTTTACAGCGTTGTTTGAACTAAAAAACAAAAAAACAAAACACTGGTGTGCATGAAGCCTTAAGGTACCATTGGGTATGAGCCATGGTTTCCTTCTTTTAAAGAATATAGGCTCAGTCAGCAGACAACAAAAACAACAATGTGGGCATAAAAGGAATGCTGCTTTATTGTGTAGAAAATTTTATATAAAAAATATTTATGGGGAACTAAATTATGGTTTGTTGTTACAGTAAATATGTTACCTGTAGAATGCAAGCTGAAGTGATAGCTGGATGAAAGCGTCAGGACTCATGCTCTGCTTTTTGATAAATTCCTTTCCATATTTATTAAACTTATACACTGCAAAATCAAGACTTTGCACCATCCTGTGAAAACAGAAAAAGGTAGGATTACATTCTGGATACTATGAATGAAACTCTTACATCTAAGAGAGATTACATATCTTCTCAGTAGTGGGTGCATCCATTATTTTAACAGTGCTAAATGCATTAGCTGGGATACGGACATCTTTTTATGGTTATGGCACAGACTTAACAGTACAAAACTGCAACAGCCAGTAAAATGCTCAATACATTCAATCCAATTGTATGCTAGTAAAGTACAGCTCTGCTAGCCAAGTAAAATCAAGTGATTTCACAATACATAGCCAAGTTGAAGACACATCAACCCCTCTGCCTATTGAATTCAGAATCGGTACCATCTCTGTCCCATGAGTATAGACATTAGCCAAAATGCACTAAAGGGAATTTCTTGTTTGGAGTATGGCTGGAGTGTGAGAATTACAAGAATGGACAATATTTTTGTATTCATTTGAATATAGTATGTACTTTAGTTTGGAGTCTTGCTTTATCTTTAAATAGCCTTTTACAGTAGCATTGCATTTCCATCATCTAATTTTGAGTGGCTGGTGCAGTGTTTACTATAGGAATCAGTTTAAGAAGTATAAAGCCTATGTGATTTCTAACCTAGTATCCTCTGTAGCAAGGAATCAGTGTCTAGATAACAGAGCACAAGCTAAGTAGTACAATATCCCTACGGTGACTTATTCTGCACTTGACGTAAAGTCTACAGTATACAGGTGAAACTCGAAAAATTTGAATATCGTGTAAAAGTTCATTTATTTCAGTAATGCAACTTAAAAGGTGAAGCTAATATATGAGATAGACTCATTACATGCAAAGCAAGATAGTTCAAGCCATGATTTGTCATAATTGTGATGATTATGGTTTACAGCTCATGAAAACCCCAAATCCACAATCTCAGAAAATTAGAATATTGTGAAAAGGTGCAATATTCTAGGCTCAAAGTGTCCCACTCTAATCAGCTAATTAAGCCATAACACCTGCAAAGGATTCCTGAGCCTTTAAATGGTCTCTCAGTCTGGTTCAGTAGGAATCACAATCATGGCTCCCCAAATCAACACAGACTGTGAAAACTTCACACTGGACTTCAAGCATCTTGCAGTGAGCCTCTCCATTCTTCCTCCATACTCTGGGTCCTTGGTTTCCAAATGAGATGCAAAAGTTGCTCTCATCAGAAAAGAGGACTTCGTTTTTCTTCAGCCCAGGTAAGACGCTTCTGACGTTGTTTGTTGTTCAGGAGCGGCTTGACAAGAGGAATACGACATTTGAAGCCCATGTCATGTCCAGGATCAGTCTGTGTGTGGTGGCTCTTGATGTACTGGCTCCAGCCTCAGTCCACTCCTTGTGAAAGTCCCCAACTCTTTTGAATGGCCTTTTCCTGACAATCCTCTCCAGGCTGCGGTCATCCCTGCTGCTTGTGCACCTTTTTCTTCCACACCTTTCCTTTCCACATAACTTTCTATTAATGTGCTTCGATACAGCACTTTGGGAACATCCAACTTCATTTGCAATTACCTTTTGAGGCTTTCCCTCCTTATGGAGGGTGTCAATGATGGTTTTCTGCACAACTGTCAGGTCAGCAGTCTTTCCCATGACTGTGATTCCTACTGAACCAGACTCAGAGACCATTTAAAGGCTCAGGAATCCTTTGCAGGTGTTATGGCTTAATTAGCTGATTAGAGTGGGACACTTTGAGCCTAGAATATTGCACCTTTTCACAATATTCTAATTTTCTGAGATTGTGGTTTTGGGGTTTTCATGAGCTGTAAACCATAATCATCACAATTATGACAAATCATGGCTTGAACTATCTTGCTTTGCATGTAATGAGTCTATCTCATATATTAGTTTCACCTTTTAAGTTGCATTACTGAAATAAATGAACTTTTGCACAATATTCAAATTTTTTGAGTTTCACCTGTATATTATACCTATTATTATTATTATTAGAGATGAGCGAATTATTCAAAAATTCCATTCGGCTGATTCGCCGAATTTCAGGAAGAAATTCGTTTCGATGCGAATTAATTCGCTACGAAGTTAACTTATAAAAAGGGTTTCTAGGCTTCAGAGAGCCTTTAAATTAGTGCAGAACACTGTACCTTTAATTTAAATGCCCTTGGAGATGAGGAAGGAGAAGGAGAAGGATGAGAAGAAGGAGAAGGATGAGAAGATGGAGAAGGAGAAGGATGAGAAGAAGGAGAAGGATGAGAAGAAGGAGAAGGATGAGAAGAAGGAGAAGGATGAGAAGGATGAGAAGAAGGAGAAGGATGAGAAGAAGGAGAAGGATGAGAAGAAGGATGAGAAGAAGGAGAAGGATGAGAAGAAGGAGAAGGATGAGAAGAAGGAGAAGGAGAAGGATGAGAAGTAGAAGGATGAGAAGAAGAAGGATGAGAAGAAGGAGAAGGATGAGAAGAAGGAGAAGGATGAGAAGAAGGAGAAGGATGAGAAGAAGGAGAAGGATGAGAAGAAGGAGAAGGATGAGAAGAAGGATGAGAAGAAGGACAGTTCTGTGACAGTTTCTGTCTATTTCTGACAGTTCTGTGACATTCACTCCATACAGCGGTTTCAACCGCTGTATGGAGTGAATGTCCCAGAACTGTCAGAAATAGCGGAGCTCTGCAGATACACTTAGAGGAGCTCTGCAGATACACTTTTTGCCGGCTTGGAATTATTCTTATTTTCATCCTACTTCTTCTTCTGCTTCTTCATCCTCTTCTTCTTCTGAGGATGAGGATGAGGATGAAGAAGAAGAAGAAGAAGTAGGATGAAAATAAGAATAATTCCAAGCCGGCAAAAAGTGTATCTGCAGAGCTCCTCTAAGTGTATCTGCAGAATAGAGGAGCTCTGCAGATACACTTTTTGCCGGCTTGGAATTATTCTTATTTTCATCCTACTTCTTCTTCTTCTTCTTCATCCTCATCCTCATCCTCTTCTTCTTCTTCTGAGGATGAAGAAGAAGAAGAAGTAGGATGAAAATAAGATTAATTCCAAACCGGCAAAAAGTGTATCTGCAGAGCTCCTCTAAGTGTATCTGCAGAGCTCCTCTAAGTGTATCTGCAGAATAGAGGAGCTCTGCAGATACACTTTTTGCCGGCTTGGAATTATTCTTATTTTCATCCTACTTCATCCTCATCCTCATCCTCTTCTTCTGCTTCTGAGGATGAGGATGAAGAAGAAGAAGAAGAAGTAGGATGAAAATAAGATTAATTCCAAGCCGGCAAAAAGTGTATCTACAGAGCTCCTCTAAGTGTATCTGCAGAGCTCCTCTAAGTGTATCTGCAGAATAGAGGAGCTCTGCAGATACACTTTTTGCCGGCTTGGAATTATTCTTATTTTCATCCTACTTCTTCTTCTTCTTCTTCATCCTCATCCTCTTCTTCTTCTTCTGAGGATGAAGAAGAAGAAGAAGAAGAAGTAGGATGAAAATAAGATTAATTCCAAACCGGCAAAAAGTGTATCTGCAGAGCTCCTCTAAGTGTATCTGCAGAGCTCCTCTAAGTGTATCTGCAGAATAGAGGAGCTCTGCAGATACACTTTTTGCCGGCTTGGAATTATTCTTATTTTCATCCTACTTCTTCTTCTTCATCCTCATCCTCAGAAGAAGAAGAAGAGGATGAGGATGAAGAAGAAGAAGAAGTAGGATGAAAATAAGAATAATTCCAAGCCGGCAAAAAGTGTATCTGCAGAGCTCCTCTATTCTGCAGATACACTTAGAGGAGCTCTGCAGATACACTTTTTGCCGGCTTGGAATTATTCTTATTTTCATCATACTTCTTCTTCTTCTTCTTCATCCTCATCCTCATCCTCATCCTCTTCTTCTTCTGAGGATGAGGATGAAGAAGAAGAAGTAGGATGAAAATAAGATTAATTCCAAGCCGGCAAAAAGTGTATCTGCAGATCTCCTCTAAGTGTATCTGCAGAGCTCCTGTAAGTGTATCTGCAGAATAGAGGAGCTCTGCAGATACACTTTTTGCCGGCTTGGAATTCTTCTTATTTTCATCCTACTTCTTCTTCTTCTTCTTCCTCATCCTCATCCTCTTCTTCTTCTGAGGATGAGGATGAAGAAGAAGAAGAAGAAGTAGGATGAAAATAAGAATTCCAAACCGGCAAAAAGTGTATGTGCAGAGTTCCTCTATTTCTGACAGTTCTCTGACAGCTTCTTCACATGTACAGCGGTTGAAACATCTGTATCCTAAATGGAAACTAATAGATACAATGTTTCAACCGCTGTACATGTGAAGGAACTGTCAGAGAAATGTCAGAAATAGCGGAGCTCTCTGCAGGGACACTTTTGCCGGCTGATCGGGAAAAATCCGATTCGCGCACCCGAAGTAGGCAAATATTCGGATTCGACGCGAATCGAATTTTTCCTGAAATTCGTATCGAATTCCGGTTCGCCTGGTTCGATTCGCTCATCTCTAATTATTATTAACACCACTTAATACAAATATGCTCTATAGAAACTGTTTTCCTGTACAGTAACCTCTAGGATCTATATGCTGTCTGAAATCTGGACAAAGATTTTAAAAATGTCTGAATAAGGGACTAAATATTTTAAGATTCATTTAACATTCTAGAGCATTTTTACAACACAATATCTATATATTAAACATAGTCAAAGTGCACATAAAAAAGAAAAAAAACAAACCTTTCTATCAAAATATAGAGAGCTTTTACATATATTTGCTGAAATCTAACACTGCTCTAAATGTAATATATCTTTTTTTAAGTTAGGAGAAATGGGTGATAACCAAATACATACCTTTGTAGCTTGTCAGCAGCAGATGCCAGATGTCCTTGAATTTCAGGGGAACACTTCCACCTAAGTCTTCTAGGCGCTGGAAGTTCACTGACTGAATCTGCTCTCACTAATTTTTTGGGACTACTTTTCCTGAAAATTGATTTAGAATATTTAAGGCATCAGAACACAAACTGTGTAAAAAAAAAAAATAATAAACATAAGCTTACATTTTTTTTCAACATTTCCTGTTTTCAGATCACCTATAGATAATCATACCATACTTTGTAATGGAAATCGACCACCGCTGGAAATGGGAACAGTAAACTTTCCCCAAAACAGGCACTCCCAGGAACAGTTGCAGCTGGCTTGCCCTACACTTTTTTCCTGAATGGCAACACACAGTTTGAGTGCAGGCAGTCTTTGTACAGCAAGTCCATAGCCTATATTAATCAAAACATCTGCTTGTCTGAGCCAGTAACCAAATTCATGCTCTGACCAACAAGGTGCCTCCTATTTTAGGTTCCTCCAAAACAGATAGCCTTGAACATAAGTTGGCTCACGTATAAAAAGGCCTGTGGACAGCTGAGATCATTTAATGAGGCCTGGCTGCTAAGTAAGATGTGGACCTAAGAATGGAGACTTTTCCCACTCAAAGAATTATAAAGCCTTCAAGCTCCAGGATGCAGAACAGAACATGTAAGGTATATGATAAAGCATTTTGCTTTATTGTTCCATTAAAGTGGTTCTAAAGACTTAATGTTTTTCACCTTAAAGCATTCTATGCATTAATGTGAATAACCTTCTGTTCTTCAGTTCCCCCCAGTCCCTCTTTTTGTTACTGGAGCCCAATTCAATCCAGCAAGGTGCATGAAAACCATTCCTCTAGCCACTGTCTCCCTTCTCATTGGGCAGATTGATAGCAGTGGGATGGCTCCTGTTGCTGTAAATAAAATGCTGTGACATGGGAGCAGGGGTGGGGCTGAGCTGCCTGCTCTGTGACAGTGGACACAGGGAGGCTTGGGAGTGAGCCTTCACGGGTGTCTCCATGGAAAGCGTCTTTCTGTGGGGGCACCCACTTAAAAGAAGGGGCCAGGAGAGCCACCGGGGGACCCCAGAAGAGGAGGATCAGGTGCTCTGTGCAAAAGCATTGCACAGAGCAGGTAAGTATAGACATGTTTGTTATTTTATTAATAAAAAAAAAAACTAAGGTTTATTATCACTTTAAGGACAGAGTATCATTAATAATCCATAGGCAATTGGTTTGTACTGTCGCCTTCAGAAGGAAATGGACAATGGCAAAAAAAATAACAGTTGGCTAGCAGGTATGACCCCTGCCACTCCCATCTTTACTAGTCATTTACAAGACTCTGTGGATACACCGCTGAGCTTTCTTTGGAGCAATTAGAATGGGCTACTTCTCATTGATGCTGTAGCTGAACCTTGCAGGGCTGAAATAATGACCTTCAGGCACTGAACTCTGATTGTGGCACTTCCCAGACCTCTGCCTACGGTGTTGGCTGACACTTTTGGTGTAACCCAGTCTCCGAAGACTCCCTAGTGAATTACTCCCAAGAATGGGGTGAGGGTGACCTATGACTATGACTTTCAGCACTGAATTTCTACTATTAAACAAAAACAATTTTCCATCCATTCTATGGAAAGGGTTAACAATTAATCATTTTGTGCTGCTCCTCTAACTGCACTGTTTGTATGCGTGTTTTGCATATTCTGTTCCCACCTTTTTCAGTGTGCGTCAAAATCTGTCTTCCATTACTCTAATTTTAAACGACTCACCTGCCACCTACAGTGACCCAGTTTACCTCTGGCCATTATGCTCTGGTTTGTGAGTACCCCAGGTTTCTCATTTGGATCCCAAGTACAAGGGAAGTAGTTCTGCTGTGTTTGCACTCTCTAGCTCATTTAAAACCATTCCCTCTTTAGGGACCTGACACCAATAACTCAGATCCTGGTCTTCTATTTGAGGCCCCATACTCCTCAGAGTCCCCCCTTGCCTAATCAGGTATGGCCTTTTCTGAGACCTATCCAGGAAGGAAATTTCTACAGCTATGCTAGATTTTGTGGACTAAATTACAGCTATAACTGCTGACTCATGAATTGGGTTTGATTGGCCAGTTATATGGCCATAACCGTAAATGTCACTTCTTTCTGGTTTTCTTCACTGATATTATTTTACTAAATTTAAAATATAATACAAACTTTTACTTTAAGCCCAGTAGCCATTATACATTAAAATATGACAGCTGAGCCGCATGATCCTTTTCTTGGGAGCCTTTGTTGAGATCTACTATGTCAACCAGATGTTCTGCTTGTAATGCGTACAGTGCCATGAAAAAGTATGCATACCCCTTGAAATTTTCCACATTTTGTCATGTTACAACCAAAAGTGTAAATGTATTTTTTATTTTTATTTTATGTGATAGACCAACACAAAGTGGCACATAATTGTGAAGTGGAAGGAAAGTGATAAATGGTTTTAAACATTTTTTTTTTACAAATATCTGAAAAGTGTGGTGTGCATTTGTATTAAGCCCCCCTTTACTCTGATAGACCTAACTAAAATTTAGTGGAACCATTTGCCTTCAGAAACCACCTAATTAGGAAATAGAGTCCACCTGAGTGTAATTTCATCTCAGTATAAATACAGCTGTTCTGTGAAGCCCTCCAGAGGTTTGTTAGACAACATTAGTGAACAAACATCACCATGAAGACCAAGGAACACACCAGACAGGGCTTTGAACATCTCACAAAGCACTGTTTAATCCATCATCCTGAAAATGGAAAGAGTATGGCACAACTGCAAACCTACCAAGACATATCCATCCACCTAAAATGACAGGCCGGGCAAGGAGAGCATTAATTAAAGGAGCGGCCAAGAGGCCCATGGGAACTCTGGAGGAGCTGTAAAGATCCACATCCCAGGTGGGAGAATCTGTCCACAGGACAAATATATTATTATATATTATATTATTCGTGCACTCCACAAATCCACTCTTTATAGAAGAGTGGCAAGAAGAAAGCCATTGTTGAAAAAAAAAACATAAGTCTCGTTTGCAGTTTGAGAAAAGCCATGTGGGGGACACAGGAAGCGTGGAAGAAGGTGCTCTGGTCAGGTGAGACCAAAATGGAACTTTTTGGCCTAAAAGCAAAACGCTGTGTGGTGGAAAACACTGCACATCACCCTGAACAAACCCTCCCCACCATGAAACATGGTGGTGGCAGCATCATGTTGTGGGGATGCTTTTCTTCAGCAGGGACAGGGAAGCTGGTCAGAGTTGATGGGAAGATGAATGGAGCGAAATACAGGGCAATCTTAGAAGAAAACCAGTTAGTTTGCAAAAGACTTGAGACTGGGACGGAGGTTCACCTTCCAGCAGGACAATGATAGCCAGAGGTACAATGGAATGGTTTAGATCAGGGGTGTGAAACTCAATTTCATCACGGGACACATCAGCATTAGGTTGACTTCAAAGGGACAGTTGTATTTGTAAGACTATGTATGCAGAGTTCAGGAGTACTGCTACGTACAGAGTGCAGGGCATTAGGGGTGCACCACTTATAGAGTGCGGAGTTCAGGAGTATGTGTTGTGTAAAGTTCAAAAGTGTGCAGTGTACAGAGTGCACGGCTTAGGGGTGTGCTATGCACAGAGTGCAGGGTTCAGCTCTCTTTGAAGGGCTGTCCACATCTCTTTTCCACCTATCCTTCTCAGCTTTGACCTCTGCACCACTCTGCCACTTTCCAGCTAAAAAAGCCCTGGGTGTGAGGGCCACATGAAATGGCCTGGTGGGAAAATTGCTGTTCACAGAAGTTCTCCATCCAATCTGACAGAGCAAAGAAGAATGGGCAAACATTTCACTCTCTAGATGTGCAAAGCTGGTAGACATCCCCAAAAAATAGTGGTACACCGAAATGAAAATTCTGGTGGTGAAACTGATGCCAAAAATGCATGTAGCCGGAAACCAAACCGAAATGTCTGCATATGTGGGGGTAGGGAGGCTCCAATTTGTTTTTGTATTTTTTTTCTACTTTAACGTATATTTTTATTTTTTTTAACTTATGATTTTATTGCCATCACACAGGGGACCAATGGTTGCCTATGTGATAGCATATAAGTGACAGGTTCTCTTTGTAGGGAGGAGGGGGGGTGGGAAGGCAGTGTGTGTAAGGAGGGGGCAGGAGAGGAACAGTGTATAAAGTGAGGGAGCAGTGCATACAGAGAGGCCCCCTCACTGGCTGTCACTATCTCAGTGCTGGTTTTTAAATGTATTTACCCACTTTTTTTTCTTCACTATAGCTCAGAGAATGAGCTGTCACTTCCCCGGAGCTAAAGGAAACTAAGGGGTGGGGTCACTAGGTAATGTTACTGGGTGACCCCGCTCCTTTGTTTCCTTTAGCATTCCAAGAATGACAGCTCCTTCCCTGAGCTATAGTAAAGGGAAAAAAACGGTAATTTAATGTAAAAAAATGCATTGATTTTAAATGCAGTTGCTGGCTTTTTTCCTTCAATATAGCTCAGAGAAGGAGCTTTCATTCTTAGAGAGCTAAAGGAAACAAAGGGGCGGGTCACCCAGTGACCCCACCCCTTAGTTTCCTTTAGCTTTGGGGAAAGTCACAGTTCATTCTTTGAGCTATAGTGAAGAAGAAAAAAGCTTGTAATTACATTTAAAAAGCAGCTCTGACATATAGGCAGCCAGTCACTGTATACACTGCTCCTGTTCTGCCTCTCTCCACAGCCCCTCCTCACACACCGCCCCCTGTATCTGCACCTGTATCAGCTAAATTTTTCCTAACTGAATTTTCGGACGATATTTCGGTGCATCCCTACCAAAAAAGACTTGCAGCTGTAACTGCAACGAAATTGGGTTTTACAAAGTATTGACTTGGGTGGGCTGAATACAAATGCACCCCACAATTTTCACATATTTATTTGTAAAGCATGTTGAAAACCATTTATCATTTTCCTTCCACTTCACAATTATGTGCCACTTTGTGTTGGTCCCTCCAATAAAACCCCAATAAAATACATTTATGTTTTTGGTTGTAACTTGACAAAATTTGGAAATGGAAAGGGGTAGGAATACTTTTTCAAGGCACTATAGCTGTTGCTTAGTGCATAATTCTTGTCACAAAGCCTCCACCTTCCCAATAACCATATCAACCTCTTCCCAAATGTGATGCTAGTACCCAGAAAGCTATGCTTGATGTACACAAATGGCAAGTGAAAGGTATAAACTCCAGTTTGTTCTTATGCTCCCCTATGTGCAGCCTATTTGTCACCTCCTTTTAGTGGGACAACACCAACAAAACTGTTTTAAAACAGCACTGTTCAATATTTTTAGCCCTCTGTTATTAGGTTTTAACATTCCCAAGACCATCTGCCAGGCTTACACTTTGCCCATCTGAAAACTTTGTCTAGCTAGTAGGAGGTCCTGGACAAAGCTGAGGATGATTTACTAAAGGATTAAAGAATGTTCATAAAATAGTGTGTATATTCACTTATCCAGTTGTGTTCAGATGAAATAAGTAGACAGGGATGTTCTTTTCACATGATTGGATAATTTACGTGAATCTTCACACATTTTATTGTACCAACATTCTCAAATCCTGTAGGAAATCTGCTTCAAAATGTTAGAAGCATTCTGTCTTCCAGTTGATGAGTAGGATGTAAATATCTGGAGGCTCCAGGAAGAGATTAAGGCAGGCCATAGAAGATTCTTCTTTTTTTTTCCAGCCAGTGGGTTGAATTAAAAAAATACTTTTTCCCCCATCCATACACTCGATGTGGATGAGGGACTCCTCCCTGCTGTGTCATTATATTCTCACACCAGGGAGACTTCTCCGCTGTCAGTAACACTGATCAGTGCTGCAGGCTATAGCCAGCAGCACTGACCAAGCATAAAATTTCCAACAGAGCGGTTATAAAGAAGTTTTTCGGTAGACTGACTTCTGTATAACTATAGTGCCCAAACATGGATCAAAATTCAGCCAATCTCTGCTGAACTGGCCACATTGTGATCCATATGTGGCTGGTTTAAATCTCTATTGAAGCAAGTTTTCTAACTTACTCAGCCTACCATCCTTGTTACTCTTGAAAGTTTATTTACAAAGGAATTCTCTGTTGTTGATTTCTCAATATGAGCCTTGCCTAATGAATTAGAAAGCTTAAGGCTAAAGCATAGTATATTCTGTACAGACCGTAAGCAGGTCTATAATATTACTACATGTGATAAATCAACTTACATTAAAGATTGTGATTGCTAAATTTGTGTCCTTGACTAGAGATGATGTGTTATTTTTATGCTATGCCTTGGTGCACTGTAGAAGTTGCACACTGCTCAAGCACGTATAATCAATGGTATAATAAATAACTACTGCTATTCAAACATCTCCTACACCGCATAAACCAGTATACTAAACATCAATTTCAAATATGCCATACGTAATCTAGACAGATGCTTTTACTTGAACCGGTCTAAAATATTTTTTTTCACTGCTTCTCATCAGAAGGGCAAAAGCTATCAGGATGATTTAAAAAAAAATACTCTTTATTTATATTTAATTCCACGTAGATGCTGGAGGATATAACTGTCCAGTAGCTTTTTCCTTAGCCAAAAAAACCCCCTCCATGTAGTTTCACTTTGTTACAGGGGTTTCACAAAATCTGCCTGCAACCTTCAGTAATAGTGCCTTTAAGGCCACTGAAACACCAATTCGTTGGATGGGGGGGAGGCAGGACGTATACATTTTAGAAGATTTACTGACAGCTTTACTCTAATACAAATGCACCTGTTAAACAAAGCAATAAAGAATGGTGCCACGCCCTTATATTGAACATGTGTTTGGATATAATGAAATAAGAGTGATTAATTACCTAAATTCTGTTGCATAAATTACTTCAATATAAATCAATTTTCCAATTCATTAAATTGCATAATGATAAACCATAGATATAACACACAAAAAAAAATATATAATATGAATTGGTATTTAAATAAATATATATAAATATAAATGTCCAATACATATGAAAGTCCAATCAATTGTGAAATCCCATCATGTTGAGACTTACTCAGTGTACTATACTGTACTATTCACATAATCCCGGATAGTCTATAAATAAAACTGCTGAAAAAAGCAAGAGATTACTCTGATGTGTTCCTCTGTGGAAAGCAAGCTGGATTGTTCACCTCTTTACTCCTGGTCATGCTGCTGTGGATGGATCCAGGGTAGGGTCCTCCCTCCAACAGGATCTATGTACTTTCTCCCTATTACTCCACGTATGTGCCAGGAAGAAAAGACAGAGGAATAGTGCCTTATCCTTGGTATATAATATATTTATTTGTGCCAATTTTGCACTTACAAAAATTAAAAACATGCAGCGCTTTTAATATAATAATTAATTTAATATCATCCCCCGGACGAAGCCACGTGACCCTGTGGCGCAATGCGTTGGGGAGGGGCACTGACGTCACCATGTACCTGACTCCTTGGAACGGCGAGTACAGGCAGTGTATGTCCGTACGCCGCTCAGGCTGGACACATCACATTATATTAAAAGCGCTGCATGATTTAAATTTTTGTAAGTGCAAAATTGGCACAAATAAATATAATTTATACCAAGGATAATGCACTATTCCTCTCTTTTCTTCCTGGCACATACGTGGAGTAATAGGGAGAAAGTACATAGAGCCTGTTGGAGGGAGGACCCTACCCTATCCATCCACAGCAGCATGACCAGGAGTAAAGAGGTGAACCATCCAGCTTGCTTTCCACAGAGGAACACATCAGAGTAATCTCTTGCTTTTTTCAGCAGTTTTATTTATAGACTATCCGGGATTATGTGAATAATACACTATAGTACACTGAGTAAGTCTCAACATGGGATTTCACAACTGATTGGACTTTCATATGTATTGGACATTTATATTTAAATACCAATTCATATTTATTTTTTATTTTTTTTTTTGTGTGTTATATCTATGGTTTATCATTATGCAATTTAATGAATTGGAAAATTGATTTATATTGAAGTAATTTATGCAACTGAATTTAGATAATTCATCACTCTCATTTTATTATATCCAAACACATGTTCAATATAAGAGCGCGGCACCATTCTTTGTTTCTTTGTTTGTCACTAATGTACATATATTGAGGATGTAGTGAGGAGCCTGCGAACTTATTCTCTAATCTTATATTCTAATTCCAAGTGGCTCACAGGTAATTCCATTATTGTTTAAATGCACCTGTTAATGATTTCTGAATGATCTCAGAAGCATCTCAAACTGATTTCCAACTGATGCCATCGACACAAGCCTAATCCATACTGAATATTTAAAAATGATTATTTATTGTTTGCATTGAAGCCTGCAAATGATTGCACTAGTGATCAGTGGATTGTAGGTGCAATGCTCTGGCACCTGCACACTATTGTTCCAGTCGCAGGTCCTTACCATGGTAGAGACCAGTTGTGGGGCTGGAGGAAGTATCAATGGACTACAAGTGTGGTGGTGCTGTCACATTTGAGCTCCATTAAGAACTACAGTCTCTGCCTTGGTGGAAGATAGGACTTTTTTTTTTCGTGTTTTTTTTTTTTTTTTTAGTTAACAGCTTCCTGTAAATGAGTAATGTGGATGTGCATATGGTATCATTCACAACCACTCCAAATTCAAATAATAAGACCCAGCAAGGAGAAAAACACAGATTCTGCAGACTGGGGGATGTCACACCAAAAGATGCTCTTGCACATTTTTTAAAGTCAAGCATATATGTGAACAGGCCCCATGGACAATGGGATTCCTCTTGTGCATTGTCACGAGACAAATCTTGCAAATGTGAACAAGGGCTAAGAGGACTCCTATTGCTATTCAGCTCCCATCCTTAAAGTGTCATTCAACCCACATCAATAAACACTATCAATAAATACTGTATTACATGCTGTTCAAACTCCGTCACTATGGGATTCTTCTTTTTCTTGTATTTTGCAAAAATACTGGTTTTATTTATTTAATTTATTTCAGGTACTTATATAGCACCATCAATTTATGCAGCGCTTTACATATATATATATTGTACATTCACATCAGTCCCTAATCGTTAAGGGGCGTACAATCTAAGGTCACTAACTTACATTCATATATACAAATAGTAGGGCCAATTTAGACAGGAGCCAATTCACCTACCAGCATGTCTTTGCAGTGTCGGAGGAAACCGGAGTACCCGAAGGAAACCCACGCAGGCACAGGGAGAACTCCAGGCAGGTGGTGCCGTGGTTTGGATTCAAACCAATGACCCTGGTACTGCCAGGTGGAAATACTAACCATTTAGCCACTTTGCTGCCCATCCTGCTGTTCTCTATCTCCCCCTTCTGTCCATGTCTCCACTGTAGTTGGGGATTTTGCAGAGTAGCACTGGCAGCTAGTGCACATGCTCAGGTTTTAATATGTTTTCTACCCTTAGCATTTCCTCCCTATCACATATGAGCAGCTCATGTGACTACAGAGTCATATATGTGGGCGTATACGCAGTGCTAAGTGACAGCCCACTCCCTCCCCCCTCCTTCATGCCCACTAACCAGCTTAACACAATGTGGGCGGGATAATACATCTTAAATAATGGAGGTTTCAAAGACACAGGCTGGAGGGGCATAACACATAAATCCACCCACACCATGTTGCCAAAAAATAATAAAGCTTTGATTTTCAAATATATATCAGTATGACAATTTAAAACAGCTTTTTCATATTAATGTTTTATTTTTACTTGTATTACAAAACATTTTTTTTTAACACGTGACCAGCAGCAGAGGACTAGACACTCCTCTGGCCACCGTTTCCCTACAGACAGGCTGGGAAAGAGCGGGGTCATATGATAGCTGTATAACAATTACGCAAAAAGGTACTTAGATGTTGTTGGTTTTTTTTTTTTTTTTAAATTACAGTGCCATTATTGACATACAGAAAGATAAGTGACAATGTAAATTAAACAGTATGTGTTTAGTATCCCTTTAATTGAACTTTCCCATAAATTCTATTTTCTGCTTCAATTCCACTTTTACATAGGTTGAGCTAGATAGACTGCTGTCCAGGTTTATTCACATGTTAATTATATGAATAACTATGTAAGTCAGTCAGTGACAAATTAATTCCACCAGCAGGTAGCCAGTGCTTACATACAAAGTTTTGTAGATTATGCTTTTAGGCCACATACCGGGTCTTACATAATCGTACATCACACAAATAAAGCACTTGCACAGTAACTGATCACATCTTGCATTCCAATATTTATATAGTTTATGTAATGAAAGCTTGTCGTTGATCTTTTACTTTAGGCTGCGGTTTTTCTTTTCTCTAAGCAAAAATTTACAACTTACATGTATTTCAACAAATGTTCAGTACATTGTACAAGGACTATTCCATCAAAAGGAGAATGTTCACATATGGTTCCACAAACTCCATCTCTTCCTACAACAAACTAAAAAAGAGAGGAATGAATCACAAATATGGCAAAACACATATCATTTATAAATAATAAAAGGACATATTACATTACAGATAATGAGTAGTCCTATCCTAACTATGCACTTTATTAAAGAATATGTTAACCACACATTTTTATACTCCTGATATGTGCCTGCCATGCCATATACTTGTATGAAAAAGTATCCTATTCTCTTTGTATTGCTTCCTTTGTGTGAAATCCCTGGTGTTCCTGGCAGTCCCTCTGCGGTCCTATTAAAAACTGACCACACTAGGCATGAGAGCACAGCGTGGTCAGTTTTCTAGCTGTTCTAGGAACTCTGCCCACTCTCCTCCAAAAATAAAACGTATTGACATGCTCTCCCCCCACACAGCCATTAACTGAGAAGATTAGTGTTCTGCTGTTTAACCTTCCCTAGCTGTCTGAGCTCCTCAAGCAGCTGAGGACAGAGGGTATGTGATCACTTATAAAAATGGGGGGGGGAGAATGTATTTATATTGTTTTTATCTGTATACACAAATGTTTTACCTTGCATTTCTATTTTGAACTGAATGGGTTGTTTTACAAGGTGAGGGTTCACATTAACTTTAAGTTTCAGTTGTTGCCAAATGAATTTGCATGAGCTAACCTCATCTGTTTTGACTGAAATTTGCTTACAATAGGCCAACATCAGACTCGTATATCAACTTTGCACAGCAATGAAATGTATTATTGTGTGAACGAACTCCAATGTTTCATGTGAATCTTACAACATTGTATCTCTCTTTAGGTTATAGTGAAGTTCAATGATCATTTTAGCAACAATCCAGAATAAACAGTATATGTACACTCACTGGCCACTTTATTAGGTACACCTTGCTAGTGCCAAGAAAATATCCCCCACACCATTACACCACCACCAGCCTGAACTGCATGTTTATGACACATTTTTATCTGTATACAGATAAAATACATCAGGGCCGGATCTAGCTGGTCTGATGTAGGGGTGCAGGGTGTCAGTGGGGCAGAGGATGGGAAGTCTGCAGGGCAGCAGTCTATATAGCAGTGTACAGTTGTCAGCAGGGTAGCAGACAGGTCAGAATGTGAGGCAATGTTCAAAGGTCAAAAGTGAGTGATGCAGTGGCCAAATTTTACCTAACCGTGGGAGGGGCTTAAAGGGGATGATTAACCACTTTCCGTCCAGAGGATTTACCCCCCTTCCCGACCAGGCCATTTTTTGCGATATGGTGCTGTGTTACTTTAACTGACAATTGGGTGGTCATGCAATGCTGTACATTAATGAAATGTGTCCTTTCTTTTTTTTTTTTTCTCACAAATAGAGCTTTCTTTCGGTGGTATTTGATCACCTGTGCATTTCTTATTTTTTGCACTATAAACAGACCAGACCAACAATTTTGAAGAATAAAATATTTTTGACTTTTTGCTTTAAAATATATCCAGTAAAAAAATGTAAAAAATCAAATTTGTTCATAAATTTAGGCCAAAATGTATTCTACTACATGCTTTTGCTAAAGAAAAAAAAAAACCCCAGTACATGTAAATTAATTGGTTTATATTAATTAATTAATTGGTATATATATATTTTTTGTATTTCAATGGTTTTTATTAATTTTAAACAGTATAAAACAGAGGCAACAAAACACACCCACGCAGGGGCTATCAATTGCACCGATAAAAAAGGCATAATAGAGCAGACAACGCTCTAATTGCAATAAGGCAAAGCGTATGCCCACATAGGGGCTATCAATGGCACATAGGTTACAATAACATCAGTGAAATGCTGACTAACGCAACTAAAGGCAGCTGTCCACTGTCTCACCAAAACAAACAAAAAAGAGAGAAGAAGAGCAGAGACGAAAGGAAAAAAACCCCCAAAAAACTAAAAAAAACAACATACACCAAAGAGCAGGGGTCCACGAATGCCAATACCAAACTCCATTACCTCCCCACACTGGCCGGGGGGAGCGTGGGAAAGGCGTATTGCAACCACGGCTCCCATATTTTCAAAAAGTTATGTTGAGAGTCGTTGCATATACTCGACATCTGCTCGTTGAGCATCATAGTAGTCATACGCTCCCGCACCCCCTGAAAAAGTACAAACGGACTCTTCCAGGCCTGAGCAATTGTCCTAGTGGCCGATAAAAACAAATAGGAAGCCAACCGCTGCTGACGAGCCAAGAGGCCCGGTATGGGGCACTGAAGCAATATATATATTTTTTTAATACTAGTAATCGTGGCAGTCAGTGACTTAGAGGGACCGCGGCAGACATTCTGACACTGGGAGGAACTGACTAACTGCCACTGACATCCCCAGTGACATTAATACAGTGATCAGTGCTAATAAAAAAGCACTGTACTAATGACACTGGACAGAAAGGGGTTAACATCTGGGGCGATCAAAGGGTTAACTGTGTGCTGTTTTACAAAGTGTGCTGTGTGTGTTTTACTAGGGAAACATGCTGCTGTGTATTTCTCTGCTGCTGTGAGAAATACACAGCTGCATGTTACTGCTGACAGGAGAGAGACCTGTGTTGTTTCACTCAGGTCTCTCCGCTGTCAGTGATACCCGGCGGGGAATCTACATCTGTGATCGACAACTGTAGCGGCGGCGTGGGTATGGCTATGGTGGTGCGCGCCCCCTACCCAGAAATGCAAAATCAGGTATAGAATTGAATGAGTAAAAAAAAATAAATTAAAAAAAAATAAAAAATAAAATATATAAAATATATAAATATATATACAGTATGTATGTGTGTATATGTATGTGTGTGTGTATATATATATAAAATATCGATTTATTTATTGCACACATACTGCATACCATAGTCCTTGTATCCACAAAATACTCCTACTTACTGCATCCCAAGTGACAGTCTCACAGATGCACTTAAGCCTCAGGAAGAAGAATCATTTTTAAATATTTGAATGTTTCCATCACATATATTTTTCTGCACAATTGCAGTAAAATAGTGGGAGGGGCTTAAAATGTCAGCCTAAATACAGAATGCAAGGATCAGAAGTATTTAACATCGTGCAAGTATCAGGTATATGTATTTTTCAGCAAGTACAGAGAATACCTCTTGATCTTGCCAAAAGTGTATTGTCCTGGTCTGTTTCCGAAAGCTGAATTGTACGCATTATTCAGTGTTACCTGTATAGAGGGGCAGGGTTCATGAGTGGGTAAAAGACAGAGTGCAGAATATGTACTGTACAGAGCTCAGGGGTCAGGAGTGTGTAAAGCACAAAATGCACAGTCCTCTACTTTTCTTTAAAGGGTCAGCACTTTCATTTTGCTCTTTAAGGGCCAGCTCATACCATAATGCGGTGCAGGAAACTTCAGTTCCATGTGCGTTTCCCGCACCTGGTTCAAAACACACTGCAGTTGCAATCTGTAAACTTAAAGTAGAACTATAATATATATATATATATATATATATATATATATATATATGGCCTGGACCTCCCCCTGGTCACTGACATCTTCGAGTGGCTAGCTTCCAGTTATCAATGGTTGGGCTGGGATGACATCACTTGCATGCGCGGGAGTTCTGTCTATTATTGCATGTTGATTTGACAGGCAACATCGCGTGGTAGACTCAGCCATTCAAGTCAATAGGGCTGCACTGCAACCATGAGGACAAACTTTTGGCTTGCAGTTGTGGTGCATTATCCCCACTATAAACTGTCCCCCATCCACCCAAAAAAGCCAAAAGAAAACCACAGGCACTCAGGATGTGGCAGGATCACCTCCTGAATGCCTGACCGTAAGTGCTTAGCCACACTCTAAAAAGCAATCCACTGCAGATTGCTTTTCAGTGCCTTGGCTAGTGTGAACCTGGACAAATAACAGTCACTGCAAGGCCACCAATATTGCTGTCTTTTAACATGGTGGCAGTAACCTTACACCTGTACTGCACATTTAAGGTTACTCTCACCGTGTTTAAATTATGGCAATGTCCGTGCCATTACAGTGACTGCTATTATCAAGGGGGAGAGGGGCACAGGCTACGCATTGTACAGGCACATCTAGCAGCTTCCAGTTTCCACTGGGGCAAAACACAATGTTTGCTACTTCTGCCTCCCCATCATCACTGCAGGAGCTTCTTTGCAGAACCGCTCCACCCGACAACACAGGAAGCCCGCGGGACAACTTGTAGCAGTGATGTACACCGCATCCTGTGTGTCCATTGGCTGGGGAGACAGTGCAGCCCTCCTCCAGATGCCTCCTGTGTAGCTGAAGTCCCTCCCTCTTAACACCTCCCACCCCGATCGAGGCCCAGCAGTCTAGCTTACTATGCGGGCAGGTCGGGATGGCATGTATTTTAATACCAGACAAGACAGTGGCAATCCAAACATTCTTCCTGCTGGCGCCCCCTGCTGACGTCATGGGACCTGGGCTCAGGCAAGAGGAGGGGGGACTGATGGCTTTGGGGGGGCACAACTAAAATCTGGGGTGGGTGCAGCACACCCCAGCACCCCCCTAGATCCGGTCATGCCCTACCGTCTGAATGTCACAGCAACCAGTTTACCAGTTTATTCTCCTCTGACATCAACAAGGCATTTTTGTCCACACAACTGCTAGTCACTGGATATTTTCTCTTTTTCTCTGTAAACTCCTACAGATGGTTGTGTGTGAAAATTTTAGTAGATCAGCAGTTTTTTAAATACTCAGACCAGCCCATCTTGCACCTACGTCCATGCCACGTTCAAAGTCACTTGCTGCTTTTTTCCCCATTCTGATGCTTGGTTTAAACCTTATGCAAGTTGTCTTCACTACGTCTACATGCCTAAATGCATTGAGCTGCTGCCATGTGATTGTTACCAAGCAATTGAACAGGTGGACCAAGGGGCGGACTGACAACTCATGGGGCCCCTGGGCAATAGGGGATTATGGGGCCCATGTGTCCTTGCCAAAAACTCAAAAAAGCCTATGAAAAAGGTACCAAGGGCATCTCATGGTGCCCCCTACTGACCCTGGGCTCTCGGGCAGTGCCAGAGTTTCCAAATGGTCAGTCCGCCCGAGGGTGGACCTAATAAAGTGGCCGGTGAGTGTTTGTATTTATGTAGAACAACTATGCTCCATATTTTGCCCATTTTTTGCTTTTCATAGTCTGCTGCCTGCTTGTATTTTAAGGGAGTCCTTCATTTGTTTGGGGCACATGTGCTCAATGATGGAATGCCTTGTATGCTTGTGACTCTAAAACTATTTATACACTGATCAGCCATAACATTATGACCACCTACTTAACACATCAGTAGGTCCCCTTTTACTTTCCAAACAGCCCTGATCCGTCGAGGCATGGATTCCACTAGACCTCTAAAGGTGTGATCTGGCACCACGCTGCCAGTAGCAGATTCTTTAAATCCTGTAAGTTTTTTGAGGTGGGTCCTCCATGAATTGGTCTTGTTTTTCCAGTACATCCCACAGATGCTTGATTGCAATGAGATCTGATAAATGTGGAGCCCAAGTCAACACCTCAAGCTTTTTGTATTCTCAAGATATTCTTGAACTATTTTTGCAGTGCTGAAAGAGGTTTACATGAAGGAGTGTGTTTGGTCAGCAACAGGGTTTAGGTAAGTGGTATCAAAATAATAGCTACATGAATGGCGGGACCCAAGGTTTCACAGCAGAACATTGCCCAAAACATCACACTACTACCATTGGCTTGCTCGCACATGCATCTGGCCATTCTCATGATGTAAAACAAAATGTGATTCATTAGAACAGGCCATCTTTATCCATTGCTCTGTTGTCCAGTTCTGATGCTTGCCCATGGTAGACACTTTTGGCTGTGGACACAGGTCAGCATGGATACCCTGACTGGTCTGCGACTGATTTCAGTAATTTTTTCTAAAGGGTGTGCTACCAAATATTAAATTGAGGGTGCCAATAATTTTGTCCAGTCCATTTTTGGGGTTTTGTGTGGAATGTGTCAGATTTGGCTTTTTGTTTTTCCACTTTTTTGTGTCATACCAATAAAAAAAAAAATAAAAGTGAAAATGCCTAAACATTTGTAATTTCAACAATTTTCTGGGTGAAGTGGCGCATTATCTGACAGAAATGCAGAAGTGTCAATATATTCAACCATGACTGCGTGTGTGTAAGTATATGGGTGCTATGTATATGTGTGTGTGTGTATGTATATACAGTGGGGCAAAAAAGTATTTAGTCAGCCACCAATTGTGCAAGTTCTCCCACTTAAAAAGATGAGAGAGGTCTGTAATTGGCATCATAGGTAGACCTCAACCATGAGAGACAAAATTAGAAAAAAAATCCAGACAATCACATTGGCTGATTTGGAAAGAATTTATTTGCAAATTATGGTGGAAAATAAGTATTTGGTCACCTACAAACAAGCAAGATTTCTGGCTCTCACAGACCTGTACCTTCTTCTTTAAGAGGCTCCTCTGTCCTACCTGTATCAATGGCACCTGTTTGAACTTGTTATCAGTATAAAAGACACCTGTCCACAACCTCAAACAGTCACACTCCAAACTCCACTATGGTGAAGATCAAAGAGCTGTCGAAGGACACCAGAAACAAAATTGTAGACCTGCACCAGGCTGGGAAGACTGAATCTGCAATAGGCAAGCAGCTTGGTGTGAACAAATCAACTGTGGGAGCAATAATTAGAAAATGGAAGACATACAAGACCACTGATAATCTTCCTCAATCTGGGGCTCCACGCAAGATCTCACCCCGTGGGGTCAAATTGATCACAAGAACGGTGAGCAAAAATCCCAGGACCACACGGGGGGACCTAGTGAATGACCTGCAGAGAGCTGGAACCAACGTAACAAAGGCTACCATCAGTAACACACTACGCCGCCAAGGACTCAGATCCTGCAGTGCCAGACGTGTCCCCCTGCTTAAGCCAGTACATGTGCGGGCCCGTCTGAAGTTTGCTAGAGAGCATTTGGATGATCCAGAAGAGAATTGGGAGAATACCATATGGTCAGATGAAACCAAAATAGAACTGTTTGGTAGAAACACAACTCGTCGTGTTTGGAGGAGAGAGAATGCTGAGTTGCATCCAAAGAACACCATACCTACTGTGAAGCATGGGGGTGGCAACATCATGCTTTGGGGCTGTTTCTCCGCAAAGGAACCAGGACGACTGATCCATGTACAGGACAGATTGAATGGGGCTATATATCGTGAGATTTTGAGTGCAAACCTCCTTCCATCAGCAAGGGCATTGAAGATGAAACATGGCTGGGTCTTCCAACATGACAATGATCCCAAACATACCGCCCGGGCAACGAAGGAGTGGCTTCATAAGAAGCATTTCAAGGTCCTGGAGTGGCCTAGCCAGTCTCCAGATCTCAACCCCATAGAAAACCTTTGGAGGGAGTTGAAAGTCCGTGTTGCCTAGCGACAGCCCCAAAACATCACTGCTGTAGAGGAGATCTGCATGGAGGAATGGTTTATACCAGCAACAGTGTGTGCCAACCTTGTGAAGACTTACAGGAAACGTTTGACCTCTGTTATTACCAACAAAGGATATATAACAAAGTATTGAGATGAACTTTTGATATTGACCAAATACTTATTTTCCACCATAATTTGCAAATAAATTCTTTCCAAATCAGCCAATGTGATTGTCTGGATTTTTTTTTTCTCATTTTGTCTCTCATAGTTGAGGTCTACCTATGATGCCAATTACAGGCCTCTCATCTTTTTAAGTGGGAGAACTTGCACAATTGGTAGCTGACTAAATACTTTTTTGCCCCACTGTATATGTGTATGTGTGTGTATATGTATGTATGTATATGTGTGTGTGTGTGTGTATATATGTATATGTGTGTGTGTGTGTGTGTGTGTGTGTATATATATATATATATATATATATATATATATTGTTCAAAAAAATTTAAGGAACACTTTGAAAATACATAAGATCTCAATGCGGAAAAATGTCATGCTGGATATCTATACTAATATGGACTGGGTAATGTGTTAGGAATGTAAGGATGCCCCATCGTTTGATGGAAATTAAAATTAGCAACCTACAGAGGACTGAATTCAAAGACACCTCGAAAATCAAAGTAAAAAAATTATGTAGCAGGCTAGTCCATTTTGCTGAAGTTTCATTGCAGCAACTCAAAATGGTACGCAGTAGTTTGTATGGCCCCCACGTGCTTGTATGCATGCCTGACAATGTTGGAGCATACTCCTAATGAGATGATGAATGGTGTCCTGGGGTATATCCTCCCAGATCTTGACCAGGGCATCACTGAACTCCTGGACAGTCTGAAGTGCTACCTGGTGGCATCGGATGGACTGAAACATGATATCCCAGAGGTGTACTATTGGATTTAGGTCAGGCGCTCATGGGGGACATTCAATAGTATCAATTCCTTCATCCTCCAGGAACTACCTGCATACTCTCGCCACATGAGGCTGGGCATTTTCTTGTGCCAGGGGAACCCAGGACTCACTTCACCAGCATAGAGTCTGACAATAGGTCCAAAGATTTCATCCCGATACTTAAAGGCAGTCAGGGTGCCATTGTCTAGCCTGTAGACGTCTGTGCATCGCTCCATGGATATGCCTCCACAGACCATCACCGACCCACCACCAAAATGGTCATGCTGAACAATGTTACTGGCAGCCACTGTTCTCCATGGCTTCTCCAGACCCTTTCCCGTCTGTCACATGTGCTCCTGAACCTGCTTTCATCTGTGAAAAGCACAGGGCTCCAGTGGCAGACCTGCAAATTCTGGTGTTCAATGGCAAATGCCAATTGAGCTCTATAGTGCCGATACAGTGAGCACAGAGACCACTAGAGGACGACTGGCCCTCAGGCCACCCTCATGAAGTCTGTTTCAGATTGTTTGGTCAGAGATATTCACACCAGTGGCCTGCTGGAGGTCATTTTGTAGGGCTTTGGCAGTGCTCATCCTGTTCCTCCTTGCACAAAGGAGCAAATACCGGTCCTGCTGATGGGTTAAGGACCTTCTACGGCCCTGTCCATTTTTCCTAAGGTACCTGCCTGTCTCCTGGAATCTCCTCTAAGCTCTTGAAACTGTGCTGGTTGACACAGCAAACCTTCTGTCAATGATACGTATTGATGCGCCATCCTGAAGAAGGTGGATTGCCTGTGCAACCTCTGTAGGGTCCAGGTATCTCATGCTACCAGTAGTGACACTGACCCTAGCCATATGCAAAACTAGTGAAAAACAGTCAGAAAAGATGAGTAGGGAAAAAAATGGCAGTGGCCTCCATCTCTAAAACCATTCCTGTTTTGGGGGTCATCTCATTGTTTCCCACCTAGTACACCTGTTGTTAATTACATTAACACCAAAGCAGCTGAAACTAACTAACAACCCCCCTGCTACTTAACTGACCAGATCAATATCCCAGGAGTTTAATTGACTTGACGCTCGTCTCTGATTAACAAGTGTTCCTTTAATTGTTTGACAAAAAAAAAATATAAAAAGTGTGTATGTGTGTGTGTATGTATGTGTGTGTATATATATATGTGTGTGTGTGTGTGTCTGAGTATACAGTGCTCAACATAAATGAGTACACCCCTTTTTGAAAAGTAAGATTTTATCAGTATCTCCAAGAACACAAGAACAATTTCCAAAATGTTGACAAAACTGAGTTTTATATAGAACATTTGTTTAGCTCATTACATGGAAGTTCGGTTAATAATATAACTTAGATTAAAAAATCTTCAGTTTTACTCAAATTACTTGATGCAAAAATGAATACACCCTGTCACGGATCCACGATCGGCGCCACTAACAGGCGACAATCGCACGACCGCGACTAACAGTAATACGTCACGCCCACGGTGTCAGACCCCAGACCTTCTCACCAAACTCGTGACCGAAGGACCGGCCGATCTAAAATCGCGGTGTGACGCGCGTAACAAGGCCACACTCAGCTGCACCCAGCACAGCGATTGCCCAGCTAATGAACTACAATCGGTGCCTCCAGCCTAAATGCGATTGTTACTGGGTCGGGTTAATTACGCAACTAACCCTCTACTGCCACCACCACTTTTGTCGGAGACTGGGAAACTCCCGTTATCAAATATACACTATAATGATTGAAATATTGATCTATATAGTACGGCCCGCGGACCTGTTATACAGAGATATACCAAACAGTAGCGTCTCTTCAAAGGCAGGGATTTGTGAATTTCAAGTAAGCGCTTAGAAACAGTTTAACACTTTCAGAAAGACAGATTTATTACTAAAAGGGTCAAAACAGGTGCGATAAAATATTTACAAAGATGTCACAAAAAAATATATATATGTATATAAAGACACAGCAAGGAGATAATTAGGAAGAATATTACAGGGTTAAGTTACTTGCCCATATGCCTGGGTTTGCAGATCCAAGTTGTAGAGCAGGGTGAGTCCTTGATCTCCTTTTGTTACGATGTTGCTGGGAGATCTCTGTGTGTATCAGTGTGTCTGACAAGCTCTAACTCACTTGTCTCTTCTTAAAAGTCCCTCTCAAAGGGGAGGGGGGCTCTTACTACACGTTTTGGGAGTGGTTAGTGGGAAACTGAATTAAACTACAGCTTCATAATACATGACATGAAACATACGGTTGACCTGAGGAGTGTGCAATTACTCTGGTCAGTTTGATAATGTGTGGGCTTACGCCGTTTTGGGTCAATGCTTCCCAGCCCTCTGAGAAATGCGGCCTTATCAGACATAGGTGAGAAAGGTGACAGTTTCCCCAGACTGCTGGCCCCACCATGAATGTTTCTCCTGGGCTGACCCCCACCATCTGTCAGGAGATAACGTTTGTCTCTCAGGACTGGAAAGGGGGGGGGATGTGAGGAATGATCCAGGAATACCTCAAATAACAGAAGGAACAAGAAAAAGAAGAACTCCGTTCCCAGCTCTGATGAGCTTGTTTGCTACACACCCCACAACAAAAACTACTACATCTAGTATTTTGTATGACCTCCATAATTTGTAAGGACAGCACCAAGTCTTCTAGGCATGGAATGAACAAGTTGGCGACATATTGCAACATCTATATTTTCCCATTCTTCAAGAATGACTTTTTTTACAGCCTGCATGCTGGATGGAGAGTGATGCTCAACTTGTCTCTTCAGAATTCCCAAAGGTGTTCGATTGGGTTCAGATCAGGAGACATACAGTACTTGGCCACTGAATCACTTTCACCCTGTTCTTTTTCAGAAATGCAACGGTGGCCTTAGATGTGTGTTTTAGATCATTGTCATGTTGGAACAGTGCACGAAGACCAAGGGCACGGAGTGATGATGGCAGCTTCTCTTTCAGTATAGAGCAGTACATCTGTGAATTCATGATACCATCAATGAAATGCAGCTCCCCGACACCAGCAACACTCATGCAACCGCACAAATGGACACTGTCATCACCATGTTTCACTGTAGGCACCATGCATTTTTCTTTGTACACCTCACCTTTGCAACACCATACGGTTTTGAAGCCATCCGTTCCAAAAACATTTATCTTGGTTTCATCACTGCAGAGTACAGAGTCTCAGTAGTCTTCTTTTTCAGCATGGGCCCTGGCAAATTCTAGGTGGGCTTTTTTGTGCAAGCGCTTTTAGGAGAGGCTTCCTTCGTGGCCAACACCCATTCATGCCATTTCTCTGCAGTGTATGCTGTATTGTGTCACAATCACCCCCGTTTTGCTATCTACTTCAACTAACTGCATTGAACTTGCACGGCAATTTTTCTTCAATCCTGCTTATCAGAAGACGCTCCTGTCGAGGTGTTAACTTCCGTGGACGTCCTAAACATATCTGTGAGATGGTTGCAGTTCCATCTTTGTTAAATTTTTGTATCACTTTTGCTATAGTATTCTGACTGATAAGTAACGCTTTGCTGAACTTCTTGTAGCTTTTACCTTTCTTCTGTAAAGAAATTTTCTTTCTCAGGCCTTGTGACCTTTTTCTTCCATGTGGTGCCATTGCTGACAGCATGCAATGGAAAGGGGTTTTCTTTGTAAAGTAACGCCCTTTTATAATCAACTGCTGGACACTTGTTTAATGAATTAGACTCACCTGGAGTTGATTTCTTGTTGATTAGGATTTTGTTGTCTAAAATCTAGCTTTGCTCCGAAAACCTTCATTGAAGTGTATTCATTTTAGCAACATGGTCTTGAATGAATTTGTTAGGAAAAATACTTTTTTTTTGTGTGTGCAAATTAACAAATTTTGTTTGCAATCAACGGCCCTCATTTGTGGGAGTATTTTGTAGCATAGTGCCCCATAGAAAATGTTGATTCTGAAAAGAAAGATTTTATGACAAATCTGTTGGGGTGTACTCATCAATGCTGCAGTGTGCGTGTGTGTGTATGTGTGTGTATGTATGTATGTATGTATGTATGTATATTACAATATAAAGGGAGACAATACAGTTCAATACAAGAGGGTTAGGAGGGCCCTGCTCCTTGGAGCTTACAATCTAAGATATATATATATGACTTTGGTGAAAGCCTAGGATGTGTGATAAAACACTGAAACTCAAGTGTCCTATGCATGCATACTTGTCAACTGTCCTGGATTACATTCACTTTTCCCTTGAAGCCTGTGTGAAGTCTTGAAGGTGTAGTCCTGAGATGCTTTGTGAAATGCTGAGTCTGTTATTAATGCTGCCCAGCCCTGTCTTGTTACTATGTACAGTTTACAGATGATTCATATATACAACTCTAATTCAAAAAAGTTGGGTCGCTGTATAAAATATACAGAAACAGAATGCAATGACTTGCAAATCTCATAAACCCATATTTTATTTACAATAGAAAACAGTAAAACCTATCAAATGTTTAAATTGAGAAAACGTGCCATATTAAGAAAAAATAAGATAATTTTTGAAATTTATGGGGTGGTGTCATGTCTACCACTGTGTAGCTTCCCATCTTCTGTTACAACACTCTGAGGCGATCAATATGCTGGAGAGAAATGTTGTCTCTTTCATGTCTGTTATAGAATTTTAACTGCTTAACAGTTCTGTGTTGTCTTTGTCATATATTTTGTTTCAAGATATGCCAAATATTATCAGTTGGTGGAGTACAGACAGGCCAGTTAAACACCCAGACACCCAGACTCTTCTATTCTTCTATATATTTAAAGTCCTTGCAATTTTACATTGAAGGACATTGTTTGACAATTCTTAGATGCAGCTTTTCACAGATTGGTGAACCCCTGCTCATGTTTACTTCTGAGACACTCGGACTCTCTAAACTGCTCTTTTTGTGCCCAATCATGTTATTGACCTATTGCTAGTTAACCTAATTAGTTGTAAAATGATCTTCCAACAATTCTTTGCTTGTTGGCACCACTTAATTTGTCAGCTTTTTGTTGGCCTGTCCCAACTTTTTCGAGATGTGTTGCTGCATCAACTTCAAAGTTCCTTTTTCGTAAACCGCAGCAAAAAAAAAAACAAATTGGGCCCTGGTCAGTTTAGATGATAATGTGCTATTATGCGTTGCATATTAGCACATTATGACAGACTTACCTAAAAACAAAGCAGGGCGCTGCCACCTCTGTAGGTGCTGCCATCTTCCTTCTGGGTTTGCAGGCTTCAGCAGTATGAATGACCGAGCTGCGATGACGTCACTCATGTGTTTGCACGCAGGAGTCACTTTTTAGAGCACAGGGCTCTGAAGGAATGGTAACCCATGACATCACCGACTGCTGCCAGAGTAAATATCTCCTTAACAGTGCATCTTACCCATAGGTAACCCTATATCAAGGCTTACCTAGAGTTTACTCCCACTTTAAAATGATACAGTTTCTCAATTTAAACATTTTCTATTTTCTATTGTGAATAAAATATGGGTTTGTGATATTGGCAGATCATTGCATTCTGTTTTTATGTAGATTTTACACAGCATCCCAAATCCTTTAGAATCGGGGTTGCAAATCACAGCAGCATTCATATGTAAATTGCCCCCACTGAGGTCCCCTCCACCATCACCTCTGTTGAATTTTGGGAGAAAGAAAACAATCAGGGGCTGACTGCTATCATTGAGCCTGCCATCAGCCTGCACTGCAAAGGGGAGTCAAGGGTGTGAGGTAAGGTGGGCTGGGGTGCAAAAATCAGCAGAAGAGGGGGGGGTTGGGGTGCAGATGTTAGCAAAGGGATTTAGATTTCAAAGGTTTACTGAGAGGGGTAGATGGAGGATGGAGAAAAGGGGTATCAAAGTAAATACTCCTGTTATGTTGCTGGTAAGTGTAAGGCTCTGTTTTTTGTTTTGTTTTGTTTTTCAAACATTCCGCACCAAACCGCACGGTGCTGCAGCACCATTTGCTTTGGTATTTGTCAGCAGATGTGCAGGGGTGCCATTACAAAAAACAACAAAACAAAACACAATGGCACTACAATGCATCTACTAAAAGGTAGCGTGATTCTGCTCGTGTTCCATACACGCACACGTGTGAACAGATTGGCAGTACATGTAAAGTTTCTCATTATATTGGGCTTTCATTACACTAGCAATCAGTGTGAATGCCCCCCTTACATTGGTGGTGAGTGTAAATGCTCCTGTTACGTTGGTGACCAGTGCAAAGTCCCCCTTACATTGATGGCCAGTGTATAAATCTACCTTTTAGATTGGTGTAAAATCCCCCATTACACTAGTGGCCAGTGTAGAAATCCCTTACTACATTTTTGATCAATGTAATATCCTCCAATACATACATAAAAAGATATCCAGTTTTGCTCTGCATGATTCAGAATTTGCCACATTGTATTGCCTCCTGACTAGTTGTAGGTGGCAGAATTCCTGTGTAATACAATTCACCAGCAATTACAACATGTTTTGCAGTACTTAGAAACATCATATAACTCTCACGCCCTTATGATCATATGTGCCTTCAACTATTTTATGCCAAAAGGTGTTGTTTTTTTTTTATCACTGTATTGTCTGCAAGAACAGTTAGATTGCCACACCTTAAATAGATTGTACAGACTAGCTATATGTGTGAAAATGTCTCTTGTTCAGCCCCAAATGAGAGCAATAACTGGATTTCCCAATCTGCACTAAATAGTATGGATGAGGGAAATCTCCTCCGATGGCTGTTGTATTTAGACAGCCGCAGCAGCTCTGGCTGTTGGATTACCCAGACAGTGACTGCATATGATTGGATGATACATCTTATAGGATGCAGTCACTGTTTGGCTGATAATCTTCTACCCAGCTTCTTTGATTTTGAAGCTGGCTTTTGTTGAGTTGAGTGGTCTCGACTAGGCCACCCATGGCTCAACTTTTGGCTGATTCCGTTGGAGCAGTGTATATCCAGCTTAAAAGTTTTTTTTTTTTTTTTAGCTAGCTATTAAAATAAATATTTTTTTATGAATGATCAGTATCTTTTTGGCTATGCTTCTGTCGATACACAATTTTAACATTAAATTGTTCAGTAGGTTGATATGCCTCTTGTAAAACCACAGCCATTTTAAATGAATGTCCCACCCCTAATAAAGTGCATTCTCTGCTTGCAAAGGCTTGTTGGATGCATAAGAAAAAAAAAAAGGTGACCCTGGAAATTATTTTGAAATGTTAGCACCTATACCTGTGGAGTGTGGATGCTAATGTCTAGTTTACTTGGTAATATTTCAAGTCAAGAAGTTCTGTCTTAAATCTTTTTTCATGAATTGGCTTACGTTCCTATTTTGTGGTATTTTTATATCCCTCTGCATCATTTTCAAGTATGCATTAAATAATTTTGCAAGAACCATAAACATACAACTTTCCATGGTGAATTTCTGAAATGTATAAGCCCTTAGCATAAAGATTGTTGCTCTATTAATGAGGCATTTTAAGCTTTTTTTGTATTGTTTTAATTGTCTTTCTGGTTATTTAAAAGAAAAATACATGTTCAACCTAAATCAGTGCTGCTGTGCTCCCCTCAGTAAGAGAAAATTTATCTAATTATATTTTGTATGGAAATTCCCCTGAGATTGACATGCATTCAGCTTTTTTGTCTGCACATTTACCATATTTTTCGCTACATAAGACGCACTTTTTACCCCCCAAAAAGGGGGGGAAAATGTCAGTGCGTCTTATGGAGCGAATATGGAGCGGCCGGTCCGGTATTTCCACCGCGGCCGTGTCAGAATACTGGGCCGGCCGCTCAGCTCTGCAGCGGGACATTATGGAGATGACTGCTGACCTTTGGGGAGGTGGGGAGCGGGTACCTGAATTTGACAGGTACCCGCTCTTCTTTGTTCTTTGATCTTACCTGTTCCTCTATCCAGCGGCGCGCTGTCTTCCGGCTTCTGTAGTGTGGGCACTGGGCATGACAGCCGGGTGCCAAGTGCGCATGCGCAAGAAGCGGTGCTTTTTGTGAATGGTAAGGCGGTACCTGGGACACATGACAGATCCCAGAAGCCGCCGGACCAATCACAAAGCGCAAGTGCTTCTCGCTCATGCGCACTGGGCACCCGGCTGTCATGCCGAGCGCCATTACAGAAGTCGGGAAGACAGCGCGCGGCTGGATCGAGGAACAGGTAAGATCAAACAAAAACTCTGCGGAAGTAAGAGCGGGTACCTGTCAAATTCAGGTACCCGCTCCCCACCTCCCCAAAGGTCAGCAGTAAATCTGTACTGTCCGCAGTCTCTGGTCATCCCTGTGCTGTCCGCAGTCTCTGGTCATCCCTGTGCTGTCCGCAGTCTCTGGTCATCCCTGTGCTGTCCGCAGTCTCTGGTCATCCCTGTGCTGTCCGCAGTCTCTGGTCATCCCTGTGCTGTCCGCAGTCTCTGGTCATCTCCTGTACTGTCTGCAGTCCATTAGTTCAGAAATTTTTTTTTCCTGTTTTCTGCCTCTAAAACCTAGGTGCGTCTTATGGTCAGGTGCGTCTTATGGGGCGAAAAATACAGTATTCACTGTCAATTTGATGTTTTTTTTTGTTAATGTGCCTAGATAAAACAAAATAGTAGTATTTATTCACTGGTATTTAGAAATAAATGCTATATATCGTTCTAAAGCTGTAGATTAATGCATAAATATTTATTTTTTATCTGTTGGACCTCACTGAATTATTTTAAGATTAGCTTGTTTAACATTTAGCTGGATCCAAAAAAGACAGGTTCTGTTTTGTTACTTCTTTCTATGGTAAATTCAGGTGTTGATACTTTGCTAATCACTGGACACATATTGTGTGCTTCATTAATTATTTTAAGCAGATGAGGAATTTGTATGTAGTATACCTGTCCCTTTCCCATTATTGCCACTTTCCCTGCTGGGAAAATGACAGTCAGGACTCAAGCAGGGTATACACGGACCGCAAATTGGCTGGTTGAGCAGGAACTGGTCAACATTTGATCCATGTGTTCTACTGTCTGTTCAATAGAAGCTGATCTAATGACTGGCTTCTGTTGAACTGTCATGCTGGAAAACCAATATTCAATTAATGCTTGCAGCCAGTGGCTGTCAGAATACAATAGCCTGGCAGGGAGATCTCTGTAGACACATAGTTTGTCAGTTTATTTTTCGTGTAAAAAAAACAAACAAACAAAAAAAACAAGACTGATTGTGTATACCCAGCTTGACTAAGGCAAATTGAATAGATCCCTAACTACACCGTGGCCCTTTAAAATGGCCTGCCACCCTTTTCAGTAGCTTTACTGACATGCTGTAGATTTAGGTAGTTTTTAATCTATTTGTCAATCTAATTTTACAAAGTCATGCTATTAATGCACCAATTCATAGCTGCATAGTTACATATTTGGCTGAAAAAAGACAAAAGTCCATCCAGTTCAACCATAGGAAAAAAAAGTTATAATCCTATACCCACAGTTGATCCACAGGAAGCCAAAAAAAAAACCCAGCAAAGCATGATCCAAAAAATATATATAATGGCGCCTATGGAAAAAGTAAAAAATATCTATACATATCTATAAATCACTTATTATAATATACCAGCTGCAAAAAAATCACCATAAATCAATAAAGTGTAGTAAGTAACACAAAAAAGTATTCTGCGCTAGTAAAAAATTTTCTCCATAAATCAAATGTATAAATGGTGCAAAAAAAAAAATATATATATATATATATATGAAAGAAATGTTCACACTTTTTTTAAAAAGTTATAACACAAAAAACGTGCACCAAAAAAGTAAATAAAGTGACAATACCACCACCAAAATTAAACTCACCAGAGCTAAAAAAATATTTTAAACCATATATTGCTCTGGGAACAGTAGTATTAATAATAATGATAAGTCATTCATAGATGTATCTTCAAGGAATAGTATTCTGCAGAGCCCAGATCCACATAGACCAATTTCAGATGGAGCCAATTACTTTCAAATCAATTATCATCAAGGAAATCCACTTCTCAAGAAAGCCACCTTCAAACGTATCCAAAGAGGGAAATGCCAGACACTCGGAAGAAACAGAAGAGCTTCATGCTCAATTCAATTTGCTCCTGCAGGGAAAAAAATTCCTTCCTGATCCCCCGAGAGGCAATCTGACATTACCTGGATCAACTTTACCTATAAATGTTAGTATCCAGTTATATTCAATGTATCTAAGAAATAATCCAGGCCTTTTTTGAAGCAATCCACTGAACTGGCCAGAACCAACTCTTGAAAAAACTAAAATGTCGTCATAAATTTAGGCCAAAATGTATTCTGCTACATGTTTTTTGTTAAAAAAAATTCCAATAAGTGTATATTTATTGCTTTGTGTGAAAGTTATAGCATCTACAACTACGGTAGAGATAATTAAATTTACACAGCTTTTACTTTGTGACTGCCCATCACATTTCTTGAGGTGCTAAAATACCAGGATAGTACAAATACCCCCAAATTACCCCTTTCGGAAAGTAGACACCCTAAGCTATCTGATGAGAGGCATATTAAGTCCATGGAAGATTTTTTTTTCCACAAGTTTCTGAAAAATGACAAACTTATTTTTTTTTTTTACACGAAGTTGTCATTTAAATTATATATTTCTCACACAAACCATGGGTATATGTGGAATTATACCCCAAAATACATTCTGCTACTTATACTGAGTATGGAGGTACCACATGTGTGAGACTATTTGAGCCTAGCCACATACAGGTGCCTGAAATCCAATGACCACTTTGAAAGCCTGAAGGTGCGTAACTTCCTCATTTCACTTACTCACTACCTATTACAGTTTCGAAGGCCCTGAAATGCCAGGATAGCACCAAACCCCCCCCCCCCAAATTACCCCTTTTTGGAAAGTAGACACCACAAAGAATTTAAAAAGAGGCATGGTGAGTAATTTGCAGATCTAATGTTTTCTCACAAGGTTTTGAAATATAAAAAAGAAAAGAAAACATTTTTTGTTTTTTTTTCAATTTTCAAAAACTTGTGGCAAAAAATTAGATCTGCAAAATACTCACTATGCTTCTGATCAAATTCCCTGGGCTGTCTACTTTCCAAAAAGTGGTCATTTGGGGGGTTTTGGGGCTATCCTGGCATTTCAGGGCCTCCTAAACTGTGATAGGTAGTCAGGAAGTATAATAAGGAAATAAAGCCCCTTAAAAGCCTGATGGTGCTTATTGGATTTTGGGGTCCTGTACTTGGCTAGACTGCCAAAACATCTCTCACATGTGGTACCCCCATACTCAGGAGAAGTAGCATGTATTTTGGGGAGAAATTTCCACATATACCCATGGCATGTGTGAGCAACAAATCATTTAAGTGACAATTTGTGTAAAAAGAAAAAACTTTTTTTGTTTGTCATTTTCCAAAAACTTGTGGTAAAAAAATAAATTCTTCTATTGATTCAACATGCCTCTCAGCAAATAGTTTGGGGTGTCTACTTTCCAAAAAGGGGTCGCTTTGGGGGGTGGGGGCATTTTATGCCCAGCATTAGAAGTTTGTGCCACAAGTCACTCACTCTTCTAACGACCTGAAGACCAAGCTTTTCTGACACTTTTTGTTCACATGAAAAAAAAATCAGTATTTTTTGCTAGGAAATTAATTTAAACCCCAAACATTATATATTTTTTTTAACAAACACCCTAGTGAATAAAATGGTGGGCGCTGCAATTTTTTATGTCACATAGTACTCGCGCAGCGATTTTTCAACCGCAATTTTAAAAAAATACACTATTTTTTACTTTTAATGCACAAAAACACAAAATATTGTCCAATTTTTTGGTAACATATAAAAGATGATGGTATGTCGAGTAAATAGATACCAAACACAACATGCTTTAAAACTGCGCATGCCCCGTGCAATGGCGACAAACTGCATACGTTTTTAATATTCATAGACAATGTTTTAAAAGCCTTTACAAGCTACCATTTTAGATAGGAGGTCTAGTGTTAGAATTACTGCCCTTTATCTGACGTTTGTGGCGATACCTCACATGCATGGTGCAGCCACTGTTTCCATACTGGCACAGGGTCAATGCTCACGAACACAGATGCGCGGGGGGGGGGGGGGGGGGGGGGGCGAGGGTACTTTTTATTTTGATTTCATTTTTATTATTTTTACACTGTTCCCTTCATTTTGTTTAATCACTTTTAATGCTATCACAGGGAATGCAAATATCCCCTATATCTTCAATGGGCATTGTCATGTATTTTTTTTTTGAGAAATCTGGGTTCTATCAGACTCTAGATATCTCTTCTGCCCTTACATTTTCAAATCAAACCAAGATCGGTGTGATCAGATGCTTTCTCAATTTACAAATGACGCTGTTTATATCCTGTGAAACTGAAGTGATGAAATGCTCGTAGCTTCCGATTTCTTAGGCTATAGAGATGATTGGCACCATTATGGTCTCCAATCCGCTCTATGGTCAGCTGGCAGAAAGACCGGCTGCATTCTCAGGTTGCCCTGATGGCACGGGACTGCCCGAGAAGGCAGTGGGGGAGGGGGGGCCATCGTCTCCTGCTGCTTGTAAAGGCAATCCTGCAGCTAATTAGCCACTTGCTTTTACATGAAAGCCGATCCACAGCTGAACAAAACAATACCAGGATGATGCCTGCAGCTGTAGGCATTAGCCTGGTATAACCATTCAAAGTCCAGTGATGTACCAGTACCTCGGTTTACGAATTTAATTAGCTCTGCAGGACATTTTGTGTAGCGAAACTTTCGTAAACCGAAACACTGTTTCCCTTGGGAGTGCATTGAAAACCAATTAATCCGTTCAGAAGGTCAGAAAAACAGTACACGCTACTAAAATACTGCATGAGTTATTTTATTAACTCATGCGGTACTTTAGTAGTGACAACCATGTGACATGTGACAACCATGTGTTAATGTTTCAGCTGTCAGCAGGGTTCCCCATTGACAGCTGAATGTAAAAGAATTTCTGGCAATTAAACCAAATTTTTTTAATTGGCGCATTTCTTTTACACTCAGCTGTCAGGAGCCAGTTTTTAAATGTACCGGTAATTACTTTTCTTTTTTGTTCACTATACAATAGTTCAGAAAGTCAGCAGTCACTTTCCCCCTCCAGCTAAAAGAGAGAAAGTTTCTTTTACTTTAAAAGATACAATGTTTCCTTTCAGTTTCTTAAAAGATACAAAGTATCCTTTAGCTCATGGGAAACTGACAGCTAATGTTGTGAGCTATAGTGAAGAAAAAAAAAAGCCGCTAATTGCATTTAAAAATCAGCACTGACATACACTTCGTATTGTGAAAATAATTAGTAAAAAATTCAAATGGATTTTCATTCGTAAACTGAAAATTACGTTAACAGAGACATTCGTAAACCGAGGTATTACTGTATATGCTATGTTCTTTTTTTTTTTTTTTTTTTTTTTTTTTTGTATGCAGCCTGTAGACTGAATGGAAAAAAAGAGAAGAAATCTCTGCCAGAAAAAGTTTGTGGTATGCCCACCATTAGAATATACCGCCCTGCATTCACCCACTTCTAATGGTGGGCACACATTAGGTCACAATTTGCCACATGCACCACTTCCAAGATTGTACAAATGTCTAAATAGTGGCACGCTTAAGTAAAAATTGTCCACATATAAGTGGTAACCCATATGGAAAAAGGATGACACCAAGTTCCAAACTATCTTGCCACTACGCCCCATGTAGTCTGGGCATACGTGGGGCTCCACGTGACTATCTTGTCCCTTGTAAATCTGAAACTTATAAGTATAGCCTGTTGTCCTCTCACAGGCCTTCTACATCTTGACCCCCATATCTGGCAGATTTTTTGCTGGGGAGTATAGACATCTGCAATTTTTGGTTAAGGTGATTTACGAGGGGCTGAATTTTGTGGAGCCGGTCAAATTCAGGGTCACCTCGAGGACGACAGAATGTATTGTTGTTGAAATGCATAAAACACATACTCTCATGTCTATGCCTTGCCATGGCAGCAGAGTACACGGGCATATGATGAATCGGGTCTGAAGACCAATACAACCGCAATTTTTTTTTTCTCAGTAATACCCATGGTGAGGGTTAGGCCCAAAAAATATAAATTCGGAAACCATAATGAGTTTCCATGTGAATGGTCTGGAAAGGTTTGAATTTTGGTTGGCAGCGATAAATTGTTGTACATATAAAATGCTTTGATCCACAATCAATGCATACAGATCTTCTGTGAAAAACAGTTCCAAAAAATCAAGGGGAAGAGTTAAATTTGCTATTTCCACCTGCATTTCGGGTTGGGCAGTGAATGGGGGAAGTATGGGTTCTGCAGAATTTGTGGGCTGCCAATCGGGATTTGCAAGCACATCCGGAAGGATACTTGGGGCTCTAAGGGCCTGTGTGCGAATTCTTGGTGGTGCTCACCACCCCACCAGCTTGTACTGCACTTATGGGACTCGACACATTGCCAAGTCATACTGCAGTGCTAGTATTATTATTATTATTATACAGGATTTATATAGCGCCAGCAGTTTGCTCAACGCTTTACAATATAATGGGAGACAATACAGCAACAATACAGTTCAATACAAGAGGGTTAGGAGGGCCTGATCCTGGGAGCTTACAGTCTAAGAGGTATGTGAAAGGCCAGGATGTACGAGGCCACCAGTGCTCGCCAGTTCACTAAAAGGTAGCGCAGCACTAGTACTGGCACTCTGCTGCATATGAGAGTCATCAAAATTTACCGACAAGTTCTAACAGAGATCAGGCCTGATTCTGCCAACACTGTGGTTTTGTGTGCAATGTATCAAGTGACAGTGACCTACTGACACTACTTGCTAGGGGAGAAGGGGGGGGGTAAGCGTAGGGGCTAAACGCAGGTGCTGGCAGGTGCCGGGTCTGATACTGCTAACGCTGCATTTTTGGGGACAGTATACTAATGTGAACGCTGGTATAGTGCTGCTCTGATCAAAGATATTGATCCATTCAGACACTATACTAGCAATGGAGATTTATTGTGCATGAGCGTGTTCCTGGCAATCAAGGGGTTAAATGTGATTACTGGTGTACTGACGGGCAATCTGACGCCATCTGGGAGGGGCGTGGAAACCATGGGAGTGCGAATCATGTATATATGTGATTTTGTGCACCTGTGCCGCCCTGCAGTATTTCTACTATAGGATGATCAGGAAGCGGTTCCAGAAGCGGTTTGTGTTATGGCACTGCCTTATTTTAACTGACAATTGCGCGGTCATGCAACGCTGCATGAAATTTGCAACCTTTTTCCCCCACGAATTGGGCTTTGTTTTGGTGGTATTTGATTGCCTGTGCGGTTTTTATTTTTTTTATTTTTTTGTGCTATGTAAAAAAAAGTCCGACAATTTTGAGAAAAACAATAATTGTTTCTTGTATAAAAATTAAATCCAGTATCTATACCGCTATTTGTAAACGCTATAACTTTCACGTAAACCAATTAATTTACACGTATTGGGATTTTTTTTAGCAAAGACATGTCGCAGAATACATTTTGGCCAAAATTTGACGAAATTTGATTTTTTAATTTTTTTACTGTATATGTTTTATAGCAAAAATGTCCAACATGAGTACTGACGTGACAGTACTGCATATAGCCGCATAAAGAAGCAGTTAATCAACCTAATTATCATGTCTGTACTCAATTGTTTCTGTCGCAAGTGCACTAATACGAGAGATTGTCCCTCCTGTGTAAGAGAGGCTTTCTGGATCTTTAAATTGGGTTCCATGGCGCCCAATGGTTTGGATCAGGATCTAGAAATTCATAGCATTATTTAAGTGTTGCTTAGATCTCCAAGAATTTCGAAAGGTGAATTTTGTTTATTATATGCATACTTCTTTTTTTATATATAGTTATTTTTATATAATTTGTTACATTTTTTAAGTCCCAACATTTTTTAAGCTTCAATATTCATAAGGTTCTTTGTTTAAAGTTTTAAAGTCTTAATTTTTTCTCATGAAACGTTCCATAGTACATGTTAATGTGGACCCTATTCTTTCAATGAATTATTTATGAAATTTTATGCTATATATTTTATATATATTCTTTCACACATTTATGCCTTTTTCATATGCTGATTGCTTTCATGATACCATTTTTTTATTTACCGTAGGTCCATTGGATAGTAGTTCAATACACAAGTATTATTTATTGTGCCCATGGTTACCTGTTAATTTAATAATGTGCCAATATTACTAAGCGCATATGTGAGCTCAATGAACTTCCATGATAGCCGAGGGTTCATAGATATAAAATGTTTTCCATACTAATGTAGCACCTTATATTGTTTTTAACAGTTGGTCCTATTATTGTTAATCTTTTCCTCCAATTTTGTTTGTTCTTAACATGTAAAGCAGGAGGGATGAGCTGTCTGTTCCGTTCGGGTCCCCCTGTTTGTCCCTACCCGACCTCTGTGCCTGGCTATTCTCTTAGAAAATGGTCGCTAACCATCTGTCCCTAGACTTGAGAAGGTGCATGTGCGCGAAACGCGTTGTCTAGGTTACCGCCCCCGACCACCGGCTTGCATTCCAAGGCTGGATCCTCCCTTCCGCTTCCTCCAAAATTGCGGTGACGTCATTTCCGGGACACCGCGGTCTCATGGCTTTCCATCAGTGCACAGGAGCACTTTCTCTGGCCTGCCCTGCTACACCCAAGGAGCCAACGGGTCTTCCACCTTGCCCAGGCCACCATACCCTTTGATCCTTTGATTGTAATAAAGGTACACCTCGATGTGAGGTTTAAACATATCCACTCTCACAGCGCTGTTTCTGTTCATTGTAATATTTACAAGTATTCAGCTGGATTTCTGTTATCTATTGCAAATATCTTTATCCGAATAAATGCCTCTCTTTGGAAAAGAACTGTTGGACTAGTTGCTGCGGAAAAATACATTTTATAGATATACACATCGTCAGTCATCATCCGTCCACGTAATTAATAAAAGACAACACCATGGTCTCATCCAGCTCGGTCAGACATACTGTCTCAGGGCCCAAAGTGGCACCCTGCTTTACGTTCGCTAAATTTGATGGTGTGGCTATTGAAGCCAGGATCTTAAGGGACTGAGGAGTCTTAGGTCCAGTTACTTCTACACTGTTGAACACTGGGAAGCTGGTTTCCAGGAACATCTATTACAAAGTCTAGAATTCTTACATTTCCTGGTGTATCCTAGGACATATGTGATTGGGAGGATTCTCTCTTTTCTCCAGTCAGAAGTGGAAATAAGATTGGTCTTGGGCACCATTGAGGGTCAGATTTCAGTTTTGCGTGTATTTCTTCAAAGGCCTCTTGCTTCGCACTCCCTAGTTAAGGTTTTTCGCCAGGGGGAGATTTGTACAGTGCCTTCTCTCAGGCTACCCTTGTGCCCTTGGGATTTAAATTTAGTGTTGGCTATCTTGCAGAAGCAGCCATTTGAACCTATTCCTGATATTCCACTAGTCCTTTTGACTAGAAAGATGTTTTTTTTTTTTGTTTTTTTTTTTAATAATTGGAATCACTTCAGAAAGAAAGGTGTCGGAGCTGGCGGCTCTTTTTAGCAAGGAGACATTTTTAATCTTACACAATAAGGTGGTGTTGCACCCCCATCTATCCTTCTTGCCTAAAGTGGGTTTCTGGGTTTCACTTGAATCAGGACATTGTCCTCCCCTCTTTTTGTGTGAATCCTCATTCACCAGGAGAGAAATTGCTGCGTTCTTTGAATGTAGCGCGAGCCGTCAGAGTCTATCTGATAAGGTCGGCACAAATCAGAAGGTCCAAAGGTGAGGTAAGTCCTTGGGCTGATTATGGTGTCTGAAATTGGTGTCTCCCTTCCTTCAAATGGTTTGCTTTGGGACATCTCAGGTAGTAATGATTATAGCCTGCTCTGTTTCCCATGATGTATGATAAATTTTTTACTTTTTTTTCTACATACTTTCCTGTAAAATCTATTTCTTGGGGTACATCATGGTACACAGAGGTCCCGTCCCTCTTTCTGGTATTCATTCATATTCATATTTACTCACTAAACTGAGGTTCTTCCTGTTTAGGAGGGGTTATATAGGGGATGACTTCCTGTCTGTTTTGGTCTGCCAGTGTCCATTCACCTATAAGTGACGCATAACCCAGATAGTAATGATTTATAGCCTGCTCTGTGTCCTGTGATGTACTTAAAGACAGTGTTTCTAGATCTTTTTTTTCAGTCAATGCACCCTTTTTAAAATTCTGCACAATCTTTAGGCACCCATGTAAAAAAACTTGACAATTTTTTTTACAGTGCGTAGCAACATTTGTACATGTAGGACACTCAATATTAGAGGTGATTTATTCTTCCAAAGCAAATACACCTTTGCACACTGGTACTGACTAGTATTCTATTGTTTCTCTTTTCTCTCTTGCTCACTCGACTAGTGTGACCCCAGTGCTTAGAGAAAGGGGCAGGAAAGGGGTAAGCAAGGTTGCTGTGCAGGTGTCTGATGTCCTTCTTAACAACTGATGACATCATTGGTTATGTTGCCTTATGCTATAAAGTTGTAATGGTGCACAATGAAAACCTGTGGTTTTGTGTAACTAAAAGGCAGGCTTGATATGACTGCTGGCTTGTAATTTTTAGGCAATTTTTAAGCATTTTGTCAAGGGACCCCTGAAGAAAACGACTGCTCCAAGTAATGGATTTTACAAGTACTGTAAGTATGTAGGAAAAAAAACTTTTAGCTTGTGATAGTGCTCTTGCCAGTTTGGGATCACTGAAAAGGCCAGAGATTGTGAAAATTTCCCTGATACACTACACTTCTTACTTCAACCTCTTCTAGATGGAAATTGGGACTGCTGTTCCACCTACTAAGTATTTTACTGCTGCATGTAGTATTCGTATTATTATTATATTCTGGTATACACTGATATCTAGCAGCAGTTCTGTGCCACTACAACTTGTACTATGTTTTAGCATTGGTATATGCCTTCTATTTCCTTCTCCTGTTTAGAGCTAGTTGGCACAGTCTTTAGCTAGATCCTCCCTATATTTCTCATGTTCTTCAGATTTTCTTCATAGCAAACTCTAGACTGGCAAACATATGTTTCAAAAGACTGGAAAAACATTGCCTGGTATTGTACTTTGTGAAGTAAAATTGCATTGGATTTAACTTCTATGTCTTATTGATGGGTTAAGCTGTGTGTAAATTCTGCTGAAGCAGAAAGTGGCCATTCTCAGACTGACATCTATGTAGGTATGTCTTCACATAAAACAGTTGAGAGAGAATAGTAAGAAGACTATTAGACAGAATAGTAAGATTTTGAACACTTTTACACACACTGCCATTTACTGTGGAGCTGCTGTGCCTCCAAAATGTACATATACATGTTCCTGTCTGTATTCTGAGTAAGTACATGACTGCAACAGCTGTAAAATCTAAGATCTAGAAATACCACTGTTGCTACAGTCTGCTGCATTTTTTTCATGTCTGTTTGCGCTAATCAGAAGTGATTCTCTTCTACAGTTTGCAATGCTGCGCATACACTGAATTGTCGGAGTATTGAATATGTTTGTTGAACTACAAAGACTGTTGTTTCTGGGGTTATCCCTGCTGCTGAAATTGATGTGCTGTGATTATATTTATTTCCTGCTTTACACAGACTCCTAATTTTCTGCATAACCTGTCCACACACAAACATAACGGCATTTCCCACAAGAATCTACAGTGCATCCAGAAAGTATTCACAAAATGGATTAAATTAATTTTTTTCATCAACATTCTACAAACAATACCCCATAATGACAATATGAAAGAAGTTTGTTTTGAAATCTTTGCAATTTATTAAAAATAAAAAAAACGAAAAAAAAACCCCACATGTACATAAGTATTCACAGCCTTTGCTCAATACATAGTTGAAGCACTTTTAGTGCCAATTACAGCCTCAAGTCATTTTTGAGTATGATGCTACAAGCTTGGCACACCTATTTTTGGGCAATTTCTCCCATTCTTTGCAGCATTACCTCTCAAGCTCCATCAGGTTGGATTGGGAGAATCGGTGCATAGCCATTTTCAGATCTCTCCAGAGATGTTCAATCGGGTTCAAATCTGGGCTCTGGCCAGGCCACTCCAGGACATTCACAGAGTTGGCCCATAGCCTCTCCTTTATGTGGGCTGTGTGCTTAGGGTCGTTGTCCTTTTGAAAGATGAATCGTCGCCCCAGTCTAAAGTCCAGAGCGCTCTGGATCAGGTTTTCATCAAGGGTGTGTGACATTGCTGCATTCATTTTTCCTTGGATTCTGACTAGTCTCCCAGTTCCAGCCGCTGAAAAAAATCCCCACAGCATGATGCGGCCACCACCATGCTTCACTGTAGGGATAGTATTGGACAGGTGGTGAGCGGTGCCTGATTTCCTCCAGACATAATGCTTGGCATTCAGGCCAAAGAGTTCAAACTTAGTTTCATCAGACCAGAGAGTTTTGTTTCTCTTGGTCTGAAAGTCCCTCAGGAGCCTTTTGGCAAACTCCAGGTGGGCTGCCATTTGCCTTATACTCAGGAGTGGCTTCCGTCTGGCCACTCTACCATACAGGCCTGATTGGTGGAGTGCTGCAGAGATGGTTGTTGTTCTGGAAGGTTCTCCTCTCTCCACAGAGAAATGCTGGAGCTCTTTCATACTGACCATCGGGTGTTTGGTTACCTCCCTGGCTTAGGCCCTTCTCCCGCGATCACTCAGTTTGGCCGGGCGATCTGCTCTAGGAAGATTCTCGGTGGTTCCAAACTTCTTCCATTTACGGATGATGGAGGCCACTGTGCTCATTGAGACCGTTTTCTGTACCCTTCCCCAAACCTGTGCCTTGATGCAATCCTGTCTGAGGTCTACAGACAATTCCTTGGACTTCATGGCTTGGTTTGTGCTCTGACATGCACTGTTAACTGTGGGACCTTATATAGACTGGTTTATGCCTTTCCTAATCATGTTCAATCAACTGAATTTCCCACAGGTGGACTCCAATCAAGTTGTGGAAACATCTCAAGGATGATCAGTGGGAACAGGATGCACCAGAGCTTAATTTTGAGTTTTATTTTTAATAAATTGCAAAGATTTCAAAACGAACTCATTTCACATTGTCATTATGGGGTATTTGTAGAATGTTGAGGAAAAAAATGAATTGAATCCATTTTGGAAAAAGGCTGTAACAATAAAATGTGGCAAAAGTTAAGCACTGTGAATACTTTCTGGATGCACTGTATACATTTGTTACAATTGGAGAGTAAGCAACCTTCTCTTCTCTAAAATGAAACTAATTTGCAACAAACAGAGACTCTTGCTAGACCCAAACATGCAGTTAAAACTTTCCTAAGGGTTTTGAAGTTTAAAGGTATAGAAAAACATGAAGGTTATAAAAAAAAACAAACCAAAAAACACAGCAGAAATGATATGTGGCATCCGACTGTGCCACGCTTGACTACTGCTGATGAAACCTCTAATGATACAGAGCAACTAAGCAGTGTGCTTGAAAAGCTAGAAAAAGAATTAAAAAACTATAACAGGCTGTCTGGAAAAATAGTCTCTTCTATTGTTTATTAATACTGAGAAGTCTATTCCAGAGCCAAATAGCTTTATTGTGCTTAACCAACAAATCCAGATCATAATTGCATGAAACCACATCTCATTGCTCTACATCTAGATCCCAGAAGAGCTAATACAGAGGTTACCAAGGTACAGGGTGCCTTTACAGAAAAGAAAGCAGAGATAGAGGCAGAAGCTTCTCATAATGGAGGCAAAAGCTGCCCCCCAAGGAAGCAAAGATGGAGGCAGAAGCTGCCTGCAAGAAAGCATTGCAAAGTCTTAAAATGATCCAAGTTTAGGCTGCCTAAAAAAACAAGCAGAAAATGTCAGATATGTAGAAGGCAGGTTCTTCTACTTGCTATCCATTAGATGCAGCTCTTACTTGATTTATTTTACTATTTATTTTTATGTTTAGGTCTGATCTACAGTGCTCCAGTGCTATATACTATTTTATGATCTGTTATGTAGAAGGCTACTACTAAATTCCAAATATTCCTATAGGTTTTTATGTTTGATTATAAGCTAATTATATGGACTATGATGATAAAGTTCCACCTTTTCTCATAAAGAGGTTATAAAGCCAATTTTTTAATACTAAAATAAAAAGATGTTACACTTACCTGCTCTTCGCAAGGGTATTGCAGAGAGCAGCCCCAAACTCAGTCCCCAGCCCCCAGCCATTACTCTCCACTCCACCTCATCTCCGTATGCCACCATAGGCGGCTGCTTCCTATGAGGACACACATGCGGCCAAGTCCCGAGCTGGACTGTGTGCATCTATAGACACAGTGTCTGAATCAATCAAAATCGAAGTGGGCACAGTGCTGAATCAATGTAAGACTTAGGTTCGTATTTAGAGAAAGAGGAGTAACAGCAACTGGAAGATTTTATACCTTAATGCAGTGGTCTCCAAACTGCGGCTCTTTGCTTGCTTTTATCTGGCTTTTAGGGCATTATTCCCCCCACCATCAGCAACAGTGGGGCATAGTTTCTGCTACTGACATAAACAATGGGACACTATTCCTTCCACTGACACCAATAATGGGGCACTATTCCTCCCACTGACACCAATGATGGGACACTGTTCCTCCCATTGATACGGCACTATATCTCCCGTTAATAACAATGGTGAGGCATTGTTTACTCTCACTGATGCAAGGACATTTTCTTCTTCCACTGGCCACAATCCGGCCCCCTTAAAGTCTGAAGGAGGGTAAACTGGCCCTTCGTTTAGAAAGTTTGGAGACCCCTGCCTTAATGCATAGAATTCATTAAGGTTAAAAACCTTTTGACTTTAGACTTTTGATTTTAAGGCATACTAAACTAGCTTGGTAAATGCTTCTTGAACTTTAAGGCATCAGGCAATAATCAGATTCGCAAGGATTACTCTTGTGGTCTTTTTACACATTTTCTAAGGTTTACCAGATTGATGCTCAGGCCTTTTCAGATTCCAGCTTCAGGCATAAGGTCCTTCAGGCATCGCTTGGGGCTGCAGACTGCCCCCAGTTTTATGTTTGTTGGCCTTTTAGTGTTTTATTTGCTGTGTTGCCCACCCCTCAGTTGGACTGCTTTTGGATGTTACAATTGTATCAGATTTAACTGAATTATATGTCCTTTAATGAACGATGAAGAAAACAGGATTTGTGTACTTCTATTCCGAAGTACTGCTTTTCTACAAAACCAAAGCATGCTTGAAAGTGAGAGGGTTTACACCTGGCTGGCCAATGGGTTTTTTGTTTGCTGTTGTCCACGTCCTCCTGTATTTGGCAGTATTACCTAATTGTCTCAGATTTACAGACTCCTGTGTCTCTTAAAGTGATTCTAAAGGCTTTTCTTTTTTTAAATCACAAACATGTCTATACTTACCTGCTTGTGCAGTGGTTTTACATGGAGCAGCCAGGATCCTCCTCTTCTCGGGTCCCCGCTGGTGCTGCTGGCCCCCTCCCTCCTGTTGGGCGCCCCCACAGCAGCTTGCTACGGGAGAACCTGCTGCTCCGTGTATCCATGCACATATGGCCCCGGTCCCTCTCTCTTCTCATTGGCTCACTGGCTGTGATTGACAGCAGTGGGAGCCCATGGCTCCTGCTTCTGTCTCAGCCAATGAGGAGAGGGATTTCTGGAACAGCCAAGACTCCAGTGCACATCTCTGGATCGACAGGAGGTTTAGGTGAGTATTGGGGTGGGGGATGCTGCACAGAAAAGGTTTTGTACCTTCATGCATAGAATGGATGAAGGTAAAAAAACTTCATCCTTTTAGAACCACTTTACTAACTTCAAGTAACAGATTTTACATTAAAGTTTTTCTAAAGTCAAAAGTGTTTTTTTTTTTTATTAAAATATTAAACATGTTATACTCACCTGCTCTGTGTAGTGGTCTCTTCTCTGGTCCCTTGGTGGTGATCTTGGCTTCTTCTTTTCTTCGTGTATCCCAATAGCAAGCAGTTTTCTATGGGGGCACACAGTGTCTGCTCACTACCGAGCTATGTGTCTATAGGGCTGTGCTCTATAGACACAGACAGTAGGACTTGTAGCCCCACCCCCACTTCCTCCTCACTGCATTTGATTGACAGCCAATGGCTCCTTCTACTGTTTGAATCCCTGTATGCAGAGGTAGAGAGGTGAGAAGAGATGCAGCCATGCTCAGCGCTGGATCTATTCTCCCCTCTTTTTTCCCAGGGAAGGGGGAGGACAGAGGAATGGAAAATGTTTTTTACCTTAATGCAAGGAATGTATTAAGGTACAAAAAACATTTTTTTCTTTAGTATCACTTTAGGTACAAAAATCCAGTAGGGTGAGGAAAGGCTGTAACTGATTTTTTTTTTTTTTTTTTTAAATCTTTGCCTTTCTACAGTATATCAGTTATGTGCGCACACACCCCCACCCCCCTATACTTTTTGTATGGGGTCACGGGTACAGGAAGTGTGGGAAACTTTTTCTCACAGGCAGCTTTAACAATTTGAAAGGTTCTAGCTTTTATCCACAATTTAGGCTAGAGTTGGGCTTTAAGTTATTTATTTGTACATAAATGTGAACAGCCTCTACAGATTGTGATGCATAAGGTTGTATAGTTTTTTTAATTATTTAAAATCTAGAAACAAGATGGTTTGGTTGAAACATGAACTACAACATGTCCTAATTACTAATTAGTTATCATATATTGGACAGTACTCAAGAAATGATCTAAGGGGATAGAGTTGATTATTTTAATAAGCTTGTATTTGGAAACAGATGGATTGTGTACTTTTTTACATCTAAAATCCCTTTGGTGAGGTCCACTCTGTTGTACGTTTTGTATACAAAGTCTGCATCTGTTTTGTTCTGTTAAAGACTTGTCAGTCATAAGGCCCTGGCTACAGCATTAACCCTTTGACTGTCAAGGATGTGTCCTACATTTCATGTGTTTTACCTCAGCATCTTTGGGAGAATCCCTGATGAAGACACATGTTGTGACGTAACGCATGGGGCGGGCAGATGACGTAAAGCTCCACAAACGAAAGTTTGTGAGCTGCCATCTTGTGAGTGACCAGGGAAGCTTGTTTTTTAAGGGAACAGAAGGCCTTTTTACTGTAGTGGGCACTTTTTATGTGAGTAATAAAAAAATATATATATATATATATATTTATTAATAAATATTGGTGGATACAGTTGATGCACTATATTGGCAGTTTTTGTCTAAAATTTGGAGGCTATATCATGTATGGTTCAAGAGGATGGATATGGTTTAAAGTATACTGGGGATTGGACGCTGGAGAGTGCAGGAGGTGACACCTACCCAGGTTAAAGGGGCCAAGGAGTATACTAAACATGAAGGAAGAATCCTAGCCAGGGATGGGGTTACCATGACTATGTAATTGTAGCATCCATTCATGCCCTGAAAAGCCCATGAAGTCCCAGGTGTATGATATGTTCCACCTTACAAACAAATTGTTGCAACTGGAGTCTGTGACTGTGACATCAGAGCCTTGCCTGTTAAGCTACAGTGGCACATACAGACCCAAGAGCTGTCCCTTGTGGAGCGACATATTGCTACTGAGGACAATATCCACAATCTGCCTTTCAAATGGGTTACCTCTGAAAAGAGTAAAACACCACCCTCAGGTAAAACCGGCTTTTAAAGACTAAGTTTTATTTAAATAAAAATAATAATAAAAATCGGCACAAAGGATATTACTTGCCTTTAGTGTGGTGTGTCCCTTCTGCTGCTCTGTCTTGCTTTAGCAGAAATTTTCCCCCTTCAGTGCCCTTTTTCCCCTCTGCCCATGCTGTCATAATCTTCCAGTGGAGTGGAAATTTAATAGAACCGAGGGAGCTTTGACAAGCACTCACTTGCCCACACTTTTTGCCCACCTCTTCCTTTCAGAGAAGCTGGTACTCGGGCGGGCTGACCATTTGGAAACTCGGGCACTGCCCGAGGGCCTGGGGTCAGTAGGGGGCCCCATGAGATGCCCCTGGTACCTTTTTCATAGGTTTTTTTGAGTTTGGGCAAGGACACGGGCCCCATGATCCCCCTATTGCCGGGGGCCCCATGAGTTGTCAGTCTGCATCTGCTGGTACTACTGCTTCTATGAATGAAATGGCATCTATAAATGGAGAGGGTGGACCATAAATGTATTTGAAGAACTGGTCCTCTTAAAATTCTGTGTTTTTATCTTTCCAGTATGTGCTTGTTTCTACAGTTTACATTAAATGAAATCATACTATGGTCACTGCTAAACCGATGTTCATTCATATAAACAGTAGTAATAAGCTCTGCATTGTTTAAAATTACTAAGTCCAGCAGAGAACCATTTTTAATTGGAGTTTTTATAAACTGTATCATAAAATTATCTTGTAATAGATTTAAGAATCTCTGCTCTTGCACTGTTCCAGAAGTACCATTTTAGGGCAGTTTAAAATTTCATAATATTAATGCTGTCCCAGCCCTTTCTATCTGTGCAAGGAGCTGCATCTGCACCTCCTCATTACCACTGGGTGGCCTGTAGCAAATGCCAATAATTAACCTTGAGGTACGCGCACCCATATGCAATTCCACGCATCATGCCTCAGCACCATCACATTCTCCAACAACAAGGTAGTCTTTCACAATCGCTTTTAGATCACTTCTCACATAGCAACAGATACCACCATCTTTTTACTTTACCCTATCTCTTTGAAAGAGCGCATACTGTAGCTGGGAATATTATAAGCCAGGTCATATGATGAAATGATGCCAATATTCAGCAATACCAATTAATAGCTCTCTTAAGGCTCCAAAGATTCCAACTCTCCTATTTTGCTTGTCAGACTTCTGACATTGGGGAAAAAACACTTTTATCCATTGTTGCTAATTAGGTGTGTTAGGGAACTGCACAAACATTTAATTCTCTCTGGCCAGCTTCTAGTGTGACTGAATAAGTGAAAAACTATTTACCTGCATAGGCTTATCATACCATCGATTTCCTCCATTTTTGTTGTAACCTCCACCATGCAGAAGTTGAAGAGCTCTGTTGGCATCATTCAGCTCTACACCTGTCGGTGCATCTAGACACACTAGACACATACATCTTTCAATCATATCTAGAGAGTCACGGTTTGTAGAGTCTGTAAAAATGTAGGCAAAAATATAGAGCATTACAAATGCATCAGCGTATGATGTCAACAATTACTGCAAACAAAATATTAGTGCACATTTTTAGGGATATCATTTTATTTTGACATAATATAGCTATACATGCCCCTTCCCCCAACTTCTCTGTCAAAATCAATGGCTCAACCATCAACCCATCCCCATATGCCAAGATTCTAGGTGTAATCCTGGACTCTGAACTATCTTTTTGGCCCCACAACCAATCACTGTCCAGAGCTTGCCTCCTCAACCTCTGTAAAATCTCGCTCCTCCCTTACAAATGATACCACAAAGCTTCTAACTCAGTACCTGGTCATCTCTCGCCTTGACTACTGCAACTCCCGCTTCGCTGGCTTACCTTTACATAAGCTATCCCCCCTCCAGTCCATCATGAATTCTGCTGCCACCTTACCAACCGTTTAGTGTCTGCCACCCCTCTCTGACAGTCCTTCCACTGACTTCTGCTCACCCAACAAATTTAAATTCAAGATACTTACAACAACTTATAAAGCCTTTCACAACTCAGCCCCCAGCTACATCACTAACCTCATCTCAAAATACTGACCAAATAATTCTCTTTGTTCCTCTCAAGACCTCCTGCTGTCTAGCTCCCATCCTCTAGAACTCCCTTCCCCAATGTGATCGACTGTCTCCGACTCTATCCACTTTTATACCATCCCTAAACTCATCTCTTCAGAGAGGCCTATCCTGCCCCCACCTAGCAACTGTATATGTATTTTCTCCATCAGCCCATCTCACACAGTAATTACCTTTTTGTATTAATTGACACTCCCTCTTAGAGTGTAAGCTCTAATGAGTAGGGCCCTCTGATCCCTCCTGTATTCATTTGTATTATAATTGTCATCAGCGCTGGGCTGAGCACTTCCAATCTGTACTGAACTGCCTATCTTCCATCAACAACGAGGCGATCGACAGAATGCCCCTGGTGGATATCAACCACAGCCTGGATGCCCCACCAATAAAGAATGAAACCCTACAGGCTATCAGCCAGCTGTCCAGTGGCAAGGCCCCTGGATCTGATGCGATCCTAGCTGAAGTTTATAAGGATGGTGGTGCAGTGCTTGTCGACAAACTCACTCTGCTGTTCCAGTCCTTCTGGAATCCAGGATCCATTCCTCAGGAATTGAAAGATGTGTCAATTGTATACCTCTACAAGAGGAAAGGGAATAGACAAGTCTGCGATAATCATAGAGGAATATCACTGCTTTCCATCGCAGGCAAGATTCTTGCACGAATGTTGCTGAACTGCCTGACTGACCACCTTGAACAATGTTTATTACCCGAGACACAGTGCGGTTTCTGCAAAGAGCGTGGCACTGAGGACGTGATCTTTTCAGCCCGACAGCTAAAAGAGAAGCGTCAAGAGCAGAACTGTGAATTGTACACCACCTTCGTGGATCTCACCAAGGCTTTTGACACTCAGTCACGAAGGTCTGTGGGGCATCATGCCAAAGTTTGGATGCCCTGACAGATTCATCTTAATGGTACGTCAGTTCCACGACAGCTTGATGGCTTGTGTTTTGAACAATGGAGAAGCTTCAGAGGCCTTTCCCATTACAAACTGTGTCAAGCAAGGTTGCGTGTTGTCACCGACACTGTTCAGCATAATGTTTTCAGCCATGCTGTCAGACGCCTTCCAGAACAGTTCCTTGGGAGTTAGCCTGAGATACAGGACCGATGGGAAACTGTTCAACCTGAGAAGACTCCAGGCTGTCACCAAGGTAAAGGAGACTGTGCTATGAGACCTCCTTCTTGCTGATGACTGTGCCCTGAATGCTGGATCAGAGCAGGAAATGCAAGCCAGTGTGCACAAATTCGCAGAAGCATGCAACAACTTTGGCCTCCTCATCAACACAAAGAAGACCAAAGTGATGCATCAGCTAGCTCTGAAAGCCCAACACCAAGAGCCCACCATCACAGTGAAGGGACAAAAGCTGCAAGCAGTGGACCAATTTACATACCTTGGCAGCACCCTATCCCAAGCAGTGACAATTGACATCGAGCTCACCTGCAGAATCGCCAGGGCAAGCTGTGCATTTGGAAAACTACTGACCAACGTGTGGGACCGCTGTGGAACAAGCCTTGCCACAAAGCTCAAAGTCTGCTGAGCAGTAGTGCTAACTAACCTGATGTATGCCAGTGAGACTTAGACTTTATACATGAGGCATACTAGGCAATTGAACCACTTCCACATGATCTGCCTCTGCAGACTTCTGCGAATCTGTTGGCAGGACAAGGTGCAAGACACAGATGTCCTCTCCAGAGCAGGCCTGCCATCAGCTCACACCCTGCTCATGAAAGCACAGATGCTGGGCAGGCCATGTTGCAAGGATGCCAGACCACTGCATCCCTAAACAGCTCCTCTGAGGAGCTGTCTCAAGGAAAACTATTGCATGGGGAAGTGATACAAAGACACATTGAAAGGCTCCTTCAAGTCCCTGGATCAATATCACCTCCTGGGAAACCCTGGCACAAGATCGATCGACATGGCGCATGTTGATCCACCAAGGCTGCCAGACATTTGAGGAGAGAAGAACAACCACAGTGCAAGAGAAGCGAGCACTCCGCAAAGCCAGAGCTGCAAATGCTGCAACAGTGGTGCCCACATATGTCTGCCTAAGATGTGGCAGAACATTTCGTGCCTGTATAGGCCTTATCAGCCACCTACAGACACACTGTGGACAGCCCACTATCTGTTAGATGCCAGGGTCCACTTCGAGGACGATGGTCGAGCATCATCATTATTATGATTGTATGGTCTGCCTTTATTTTGTAAAGCGCTGAGTAAACTGTTGATGCTATTTAAATCCTGTATAATAATAATCTTAATCTATGTACTTGAAAAAAGTTAAGAGTCAAATCTCTACTATATGAGCTGATTGAGCCCTGGGTGTGAAAAATTATATTTATAATTTTTATAAGGTATTCGTAGAGAGAGAGAGCGACCGCTTTGCCCCCACACAGAGAGAGAGAGCGACCGACCGCTTTGCCCCCACACAGAGAGAGAGAGAGCGACCGCTTTGCCCCCACACAGAGAGAGAGAGCGGCCGCTTTGCCCCCGCAGAGAAAGAGACACCGCTTTGCCCCCGCAGAGAGAGAGACCGCTTTGCTCCCGCAGAGAGAGAGAGACCGCTTTGCCCCCGCAGAGAGAGAGAGAGAGACCGCTTTGCCCCCACAGAGAGAGAGAGAGACCGCTTTGCCCCCGCAGAGAGAGAGAGACCGCTTTGCCCCCGCAGACAGAGAGAGAGACCGCTTTGGCCCCACGGAGAGACCACTTTGCCCCCCAAGAGCGAGAGACCACTTTGCACCCACAGAAAAACTGCTTTGCCCCCCCCAGAGAGAGAGGGGGAGACCGCTTTGCCCGCACAGAGAGAGAGACCGCTTTGGCACCACAGAGAGAGACACCGCTTTGGCATCCACAGAGAGAGAGAGACCGCTTTGGTATCCACAGAGAGAGAGAAAGACCTCTTTGGGCCCCACAGAAAGAGAGACTGCTTTGCCTCCATAGCAAGAGAGCCCCTCAGTCAGCCTGCAGTGCCCAGCAAACAGAACAGGAGGGCAAGAAATTAGAATGGACAGAGGCACACTTGAAATTGACCATCACAGTGACCCAGTCTGTCAGCAGTGTGCAGCTGCACAGATGATGGCACACCACCTCACGACATGTCCCCTCTGCTCCTCCAGTCACAGTGACAATCTCTCTACAGTCTCAATTAGAGATGAGCGAATTTCTCAAAAATTCGATTCGGCTGATTCGGCGAATTCCAGTGTGAAATTCGATTCGATGCGAATTTCTTCACTACGAAGATGACTTATAAAAAGGGTTTCTAGGCTTCAGAGAGCCTTTAAATTAGTGCAGAACACTGTACCTTTAATTTAAATGCCCTTGGAGATGAGGAAAGAGAAGGAGAAGGAGAAGGAGAAGGATGAGAAGAAGGAGAAGGATGAGAAGAAGGAGAAGGAGAAGGATGAGAAGAAGGAGAAGGAGAAGGATGAGAAGAAGGAGAAGGAGAAGGATGAGAAGAAGGAGAAGGAGAAGGAGAAGAAGGATGAGAAGAAGGAGAAGGAGAAGGATGAGAAGAAGGAGAAGGATGAGAAGAAAGAAAAGGATGAGAAGGAGAAGGATGAGAAGAAGGAGAAGGAGAAGGATGAGAAGAAGGAGAAGGATGAGAAGAAGGATGAGAAGAAGGAGAAGGATGAGAAGAAGGATGAGAAGAAGGATGAGAAGAAGGATGAGAAGAAGGAGAAGGATGAGAAGAAGGAGAAGGAGAAGGATGAGAAGGAGAAGGATGAGAAGAAGGAGAAGGATGAGAAGAAGGAGAAGGAGAAGGATGAGAAGAAGGAGAAGGATGAGAAGAAGGAGAAGGATGAGAAGAAGGATGAGAAGAAGGAGAAGGATGAGAAGAAGGAGAAGGACGAGAAGAAGGATGAGAAGAAGGAGAAGGATGAGAAGAAGGAGAAGGATGAGAAGAAGAAGGATGAGAAGAAGGAGAAGGATGAGAAGAAGGATGAGAAGAAGGAGAAGGATGAGAAGAAGGAGAAGGATGAGAAGGAGAAGGATGAGAAGACGGAGAAGGAGAAGCAGAAGGAGAAGGATGAGAAGAAGGAAAAGGAGAAGGATGAGAAGATGGAGAAGGAGAAGGATGAGAAGATGGAGAAGGAGAAGGATGAGAAGAAGGAGAAGGAGAAGGATGAGAAGAAGGAGAAGGAGAAGGATGAGAAGAAGGAGAAGGAGAAGGATGAGAAGAAGGAGAAGGAGAAGGATGAGGAGAAGGAGAAGGATAAGAAGAAGGAGAAGGATGAGAAGAAGGAGAAGGAGAAGGATGAGAAGAAGGAGAAGGATGAGGAGAAGGAGAAGGATGAGAAGAAGGAGAAGGATGAGAAGAAGGAGAAGGAGAAGGATGAGAAGAAGGAGAAGGATGAGAAGAAGGAGAAGGAGAAGGATGAGAAGATGGAGAAGGAGAAGGATGAGAAGAAGGAGAAGGAGAAGGATGAGAAGAAGGAGAAGGAGAAGGATGAGAAGAAGGAGAAGGATGAGGAGAAGGATGAGAAGAAGGAGAAGGATGAGAAGAAGGAGAAGGATGAGAAGAAGGAGAAGGATGAGAAGAAGGAGAAGGATGAGAAGAAGGAGAAGGAGAAGGATGAGAAGAAGGAGAAGGATGAGAAGAAGGAGAAGGATGAGAAGAAGGAGAAGGAGAAGGAGAAGGAGAAGCAGAAGGAGAAGGATGAGAAGAAGGAAAAGGAGAAGGATGAGAAGATGGAGAAGGAGAAGGATGAGAAGAAGGAGAAGGAGAAGGATGAGAAGAAGGAGAAGGAGAAGGATGAGAAGAAGGAGAAGGATGAGAAGAAGGAGAAGGATGAGAAGAAGGAGAAGGATGAGAAGAAGGAGAAGGAGAAGGATGAGAAGAAGGAGAAGGAGAAGGATGAGAAGAAGGAGAAGGAGAAGGATGAGAAGAAGGAGAAGGATGAGAAGAAGGAGAAGGAGAAGGATGAGAAGAAGGAGAAGGAGAAGGATGAGAAGAAGGAGAAGGATGAGAAGAAGAAGGATGAGAAGAAGGATGAGAAGAAGGATGAGAAGAAGGATGAGAAGAAGGAGAAGGATGAGAAGAAGGACAGTTCTGTGACAGTTTCTGTCTATTTCTGACAGTTCTGGGACATTCACTCCATACAGCTGTTTCAACCGCTGTATGGAGGGAATGTCATGGAACTGTCAGAAATAGACTATTAATGACAGTTCTGGGACTGTCCTTCCATGCAGCGGTTGAAACATTGTATGTATTTGTTTCCATAAATGGATCCATTTATGGAAACAAATACATACAATGTTTCAACCGCTGTATGGAAGGACAGTCCCAGAACTGTCATTAATAGTCTATTTCTGACAGTTCTATGACATTCCCTCCATACAGCGGTTGAAACAGCTGTATGGAGTGAATGTCCCACAACTGTCAGAAATAGACTATTTATGACAGTTCTGGGACTGTCCTTCCATACAGCGGTTGAAACATTGTATCTATTTTTTTCCATAAATGACATTCTGCAAATACACTTAGAGGAGCGCTGCAGATACACTTTTTGCCGCCGGCTTGGAATTAATCTTATTTTCATCCTACTTCTTCTTCTTCATCCTCATCCTCATAAGAAGAAAAAGAAGAAGTAGGATGAAAATAAGAATAATTCCAAGCCGGCAAAAAGTGTATCTGCAGCGCTCCTCTAAGTGTATCTGCAGAATGTCATTTATGGAAAAAAATAGATACAATGTTTCAACCGCTGTATGGAGTGAATGTCCCAGAACTGTCATAAATAGTCTATTTCTGACAGTTCTGGGACATTCACTCCATACAGCTGTTTCAACCGCTGTATGGAGGGAATGTCATGGAACTGTCAGAAATAGACTATTAATGACAGTTCTGGGACTGTCCTTCCATACAGCGGTTGAAACATTGTATGTATTTGTTTCCATAAATGGATCCATTTATGGAAACAAATACATACAATGTTTCAACCGCTGTATGGAAGGACAGTCCCAGAACTGTCATTAATAGTCTATTTCTGACAGTTCTATGACATTCCCTCCATACAGCGGTTGAAACAGCTGTATGGAGTGAATGTCCCACAACTGTCAGAAATAGACTATTTATGACAGTTCTGGGACTGTCCTTCCATACAGCGGTTGAAACATTGTATGTATTTGTTTCCATAAATGGATCCATTTATGGAAACAAATACATACAATGTTTCAACCGCTGTATGGAAGGACAGTCCCAGAACTGTCATTAATAGTCTATTTCTGACAGTTCCATGACATTCCCTCCATACAGCGGTTGAAACAGCTGTATGGAGTGATTGTCCCAGAACTGTCAGAAATAGTCTATTTCTGACAGTTCTGGGACATTCACTCCATACAGCTGTTTCAACCGCTGTATGGAGGGAATGTCATGGAACTGTCAGAAATAGACTATTAATGACAGTTCTGGGACTGTCCTTCCATACAGCGGTTGAAACATTGTATGTATTTGTTTCCATAAATGGATCCATTTATGGAAACAAATACATACAATGTTTCAACCGCTGTATGGAAACAAATACATACAATGTTTCAACCGCTGTATGGAAGGACAGTCCCAGAACTGTCATTAATAGTCTATTTCTGACAGTTCTATGACATTCCCTCCATACAGCGGTTGAAACAGCTGTATGGAGTGAATGTCCCACAACTGTCAGAAATAGACTATTTATGACAGTTCTGGGACTGTCCTTCCATACAGCGGTTGAAACATTGTATCTATTTTTTTCCATAAATGACATTCTGCAAATACACTTAGAGGAGCGCTGCAGATACACTTTTTGCCGGCTTGGAATTAATCTTATTTTCATCCTACTTCTTCTTCTTCATCCTCATCCTCATAAGAAGAAAAAGAAGAAGTAGGATGAAAATAAGAATAATTCCAAGCCGGCAAAAAGTGTATCTGCAGCGCTCCTCTAAGTGTATCTGCAGAATGTCATTTATGGAAAAAAATAGATACAATGTTTCAACCGCTGTATGGAGTGAATGTCCCAGAACTGTCATAAATAGTCTATTTCTGACAGTTGTGGGACATTCACTCCATACAGCTGTTTCAACCGCTGTATGGAGGGAATGTCATAGAACTGTCAGAAATAGACTATTAATGACAGTTCTGGGACTGTCCTTCCATACAGCAGTTGAAACATTGTATCTATTTGTTTCCATAAATGGATCCATTTATGGAAACAAATAGATACAATGTTTCAACCGCTGTATGGAAGGACAGTCCCAGAACTGTCATTAATAGTCTATTTCTGACAGTTCTATGACATTCCCTCCATACAGCGGTTGAAACAGCTGTATGGAGTGAATGTCCCAGAACTGTCAGAAATAGACTATTTATGACAGTTCTGGGACATTCCCTCCATACAGCGGTTTCCGGCAAAAAGTGTATGTGCAGAGTTCCTCTATTCTGCAGATACACTTAGAGGAGCTCTGCAGATACACTTAGAGGAGCTCTGCACATACACTTTTTGCCGGCTTGGAATTATTCTTATTTTCATCCTACTTCTTCTTCTTCTTCTTCTTCTTCTTCATCCTCATCCTCTTCTTCTTCTTCTGAGGATGAGGATGAGGATGAAGAAGAAGAAGAAGAAGTAGGATGAAAATAAGATTAATTCCAAGCCGGCAAAAAGTGTATGTGCAGAGCTCCTCTAAGTGTATCTGCAGAGCTCCTCTAAGTGTATCTGCAGAATAGAGGAACTCTGCACATACACTTTTTGCCGGCTTGCAATTATTCTTATTTTCATCCTACTTCTTCTTCTTCTTCTTCTTCTTCTTCTTCATCCTCTTCTTCTTCTTCTGAAGATGAGGATAAAGAAGAAGAAGAAGAAGAAGAAGTAGGATGAAAATAAGATTAATTCCAAACAGGCAAAAAGTGTATGTGCAGAGCTCCTCTAAGTGTATCTGCAGAATAGAGGAACTCTGCACATACACTTTTTGCCGGCTTGGAATTATTCTTATTTTCATCCTACTGCTTCTTCTTCTTCTTCATCCTCATCCTCATCCTCAGAAGAAGAGGATGAGGATGAGGATGAAGAAGAAGAAGAAGAAGAAGAAGTAGGATGAAAAGAAGAATAATTCCAAGCCGGCAAAAAGTGTATGTGCAGAGTTCCTCTATTTCTGACAGTTCTCTCACAGCTTCTTCACATGTACAGCGGTTGAAACATCTGTATCCTAAATGGAAACTAATAGATACAAATTGTATGTATTAGTTTCCATTTAGGATACAGATGTTTCAACCGCTGTACATGTGAAGAAGCTGTGAGAGAACTGTCAGAAATAGAGGAACTCTGCACATACACTTTTTGCCGGCTTGGAATTATTATTCTTTTCATCCTACTTCTTCTTCTTCTTCTTCATCCTCATCCTCTTCTTCTGAGGATGAAGATGAAGAAGAAGAAGAAGTAGGATGAAAAGAAGAATAATTCCAAGCCGGCAAAAAGTGTATGTGCAGAGTTCCTCTATTTCTGACAGTTCTCTCACAGCTTCTTCACATGAACAGTGGTTGAAACATCTGTATCCTAAATGTAAACTAATAGATACAATGTTTCAACCGCTAAACATGTGTTCCTTCTGTCAGAGAACTGTCAGAAATAGCGGAGCTCACTGCAGGGACACTTTTGCCGGCTGATCGGGAAATGTTCGATTCGCGCACCCGAAGTAGGCAAAATTTCGGTTTCGCCGCGAATCGAATATTTCCTGAAATTCGACTCGAATTCCGGTTCGCCTGGTTCGATTCGCTCATCTCTAGTCTCAATACTAGGGTCCCTTCAGTCTAGTCTAAACAGTCTGCCCGTCCCGCTCCTAGGTTGCCCTGCTCCCATCCTAGACACGAGACTCTGCTTGGCTCCCTTGCGTTTTTTATAGCAGATGGCGGTGGCTGTGGGAAATGCACCATGACATCATGTTCAGGCACTGCCCGAACATCCAGAACTGTTGTAGCAGGCACTCAGATGAACTCAGCCGACTCCAGAACTGCACATGTGCTGAGCTGAGCTTCATAGGCATATTTTTTACTGTCAACCTCTTCCCGTCATGGACATTTACAGGCAGGCAAAAGAACATGTGGTCCATCAAGTCTTCTTTCCTTGTTTTGTTTGTAATTTACGTTTACAGTTCCAGGATTTTTTTTTTTATATATTAAATCCATCCAAATGTTTTTTTCATTTAGACAACCTGTTTTTATTGCTACCCTTCATCACAATTACAGCTCTGCAATCCGGAATGATCACGCTCCCTAGGCATGGAGTATGTTGCTGATTGCAGAGCTGTAGTTGTGACTAAGGCAGAAGGCATGTCACACCACTGATGACAGACCACTACTATCACGTATAATACAGCAAACTGTTGGGGCACAAGGTTGTCTACTGGGTCTGAATGACAAAAATACATTACGTAAGACATTTTGCAACAAATTAACATTAGCTATTTTGCTTAAAATGGACCTTTAACCTCCCCCCCCCTTTACCCCTCTTCCCCCAAAATACAAAAATCCATGGTGTATGCAAGTCTGCATGCACATCCCTAAACATCATAAGTCATTTGTACATTCAAAAATTTTTTGATATCTTACAATTTTTTTGTCACCCACATCCTGGTTTTCAATAGGCACTGGTGATGTAGCCAGGGCATCACTGTTGCCCCTGGCAAGGCTGTCTCACCAGTACCTTCCAGGGAGAATTTGTTAATAAACTGCAAGATTCTGTAAGGTCCTGAAATATATCAGTGAAAAAAAGCAGAGAAGAAATTGAGGATGAGATTCTGACTCAAATATTGCACAAATGTCATTCGTAGACAGGTGCAGTGAACAAGAAACAAGCCAGCACTATAAAACATGTTGCTACAGTATTTCAAAAGACCATGCAGGAAGCATAGTGTGGACAGGAGGTACCAATGCCTGAAGAGAAAAGAAAATAGAAGTTGTCTTATAAATGGCTAACCTTATTTTTCCAAAGAGATTTGAATAGTGATGAAAAAGAGGTTTCTATGATTCAAAGAGATTTAAATGGCAGTGTATACTTGAGACAAAAATGGTAGAAAAACAAACAAAAGCTTCCAACCTCTTTCAAAAAAACAAAACAAGAAAGGAAGACTTACATATAGTTACATAGTTAGTCTGGCTGAAAAAAGACAATAATCCTATACCCATAGCTGATCCAGAGGAAGGCAAAAAAACTCAGCAAAGCATGATCCAATTTGCTCCTGCAGGGGAAAAAAATCCTTCCTGATCCCCCAAAAGACAATCGGATATTCCCTGTATCAACTTTACTTATAAATGTTAGTATCCAGTTATATTCTGTGTATCTAAGAAAGAATCCAGGCCTTTTTTAAAGCAATCCACTGAGCTGGCCAGAACCAACTCTTGAGGGAGTCTATTCCACATTGTCACAGATCTCACTGTGAAGAAACCTTTCCGTGTTTGGAGATTACATTTATTTTCCTCCAGACGTAAAGAAAAAGACTTGATAGACCACATGTTCTTTTTCTGCCATTATGCTTATATATAATTGTTCACATTGGCCATTGACCTGCATTTATTAAAATGTGAAAGCAAACTGTACATATAAAATACATTTTCTCCTTATAACTAGCAGTGTTTCAGCTGAAACCGTCAGAAAAATATTTCATATTATTTTCTGTAACAGTGGTGCAGTTATTCATTTACTGCTTCATCTGTTGTTAGGTACTTACAGACTGGAATTCTTAGATCATTAGGCTAGTATGCTCAACAGATATAATATTGATCAGTTAGCAAATTCACAAGACAAATATAGTATTGATCAGTTAATAAGTCATTGCTCTAGTCCAGTTTTGCTTTGTTTTTGCATCAATCAACAAGCTTATTAATAGCATCAATTTTCTGTAAATAACTGGGTTTTTAACAAATGCTTAGAATTTTGTATTTCATATATAGTATTTTTATTTTTTTTTTGTTTACAAACGGTTTTATTGTACAAGAGTAGACTGTAAAACAACAGTACATTTTCGAATGATAGTTACAGCAAAAACAAGGCAGTTTTGAAAAGTACAATTTAGAAAAGTATATTAATGTAAGAAAAAGAAGAAAAGAGTAGGTTGCAAGTGCATGAAATACGTAGATGATAAAGGAGGTTGTATGATACATCTGTCAACAATATATGCCAGTCAACTTTCATTGGGAATGTTGTTAATCATACAATAAATGTCTATAATCCTTCCATGACTCCCATTTTTTATCAAATAAGTGCATCTTATCCAGTAGGGTATAATGAATACGTTCCATGAGCATTACAGCATCAACTCTGTGTGTAAAACAGAGGCCAAGGGTACAGAATTGGATCTCCAGTGTAAGGCAATAGACCATAAAGTGGCAATACATATAGTATGTATCAATCTCATAATAACATCAAAGACTCCCGGGATATGAGCCCCCAAGAGACAGGTCTGTAAAGACAATCGTACCCCGGTACGATTGTCTTTACAGACCTGTCTCTTGGGGGTAGTGAGGTAGCCACCTCCGATATCTTGCACCAAATCATAGATAAGGTTGGGCAATCCCAAAATATATGAACCAAAGTACCTGGGAGGCCACAGCCCTGGAAACATAAAGGGGATGTTTGTGGGAACATTACATGTAGTCTTGATTGGGTATAATACCATCTGGTTAAAACCTTAAGGGCCGTCTCACGAATAGAAAGAGATCGAGAACACTTACATATGTTGTCCACCATGGAATCCCAGTCTTCATCTGAAAAAGTGATACCACTATCCTCCTCCCATTTTTGTCTATATAGGGGGGGTGTATGAAAAAGACAGACCAACGATTGGTGATACAGATCAGAAATAAGACCCCTACTCCTAGGAGAGTCTTGGCTGATACGTTCAAAAAAGGAAATCGGAGAAGATGGTATAAGGCCAAAGTGTGAGTTAAAAAAGTGTCTAATCTGTCGGTAACGATGGTATTCATGAAGGGGAGCATCAAAAAGCATGCGCAGCATATCAAAGGTTATATAAGATCCTCCTCTTTGAATGTCAGATAATCTGATAAAGGATAGATCATACCACCAACGAAACGTTTGAGGGGAAGAAAAAGCTGCAACAAAAATAGGATCACCGAAAAATGAGACCCCTGGGGGAATAAGAGAGACAAGATTCAATTTAAATTTGTATTTGGACCAAAGTGTCAATGAATGGGTCACTACGGAGTTATAAAAAGTAAGCGATCGAGGAAAAATTTTGAACCACAAAATACCCGGTAAATAGAATGGGCGTATAGACTGAGATTCAAACTTGATCCATGGGATCTAAGAGTTAATAGTTGCCCATTGTGATAGTTGCGCAAAATGAGCCGAGAGTCCGAGGCCTCCCGTCTGTTGTGAGCGATACAAAACAGATGAAGCAAGACGTGGACGCTTATTACCCCGGATAAAATTGTTGATAGTCTGCTGAAAGTGGTCCAAAAACGTTTTCGAGACCGGAATTGGAAGTGCTCTAAAAAGATAAAGTAGTTTGGGCAAAATATTCATTTTAACCGCTGTTACTCGACCCAGGAAGGAAATGGGGTAACCGTGCCAAATCTTCAATAGAGCAGAGAGACGTGATACACCTGGTGGATAATTAGCTGCAAACATATCCGAGTATCTAGGAGTGAGATTAATACCTAAATAGGATATCCGATCCATGACCCAACGGAATGGAAAAGAACTACGGAGAGATGCACTTAGGGAATCAGGAACATTTACAGGAATAATCACTGATTTGGTAAAATTAACAGTAAGACCTGATGCTATAGCAAAATCGTTCAATACGGCATATAAATTAGGCAATGAATTAACGGGTTAGTAAGAAAAAGCATAACATCATCAGCACACATACTTATTTTGAAATGTGAGACTAATAATGGGTAGCCAGAAATATCCGGATGTGATCTGATCGCTACTGCCAAAGGTTCCAACACCAGCGCAAATAAAAGGGGTGAAAGAGGACAGCCCTGACGGGTACCTCTACCCAATGTAACAAATTCAGAATTTCAGCCAGGAAGCCTTATTCTCGTTTTAGGAGAGTCGTATAGGGCGTGTATACCAGCTACAAACTCGTCACTGAAGCCTATTTTCTGTAGCAAGGAAAACAGATAAAGCCAAAGAACACTATCAAAGGCCTTGTTTATGTCCAGACTCATCAACAGAACCTCTTTAGAATGTAAATTGGCATCTTGAATAACATTTAGAGTGAGGCGAATGTTATCAGTAATGAATCTGTCAGGAATAAAACCCGATTGATCCGGAGAGACCAAAGAGGAGATAATAGAGGCCAACCTGTCTGCCAAAATACGGCTAAATATTTTCAGATCGTTATTCATTACTGAGATTGGTCTATAGTTTTGTGGTAAACTGTGGTCTTTCTGTGGTTTGGGTATTAAAGACATATTAGCCAATAACATCTCCTCAGAGAACTTACCCCCCTGCAAAACCTCATTAAATAAAGTTATCAAATAGGGAGCCAACGTAGAGGCAAAATATTTATAATAACTAGCGGTGAATCCGTCAGGACCCGGTGCAGTAGATCTTTTTAGCGCGCTAATCACACGGGTTATTTCCTCCAGAGTACAGGGGGCATTAAGAGAGGCAATCTGAGAAGGTATAAGAGTAGGAAGGGGTATAGAATCCAACCATAAGTTGGATGGCGGGACGGAATCCAACTGTGGAGTTAGTGCATAACTTATAAATATGTGGGGGGTGTATAGAGTGGTTCAATTTCCTTGCAAACATAGTGGACACTGAGTTGCTATGTAACAAGAACGAGGCCTTCGACCAGCGAAGAGCTTTTTCAGTCTTTTGGGAAAGCAGGGTATTCAATTCTAAACGCTTTTGGGATAACAGCTGTTTTTTAAGAAGAGATGGATGAGCAATATGACTTCTATATTCTAATTCTCGGGTAAGAAGTAAAATTTGCTGCCATCGTTTTCTATTTCTGGAGGAAGCCATAGAGATAAGGCGGCCGCGTAGGACCGCCTTATGAGCTACCCATAGTGTGGCTGGAGATATATCAGAAGTCGAGTTAGACTGAAAATATTCCTGAATAGACGTAACCACCTCTTGGTAAGAGTCAGGATCAGTAAGCATAGAGTCGTTAAGTCTCCAGGAGAAGGGAGTAGGTGCCAATCCTATAAACGTAATAGATAATGCCATAATATTGTGATCCGACCAGGAGCTCAAATGGATGCAAGCTGTCCTAGAATTGGCTAATAAAATAGGGGTACAATATAGTCTAATCTAGCATAAGAGTCATGTGGGTGAGAATAAAATGAGTAATCCCTGGCTCCTGCATTGTGCGTCCTCCAGGCATCCACCAATTGGAGGGCATCTAGTTTTTTAGTAAGGGATTTTGGGAAAGCCTGGGAGGAGTGCGAAGGGGAGCTTCGGTCCAAAAGAGGGTTCGCTACCAGGTTAAAATCACCACCCACCAATAGATGGGGGGACAAAAACCTTTCCAGAACATCAAAAAATTTAGAAAAAAGGAAGCTTGTGTCGAATTTGGTGCATAGATATTAGCAATCGTAAGTTCTCGGCCTGAAAGGGTGCCTTTAAGAATGATAAACCTACTGTCCGGATCACGATATACATGTTGAACCTCAAAGGGGAATGAATTATGTAGAAAGATTGCAACGCCTCTACTTTTAGAGGAATGTAAGATATAATACCACTGCCTATAGGATTTATGAAAATATGTTGGATGTTTTGCGGCTGCAAAATGTGTTTCCTGTAGTAAAATAATTTTAGCCCCTAGTCGCTTATATTGAAGAAAGGCTGTTTTGCGTTTGTTTGGTGAGTTGAAACCCTGGACATTATGCGAAATACATTGAATTACCATAGTATACGAAAGTTGTAACTATCAACATAAAAATACACATTGAAAAGACATCTTTTAAAATTATCTGGCTAGGCCTAGGAACCTGCATGTCTACATCAGACAGATTTACAGGCAGTAGTACCAGTCTAGGGGACATCCAGACCCCAATATGGGGGTCGTGACATCCACAAACCGGCACAAAACCAACATCATGCACTAAAGCTTTGAAAAGAGGAAAGACAAAAAACAATAGAAGTGAGGCTTTAATAGCACCTACACTTAAGAGGATAACTGAAAAACATGGATCAGGTGAGCAATGAGCCATACCTGAAAAAAACAGAAAATTCAAACAGCAGAGGGCCAAATGGGCCCAAACCCTGTCTCCGTAAAACGTGGAAAACGGAGCTGCCACCCCACAATCGGGCGGTGACACCTCTGGCCACGTCAGGTGGCAGGGTGGGGTAACGTGTTCAAGTATTTGGAAACCATTAATGAACGGGCGGTATGAATAGGGTCCGAAGCCCCTTGGTAAGTCTTGACACATCCAGATATCAATGAGAAAGCATACATAGTTCACAGAAACACAGAAATATCACAGCAGTGTCCACAAATATGCACATCCTAAAGGTGTAAAAGATTCAAACAAGCATAATCCCTGTGTCCCGGTTCTTGTCTCAGTCATAATAAACCCTGGACCAGGACTAAGGACTATCAAAACCGTGGGTAATAGGCAAGTGAGCATGGCCTTCTCAACCCGGTTCTTGTCCGACTCTCCTCCTATCCCTCCATGGAGATGGAGTATGCCAAATGGGAGAGACATGAGGGGTGGAGGGTGGACGTTGAGGTGATGGGGCATCTGCCAGGCCCAATTTGGCCAAGATTTCTCTACCTTCGGGAAGGGATGTGGCTATATATGTGCTCCCATTATGTGGAACTATCAGCTTAAAAGGAAAGCCCCATTTATAGCGGATACGAGCTGAGGAAAGGGCAGTGGTGACGTCTTTCATTTTTCTACGTTTCTCTAACGTAGCCGGAGAAACATCAGGAAAGATTTGTACAACCGAGCCCTCGAAGGAGATCGTTGCGGTGTTGCGAGCAGCTCTAAGTATATCTTCCTTGGTCAGGAAATCCTTCATACACAGGACAATGTCCCTAGGCGGTTTATCATTAGGAGGTTTAGGGCGCAGGGCTCTATGAATGCGGTCACAAGCAAAGGACCCAGGATCACGATTTGGAAGGAGTGACTTGAATAACTTGGTTTTGGTTTGTGAAAGATCAAATACAGACTCCTGAAATCCCCTGACTCGCAGATTATTCCTGCGATTGCGATTGTCAAGGTCCTCAACCTGCGCCTGCAATTGTAAAAAGGCTGTTTGTAGATGATCATGATCTCTGGAAAGTTCACCATAAGCCAGGCTAAGTTCATCATGTTTGGTTTCTAAGCGGTCGGTTCTGGAGCCCAATGTGGCTATTTCCTGAGAGAGAACATTAGTGCATTTATGCAGTTCTGATTGAAATTTAGTGGCCAGCTTGGTATACATAGTTTCCAAGCAAGATTCCAGGTCCCCCTTTGTGAGTTGCTGTGTATTTTCACTGACCAAAGCTGATGAAGGGGCTGTGGTACCCTGCATGGGGTCGGACAGGGATGCACGTTCTGTGTTGTCTGGAGACATGCTGCAAATCTTGTGTGTCTTAAGTAGGTATGTCGTGAGGGACTTTTGAGCTTGTCCCCTTTTTTTCTTGGTGGACGGCATACAGGGAGTCTCCTGGGGGTGTTCAGTTGAAAATTAGATAACCAAAGGAGATAACCCCAGGGGACCTATAACGCCCGAAACAGTTTTAGGGTTGTAGTTACATAAATGCTATCAGGCTTATTCACGAAAACGTTATATTGTAAGAATAATTAACAAGCTGTGAAGACATAGAGAGGACATAGGCTGTGGTAATCAACTTCAATAGCTCCTGGGAGCAAGATGACAGTTCCAGCACCTACTTTAGGGTCTGAGAGGGACGAGGGGCACGTATAGAACAGAGGTCCCCCTATGATGATCCCAGGGCCCTCCAGGGCAGATACAGGGAACCCCGGCACCCCACCAGAGCAGTATATAGGCCTCAGTAGGCCTCTGGGCCCAACAGGGGCCATGGTTACATGGCCCCTGTTGAAGGCAGTATCTGGAGCCGGAAACGAGAGCCCCGCTTCCTGAATCACTGGAGGTGGGCCCGTTGATCAGTAGCCGCCAGACCCCTTGCTTCCTGCACTCACTGTGGCCCGGATGAAAGAAGGTCTGCATCAGGTATAGTATTTTTTTTTAAACCAATATCAAGATTTCCACAAATAAAGTATTGGCAATGAGCACTGCTGGATTTGAGAGTATATGCATGTCAGAATATTTATGAACTAATGAGGCTCATTCATTCATGCTTTTTTAAATAGAATAATTTTCACTGTGGCAGTGGTAGTGTATGCGAGTGTGAATAATTCTATTGGTTTTAGGAAACAGACAAATGTTGGCTGGAATACTTCTATGCCAGGACAAAGATGTTTTTGTTGTGGTGCGGCACCAAATAAAGACCAAGGCTAATATACTGTATTTCCCATACTATGGATTCTTCAGTTTTCACAAATTACACAGGTCTGCAAAAAATTTTTTTCAAGAGCTGTTTTGGTTATTCCACGTAATATATGTTTTTGGTGCGCTGAATCCGAAAATGACCTCCATTTTGAGGCAATACCTCAAAATAAATGGAAATAGACTTATAAAATTAAAGTTTTATTACAATTTTTTCATGAAAATCCTTTTTTGAACTGAAATGAGCTCACCTACACACACTAAACTCGATTCTTCTTCCCTGTGAGGCTCTTCTTGGTGCATTTACGCTTGTGAGTAGCATCTGGAATGTCTCTCTGAAGCATCCAACAGTAGTCTGCCATCATTGTAATGCTCCATTTTCCCTGGTATCTCCTTTCCATCTCTTTAATGTGTTGGTGGAATCGTTCACCTTGTTCCTCACTCACAGCTCCCAAATTTTCAGGAAAGTAGACAAGGTGGGACTGGAGGAAATGCACTTTCAAACTCATCAGGCAACCTAAAGCTTGAAATGCTTTCAGCATTCGTCTGATGATCTTTTTGTAGTGAGGATCTTTGTTATTGCCTAAAAATTTCTGTACGACTTCTTTAAATGCAGTCCAAACTTCTTTTTGAGGATCCTTCATGGTATTGACAAACTCTTGATCAACTATAAGCCTTCTAATGTCTGGTCCGACTAACACACCTTCCTTCAATTTTGCCTCCGACAGGCGTGGAAACTTGGTGACCAAGTATTTGAAGCATTCTCCATCTCTTGGAAGTGATTTTACGAATTGCTTCATCAATTCCAATTTTATGTGGAGAGGTGGTAGAAGAACTTTATGGGAAGGTACCAAAGTTTCTCGGAGGACATTTTTTTCACTGACTGTTAGCACCCTCGGCTGCCAACTCTTCTTGGTCCATTGATTTTGTCGGTCTCAACTGTCCCATAGACACAGAAAACAAGGGTATTTGGTATCCCACCCACTGGATTCTTCAGGAAAGATTAACCCCTTCTATCATTAGAAGCAGAGACTCAGGGCTGAGGCTTACACATACAGCATGCTGCTGAGTATCCCAGTAGTCAGACATGTCACTCAGAGCAGCACTTGTATTCACCCCCTTTGCAGGGGGGGAGGGGCATAGATTGTTTACCTGCAAATAACAAAGGGCCAGAAGAGAACTAGGCAAATGAGGAAATAGAATTGTTTTTCCCTAAAACTTGCTTAGCTTATGTATATATTGCTGACCATCAGATTTACAGTGCTATATTTTTTTTTTACATAACTCGGACAACCCCTTTAAGGTTTTTTGGGCATTTTATATCTTAAATGCACTTATGTGAATTAATTAATAGTAATTTGGACTTTAAATTTGGTTAAAAACCCATAATATAAAAAAAATACCAAAAATTAAAAAAATTTGATAAATTTGAAGACAATTTTGCATTCTGTGGCAAATCATGACATCTAGGAGTTTTTTCAATATTTTATTTGTTTTCAGCACACCAAAATACATGGAAATTAGATGAAAATAATCAAACAGCGTTTTAGTCGCAGACCTGTGTTATTCATATGTTATCTATGGTATCATGGGTCCATTTAATGTAATGTTCAAGTGTTGCAGTACATATGTTGTGTGTATATATATGAGCTTTAGGATATTCACTATTTTCTTTTTTTTTTTTTGTTTAAGGGAAAGGTCAAGGTGTCTTAACTTCCTTTCAATATTTTATTGGTATTTGTGTTGTCCTTATTCAGCCAATATTCTCATCGTGTGTACGGGGATTGTCTGTGTTTTTTTTTTATTTTTGCCTGCTAGTCTCATATCGAAAGTGAAGAGGTTACTAAAGTTACCAAAATTCTTGTACGACAGAATACAAATTTTAAACTGATGTAATGTATTTATATTGCGTTTTCGGACAAAAATTGTACTGATTAAACGAAAAGCATACAATCTGGTATCGTATGATATCGTGCTTGTCCCTTTGATCAATTTTGGACGAAAGCTGTGTACTAATGATCAGCTTATCGTAAGGTTGCTTTGAAAGCAGTATTTTGCGTATGATTTTCTGAGGGATCATAAGGGATTAAGTTGATGACGAAACGCGTCAAGGGCTGTGACGTCAAGACGCATACAGGAACCGGAAGTCGACCGGCGGCCATTTTGCAAAAGGGAAAAAGAGGATAAAGACTGTGTGTTGGTCCCTGGATGTTCCCTGGATGGTAGCTTGGCGGTTTTCACGGTGCCAATGATATGGAGATATGGAAAATCCTGCTGGAATAGTGCCCTGAATACAGTGGAATCTGGGGGAGCACTTTAGGAGGATCCCATCCATAGGATAAATATTGAAAGCAGGTTTATTGAGGAGTGTTGGTAAGGGTATATATTCCTTACTATAATAGAAGTGGCACAGTGTGGATTTGTTTTGGAGCACTGGAAGAGTGATTCACAGTACACAGTGTTTTGCACTAATTTTTTTTTTTTAATTATGTTTGTTCACTTGGTTCACTTTTTACACTAATTACCAAAATAAATAAATTATATTCTTATTTGGATAATCACCAGAGTGTTGTCACGAATATTTCATTATATTATAAAGATAATACACTATGTGATATTTTTCTTTTTGTTTGAGGTTTATCGTGAGAAAGGAAGGATTGGAAGGATTTCTCAGTTTTATTTTATTTTTGAATTTTTTATTTTATTTTTGAATTTTTTGGATTTATATTTATTTGCTTGGACTTTTTTTGTACTTTTTTTGAATTTTATTCTATTTGGAATATTGATATAGAGTTGTTCTATGGGGCGGACTGTATAAGTATTAGTTTGTATAATTTTGGCACATTTCCATATTGTTATTTCATATCTTCAAGGGTGAAGGTTTTATTTGTGCTATGGGTATCTAAGTTTTTTTGTATATTGATTTTTTGAATTTGTCACTTATTATATTTGAGGAAGTGGTAGTTATAGATATAGGTTAATTTATTTACTTATGATTTTTTATTTATATGTTTATTTTACATTTATTCATATTTTTCTATTTATTGTTTCTGTTTCTATGGGAATAAAAACACACCAAAAACATGCAAATCTGCCCAATTTAAGCTACAAAAGTAGCTCCAAAACTTTTTTGAGCTTCAGGTGACTTGTAATGGAGATGTGAACCATCTCCATACTGTAATATTGATTTTTTTGTTTTCCCCCTTACCAGCTACAAAACGCTCAGGTTTGAATGGGGCCTCATCTCTCGTCACTATTTACACATTGGACTTCACTCCAGCCCAGTTGCTCCTGCCTCACACTTCTGTCTCCAAGAGATCGTACCTAACATCCCTGGCAATACATATGATGAATGCTGCCATGCTTTGTGTCCCAGTGCTCTAGCACTCCACTCAAGCTCCAACCATTTGGGAATGGTTCTCTCAACTCCACAACATAGTGGAAATACAGTGGGTATAGAAGTCACCCCCCCTTTCCAAATAATCACATTTTGTTGCTAGTAGCCTGAAATGAAGACACACAAGTTTTGTTTTATCCAAGTGAAAGATATCAATCAAAAACAGTTGGAGTTGGAAAAAGGATCACTCCCCTCCTAAAAATTACTTGTAAATTCGATCAGGTGTGGCTAATAACCTTCTCAATGGCACACAAAGCCATTTGACTTTCAACTGTGATCAGCTGTGTTCATTTTGATTAGCTCAGCATGAAAAGAGTTTTCCTGGAGCATTTCAGTCCCTGATAGTGCAACTGAAGCAATCAACTATGGGGTGGCAAGGCACTGTCAAAAGATCTTCAGGATAAAGGTGTGGAGAGGCACAATTCTGGAGTTGGATACAAAAAAAATTCAAAGGTGTTATCAATGCCTAGAAGCACAGTGAAGTCTATTAAGTAGTGGAAGGTATTTTGTACAACACAGACTCTCCCTGGATGAGAACGTCACTCCAAACTGGATGAAAGAGCCAGAAGGAAACTGGTCAGAGAGGCTACCAAGAAGCCTACAGCAACTCGGAAGCAGTTGCAGGAATTTATGACAAAGAGTGATCATTGTGGGCATGTCACAACAATATCACAAATTCTCCACATATGTGGCTTGTATGGGAGGGTTGCACAAAAAAAACACTCCTCAAGAAAAGCCACATGCAGTCACGACTGAGCTTTGCCAAAATACACCTTGAAGATTCTGAGGTCACATGGAAAAAGGTGTTATGGTCAGATGAGACTAAAATGTAATTTTTTTCCCCTCAACACCAAATTGTATGTCTGGCAGAAATTCAATACAGATCACCAACCAAATAACACCGTTCCTACAGTAAAGCATGGGGGTGGTAATATACTGTTATGGAGGCCTTTCTCTGCAGCAGGGACTGGAGCACTTGTCATGATAGAAGGAAAAATGGATGGGGCAAAATACCATCAAATTCTTGAGGAAAATCTGCTGCCCTCTGCCAGAAAGTTGTCATTGGGAAGAAGGCTTACCTTTCAACATGACACTACTTAGGGGGAATATCTGCTGGATTGTTCCCCATGTATAGTCTCTTCCCTGATCAACACACTTTACCATTTCCCTTTTATGAGCTACTGTGCCCTGACATTGACACCCCTCTAGTAGCAGCAGGAATTTGGATACTCATCCCTAGTGTTCAGGAACATGTTCTCAATCCCTGCCATACACTTTATATACGCAGCTATGTGTAAACTGTCATGTGTTTTTTTTTTTTTTTGTCTATTTCTTTTATAATATCTACTGACGTAATGTACCTCCTACTTTTCCTCATTTTTTTTGCTCTTTTTTTATGATGTGGCCAGCATGGTCTTCTTGTGTTTGTCTGAACCCAGTAAAGTATTTGAACTACAATAAAAAAATAAAGGGCTGGCTATATACATAGTATATTTGGACTGTGCTTCTGTTTTTGACATGGTTCCTCACAGATGGCTATCATATAGGTGTAGAGGATAGGCTTAAAAAATTAAATCTCTAAATGGATATAAATAGACTTAAAGGTCACATTTAGATAGTCAGGAATAATGATACATTCTAAATGGTCTACGGTTTTCTTTATTGCTTATAAAATCTATAGGGTTTGGAGTTAAAAGTATAATTTGTTTGTCTGCAGATTATATAACGCTATGTAGTAAAATACAGCCCTTGCAAAATGTCTATTACTTGCAATTGCTGATTGGGTGTCTATCTGTATGGCAAATGAGGTATAATTGTGATGCATGCAAGATACCCATTATGCCTGCTTCTGGTGTTGAAAGCTGTCTCGCACTCATCACCCTCTTGGATCCTAATCTGATTGTATGGTCCATGGAGGCCTAACTTTGTGAAGATCCCTGCAAAAGTTCAGAAATCAAGGGCAAAGGGTACTGATTCTTAATGGTGATGGCATTGAGATCTCTGTAATCAATGCAGGGTCGGAGAGTACCATCCTTTTTCTCCACAAAGAAGAAGCCGGCCCCAGTGGGAGAAATGTACTTTTGAATAAATCCTTTCTGCAGATTTTCTGTGCATACTCAGACATGGCTTGAATCTGAGGAATGGAGAAAAGGTAAACTAGACCCTGAGACAGAGTAGTCCCAGGTTGAAGATCAATAGTGCAATTGTAGGGAAGGTGAAGAGTCAGATTGTCAGTAGTTTTTTGCAAAAACATCTTGGAAGGCCTGATAATGTTGAGGGACCATCAGAGAAGTGGTGACTCCAGCCACGGGTAGATAGAAAGGTGGGAACACCCTAGGGAGACAAGTCTGGTGGCATTGCTCCCCCCATGACAACACCTGACCAGCGTTCCAATCTAGATGAGGTAAATGTCTTTGCAGCCACAGATGTCCAAGAATGACAAGACTAGAAGACTTAGGAAGGAGATGAAGAACACCAAAATGCATAGTTATGGGGTAGTTTGGAACCATAGGGGTTCTGAGGCCAAGGTAGAGCCATCGATTACAGATACCGAGAGGGGCATTGCCAAGGGAACAAGAGAATTGCCCAATTCAGAGGCTGGGGATTGCTTGATAAAGTTCCTGCCCCACAGTCCACATATGCAGAAACATGAGAGTTCAGGGCCCAATGAATAGCGATGGGTATGACTTCTCGAGGGAAAGTGCTGGTATTCAGGTTCTGGACTCCAAGCAACCTAGACCACTGGGCAGACAGGACAGGGCTTTAATAAATGACTGTCAGCCCCACAGTAAAGGCATAGGCTGAGTTTCAGGTGACACGCTTGCTTTTCTGGCATGGGGCATGTCTGCCCTTATTGCATAGGTTCTTCAGATGCTGGCATAGTTGTGGAGGTGGGTTGTTCAGGCGTTTTCTGGAAAGCAGGTGCTAAACAACCCACTGGGGGGATGACGTAGACCAGCCCTTTCCTGATCTCGCTTCTGGAAGTGGACTGATTTGGATGCTAAGTCATTTAAACCCCTGCTGCACTTAAACTTGTGCCCTCTGGTCTACTACGTTCTGTGCTTTGTTGCTTGTATCTTGATTCATGTTACCTACCTGATTTGACCTGACCACGATTGAACTCCGCCTGCACTGACCCAGCTCATCCCTTGACTATCCACTTGCCTGCTCCTTTGTACCTGATCTGCCTGATTGATCCTGACCCAGCTTGTCTGGCGCTGCAACCTTTACTGCCTGTGACTATCTCTGGCTGCCAGCTGCCCGCGGTTGTCCAAACCTCCGCTGTACCTTCCTGCTGCTGTACCTGTTCACCTGCATCCTGGTCTTCCAGGTCATCACCTGTCAATTGTCACCTCAGAACCGTCAGGCACTCATGCCCCTCCTGGCTTGGTGCCTTCTGTTTACCCTATCAGGGGTCCCAAGTGGGAGTGGTAGGAGGATGCCCTTTCTCCACGTTAGGTTCCCCAACCATGTACGTGACACAACTTAATTGATGCAAAAATGAATCCACCCCACAACAAAAATGAATACATCTAGTATTTTGTATGACCTCCATGATTTGTAAGGACAGCACCAAGTCTTCTAGGCATGGAATGAACAAGTTAGTGACATATTGCAACATCTTTTTTCCCTTCTTCAAGAATGACCTCTTTTAGAACCTGGATGCTGGATGGAGAGTGATGCTCAACTTGTCTCTTCAGAATTCCCCATAAGTGTTCAATTGGGTTCAGATCAGGAGACATACTTGGCCACTGAATTGCTTTCACCCTGTTCTTCTTCAGAAATGCCACAGTGGCCTAAGATGTGTGTTTTGGATCATTGTCATGTTGGAAAAGTCCTCGACCAAGGGCACAAAGTGATCGTAGCATCTTCTCTTTCAATATAGAGCAGTATATCTGTGAATTCATGATACCATCAATGATATGCAGCTCCCTGACACCAGCAGTATTCATGCAGTCCCACAGAAGGAAATGCCACCACCATGTTTCACTGTAGGCACCATCCATGCATTTTTCTTTGTACTCCTCACCTTTTGCATCGCCATACAGTTTTT